>NW_027422706.1:2457500-3145000 GCF_048934315.1 Petromyzon marinus | reverse complement strand
AAGGTTGACAAAAAGACATGCACTTTTGCGCAAAGTATAAACGCAGAACGGCGCCCCAGATGACGGCCCCGCGGTCTGTGCCGTGTTCCTTTTCCCCCCGCCATCGTCGTCCCTCTCGCACCCTCAATGTTTGCCCACCACCATCGCTCCCCCACCACCCCTACCACCCCCACCATCATACTACAAGTCTCGCTACAGCCCCCCCACCCCCCCACCGGCTTCTCTAAATAAAACGACTCCAAACCCACTTTGAAGATGCTGCTTGCATGTGCTGGTCAGGGCAGCGGCCCCGCGGACTTTGGGAGTGGGTGGATAAGTGGCCACAGGGACTGTGACGGTTTGTTCTGCATCGAGTTCCCCCCCGCCGCCACCGCCCCCGGACGACGCGCGATCGGTTCGATCCACCCGCATTGGGATGTGAAGTCGTCTCTCTAGCTCACACATTGTCTTCAACATTGAAACGATCGGCGTCTTCTCGATGTGAAGCAGTCACTGCCGTGTTCGGAGTGGCAGGGTGGCAGCACAGTTGGACGTACGTCAAACTTCTTTCGTGCCGTACGTAGGCAACTGTGCTCATCAGAAGTGGGGGGAAATTTGCGGCATTTGTGCCTCGCGGCAAAAATGGACCGAGGTTTGAATCCTGCAGTCCGGGAATCGGCATCTGTGTTCGGATGGCAGAAATGTATTTGTGCCGAGCTGTGGTACAGGTATTGTGGTGAACCTTATGGCAGTTTACTGCACCGTTTTAATAGACCTAGGCTGAGAAATTCGTCCAGGTTTGGCTGTGCTCGTTGTGGGGGTTAGAAATAGCCACTTGCAGTAGCCTAAGGCTTCTCACAGAATCACAGTTGCAGCGCTGTTTAGAACGCACCAGGGGTGATCTGTAGAACCTTCTTCTCCAGTAAAGGATTTAGGAACGTGTGGAAATGTCTCCGCGGAGTTGGATTGACGTGCATACCAATGAAGATCGACCGTCGGTGACTGTTAAGCCCTGTAGTGAGCGTCTACAGGAGGCTTCACTCTCAGCAGCGCTGAACCTGCGTGTAGCCAAAGCCTGGCCAACACCTCATGAGTGCTTGCTGCGGGCTCTCGCTCAGGCCACACGATGGATGCTTCCTTGGCACCTTAGCACTGTGCCGCTAACGGCTGGTTGTTTGCAGATAAGGCGGTGAGTTGAAGCCCACAGATGCGTCACCTTTTTGACCGTCAGGTGTATCGCAACCAGGCAGTTCGAGCAATAAACGTGCACAGCTGTTAATATTGACTGTAAATACGTGTTGTATTGAAATAAATATGATAGACTGGAGGAACCATGTTTGTATGATGCCATTACGCACACAGTGTGATTCAAATTATTCTCATGCGATTACAATCCCGCACCTACATTTATGTTATTCAAAACTTTAGCAGCTTATAGTATTTATTTTAATACCGTTACAATGGATAGGTTGAAGTGTATAGGTTGCAGTGTTCACACTGTTAGAGCTTATTATGTGAGAGTTAACAGCGTCAGAGTTGAGCAAAGCATCGATCAAGGGCATCAATCGGATGCGTTTGATCAGAGTCTTTGATCAAAGACGTTATCCCATCACGGAACACCACCTTCCTGCGAGGGTGATGCACCCAATTCTGATTCCCGCTATTTGTGGCCGGGCACTACTTTTGCGGGACCCCACACGTCTTTGGAAATAATTGCGATGATCATGTCTGAGCTGAGATGTGAGCGACTAAAGTTTACTTTGTTTCAACATTACTGCGTTTAGGTTCGTAACAGCGGGGCTAAACGAATGCTACTCAAGAGTAAATTGTTTAATGACAGAAATTGTAATCATTTGGGCTGCCCGTGCAGAACAAGTCACCTTCCTTGTCTAGACGCATTCTAAACACAACACTGTCCTTAAATATATTGCTAAAATAACGTCTACACCCGATTCAACATGCAGCTCCACATCGGCCATGGGAAACCCACAGCACGCCCGGAGACAGGAGACCACGAGGGAGACGGCCTCAACTTGAACAGAAAGTTGACAAACTCTCGGATGCCATCACCCAGCTGCTGCAACGCCTGTCGGAAGAGATGCTGCGTCCCGCGGCACCATCCAGGCGAGGAAAGGAATAGCAGAGCCAGAATCGGAAGCCGCCACCCGCAAAACAGCAGCAGTAGATAGTGAGATTCTAATAGGACCACATTGTTACTTATTTTGATGCTAATCTAAACCACGCACCTCACAGGATGCATTTATTACTCCCAATGCGCATCTACATATAACATACACTCTAGCTCAGTGTAATTCTAATACTACCATAGTGTTATTCTAATAATTTTCAATCGATCCTAATCTCGCACCCCAGAGTTCGCATATCTGACCCCTGGTTCGCAAGGCCAAATGGCATACATACATACTACGTACATACGAGCACAGTTCACATGCACGTACACTATACATACATATTAGCAAAGTGCGATTCTAATATGACCACGGTGTAATTCTAATACTTCTGTAGGGTAGTAGTTAGTAACGTCATGTCACGCTCGCCCTCCGGTATGATGACGTCACGTATGGTGACATCATGCACAGGGGGCGGGACGGTGACATCATGTCCCCCTGGGATATTTAGGTTGGGACCCGTGACGGGTTCGAGGTCATTGCGGGGAGACAGGAACATGTGAAGTTGCAAGTTGGGACCCAGGGTAGGGGGAAATTAGCACCCGGCTCGGGGAGCCTGTGGGTGTGCTAGGGATCTCCCCAGTGCCCTTCCCCTGGGGTGTGGAGTGTAAGCGGTGAGTGGGCAGTACACAGAGTCGTGTGCGAAGAGAAGTCTTTAATAAAACAACTGGCGCAAGCCCCTGCACGAAGATCTGCCTCCGAGCCGTCATTGACGCCTCAACAACTGGTGTCAGAAGTAAAACCTGTTAAGAAGACGACGACTTACCAAGACATCTTTGATGGAGGAGGACGGCGAGGGAAGATTCCCCACGTGGCCCCGGGGGTTTGCGGCCCGGTTACCCACTGCCTGGCGGGGTACAGCGGGTGGGGGGCTGCGTCTCCACGCCACCGCCGCCACCTGGGTGAGAGCGCCGCGCAGCACAGCGCCACCCCACCGATTATTTTTATTTTATTGTTTTGCTTGGGGTGGCGGCACTGCTCACCGAGCTCCAAGCTGGAGGAGCCGGTCGAACGAGTCGGGATGCCGGGGCCGCGGGGAGACGGCTCCATTGCCGCTGTTCCCGTGCGTGCGGGAAACCCAAGAAACGCTGCACGAGTGGCCGCCATTCACCGCCAATAACATGTTCCCGTCATTTTCTACACCGGCGGGAGGGGATCTCCAGCCATCTTGGTGACGTCCCCGTCTTCTGTTCGAGTGCGGGGGGCCGGTTCGGGTCGCAAGAGGATGCCACGCTCACCGTCCAAGATCTTTCACGGTGTTAAAGTCTCCACCCTGGCGTCCTCTGCTCGTCACAGCCTCACAGGCGAGTCGTGACATGACAATAAGCACCCGGCCCTAAAAAAAAAAATAACTTCACCCATCTCGCGTGCGCCGGGTTGCGTTTGCGCGTGTGTTTTGTTTTTACCTCGCTGGGTTGCGGAGCGTGTTAGTCAGGTTGTGTGCGTGGCGGGTGTCTGCTTTGTAACAGTGGTTGTTGTTAATTATGGCGTCGGGATCGTTATCTTCAGGGGGCAGTTAATGATTAATTTGTTGTCGGGTGTCCCGAGCCCCATTAACATCCTGTGGGTTGCCGTGTTAACGACTCGCGTTGTTACATCGTTTTTGTTGTTGCGGAGTCGCGGTTGTTATTGTGTATACTGTATGGAGCTTCGCTCGTGATTTGATCGTCATTGTTGCCAAGGTACAGGCCATATGGAGCTTTGTTCGTGATTGTTATCAATTTATAGACTTATGGATCCTTGCTCGAGAATGTTAACAGTGTATGGACTGTTGGGTACTTGCTTGTGATTATTTACTATGTACGGATTGTCTGGAGTATTGCTTGTGTGTGTTGCCATGTGCGGACTGGATGGAGCATTGCTCCAAATGATTGACAATGTACGGACTGCGTATACTGCATATACTGCATGTACCGCATTGCACGGCATCGTCGATTATTTGGACCATTCGGCATTGGATTGATTCATGGGGGGATCCTAATTTAAAACATTTGTATGTGTTGTGATGTTGCAAAATTGCGATTGTGGGTGGAATGACTGAGTGTTGCGTGGTTCTTGAGTTTTGTGCCGAAGCCCCGTGGAAATCCCATGGTTGCGGTTGTGTGGGATTTTTGAAATATACATGACCGGTGCGGTTCGAACTCGCTGGTGGGTTCGAGGGTGCCCCTTGGGTTCTGTGTGGATCAGGGGTGCGTTGGGCTGTGGATTGCCTCCAGATCGCATCGCTCTCTCCGCTCGATTGTGTACAACCGAATGCTGCAATGCGAGTCTTGGAGAGAAACGTGCTTTAAAATTCCCCCCGATACGGCTGACACGTGAAACTGTTCCAATGTAACACCGCGTCGGAAAGGCGGTGGGGTGGTGACGTGGTATTCCCCCCCGATACGGCCGATGCGTGCAACTGGTTGTGACGCTGCGTTGGAAAGGTTGTGGGGTGGTAACATGGAAATTCCCCCCGATATGGCCGACGCGCGCGGTTTTAGGATGGTAGCTAACAGGTGACATGTAATGTCTGTGGTGGTCCTCAGTGAGGGCTGCTGGGACGCAAGCGCGGGAAACCACGAAGATGCGGTTCGCACGTGCGGTCGCCATTTCTGGGCAAGAGCAGGCATATTTTTTGTGTCATGTCGATTTTATATATACATTTTAAAATGTAGATACTGGAGCAACCCTGAAGTGCAACTTCTTTGCCCAGTACATGGGTCGACCCTGAAGTATGACTTCTCGACCCGGGACGTAGACAGACGTCCGGAATATTAATTGGTGTGTGTAAATGGGTGCCTTCTCACCACCTGATGGATGGGACGGTGGCAGGGTGGTGTGGGACCCTGCCATCCATGGGGTGATTGTGTGATTTCGGTTCGATTACCGGTGTTGGTTGTGCATCCAACGCGTCGGAATCTATATATTTTTGTTTTCTTTTCTCCCGCCGGGCGGTATACAATCTTCTCTACTCCCTGGGGCCGGGTGGCTGTCGTGTCCGACATGCTGAGGCGCGTTTTATGGTGCTGTGCCTCAGGAGGTTGGGTTCTCCCTCTCATCACAGATTTCCGGTGCCTGCCACGCTTGGAGTCACCGGTCGTGCTGACCGGATGTGGACTTGAAGGTGGAGTGGAGCGCCTGTTCGTCACTCCTGCTCTACCTGTTGTTCTCCGAAGTTGGACTTGAGCCATGCAGATGGACCGGCCACACGGACACGCTCTAAGACACCGCGGTTTTCTGATTGATGCGTGTCTGCCCGTTCTTGCGTGTCGGTTACCATTGTTGTTACATTAATGTCTATCTATCTGGGTTGCCGGGGCTCCACTTTTGTAAGGGTTGCAGCCGGGTCGGCTGATTTTTTTTCACGGGGAGGTGTGATGTATAGTAGTTAGTGATGTCATGTCACGCTCGCCTCCGGTACGATGATGTCACGTATGGTGACGTCATGCACAGGGGGCAGGACGGTGACATCATGTCCCCATGGTTACGGATATATTCAATTGTAATGTATTACTTGGTCTAAAATAAACACACAAATGTACTCAATACAGCTTAATTAGGTAAACCACATGCAACATTATTTTTCAGTCATTCCGAGCTCTCGGTTTGACTCTCGAGCCACTCCATTACATCCAACCATCTCTCGGGATCCAACTGCATGGGATCGAAGGTGGAATCTTCTTCAGGTTTCATTGCAGCACCTTGAAGTTCAACGTTTGATTTCAGTTTCCTATCATCGTGGATCTTCTGATGCCTGTTCAGTTTTGATGACTGTGCAAATGCCTTTCCACACACAGAGCATGGGAATGGCTTCTCGCCCGTGTGTGTTTTCTTATGGTCTTGAATAATTAATGACCATGCAAAAGCCTTCCCACACACAGAACATGGGAATGTCTTCTCGCCCGTGTGTGTTTTCTGATGGTCTTGAAAAATTGATGACCGTGCAAATGCCTTCCCACACACAGAAAACGGAAATGGCTTCTCGCCCGTGTGTGTTTTCTGATGAGCTTGAAGAGTTGAAGAATGTGCAAATGCCTTCCCACACACAGTACACAGGAATGGCTTCTTGCCCCTGAATGCGTGGGGCTGTGGAGAGTGTTTCTGCGCCATGTGAGCGTCGTAACAGTAGCTGTGTAATGGAGTCAAAAATATGCTATCGGCCGCAAGTATGTTTAGCGTTGAGTTTTGATTTTGTTAACTGCTAATACAAGAATGACACTCGCGTCGAATACAAGAAAATCACGCCAATTTGACGACGAACATGTTTAAAGATTATCCATGAAAATAGATTCACGGTGTATCGATGTCAGGAACCCGTCTGAAGATGTCCACACTAACTCTCCCGAAGCAAAGTCGCCTGTCTGTCGCCACGCAATTGTGCTCGCCAGGCTGCGTTGTCTCGTGGTAGAAGGGCGATCAGCAGAACGACGAGTCGAGCGTCCAGCCTAATCAAGTTTCCTCTCGAAATGGCATTGAGCTCTGCTTCTGAGCCGCCTTATAACTCCCCCCTAGAATCCAATCCTTTGTCTTTAAGGATATTAGCATTCGATTGTTAATTTTGAAGGTACAATCCGTACGTCTATTAACATACCGAAAGGTAATGTGCCCATTGTGCTTCATGCCTGAATATGTAAGAGCATCTCAGTGTGTAATTGCGCACTTATTTTGAATAAATGGGATTAGCGCTGGAAAAACACGTTCCCCATGTCCTCGATTTAAAGTGAATGCAGTCCCGTGGAGTTGCCCACACCCGCCGAGCTTCAGGAGTGAGCACGTACAGAAGCATTGTGACCACACTTGCAACGCAATCACTTTAACATCAGTAACCAAAATCCGATCTGGTACATGGCCTCCGCTTGGTCTGGTCTGTATCCATCATCACGCCGGAGACAAACAGCGAGTCATGGTTCGGCCAGCCACCACCTCATTTGCCGCAGCGACTTTAATAGCTGCTCTCAAACAACACTGTCACCAATAGTGGTTTATGGGTTAGGGTGTTAAGCGGACAATCAGTCGTTTTGGTCAAGGCGTATGGGATAATAGACACCTCTGTTATCCCATAAACACAATACACGGCAGCGGGAAGGCTGCCTTGTTGGGGAGATGTAGTTTGTTTAAGGAGCTGTGACTGGAGGTAGGCGATGTGACTGGGTGATCACACGGATTCTGAAACATAGCAGAGACGATACGATCCACTGCGCTCCATCTCCCTACATGGACAACGACATTGTGGTGCCGCAGCAGCGGAGCCCTCCTGCCGACTCCATGGCCTCGACGCCGCCACCTCCGAGCGACGGGGCCGACGCTGCTCTTCCCTCACCACCCCCCACATGAACACACACACACACCCCCACATAGAGCCCCGAGGGAAGGTCACCTGGCCGACAGGTTTTCCCCCAGAAGCCCTCACATGGGACCAAACTTTACGGTTTCCTGCGACCAGGGAATTGGGCGACCTCCCCCGAGGCTAACGTGCACCGCGGCGCCGTGATTTGGGTTGTAATCATGTGGCCACGACGGGGCTGCTGAGCCAACGCGGATAGAAAACACCCACAACACACACGGGTCAGCAGGCAGGTAGGGGGGGGTACGGAGTCACGAACGGCGGGAAAAACAGGGCCGGTCCTCTGATTGGTGGGACAGATGCGCTTGTTTAGAGGGTGAAAAGCGGACGTCTGAGAGGGCACCGGTCCGGGGAGAGTGGCGGGAAATCCGAGCCACCTGATTGGACGGGAGGCCAGCAGATCAGCGCTCATTTATCTTTGATGTAGAGTACAATAAAAAGGGTAGAGAAGGTAGGGAGAGTTAGTTCGTGTTCTACTCAAGCCAGCACTTGGGGCGGTCGACTTCCCATCCACTCGAACGTCCGTGTGACGAGTCGAAGTGCAGCGAGGATCCGACCCAGCAGCTCCGTACGAGTCGAACCGTGAGTTCCCGAGAGTAAGATATCGAGGCCATTGGGAGATTGTCTTAGGAGAGTGATTTGAAAGAGGCGATACAGATCGGGTCTTAGACTATCGGGAGATAGGTTAGACCTGCACTACTGACTCAAACTGACTCCGGTAATTTAGCCTCGGACTCGCTGAGAATAAACTGCTGGGGATCAATAAACCTTGTCGTGTGGTTTCTGCGAGGGTGGAATGGATGCATGTTGGTGTGCGTCGTATGTTTGCGCGTGACGGTGTATTTACTCACGTGTTTGCGCTTGCCCATGCGTGTAGCTCGTGGTTAGCGTGTGCATGTGGTGAGCGGCGGCAGACTCGTACCGGGGCACGTGAGATTACTCATACGCCCTTTCGTTTAATGTGTGCGTGAGGCTAACGGGCCGCGTACACGCGAGATTATTCGTGCGACCTTTTGTTTAGCTTGTGGTGGGGTGAACGGGCGGCGTGCCTGTGAGTTTGTTCATACAGCCCTTTAAATAAATCTCCGAGACAACCCCCCAATCGGCGAGCGACGTCCCTGCCCTCTGACCCCTGACCCCGAGTCCCGCGCGCGCGATTGGGGCGTGGCACGGAAGAGGAGCGACGTCGGATTTCGAGTGAGTGGGTGTGAGTGTGCGCGGAGATTGTGTGAATTGATCCTAGGTGGCTAAGCGCCAGCCACGAATCATGCCCCGAGGGGCCGCAGCGAAGGGGGGGGGGGGGAGTCGGTGAGCAGTAACCCTCCCCAGGACACGGAAGAGGGGAGCAGTGGATCCCACGTGAGCGAGGAGCCGGGGGTCAGCCTTCCCAGCAACTGGACCCTAGTTATTAAGCTGCGCGAGCGTACTGGCAGGCTATTATTTATTTATTTTATAGGTAATTTAATTTGTATTGCAGCAAATTACTACAACAGATGAGGCGAGGTACACTGCCGTCATTGTCTTTTTTTTAAATAAACATCCTCACTTTTGTTTTCTTTCAATGTAAAAACAAAGGACAAGTATGGCCACCCATCATCATCGCTCCGTTGTGTCATTGCTTCAGTGTTGTTTGAGGGTGTTTTGACCCCCTCTTCCAAGCTGGCCAAACACCTCGACGGAGGTGGAGGTGCCCACACTGTGCCGCACCACACGCGGCCTGCTGATGGACCAGCTCTGGGCGCACCCACGTGGTGGACACGTGGTGGACACGGGGTGGACACAGGGTGGACACAGGGCGAGACATGTGGGGTATTGAAAACAAAAACTAATACTTATTTGATGTCAGCAGGTAAGGGCCACCGAGCTACAGAGGTCCGCGCTCGCCGCGCCGCTCAATAAATAATCGAAACGAGAAAATATACAGTGACGAATCACGAGGAGAAAGAAAACAGCGTTGGCTTTTTTGCAATCGACATGCAGACTCCTCACTCTCCCATCATGCTGAGATCTCGGTGGCTACTTTGTCCCAGGCTTGGGAGCCGATTGCAGAGCTCACTCTTGCAGGAATCCGCCTAGCCCCGACCCCCCGCGTCGGTAATCACGCAGGGTGGCGGTGGGTGGGGTGGTGAGTGGGGTGGGGGGGGGGGGAGTTGAGGGCAACTGCCAGGTGCGGAACGACAGCCATCTCCATCAGGCAGTGACATCCGCTGACACTTTTGTCCGGACATGATTGTTGGCCAGGGGCGAGGCTCGTGGGGGGCAACGTCCGACAATCGACCTGGCGAGCGATCGAGCGGGCGGAAGAGTCGGGGCCAGCTTCCCAGCGAGCCGCCGTCACTTGCACGTGTACTCCTCTGCCCTCTCGCTGCACGTGCCGCAGAGCACATGGCAGCACCAGTGGAACTTGCAGTTGCAATTCCACGAGCGCGTGTACTCGCGCGTGTTGTACCCGCGGCCGCAGCAGCGCAGCTCGCAGCCGTCGGCGTTCGGCGACGTGCGGTTGCACAGGCGGCCGCGCGTGCCCACGCTGCCCGTCAGCAGGTTCTCCTCGCAGTAGTTGGGCGAGCGCTCGGTGAACACGAGCTCCGTGTCGAGAGGCTTACGGTGGGCGCGCGAGCGTTTCAACTTGAGGAAGAGGGGGTAGCGGTAGCGGCCGCCGTGCACCGGCTCCACGTGGACCGCCTCGTCGTACTTGTCCTTGAGCGCGGAGCCCACCTCGCGGAACTTGGGCAGCGTGGTCCAGCATGTCTTGGTGGTGCACGAACCCGACACGCCGTGGCACTTGCACACCGGCTTCATCTTCTCCTCCAGGACCTGGCGCCGAGTGGGGGAGAGAGAGACAGAGGGCGGGAGAGCATCGGCGAGGTAGGTGGGGACAAGTGGACAGAGAGAGACAGAGAGAGGTGAGCGGTGAAGGCATCGCTAACGGCGGCGTCGCTCGTACGAGTGAAGGAGAGGAGGTCAAATGTTTTTGTGTTTCTTACAAAACCGCTGTTGGCGTTGATCCTCTCCGATCCGCTTTGTGCCAGCTAAATGCTGCGGAAGAAATAGGCATTGTGCTGGAAAAATGACGAGAAGAGGTAGGAGAATGGGGGGGGAGAGGCGAGTAGAGTGGGGAGGGAAGGGGTGGGGTGGCGGGTGGAGAGGTCAAGCGAGGGAGTGTGGGTAAGAAGGTTCTGGACGCCTGGGGGGGGTGGGGGGTAGAAATGGAGACGGGTCATATTTTGCTTTTCACCCCCAAGACATTTCAGCACCTGCGTTGGATTGGATCTGGAGGAGTGCTCGGTTTGGGGAAATCGCCTGCAGAAAAAAAGAGCCCCACAGGCGTCATTATAATTCCCTGCATGCCACGCGATCGCCTTCATTCAGATATGGGCCTGCAGGTGTGATAAGGGGGAGAGGAGACTCCTATCGAGAGCGGTCAAGGAGCATCGGGGCAAACGAGCTGCAAGGCAGAAAAGTGTCGTTGTCTCAAGAGGAGGTGGGTGGGTGGCCACCTCCATCCCCGTGGCCGTGCAAGCAAGATGAAAGCACTGTGTGAGCTCCTGTTCGGCTTCGCTGACCTAGAGGACCTTGGAGGAAGGAGGTCCTCAATGGAAATGGAGTCACCAATGTCAGGTGCAAGGAACAGGTAAAGGTGCAGCACTGTAAACCTGCTTTGTCGCACCACCGCTGTCAGAAGGCCATCCAATCGAGGGAGCCCTCAAGAGCCCTCACCTATAGAGGGCATGTTGCTCTGCTCTCCCACAGTGGCCAGACGTCTTGGATAACCCCCACACTTCACCCCACTGCACGTGGCGTGCCAGTCGCCTAACTGCGGCATTGCTCATAGTTCATAGTTCATTTATTAGGTATAGCCCTGTGAGCCATTCGGCTCTTGAATCGGGTGCAACCGCAACAAACAAAAAACATGAACAAGAAAACATCTTAAAGTGATTATGTGACTGTGCAAACAGAAAATACAGGAAAAAAATAAAAAAATATTCCTGAAATAGTACCGTACACCAACGCTGTGTGCAAAAATCCCAGTGGGATGCAAGTCAAATAACAACAACCACGAGACAACTAAGCTCATTTTACTGCCGCAATTAGAACGTCATGCCGCGCCCGGAGGACCCAAGCGAAGACTTCTGATTTGCTGACCCGTTATACCACCGCCGCGTGCCCCCTATGGTATGCGTTCACGAGTAAATGAAGTCATTGCGCGCCGATGATTGACGTCAAACCTTTCCGATTCAAATGGAGAGTGAGATCTGTAAACGAAGGGCACGCGTGTCGTCGTCATCTGCGGAGACAGCTGATTGAAAGGCGTCGTGGGAAGACGAAGAGCAAGGTGGGGCACCCACGCGCACCCATGCATGCCTTCGCGCGCGCACCCACACACCTTGCGCCCGGCGGCGTTGTTGTGCAGGTTCATGAGCGTGCGCGCATTCTGCTTGACCTCGCGCGCGTCCACGAAGAGGCGAGAGAACTCGAGGCCGTAGCTAAGGTCGGCCGAGCAGCCATCCCAGTGCCAGCCCCCTTGCGCGTTGTAGAAGCACCCCTGCTTGGCGCGGTCGCAGCCGCACTCGCTCCAGTCGCCCTGGCTGCACGCCACCGTGATGGCGTACACCACGGCGGCCGAGATCACCGCGTGCATGAAGGCCGCTTCTCGGCTACCTGCTCGTGTCAGGGAGCACAGGCACGAGGGGGGGGTTGTTGGGAGGGGGGCGGTGTGAGCAGCAGGGTGGTGGAGCAGGGACACGTGGGAGGTGGGGGGGGGGAGACGCGGGGTCGAAATTATGGGCAGATGGGATTTGGATGGGAGGCACACACACAGACACACACACAAAGCCACCCGGCGCTCCGCTCGTTGTTGTGAGCGTCGCTCCTCCGCCCTCCGTTGTTGATGGAGGGCGACTGCCTCCAACTGCCCAGTAGCATTCTTCACGAGCCTCCTCCACAGAGGCCGATCTTGACACCGCTGGTACCAGTCATCGGCATGTCCACTCAGCTCCACGTCCTCCTGTACCACATCACTCCATCTCTTCTCTAGCCCGTGCCGCGCCCGTTTAGCCCCCTCGATCCGGCCGAACAAAAGCTGTTTAGGCTGGGCATGCGGGCTACATGACCCTGCCAACGCAGCCTTGCCTGCTGGAGGAGCTCACCAATGGGACCTTGCTCAGATTTTTTAAGGATTTGTGAGCTCCTCACACAATCCAGCCTGGTTAAACCCAGGATGGATCGTAGGCAGGCTAGCCTAAATGTTTCTAACCGGCAAAGATGTTCCATTAGGGGGGTCCACGTTTCGCAAGCGTAGAGAAGGGAGGGAATGACCGTGGCTGAGAAAACCTGATGCTTAGTGCGGAGCGACAGACCAGGTAGCTTCCACACAGCGTTATAACCGATGAAAAGATATTGCCGCTCGACTGATTCGGAGTGAGACCTCTGCTGTTAAACTGGAGCCGGTCATATGCACACTGCCCAGGTATGGGAAACTCTCCACTCTCTCCACAACTGCCCCATCACCGGTTGGGAGTTGTGGGGGTGGAGTGTTCGATGGTACAAAATACCCAGGCAGGTGCTTAGTTTTGGTGGGGCTGATGGTAAGACCTCATCTCTTAGTGGCACGCTCCAGTCTCAGCAGCAGCGTCTCCAACTCCTCCTCTAAACGAGCAGCTATTACCAAATCATCGACATACATAACGTGGTTGAGCAATATGGAGCCATCCCTTGACCGCACTCGGGCATCGATCAGCCTCCCATTATATCTGTACCAAATGGAGATTCCCCCGGTACAGCTATTGAAGGCTTCATGAACAACGTGGTCAAAATAGATGTAAAATAATGTGAAGCCAGAGGACATCCCTGCCGTACCCCAGGGTGTACAGGGAATGGCTCTGACTCCTGGCCACGTAGTTTTACCCGGGCCTGCTCACCATCATGAAGGTCCTTAATGATCGTGAGCAGAGGGTCAGGGACGCCAAAAGCACGAACAACCCAGAGCCCAGGCCTACTGATGGTATCATAGGCCTTGACCAGGTCAATAAAGCAGAGATGTAGGTCTTGTTGGAATTCCCTAAACCTCTGCTGTAGCAGATGGACAGAAAATATGGCATCTGTGCAGGACCGCCCTTTCCTGAAACCTCTCCTCAGCATGCCTGGCAAGGCGATGTTGATTAATCCTTGCCAGGACCTTTCCCGGCACACTGAGGAGTGAGATGCCCCTGTAGTTATTACAGTCTGTGCGGTCCCCCTTCTTAAAGAGGGGGACCACCAGGGGATCCTTCCAATCCTGCGGAACCGGTCCAGTGGTCCAGACTGTTGTCATGATGTCATATAGGGCAGTCTGTGCACAAACGCCACCCTCCCTCAGCATTTCACTTGGGAGATCATCTCTGCCCGGTGCCTTCCTGGTCTCAGACTCCGGATCGCCTTCAGATGGCACCTCAGCCAGCCACTCAAAGGGGGTGACTTCTTCAAATATTTGAGGCACCGCAGCCTCAGCAAGGTCATCCCCACTTTCTGCCACGATGTTTTCCTGGCTGAGGGATTTGCCTTCCCGCAGGACCTCACAGAA
Source organism: Petromyzon marinus (assembly GCF_048934315.1). NCBI lineage: Eukaryota > Metazoa > Chordata > Hyperoartia > Petromyzontiformes > Petromyzontidae > Petromyzon > Petromyzon marinus. The sequence goes on along the minus strand of NW_027422706.1, from coordinate 3,130,947 downwards.
ATGCTCAGCAAATCTGTAAACCTGTTATGTTAATAGGTGTGGCGCTGCAGGTTACTTTTTTGATGGAGTTAAATAGAGATTTGTGATCGTGGGCTACTGAGGCAGACTCCATCTCCTCAGCAACCCGCGACCACCACCCATCCTTGCAGCGCCTCACGGCTCTCTGAACCTCCGAGCGAAGGCTGCGGTAAGCCTCCTCATTCTCTGACGTGGGATTCTGTAGCCGATGACAGTGGGCCTGTCGCTTTTTGTCAACTATCCTGAACGCCTCTTCTGTCAGCCAGGGTCTCTGGGGAGGTCTGGACCGCCTACTCAAAGCAGCCAATGCAGCTGCATGAGTCACAGTCCTAAACCTCATCCATTTACCCTCGACATCAGGAGGAGTGGGGGACAATGCCAACCCCAGCCGCAAGCGATGATGAAATTCTCGCTTGCAACTTTCATCAGATAACTGAGACCAGGCCACTTTAGATTGGAATGGGGTCCTGGGTGTACACCCACCACCGGAGTTGAAGAATGGCAGGCGCATCTCACAGATGACAAGTCGATGGTCAGAGGGCAGATGAGCTCCACGGTAGGTCCTGGTGTCAAGGACATGGGCTCGCATCCACTGGTCCGTCACTATGTAGTCCAGCAGATGTGCTTGCTTTGACCCGGCATGCATCCATGATGTTGTGTGGATGCGCCGATGCTGGAACAGCGTGTTGGTAATTACAAGCCCATGGGCTGCACAAAAATCTAGCAGCCTCCTACCGTTGTTTTTGAGCTGATCTGGCCCATGCTCTCCAATCACTCCAGACCAGGTGCCAGCATCATGACTAACTCGGGCATTGAAGTCACCCAACAAGATGACTATCCCGAGGGGCCACTTTAGCCAGCACCTGTGACAGATCATAGAAGGCATCTGACTCATCGGCTTTGCCTGCATCCCTCCACGGATGTTCGTCTTCGGTGGGGGAATAAGTAACCACGACCACCACTCCTCGCCACGCTCCCACACCCTCTTCATTCTTTTGTTCAAAAGAAGAGCCACTCTCTGTTGTTTGGCAGTCTGCTGCCCCGAGTAGAGGACTGTCCACCCCTCATGGTGGCAGGAGCCAGAACCGGTCCACCGGACCTCCTGAATGCTACAGAGATCCAGGCGGTACCGGTCGAATAGAGGAGTGGCAGCCTCTCCTCGCAGTGAGCGTTCGAACATTCCACGTGGCCACACGAAGTGGCTTTTCATTGTTTCTGGAGGAGCCCCGAGGGTAGAGATTCAATCTCCTGGCTCCGCCAATTGGGGTTTGGCCAAGAGACGTCATAGACGCCTGTCCCCCATGGGGCTTCCGGCACAAGCTTATTAGTTACATTTATAATTCGTGGTTTTGAGCTAAATTTTTGAAGGTGGAGGGTTACCAGCCCCTCGCACCCGTCCAGAGACCCTGTTTAGCCCCTGTGGTGGTCACAGACGCCATGAGGGGAGGGATGTTGTATATGCTGGGTCTTGAAATTTTAGTGAAAATAATAATAATTAAAGGAAATGTGGAAATATGCGTAACTGTCCGAAGTTATGTTAATTGATGTAATTATGCGCTAAATTGTGCACATAATTAAATTGTATTAATGTATGCGAATGTGCAGTGTGTTCTTTTATGGAGATGGAGATGATAAAGTAGAGGCAACATGGTGTGTTTATTTATATATCGGTCTCCAGTCTTCAGCTGCAACTGCCTCTAACCTCTCCATAGGCCCTCCTTATATACAGTTTATATCCGAGGAGCGGGGCTCTGTGGGATCGTAGAACACCCCACAGCCCCCACCCGTTGGGAGGGGTCTGCGGGGGATCATAGAATACCCTGCAGCCCCCTCACCCCCCAGGCTAGGAATCATAACGGTTTCTCCCGCCATTTTAGTTGTACCGCCCCTGATGGGCACTGTCCGCCATTGCAGATATTTGCAGCCCATTTACGGCGCTACATCACCCCCCCCTCCCCAACGTAGCATTCAGCCGTCTCAGCTGTCAAATACAATGACAATAATTAAACAAAACTTGTACAACAATTGCGAGTGCGTGTGCCTGGGCATGAGGCGATCCGTGTGGCCGTAGCAGTTTTCCGTGGCGCCGTTACTGCGGAGGGGTAAGCACACGGCTATACTGAAAGTTAGGCTTGGCAACCGCACGACTCGGCTCATCGGACAATTCACGTTCTCGGCCCCTTTGTGTAGTTTGAGTATCAAGAAATGGTAAAAAGGGTTTTAAGCGCAACGGGTGCACAAACCAGCATCGTTTACTATGGCGGACTTTTACACATTGTGGCCGAACGACCTTCACAACATCTACGGGCCCCCTCCAAGGTTTTAAAAGTTTGGGTGACGTTGACAATGGTACTTGAGGACAGTGAATCCATGCCCTGTCACCCTCGGACCATGTATGCGAGGAAACTTTGAGATTCCGCAGGCGCTCATTGGCCAATTGACGGGCCTCCGAATTATGTTTTGCCGCCACTCTTGCTTCCATAAACTTGCGGATATTTAACCGAATGTGCTCGGAAAGTTTGAATTTAGGGAACTCTGAGCGACGCGTAATTGAATATCCACCGGGGGGTTTGCCTCCCTGCCATACATTAAATAGAATGGCATGAGGAGCCAATCGATAGGTGGCCAGAACCCCGGGGATATGAAGATCCCAATCAATCTGTGAGTCGGATACTTGGTGGCTCAGCATGGCAGTGAGAGTCCTATTAAATCGCTCCACCATGCCATCCATTTAAGGGTGATAAGGGGAGGTGCGTACCTGGTGTGTGCCCAACAAGTCGCAGACCTCACCCAGCAGTTTGGACGAAAAATAATTTCCCTGATCGGTCAGCAGCCGCTCTGGAGCACCCTTATCCAGGACATAGCCGTGGAGGAAGGCCTCTGTGATGGCTGCCGCCGACTGGTTGGGTAGTGGCCAAGCCATAGGCCAGCGGGTAAAATATTCAACCCCAACCAGGAGGTACTTGTTACCCCTAGGAGTAACAGAGAAAGGCCCCAAAATGTCGAGCGCAACTAGTTTGTTCACTCTGGATACCTTAATAGGTTGCAATGGAAGACACGACGGATTAGAGGCAGGCTTTCATCGCGCGCATTGGGGACATACCTGATTTACAAGGATTTTAATGGGCATTTTTGCCAAAAAATCAGTACCAAGCAGGCAAGGCACCGCGAGTGTGGATGAAACAAGCACCGGACCCTCTAATTTGATATCGCCAATTTGAATTTGTATGTTGATAATACCCATTATTCCCAACGATCCTCCATTAGCGGCGAAGCATGGGACGTCAACTGGCCGCAAGGAACGACATGACTGGGGAAGTATATTGAAAATAAGGTCTGAAAAAATTGTTGCTGACTCGCCCGTGTCGACTAGCACAAGGACCTCCACCCTCTCAATGAATCCAATTATCGAGGAGGATCCTGCTGCCGCAGCGACTACTCTATGGGCTAACTGGGACCACTGACTCGGTCCCAGCGCTCGATCTTTACTCCCATTTATTAGCTCTCCCCCGTCCGTCGCACGCCCAACCCACGGAATGTGATGGATTGCATGTGTGTCGAGTGGGGGCCGAGAGCTGGAGGTGCCGCTACTTGCCTGAGTCTGTCACGGGTTTGATGGTTGTCGCTGGTCCTGATCCCGAGATCCTGCGTTGCCGCGACGTGGAGCCAGGCAGCCGGAGGAGACGTGGCCCCACAGGCCGCAGTTGTAACAGATCACCGATGAGCCGTCCAAGGGCGTGATCCCCCGTTCCGGGCGGCGCATATCATCGCGTGGTCTGCTGCTGCTGCTTGATCGCCATCCGCTCGTTGAGGCAGACGCAAAGGCCCGCGCAGGCTGCTGGTCATCCTCAGAGTCGCCGTTGTTGGTGGCATCGACACAGGCTGCGATGGTTTCGTCCCACTGCAGGAGGTGTGCGTGAATACTTCGTGCAGCTCGCAGGGAGGAGAAGTCGTCATCGTCAGCCGCTAGGAGGATGACACGAAACTCACGAGCGAGGCGCAGCAGCTTCTGCAGGACGAGGGAGTCGATGCCTTCCTGGTCCAGGCGCGGGTATGCGGCTCGCGCCAGGGCCAGCAGCGCGCTGCGGTAGGCAAGGGCCAACTCCGAGGTGGTCCGTGTTCGAATGTCAAAATGGTGACGGGTGTCGGACGGCGGACCATTAATGGCCTGCATGTTGCGAAAAGCACCTTGCAATGTGGAGCGAACCCGCAACGGCAGCGTAATGAATGAAGCCAAGGCGTCGTCGTCAAGCAAGGTCGGGAGGGCACGGAGCGCCTCTGCCTCCGACCACCCGGTCAACTCCCTGTGGGAGTCGAACCGACGCTGGAAAGCAGCCCAATCTCCACCGGCTGCTGAAAACTATTTTACCGCCGGCAGGCGTTGCTGTACGGGATGCAGCCGGTCGGCAGGGAACTCCTCGGCCCCCGCTGCTGATGACGTTGCCCCCAAGATGGAGGCCGCGGGTAGTGCTCGCACTTGTGATGACGAGGTTATTGCAGATTAGTCGCCGCCCGGCCCGGACGTGACGTCAGGTCCGTGGTGCACCGCGGCACCGGCGGAAGCGGAAACGGCGATGGCGGCGGCCTCAGTTTTGATGGCGGGAACCGGCTGCGTGCCTGAGGGGGCCGCACCCTCCATTCCCAGCGCCACATCCTCGCGATGGATGTCGCCGAGGATGGTCGCGGCGGAGTTGAGCAGCTCTGTAAGGCAGAAATGCGCCTCCTGGAGCGAGCGGCGAACAGGAGGTAAGGCGGCGAGCGGCAGCACGGGCAGCTGCATAGCCGGCAGCGGCTCGTCACCCGCGGCCGGGGTCGCCATGACCCCGGTGTCCGACGCGATATCGTCGCCGTCCGGGCCCAGAGCACGGCGTCTCCTTCTAAGTCTCCATGACCACTTCTAACACCAAATGTAGCGTGTTCTTTTATGGAGACGCAGACGATAAAGTAGAGGCAACACGGTGTGTTTATTTATATTGTTATAATAACTCTCTTACGCCCCATAGCTAGGAAGGTACAGCCTTCGGGCTATTGTGGCTTAACACTGCCCCCTGCTGGCTTCCCACCTTCCGGCTATCCATGACCTCGGGGAAGCTATTCTGACCGACCCTGGTATGGTACTCGTCCGACCACTGGTCCAAGCTCGACCCGGCCCTTAGAAGGGCAGCGGGCTCGAGGGTCCAGGGTCCTTGTCTAGCTGCCTTCAGTCTTCGGTCTTCAGTCTTCAGCTGCAACTGCCTCTAACCTCTCCATAGGCCCTCCTTATATACAGTTTATATCCGAGGGGCGGGGCTCTGTGGGATCGTAGAACACCCCACAGCCCCCACCCGTTGGGAGGGGTCTGCGGGGGATTGTAGAATACCCCGCAGCCCCCTCACCCCCCAGGCTAGGAATCATAACGGTTTCTCCCACCATTTTAGTTGTACCGCCCCTGATGGGCACTGTCCGCCATTGCGGATATTTGCAGCCCATTTACGGCGCTACATCTGTGTGCGATTATGCTAATGCAAGCCCTTATGATTATTAGGCCCCACCTCGCTGACGAGGGTAGTATTATCAATCGGGATCACACAATTAATTGTATGAGGTTATGCAGGTGTGCTGTAAGTATGCTAGATTAAACTTTGCTTCGTCGTCTAGGGTCGAATTATCAATCGGTATAATACAATTATTCTCGCTTTAACATTTACGGATTATGTATTAGTGTGTTCATGTCAGGCCTCCAAATTCAAATCTCACCGCAGGAAACAGTTAAGATTATTATGCATGAACTTAGGAAGGCACCACTCAGACACTTCTGGGTTAAGCAATTTTAATTTCTAAACAAAAACATAACACTCTAATATGCGAACTATTATGCTTGGAATTGTCAACACAGTACTCCTGGAGATGTTCTCCTCATCGATCCATACATTTAACCCTCATTGATCACGTTGTTAACCTGGGTAACAGAATAATTGATTAATTCCTTAGAGTAACGCGAGCATATACAGTGATAGGAAAAAAGTCCTTAAAAATTAATGCAACGACGTTCATACGAAGGGCAATAAAGAAACATGTCCCGAAGGCAAAAGTATACGACAATGAATTCATAGGGAAGATAATGTAGTTACGAAATGTCTTGGGACAATGGTGTGCAACAGTGTGCCTGCTTCAGCAAATGCTTATCAATTGGCTGAGGCTTCAATTAATTCGTGGGAAAGATTCTGTGATCAAAAGAACGATTTCAACACAATATTCTCCCTGTGAGTGTGTAGACGCGTAACGTAGGTTTCTAAACGTTTAGTTTCATTAATGAATTCATTGGTAATAGTTATGCAATTAAAAAGAAAGAGAAAAAAATAACGACTAAAATACTTCTAAATGTCTCTATCCACGTAACTCAATGGGACGCAATGTTCTTCGTTATCAGCTAATAGTTGATGCATTTATCATGAGTCTTCTTGTATGTGTTGATGTGTAAGTGTTGTAGATCTTCTTGTGTTAAGCAAACGCCGAGGTTGGGCATCCCTTGTATCAAAAATGTGTTTGTCCCCTGCGGAGCGGTGAGGGTGTGAGGGTGGGCGTGTCTTACAACGGCTTCGTTGCTTTTTCTTGTTCGGGGAGTCGGCTTAGCTGCCCGTCTGCTGGCAGATACAGGCTCTTTCCACTGCTGGAGGAGCTGCGTCGGCACGTTGCTTGTCCTTGAAGATGCTCGATCACGCTCGCCGCTGGTCCGCTGACAGCAGCAGGCTCCTTCCACTGCTGGAGGAGCTGCGTTGCACGCACTCCCTCCTGCCCCGTGCTGCTTGTCGATGCCCGATTGCGTGTGCAGTTCGTTTGCTGGTGGCAGACACCCTTGCCCATTATTATTCTGTCAGCTCTAAACTTGTACTCGGTGACACATCGCTACTCGGCAAGTCTCTCCATCCCTGGTTGATTGCAGAGTCTCACCCCGGAGCTTGCCGCTCGCCGCCCTCTCCTGTCGCTCGCCGAGCTGTCCCTTATCGAGCTTAAATGCCGAGCTTAAATGTGAAATTCTCTCTCCTCTCTCCGCGTCTCTTGCGAGAGAGAAAAAAAACAGATGCCCTGTGTCACCGTCCTCCTCCCGTGGCAGCAGCGGCCTGGCTGCCCCCCCCCCCATTTTTGACCTTCGACCTTTGACTGTTTTACCATCACATTTTGTTTGTTTGCATTCCCAACCCCTCTCTCCGTGGTTTCTCCTATTAGGGAGGGGAAGCACTCTCCCTTCATACGTATTTTATGGCTACCATGTGTTTGTGTCAAATTGTTGGAAGACAAAGGTGGCCAGGGATGCTCTGATTTCATGGAATATATATTATCTGGTCTTGTGTGTTTGACCTATTTTCTTGTATCTATTTTGAGTCACCCTAGGTCGAATCTCTTGTGATTATTATTTGGTTTATGTTTAACCGAGATTTGTAATGTCATTAGATGTTCCTCCGGTATTTCAAGGGTTTTATTACTTTTTGCTCCCTGTCTGCATCCAGGGATCCGTGCTTTTGATTCTCGAGGTCAGAGATATAGCTTAGTTTGGACTTAAGTTTTCGTGATTGCAGGAACTCTATCTACGTGACTTAGTAAAGTCACGTAGATAGAAAGATACAATAAGAGATAATATAAGGAATACTGCAGTCTATAATGTCGACTTATTCTTATAGCCAAGCTTCAACTTTTTCTATACAAAAAAATATATCAGTTATAATGTCCGTTTGCCCTGTTTGTGAACTGTCCTTTGGCAATCTGGAGATTTTGCAGATAGTCGTTTACCTCCCTTTGCCACGGAGTTTATTATTTAATGGCCTTTTACGACCTCCAGATGTTTGGTGCTTGTGGGAGGTAGCGGGTTTGAGTGTGTTATATTTATTTATTTATCGATTATTATTATTATTATTTTTAAAAATGGCAGAATTATTTTTAATATTAATTTCAATCAGAAATTGGGCCTCCCCCCACAGCACTGTCCACGACAGAGTTGCCCGTCCGGCACTGCGAGGAGGTAGGGGGTTATTTTGCCGGACACACACACAGACACAAAGACAAATATCCCCCTATATAGCCTTAACAGACTGTAGGGGCAAGTGCTGTTAGTGAGCACCTATGAAGACACACACAGACACACACACAGACACACACACACACAGACACACACAGACACACACAGACACACACACACCAACACACACACAGACACACAACAACCGCCATTCGCCACTAAGTGGCGGTGATGTCACCACGATGTTTGCCAGGCCATGTGCACCTTGAGGCCACGTGAAGTGTCGAACGCCCGCGGGCAGGAGGTAATGGGGCAGACCCAAGTCCCACGGGTCGACTGACTGAGATGACTGGCTGATGCACCACCTGTGGCCCCTACTGTGCCAACCTGCTGTGCTTTAGAGTTCTGCTCGTTATTGTGAGCGTCGCTCCTCCGCCCTCCGTTGTTGTTGGAGGGCGACTGCCTCCAACTGCCCAGTAGCGTCCTTCACGAGCCTCCTCCACAGAGGCCGATCTTGACACCGCTCATACCGGTCATCGGCAAGTCCACTCAGCTCCACGTCCTCCTGTACCACATCACTCCATCTCTTCTCTAGCCCGTGCCGCGCCCGATTGGCCCCATCGATCTGGCCGAACAAAAGCTGTTTAGGCATGCGGTGGCTGGGTGAGCGGGCTACATGACCCAGCCAACGCAGCCTTGATTGCCGGAGCTCACCGATGGGACCTTGTCCAGATCTTTCAAGGATTTGTGAGCTCCTCACACAATCCAGTCTGGTTAAACCCAGGATGGATCGTAGGCAGGCTAGCCTAAATGTTTCTAACCGGCGATGATGTTCCATTAGGGGGGTCCACGTTTCACAAGCGTAGAGAAGGGAGGGAATGACTGTGGCCGAGAAGACCTGAAGCCTAGTGTGGAACGACAGACCAGGAGGCTTCCACACAGCGTTACGCAACCGATGAAAAAACATTGCCGCTCGACTGATTCGGAGTGAGACCTCTGCTGTTAAACTGGAGCCGGTTATAAGCACACTGCCCAGGTATGGGAAACTCTCCACTCTCTCCACAACTGCCCCATCACCAATTGGGAGTTGTGGGGTTGGAGTGTCGGATGGTACAAAATACCCAGGCAGGTGCTTAGTTTTGGTGGGGCTGATGGTAAGGGCCCACCTCTAAGTGGCATGCTCCAGTTTCAGCAGCAGCTTCTCCAACTCCTCCTCTGAATGAGCAGCAATTACCAAATCATCGGCATTTAGATTAAATAATGTGGGAGCCAGAGGACATCCCTGTCGTACCCCAGGGTGTACAGGGAATGGCTATGACTCCCGGCCACGTAGTTTTACCCGGGCCCGCTCACTGTCATGAAGGTCCTTAATGATCGTGAGCAGAGGGTCAGGGACTCCGAAAGCACGAAGAACAACCCAGAGCCCAGGCCTACTGATGGTATCATAGGCCTTGACCAGGTCAATAAAGCAGAGATGTAGGTCTTGTTGGAATTCCCTACACCTCTGCTGTAGCAGACAGACAGAAAATATGGCATCCGTGCAAGACCGTCCTTTCCTGAAACCACACTGGGGCTCCGCAAGCCTCTCCTCAGCGTGCCTGGCAAGGCGATGTTGAATAATCCTTGCCAGGACCTTTCCTGGCACACTGAGGAGTGAGATGCCCCTGTAGTTGTTACAGTATGTGCGGTCCCCCTTCTTAAAGAGGGGTACCACCAGGGCATCCTTCCAATCCTACAGAACCCATCCAGTGGTCCAGGCTGTTGTCATGATGTCATGTCGGGCAGTCTGTGCACAAACGCCACCCTCCCTCAGCATTTCGCTTGAGAGATCATCTCTGCCCAGTGCCTTTCCTGGTCTCAGACTCTGGATCGCCTTCAGTACTTCCTCAACAGATGGCACCTTAGCATGCCACTCACAGGGAGTGACTTCTTATTCCAATATTTGAGGCACCGCAGCCTCAACAGGGTCATCCCCACTTTGTGCTATGTTTTCCTGGCTGAGGGATTTGCCTTCCCCCAGGACCTCACAGAAATGCTCAGCAAATCTGCAAACCTGTTCTTGGGGGTCGGAGATTGGATCGCCATTTTTTCCCCTAATGATGGTTATTGATGTGGCGCTGCAGGTTACTTTTTTGATGGAGTTAAATAGGGATTTGTGATCGTGGGCCACTGAGGGAGACTCCATCTCCTCAGCAACCCGCAACCACCACCCAGCACCTCACGGCTCTCCGAACTTCTGAGCTAAGGCTCCTCATTCTCTGATGTAGGATACTGTAGCCGATGAGAGTGGGCCTGTAGCTTTTTTTCAACTATCCTGAACACCTCCTCTGTCAACCAGGGTCTCTGGGGAGGCCTGGACCACGTACCCAAAGCAGCCATTGCAGCTGTATGAGTCACAGTCCTAATCCTCGCCCATTTACCCTCGACGTCAGGAGGAATGGGGGACGATACCAACCCCAGGCTCAAGCGATGATGAAATTCTCACTTGCATCTTTCATCAGCAAACTGAGACCAGGCCACCTTATGTTGGAATGGGGTCCAGAGGGTACACACACACCTCTGGAGTGGAAGAATGGCAGGCACATCTTACAGATCAGAAGTCGATGGTCAGAGGGCAGATCAGCTCCACGATAGGTCCTGGTGTCAAGGACATGGGCTCGCATCCGCTGATCCGTCACTATGTAGTCCAGCAGATGTTCTTGCTTGGACCCGGCATGCATCCATGATGTTGTGTGGATGCGCCGATGCCTGAACAGCCGGTGTGACTACCGCAGAGACGGATGAGGGTGAGATGCGGCTGCCTGGAGGACGGAGGCGGGCGGAGGGGAGAGTGACGAAGTGCTGGCATCGACCTCTACCGGGAGGAGGCGAGCAGAGGAGGATGCCTGGTGGCAGCGGGCAAGGAAAGGAGAGGTGCCACCGCGGAGGGAAGCAGTGTCAGCCAGCCTGGGAGGGAAGGCTGAGGAAACGCCGAACTCTGCTGGCCGGTAGGCGCAAGGTGCCCAAAACGATGCTGTGCATGCGAGTACTGGACCTGTGAGGGCAGGACGGCCCCAGGAGCGTGGAGGATGGTGGCGCAGAGGACCGGGGGTGAAATTCACCCCGATACACGCCAGGAGGCACAATTGTGTACGGGTGGCTTTCAAAGAGGACGTGCCGGAGGAGGTCACTATCGACCGACCGAGTTTCGTACGCACTATGATGATAGAAATACTATGAGTGGATCCTGCAGACCTGTTTTGTTTGATAGCCTTGCCGGGTGGCAGGGCTCTTGACGTTTGTTTCAGGGCACGAGTGAAGGCAGTGGAGGAGGGAGAGCGGTGTACGCGGTTCTTTTTTAAGAAATGTAGGAAGGCAGAGAATACTATCCGGGAACTGGTGAGCCCCTGGGCAGACTCACACCTGCACAGAGGAGATAGTGGAGGCAGCTAGGGATTACTTCAAGGAGTTTTACAGCAGCAGGTCGTCGGAGGCAGAAGCACGGACCTCCTTGCTGGGGGAGGTAGAAAAGGTCATCGAAGCTCTAGAGGAAATGAACAGGCAGATCCAGATGGCAGAATTAGATGAGGTGGTAGGAGGGTTACGTCGTCACAGAACAGCAGGAGAAGACGGGATACCGGCAGAATTCTATATTACCTTTTGGGATACCATCAAGTACGACATATTGCAGATGTACAGAGAAGTCTTAGAGGAAGGCCCAGTGCCAGATTCCATGAAAAGGGGGGTGTGATAACCCTTATAGATAAGGGGAAAGGGGAGTGCAGTGACCTTGGGAGCTGGCGCCCGATCACCCTGCTGAACTCTGATTATAAGATCCTGCCAAGACCATCGCAGCACGTTTGGGGAAGGTGGTGAAGGAGGTGGTCGGATCCAACCCGACCAGAAGTGTGTGGCTCCGGGCAGGCGGATGTCAGATAACCTTGTCCTGTTGAAGGAGGTTGTGGAAACCACGGTGGAGAGGGGCGGATCCTTGGGCTCCTCAGTTTGGACCAGGAGAAGGCCTTTGACAGTATCTCACATGATTTCTTGTTTGCGGTTCTGGGGCGAATGGGGGTGGGGAAACAATTGATTGGCTGGATAAGGCAACTCTACCATAAGCTCACGGGCAGCCTGCTGATAAATGGAGTCCTCTTTGAGGAGATACCAATTGGGTCAGGTGTGCGACAGAGGTGTCCTTATGTCACCGGTGTTATTCATATTGTGTATGGAGCTCTTTGCCCAGGCGGTCAGAGGAAATCAGTGGATTGTGTGGATTGTGTGTACATGCCGGGGTGTAGGGAGCAAGCAAAAATATCCCTGTACATGGACGATGTCGTCATTTCTCTGTGGTGATGACTCCCCAGTATGGGAGACCCTAGGACTCGCGGATAGATTATTTTTCGCCTCGGGATCTAAGGTAAATGTGAGGAAGAGTGAGACTCTGATCTTCGGCGACCCCCAGGCTATTCGAGAGCCATCCACCCGGTATAACAATGCTCGTAGAGGGGATAAAGATCCTAGGGGTCACCTTCTATCGGGGGGGGGGGGGGGGGAGACTTTGAAGGTGCCGCAAGAAGCCGGGGGAAGACTTCAAGAAAATTAAGTTGCACAGTGAGCGCTCTTCTTGAATGATGTTGCGACGCTACAAACTGGGAGGAGATTTCGAGGGCACAGTTCTTTACTCATTGGTTCTTTCGTTAAAGTCAATCTCGTGGACAGGCCTGCATGGAAGGACGGCCAGGACACGACACATGCACAGTATTGAGAGAGAGAGATACAGTATATATATACATCTCATATGCATTCGCATGATGCCATTCTTGCATAAGGATATTACTTGGTTTTCACAAGGGCGTCTAATTAGACAGCCACACCTAAGCGCACTGATGGGTCTTGTGCGTGATTACCATAATTGTCGTAATGTTATTTTTTTTCTCTCTCCGAATTATTACACGAAATCTACTCACTTGTATTTGAAAGTAAAACGTTGGGGGATGCGTCCTATAATCCGGAGAATATTGGTCTTCTCGAAGACGCGTATGAATAATCTTTCGGAAGACGGTTCCACATAGCGATACGATACAAAACCAACCCAGAGGACAAAATACCATCAGCCCTTCAAAGATCGTGTGGATTTTTTCCTCCGGGTCCTCCGGTTTTTACCTCCACATTTAGAATCAACATTCACTTCCATTATTGAGGTTAACACATTCTTGCGGAGGGAGCTGGTAGGAACGATGGGTTGCTCAGTCAATGGCCAGGGTCAACGGCGGCGTGGTGTATTCCGCAAATATGCCCGACTGTGAGGGCGGGCACAAGCCGGCGTGAGTAGTTTTATAAGGGCACCACGGGGTGACCAGCCCCTCCCCACCCAGCCCCACCCCTCCCACCCCCTACCCAGCCCCACCCTCCCCACCCAGCCCCTCCCCACCCAGCCCCTCCCTACCCTCGCCTCTCCACCCAGCCACCACCCCTCCCACGTGGACAGACAGCCACAGACATACACAATGAATCCCCTGCCTCCTGTGAATTAATCCCGGTTGGGGTTCCAGTCCATATAAGGGCACCATGGGGTGACCAGCCCCTCTCCACCCAGCCCCACCCCACCCAGCCCCACCCCTCCCATCCCCCACCCAGCCCCACCCTCCCCACCCAGCCCCTCCCCACCCAGCCCCACCCCACCCAGCCCCACCCCTCCCACCCCCCACCCAGCCCCACCCTCCCCACACAGCCCCTCCCCACCCTCCCCTCCCCTCCCACGTGGACAGACATCCACAGACATACACAATCCCCTGCCTACTGTGAATTAATCCCGGTTGGGCTTCTAGTCCACTACGTTTCCTACCAGAAACTTTGCAGCTATACATTTCCACACGATATGCCACTTAGTTGAGCTATCGTTTGTGGCCAGGTTGCTTCTGAAATAAAGAAGCTGATAGGTCAGCGGGATTTCCCTGATGAGATTTAACAAAAAAGTTTTGTTTTTTTTGCATATTTTTTCAAGTGATTTCCATAATTTTCCAATACTTTGCACTCCAGTCGTGTTTTAGTTTGCTACTCTTTGGGTCTTTCGGCTGTTGTAACGTTCTGACATTACCCCCCGACTGGACATCTGTGAGCAGGAGCTTTATAGCTCATCGGATTCCTCCGGTATGAAGGTTCTGATTCTGCATCGTCTTCTGGAAGACGGCTCTGTCCATTGTACAGCAATCTCCCTCGTAACAGACACGCCGCTTACATTGCATCGGTGGTACAATAAAACGAGCCCTCATTCGCCACTGAGTGGTGGTGACGTTGCCGCAGCGCCCGTGCCAGGCTAGGTGCATCAGTGGCTCCCGCATCTGCACACACACTCGCGAGACATCTACGTGCATACACACAATAACTATATCTGAAGTGAATCAAGGCTGTTTATGCCAAGTGGAACGTGTTTAACAATCATCAGGTGCATGCAGCATGCAACGACTTAATTTGGAAAGATCATATTGATAAACGTGTCGTGTTGCGACGAGGGGATGAAGCATGGCAAAATCCGTGATGTAAAGCGTTCGATTCTTCTGAATAATAATAATAACTTCAACTCGTATCAGCCAAGCATCCTGAGTGCACAACTACAAGAGAACAGCTGATTATTATACAAGGTGAGTTATGTTTTGTACAATTTAAAGTCGAATTGGGGCGGCATATCGTCAAGGGAGGGAGGGTCCACCATGCCTGCAAGATCGCCAGTTCACCAGCATTGAGTGAAGTAAGCCCCTGACCCTGCTGACGAGACACCGAATGTCGAAACCGCTCCAGAGTTTGCTCGTCTTGAAACAATGCTGCCGACTCTTAACTTAAAGCTTTCGTGACTGAAGGAATTCATATTCTTGGGTCGTTCGGTAAAGTCACGTAGATAGGTTCAAAGAAAATCATGATAAAAAATAACAAATAACTATGACGTTTTCTTGCCAACGACAACCGCCTACCCATCAACCAAGACATCAACATCTTCACCTCGCACACCGACTACTCATCGTGTGTGCATTATTTGTTTGGCTCAACATTTTCTTTAAGACTCGGGATGCAATTACAACGTGTCTGGGCGTATCCAGGAGCGCGATGACGACAGCGGGAACAAAGCCGCCTCAGTTGTCACCCGCACGCTCCCTCGTCTTGATCACAGCGGCCGCCCTGATTAACGCTGCGGGTGTAAAAAAATTAGAACCTCACTGTGCGCCGGCTGCTTCACGGTGGGAATTAATGATGCCGTGACGGCATTGGCAAAAAGTGTCAGCCATTGTGTACCGGCGTCATGATGCGGCAAGATTTACCAAATCGGAATTAAAAAAATACCCGCAATTTCCTAAACTTGGATTTCGCATTGCAATCACCGCCCCCCCCGCCCCCCACTATTACGAACACTCGGAAGGATCCTCTTAAAGAAAAAAAATCACGAGACTCAGTGAGGCATTCCCTGTGTAAATAAGCGAACAACAATAATATCAACAAAACAATAACAATGGTCAAACGACAACAACAAGGACAACCCCCACAACTCGCTCGGAGGGGGGAAGAAGACCCCTCTCGTGCGTCTGCTGATCGTCGATAGAACGCGCCGTGCGTGCGGTACACACGCGCGCGCAACACGACGCACAGGCGCGTGGGCGACCGCACACCGTGGGTCAACTCCTCTGCCGAACTGAAGCTGAGTTGGGGCGCTTACCATTGTTGAGCTCCCGGCCGAACATCGTTTTCTCACCCAGCGCCGAGCAATTCCAGTGGCTAAATCGAAACTGGTGCTGGCACTCGCCGATTCCCAGCTGCACGCCCTCGCCGATCACGATGATCGCGTCCGGACGGCTCTGGCACAGTGCCCGCTGACGTGGCGCCAGTCCCGGAATCTTGCTGCAGATGATGTTTGAGCCCAGTGCCATGACCGTGGAAAGTGCCCTGCGGCGATCGGGCAGGCAGACGGACGCACAGGCGTGGACGCATGGACGGACAGACACGCGGCGTGATGTTTCGTGGTACATTCTTGACATTATTTATTCGTCCGTTACGTTTGTCGTTCGTACACGAAGCGTACAGAGTGCAGCCCTGCCATTGCTGGATCGCCAGAGAGTGTTCTGGACTGTCCTCTAGAGCAGACGTTGGCAGCCCGCAGCTCCGGAGATGCACGCGGTGGCTCTACAAGGGCTGCATCATGGCTCGTTATTTATTAAGGACCACCACCGTCTCGTAGTCACACCACTAACGCTTCTATTTTATAAAGACAAAGATCTCCCGTGTAGCCTTAACAAACTGTAGGGCAAGTGCTGTTAGCGAGCACCTATGAAGGCCGGAACGGTACACGAGGGGGGTGGGTGGCCGGCACCACGCCCGACCGCCTTTGTCTCCCCAGTGGCGATGTTTACACACCGCACCAGGTACTCATTTGAGGCTGAGTCGACCTAGGGGAGGCCCAGGACCGGTTCAGATAATCGTCACTGGTGTTGGCCTTGAGCGGGAATCGAACCCGGGTCGCCAGGTTCGTAGCATAGCGCGCTAACCGCTACACTACCGCTCCCCACTGCACGCACACAGAGATGCACACACAGACACTCACCTACACACACACACAGACACACACAGAGACACACACACAGACACTCACCTACACACACACACAGACACACACAGAGACACACAACAACAACAACAACCGCCATTCGCCACTAAGTGGCGGTGACGTCACCACGACGCTTGTGCCAGGCCATGTGCACCTTGAGGCCACGTGAAGTGTCGAACGCCCGCGGGCAGGAGGTCATGGGGCAGACCCAAGTGCCATGGGTCGACTGACTGAGATGACTGAGATGACCTACTGATGCACCACCTGTGCCCCCTACTGTGCCAACCTGCTGTGCTTTAGCCACCCGGCGCTCCGCTCGTTGTTGTGAGCGTCGCTCCTCCGCCCTCCGTTGTGTTTGGAGGGCGACTACCTCCAACTGCCCAGTAGCGTCCTTCACGAGCCTCCTCCACAGAGGCCGATCTTGACACCGCTGGTACCAGTTATTGGCAAGTCCACTCAGCTCCACGTCCTCCTGTACCACATCACTCCATCTCTTCTCTAGCCCGTGCCGCGCCCGTTTAGCCCCCTCGATCCGGCCACACACACCCCACACACACCACACACACCACACACACACCATGCCTGGGCACACACCACACATACCACACACACCACACACACACCACACACACACCACACACACCACACACACCACACACACACCACACACACCACACACACCACACACACACCACACACACACACCACACACACCACACACACACCACACCCACCACACACACACCACACACACCACACACACACCACACACACCACACACACCACACACACACCACACACACCACACACACACACCACACACACCACACACACACCACATACACACCACACACACACCACACACACCACACACACCACACACACACCACACACACCACACACACCACACCACACACACCACACACACCACACACACCACACACACACCACACACACACCACACACACACCACACACTCCACACACACACCACACACTACACACACCACACACACACCACACACACCACACACACCACACACACACCACACACACCACACACACACAACACAAACCACACACACACACACACACACACACCACACACACCACACACACCACACACACACCACACACACCACACACACACCACACACCACACACACCACACACACACAACACACACACACCACACACACCACACACACACCACACACACCACACACACACCACACACACACCACACACACCACACACACACTACACCCACCACACACACACCACACACACCACACACACACCACACACACACCACACACACACACCACACACACTACACACACCACACACACACCACACACACACCACACACACCACACACACACCACACCACACACACACCACACACACCACACACACCACACACACACCATGCCTGGGCACACACCACACACATCACACACACCACACACACACCACACTCACACCACACACCACACACACACCACACACACACCACACACACACCACATACACACCACACACACACCACACACACCACACACACCACACACGCACACCACACACACCACACACACACCACACACTCCACACAAACACCACACACACACCACACACTACACACACCACACACACACCACACACACACCACACACACACACCACACACCCCACACACACCACACACACCACACACACCACACACACACCACACACACACCACACACACCACACACACACCACACACACACCACACACACCACACACACACACCACACCCACCACACACACACCACACACACCACACACACACACCACACACCACACACACACCACACACACACCACACACACCACACACACACCACACACAGACCACACACACACACCACACACACCACACACACACCACATACACACCACACACACACCACACACACCACACACACACCACACACACCACACACCACACACACCACACACACCACACACACACCACACACACACCACACACACACCACACACTACACACACCACACACACACCACACACACACCACACACACCACACACACACAACACAAACCACACACACACCACACACACACACACCACACCCACCACACACACACCACACACACCACACACACACCACACACACCACACACACACCACACACACCACACACACACCACACACACACACCACACACACCACACACACACCACATACACACCACACACACACCACACACACCACACACACCACACACACCACACACACCACACACACACCACACACACACCACACACTCCACACACACACCACACACACACCACACACTACACACACCACACACACACCACACACACCACACACACACCACACACACCACACACACACAACACAAACCACACACACACCACACACACACACACACCACACACACCACACACACACCACACACCACACACACCACACACACACAACACACACACACCACACACACCACACACACACCACACACACCACACACACACCACACACACACCACACACACCACACACACACTACACCCACCACACACACACCACACACACACACCACACACACCACACACACACCACACACACACCACACACACCACACACACACACCACACACACTACACACACACCACACACACACCACACCACACACACACCACACACACCACACACACCACACACACACCATGCCTGGGCACACACCACACACATCACACACACCACACACACACCACACACACACCACACACCACACACACACCACACACACACCACATACACACCACACACACCACACACACCACACACACCACACACGCACACCACACACACCACACACACACCACACACTCCACACAAACACCACACACACACCACACACTACACACACCACACACACACCACACACACACACCACACACCCCACACACACCACACACACACACCACACACACCACACACACACCACACACACACCACACACACACCACACACACACACACACACCACACACACACCACACACACCACACACACACACACACCCACCACACACACACCACACACACCACACACACACCACACACACCACACACACACCACACACACACCACACACACCACACACACACCACACACACACCACACACACACCACACACACACCACATACACACCACACACACACCACACACACCACACACACCACACACACACCACACACACCACACACACACCACACACACCACACACACCACACACACACCACACACACACCACACACTCCACACACACACCACACACACACCACATACTACACACACCACACACACACCACACACACCACACACACACCACACACACACAACACAAACCACACACACACCACACACACACACACCACACCCACCACACACACACCACACACACACCACACACACCACACACACACCACACACACACCACACACACCACACACACACCACACACACACACCACACACACCACACACACACCACATACACACCACACACACACACCACACACACCACACACACACCACACACACCACACACACACAACACAAACCACACACACACCACACACACACACACCACACACACCACACACACACCACACACACCACACACACACCACACACCACACACACCACACACACACAACACACACACACACCACACACACCACACACACCACACACACACCACACACACACACCACACACACACTACACCCACCACACACACCACACACACACCACACACACACACCACACACACCACACACACACCACACACACACCACACACACCACACACACACACCACACACACTACACACACACCACACACACACCACACCACACACACACCACACACACCACACACACCACACACACACCATGCCTGGGCACACACCACACACATCACACACACCACACACACACCACACACACACCACACACCACACACACACCACACACACACCACATACACACCACACACACCACACACACCACACACACCACACACGCACACCACACACACCACACACACACCACACACTCCACACAAACACCACACACACACCAAACACTACACACACCACACACACACCACACACACACACCACACACCCCACACACACCACACACACACACCACACACACCACACACACACCACACACACACCACACACACACCACACACACCACACACACACCACACACACACCACACACACCACACACACACACCACACCCACCACACACACACCACACACACCACACACACACCACACACACCACACACACACCACACACACACCACACACACCACACACACACCACACACACACCACACACACACCACATACACACCACACACACACCACACACACCACACACACACCACACACACCACACACACCACACACACCACACACACACCACACACACACCACACACTCCACACACACACCACACACACACCACACACTACACACACCACACACACACCACACACACCACACACACACCACACACACCACACACACACAACACAAACCACACACACACCACACACACACACACCACACCCACCACACACACACCACACACACCACACACACCACACACACACCACACACACCACACACACCACACACACACCACACACACACCACACACACACACCACACACACCACACACACACCACATACACACCACACACACACCACACACACCACACACACACCACACACACCACACACACACAACACAAACCACACACACACCACACACCACACACACCACACACACACCACACACACCACACACACACCACACACCACACACACCACACACACACAACACACACACACACCACACACACACCACACACACCACACACACACACACACCACACACACTACACCCACCACACACACACCACACACACCACACACACACCACACACACACCACACACACCACACACACACTACACACACACCACACACACCACACACACACCACACCACACACACACACCACACACACCACACACACACCATGCCTGGGCACACACCACACACATCACACACACCACACACACACCACACACCACACACACACCACACACACACCACATACACACCACACACACCACACACACCACACACGCACACCACACACACCACACACACACACCACACACTCCACACAAACACCACACACACACCACACACTACACACACCACACACACACCACACACACACACCACACACCCCACACACACACACACACACACCACACACACCACACACACACCACACACACACCACACACACCACACACACACCACACACACACCACACACACCACACACACACACCACACCCACCACACACACACCACACACACCACACACACACCACACACACCACACACACACCACACACACACCACACACACCACACACACACCACACACACACCACACACACACACACCACACACACACCACATACACACCACACACACACCACACACACCACACACACCACACACACACCACACACACCACACACACACCACACACACCACACACACCACACACACACCACACACACACCACACACTCCACACACACACCACACACACACCACATACTACACACACCACACACACACCACACACACCACACACACACCACACACACCACACACACACAACACAAACCACACACACACCACACACACACACACCACACCCACCACACACACACCACACACACACCACACACACCACACACACACCACACACACACCACACACACCACACACACACCACACACACACACCACACACACCACACACACACCACATACACACCACACACACACCACACACACCACACACACACCACACACACCACACACACACAACACAAACCACACACACACCACACACACACACACCACACACACCACACACACACCACACACACCACACACACACCACACACCACACACACCACACACACACAACACACACACACACCACACACACCACACACACACCACACACACACCACACACACACACCACACACACACTACACCCACCACACACACCACACACACACCACACACACACACCACACACACCACACACACACCACACACACACCACACACACCACACACACACACCACACACACTACACACACACCACACACACACCACACCACACACACCACACACACCACACACACACCATGCCTGGGCACACACCACACACATCACACACACCACACACACACCACACACACACCACACACCACACACACACCACACACACACCACATACACACCACACACACCACACACACCACACACACCACACACGCACACCACACACACCACACACACACCACACACTCCACACAAACACCACACACACACCACACACTACACACACCACACACACACCACACACACACACCACACACCCCACACACACCACACACACACACCACACACACCACACACACACCACACACACACCACACACACCACACACACACCACACACACACCACACACACCACACACACACACCACACCCACCACACACACACCACACACACCACACACACACGACACACACCACACACACACCACACACACACCACACACACCACACACACACCACACACACACCACACACACACCACATACACACCACACACACACCACACACACCACACACACCACACACACCACACACACCACACACACACCACACACACACCACACACTCCACACACACACCACACACACACCACACACTACACACACCACACACACACCACACACACCACACACACACCACACACACCACACACACACAACACAAACCACACACACACCACACACACACACACCACACCCACCACACACACACCACACACACCACACACACCACACACACACCACACACACACCACACACACCACACACACACCACACACACACCACACACACACACCACACACACCACACACACACCACATACACACCACACACACACCACACACACCACACACACACCACACACACCACACACACACAACACAAACCACACACACACCACACACCACACACACCACACACACACCACACACACCACACACACACCACACACCACACACACACAACACACACACACACCACACACACACCACACACACCACACACACACACACACCACACACACTACACCCACCACACACACACCACACACACCACACACACACCACACACACACCACACACACCACACACACACTACACACACACCACACACACCACACACACACCACACCACACACACACACCACACACACCACACACACACCATGCCTGGGCACACACCACACACATCACACACACCACACACACACCACACACCACACACACACCACACACACACCACATACACACCACACACACCACACACACCACACACGCACACCACACACACCACACACACACACCACACACTCCACACAAACACCACACACACACCACACACTACACACACCACACACACACACCACACACACACCACACACACACACCACACACCCCACACACACCACACACACACCACACACACACCACACACACACCACACACACCACACACACACACCACACACACCACACACACCACACACACCACACACACACCACACACCTCGCAGCAGCAAGATGGAGACCTCGGGCCCAATCAACAGCGCCCAGAAGCCCCCGGAAGCCCCCTGAAGCCCCTCCCCCTGAAGCCCCCTCCCCCTAAACCCCCCCTCCCCCTGAACCCCCCCTCCCCCTGAACCCCCCTCCCCCTGACCCCCCTCCCCCTGAAGCCCCTCCCCCTGACACCTCGTGGCTCTCAAATTCGCCATCTTTGCTCGGTCCACCACCCAGCGACTCAGCGCTCATCCATCTTCACGCGACCACTCAAAGTGATTCACCCACCCAGCGTCTCAATCACCCACCCAGCGTCTCAATCATCCACTCAACCACACGTTGATTCACCCACCCAGCGTCTCAATCATCCACAGGTTAATTCACCCACCCACCCGCCATCTCACTCAAGCCAAGCCACTCAACTTTTGCCAATTAGCCCCCTGCCCTGGGTCTCCGTAGTTTGCTCACACGTGGTTTTAAACACACAAATAATTCAGCACTTGTAACTTTCTCATCATCTGAACTCAATAATCTAACCACTCTGCCCCACCACCATCTCACCCAGCCACGAGACTTCTCTCCTGCTCTCCAGAGACCTCACCTGCGGGATAAACTTGTTGTTGTTGTAGTTTTGTTGTTGTTGGTATTATTAAACGATATAAAATCCCTGAATTTTTCAGAGCGGGTTGGAACGCAGCCAAATTGCTATGTGATCGTGTTTCCTGTGGGCGTGGTCGCTGCCCTCCATGGGCGTGGTCTCTGCCCCCCCCGTGGGCGTGGTCGCTGCCCCCCGTGGGCGTGGTCTCTGCCCCCCCCCCCCCGTGGGCATGGTCTCTGTCTCCGTGGGCGTTGGCGCTGTCCCCATGGGCGTGGTCTCTGCCACCTATGGGCGTGGTCGGAGCCCCCCGTGGGCGTGGTCTCTGCCACCTATGGGCGTGGTCGGACCGCCCCATGGGCGTGGTCTCGCTCGTCCACTTTCGCTTCGCTGGGATCGCTGTCTGCTCCTCAGCAGCAAGCACGGCGTGTACAGTGCAGTCGCAACAACACGTACAGTGTGCACTGTGCTTGCGGTACGTACAGTTCGTGACGTGCACTTACAGTGCATACAGTGTGTGCGGTACACCTGAAGTACACACATCCCTGTCTCTCTCCACGTGTCTCTCTCCACGTGTGTCTCTCCACGTGTCTCTCTCTCCACGTCTCTCTCTCCGTGTCTCTCTCCACGTGTCTCTCTCTCCCCGTGTCTCTCTCTCCCCGTGTCTCTCTCCACGTGTCTCTCTCCACGTGTCTCTCTCCCCGTGTCTCCACGTGTCTCTCTCCCCGTGTCTCCACGTGTCTCTCTCCACGTGTCTCTCTCCACGTGTCTCTCTCCACGTGTCTCTCCACGTGTCTCTCTCCACGTGTCTTTCTCTCCACGTGTCTCTCTCCCCGTGCCTCTCTCCACGTGTCTCTCTCTCCCCGTGTCTCTCTCCACGTGTCTCTCTCCACGTGTCTCTCTCTCCCCGTGTCTCTCTCCACGTGTCTTTCTCTCCGTGTCTCTCTCCACGTGTCTCTCTCTCCCCGTGTCTCTCTCCACGTGTCTCTCTCCACGTGTCTCTCTCTCCCCGTGTCTCTCTCCACGTGTCTCTCTCTCCGTGTCTCTCTCCACGTGTCTCTCTCTCCCCGTGTCTCTCTCCACGTGTCTCTCTCTCTCCGTGTCTCCCTCTCCCCGTGTCTCTCTCCCCGTGTCTCTCTCTCTCTCCCCGTGTCTCTCTCCCCGTGTCTCTCCACGTGTCTCTCTCCACGTGTCTCCCTGTCTCTCTCTCCACGTGTCTCTCTCCACGTGTCTCTCCGTGTCTCTCCCCGTGTCTCTCTCACAGTGTCTCTCTCCGTCTCCACGTGTCTCTCTCCACGTGTCTCTCTCCCCGTGTCTCTCCCCGTGTCTCGCTCCCTGTGTCTCTCTCCCCGTGTCTCTCCACGTGTCTCTCTCCACGTGTCTCTCTCCCCGTGTCTCTCCCCGTGTCTCCCCGTGTCTCTCTCCACGTGTCTCTCTCCCCGTGTCTCTGTCTCCCCGTGTCTCTGTCTCCCCGTGTCTCTCTCTGTCTCCCCGTATCTCTCTCTGTTTCCCCGTGTCTCTGTCTCCTCGTGTCTCTCTCTCTGTGTCTCACCGTGTCTCTCTCTGTCTCCCCGTGTCTCTCTCTGTCTCACCGTGTCTCTCTCTGTCTCCCCGTGTCAATCTCAATGATGATGTTGACAATGTTGATGTTGAAGATGTTGACGATGTTGACGACAATGATGATGTTGATGATGTTGACAATGTTGATTGATGTTGAAGATGTTGACGATGTTGACGACAATGATGATGTTGACGATGTTGACGACAGTGATGATGTTGACAATGTTGATGTTGAAGATGTTGACGACAATGATGATGTTGATGATGTTGCAGGAGAAAGTGGCAGAGTTTGCCGTCTGGAAGCGAAGGGGAAGTCCGTGGGATCCAGTGACGTCTACGACCTCCACCAGAGACTCAAGGTCATGCAGAAGTCACGCAGGAACACTCAGGTCAGTGGTGATTGTGGTGGTGATGGTGGTGGTGGTGATAGTGGTGGTAATGGTGGTGATGGTGGTGGTGATGGTGGTGGTGATGGTGGTGGTGATAGTGGTGGTAATGGTGGTGGTGATGGTGATGGAGGTGGTGGTGATGGTGGTGGTGATGGTGGTGGTGATGGAGGTGGTGGTGATGGTGGTGGTGATGGTGGTGGTGATGGCGGTGGTGGTGGTGGTGATGGTGATGGAGGTGGTGGTGATGGTGGTGGTGATGGTGGTGGTGATGGTGGTGGTGGTGATGGTGGTGGTGGTGATGGTGGTGGTGATGGTGGTGATGGTGGTGGTGATGGTGGTGGTGATGGTGGTGGTGGTGGTGATGGTGATTGTGGTGGTAGTGGTGATGGTGGTGGTGGTGGTGATGGTGGTGGTGGTGGTGATGGTGGTGATGGTGGTGGTGGTGATGATGGTGATGGTGGTGGTGATGGTGATGGTAGTGGTGGTGATGGTGGTGGTGGTGGTGATGGTGGTGATGGTAGTGGTGGTGATGGTGGTGGTGATGGTGGTGGTGGTGATGGTGGTGATGATGGTGGTGGTGGTGATGGTGGTGATGATGGTGATGGTGGTGGTGATGGTAGTGGTGGTGATGGTGGTGGTCATGGTGGTGGTGGTGATGGTGGTGATGGTGGTGGTGATGGTGGTGGTGGTGATGGTAATGGTGATGGTGGTGGTGGTGGTCGTGATGGTGATAGTGGTGGTAATGGTGGTGATGGTGGTGGTGATGGTGATTGTGGTGGTAATGGTGATGGTGGTGATGGTGGTGGTGGTGATTGTGGTGGTAATGGTGGTGGTGGTGGTGATGGTGGTGGTGGTGGTGATGGTGGTGGTGGTGATGGTTGTGGTGATGGAGGTGGTGGTGATGGTGGTGGTGATGGGGGTGGTGGTGATGGAGGTGGTGGTGATGGTGGTGGTGGTGATGGTGGTGGTGATGGAGGTGGTGGTGATGGTGGTGGTGATGGTGGTGGTGATGGTGGTGGTGATGGAGGTGGTGGTGGTGGTGATGGTAGTGGTGGTGACGGTGGTGGTGATGGTGGTGGTGATCGTGGTGGTGATGGTGGTGGTGATGGTGGTGGTGATGGTGGTGATGGAGGTGGTGGTGATGGAGGTGGTGGTGATGGAGGTGGTGGTGGAGGTTGTGGTGGTGGTGATGGTGGTGGTAATGGTGATGGTAGTGGTGATGGTGGTGGTGATGGTGGTGGTGATGGTGGTGATGGTGGTGGTGATGGTAGTGGTGATGGTGGTGGTCATGGTGGTGGTGGTGATGGTGGTGATGGAGGTGGTGGTGATGGAGGTGGTGGTGATGGAGGTGGTGGTGGAGGTGGTGATGGTGGTGATGGAGGTTGTGGTGGTGGTGATGGTGGTGGTGATGGTAGTGGTGATGGTGGTGGTGATGGTGGTGGTGATGGTGGTGATGGTGGTGGTGATGGAGGTGGTGGTGATGGAGGTGGTGGTGGAGGTGGTGATGGTGGTGGTGATGAAGGTTGTGGTGATGGTGGTGATGGTAGTGGTGATGGTGGTGATGGTGGTGGTGGTGATGGTGGTGGTGATGGAGGTGGTGGTGATGGTGGTGGTGATGGTGGTGGTGATGGAGGTGGTGATGGTGGTGGTGATGGTGGTGATGGAGGTGGTGGTGATGGTGGTGGTGATGGTGGTGGTGGTGGTGGTGATGGTGGTGGCGATGGTGGTGATGGTGGTGGTGATGGTGGTGGTGATGGTGATAGTGGTGGTAATGGTGGTGATGGTGCTGGTAGTGGTGATTGTGGTGGTAATGGTGGTGGTGATGGTGGTGGTGATGGTGGTGGTGGTGGTGGTGGTGATGGTGGTGGTGGTGATGGAGGTGGTGATGGTGGTGGTGGTGATGGTGGTGATGGTGGTGGTGATGGAGGTGGTGGTGATGAAGGTGGTGGTGATGGTGGTGGTGATGGTGGTGGTGGTGATGGTGATAGTGGTGGTAATGGTGGTGATGGTGGTGGTGGTGATGGCGATTGTGGTGGTAATGGTGATGGTGGTGATGGTGGTGGTGGTGATGGTGGTGGTGGTGATTGTGGTGGTAATGGTGGTGGTGGTGATGGTGGTGGTGATGGTGGTGATGGTGATTGTGGTGGTAATGGTGATGGTGGTGATGGTGGTGGTGGTGTTGATGGTGGTGATTGTGGTGGTGGTGGTGATGGTGGTGGTGATGGTGATTGTGGTGGTAATGGTGATTGTGGTGGTAATGGTGATGGTGGTGATGGTGGTGGTGATGGTGGTGGTGATTGTGGTGGTAATGGTGGTGGTGGTGGTGGTGATGGTGGTGGTGATGGTGGTGGTGATGGTGATTGTGGTGGTGATGGTGATTGTGGTGGTAATGGTGGTGGTGATGGTGGTGGTGGTGATGGAGGAGGTGGTGGTGATGGTGGTGGTGGTGATTGTGGTGGTAATGGTGGTGGTGGTGGTGATTGTGGTAGTGATGGTGGTGGTGATGGTGGTGGTGGTGATGGTGGTGGTGATCGAGGTGGTGGTGATGGAGGTGGTGGTGATGGTGGTGGTGATGGTGGTGATGGTGGTGGTGGTGCTGGTGGTGGTAATGGTGATTGTGGTGGTAATGGTGATGGTGGTGATTGTGGTGGTAATGGTGGTGGTGGTGGTGATGGTGATTGTCGTCGTGATGGTGGTGGTGATGGTGGTGGTGGTGATGGTGGTGGTGATCGAGGTGGTGGTGATGGAGGTGGTGGTGATGGTGGTGATGGTGGTGGTGGTGATGGTGGTGGTAATGGTGATTGTGGTGGTAATGGTGATGGTGGTGATGGTGGTGGTGATGGTGGTGGTGGTGATTGTGGTGGTAATGGTGATGGTGGTGATGGTGGTGGTGATGGTGGTGGTTGTCATTGTGGTGGTAATGGTGGTGGTGGTGATGGTGGTGGTGATGGTGGTGGTAATGGTGATTGTGGTGGTAATGGTGATGGTGGTGATGGTGGTGGTGGTGATGGTGGTGATTGTGGTGGTAATGGTGATGGTGGTGATGGTGGTGGTGATGGTGGTGGTGGTGATTGTGGTGGTAATGGTGGTGGTGATGGTGGTTGTGATGGAGGAGGTGGTGGTGATGGTGGTGGTAGTGATTGTGGTGGTAATGGTGGTGGTGGTGATGGTGATTGTGGTAGTGATGGTGGTGGTGATGGTGGTGGTGGTGATGGTGGTGGTGGTGATGGAGGTAGTGGTGATAGAGGTGGTGGTGATGGTGGTGGTGATGGTGGTGGTGGTGATAGTGGTGGTAATGGTGGTGATGGTGGTGGTGATGGTGATTGTGGTGGTAATGGTGGTGATGGTGGTGGTGATGGTGGTGGTGGTGATTGTGGTGGTAATGGTGGTGGTGATGGTGGTGGTGATGGTGGTGGTGGTGGTGATTGTGGTGGTAATGGTGATGGTGGTGATGGTCGTGGTGGTGATGATGGTGGTGGTGGTGATTGTGGTGGTAATGGTGGTGGTGGTGGTGGTGGTGATGGTGATGGTGGTGGTGATGGTGGTGGTGGTGGTGGAGATGGAGGAGGTGGTTATGATGGTGGTGGTGATGGTGATTGTGGTGGTAATGGTGGTGGTGGTGATGGTGATTGTGGTGGTAATGGTGGTGGTGATGGTGGTGGTGGTGGAGATGGAGGAGGTGGTTATGATGGTGGTGGTGATGGTGATTGTGGTGGTAATGGTGGTGGTGGTGATGGTGATTGTGGTAGTGATGGTGATTGTGGTGGTAATGGTGATGGCGGTGATGGTGGTGGTGGTGATGGTGGTGATTGTGGTGGTAATGGTGGTGGTGGTGATGGTGGTGGTGATGGTGATTGTGGTGGTGATGGTGATTGTGGTGGTAATGGTGGTGGTGATGGTGGTGGTGGTGATGGAGGAGGTGGTGGTGATGGTGGTGGTGATTGTGGTGGTAATGGTGGTGGTGATGGTGATTGTGGTAGTGATGGTGGTGGTGATGGTGATGGAGGTGGTGGTGATGGAGGTGGTGGTGATGGTGGTGGTGATGGTGGTGGTGATAGTGGTGGTAATGGTGGTGATGGTGGTGGTGGTGATGGTGATTGTGTTGGTAATGGTGATGGTGGTGATGGTGGTGGTGGTGATTGTGGTGGTAATGGTGGTGGTGGTGGTGGTGATGGTGGTGGTGATGGTGGTGGTGGTGGTGATGGTGATGGTGGTGGTAATGGTGATGGTGGTGATGGTGGTGGTGGTGGTGATGATGGTGGTGGTGGTGATTGTGGTGGTAATGGTGGTGGTGGTGATGGTGGTGGTGATGATGATTGTGGTGGTAATGGTGATTGTGGTGGTAATGGTGGTAATGGTGATGGTGGTGATTGTGGTGGTAATGGTGATTGTGGTGGTAATGGTGGTAATGGTGATGGTGGTGATTGTGGTGGTAATGGTGATGGTGGTGGTTACTCCCCGAGTCGGAGCTCCGAGGGCTGCGGCAGCCCGTCGACTTGGCACGAGACGAGGTGGCCCAACCAACACCGCCCCGGCTCTGCGTGAGGGCCCCGCGTGCCGACGGGGGCGGCGTGGGGGCACCAGCGGTGTGCACGTCGGGGCGGAGGCGTTTGGCAGCCGGGGGATTCTCCGGCGAGGGAGCGGCGTAGTTGTGCTGCTGCTGGTGCTGGTGGTGCTGGTGGTGGTGCTGCTGGTGCTGGTGGTGGTGGTGCTGGTGGTGGTGCTGCTGCTGGTGCTGCTGCTGGTGCTGCTGCTGCTGGTGCTGGTGGTGGTGCTGCTGGTGCTGGTGGTGCTGCTGCTGGTGCTGCTGTTGCTGCTGGTGGTGGTGCTGCTGCTGCTGGTGCTGGTGGTGGTGCTGCTGGTGCTGGTGGTGGTGGTGCTGGTGGTGGTGCTGGTGGTGGTGCTGGTGGTGGTGCTGCTGCTGGTGGTGCTGGTGGTGGTGCTGCTGCTGCTGGTGGTGCTGCTGCTGGTGCTGCTGGTGGTGGTGCTGCTGGTGCTGGTGGTGGTGGTGCTGGTGGTGGTGCTGCTGCTGCTGCTGGTGCTGGTGGTGGTGCTGCTGGTGCTGGTGGTGCTGCTGCTGGTGCTGTTGTTGCTGCTGGTGGTGGTGCTGCTGCTGGTGCTGGTGGTGGTGCTGCTGGTGCTGGTGGTGGTGGTGCTGGTGGTGGTGCTGGTGGTGGTGCTGGTGGTGGTGCTGCTGCTGGTGGTGCTGGTGGTGGTGCTGCTGCTGCTGCTGGTGGTGCTGCTGCTGGTGCTGCTGGTGGTGGTGCTGCTGGTGCTGGTGGTGGTGGTGCTGGTGGTGGTGCTGCTGCTGCTGCTGCTGGTGCTGGTGGTGGTGCTGCTGGTGCTGGTGGTGGTGGTGCTGGTGGTGGTGCTGGTGTTGGTGCTGCTGCTGGTGGTGCTGGTGGTGCTGGTGGTGGTGCTGCTGGTGGTGCTGGTGGTGGTGCTGCTGCTGGTGGTGCTGGTGGTGGTGCTGGTGGTGGTGGTGCTGCTGGTGGTGCTGCTGTTGCTGCTGGTGGTGGTGGTGCTGGTGGTGGTGCTGCTGGTGCTGCTGCTGCTGCTGGTGGTGCTGTTGCTGCTGCTGGTGCTGGTGGTGGTGCTGCTGGTGGTGGTGCTGCTGCTGCTGCTGGTGGTGCTGGTGGTGGTGCTGGTGCTGCTGGTGCTGCTGCTGCTGCTGGTGCTGCTGCTGCTGCTGCTGGTGGTGCTGCTGCTGGTGGTGCTGGTGGTGCTGCTGCTGGTGGTGCTGCTGGTGCACGGGCGGGATGTGGCCGCGCGATGTGTAGGCCGGGGCGGATCGCTGCTGCTACTTTCGCACCGTACGTAGCCAACCGTGCTCATCGGAGGTGTGGGCAGCGGGCGGGCAAGGACAACAACAAACTAACACGGCACACAAAGCGGTTCTAGCCAAATAAAGTTTTCAATCTAGATTTAAAAAGTGAATATAGCTCCAGTTGCTTCCTAATATCGGAAGGGTGTTGCAGACCGCCGCAGAAGCGCGTAAGATGCAGTGACCATCATTAGACCTCCTTTGCCAGTACCAAAATATAATAATAACAACACATTTTTACTGATTTAAAGCTTTCGTGACTGCAGTAATTCATATTTTTAGCTCTTTCGGTGAAGTCACGTTGAAGGGAAACCATTTTTTATTGTTTTATATATATTTTATTATTTTATTGTGTTCCCTTCAACGTGACTTTACGGAAAGAGCTAAGAATAATAATGACATTAATTTAAAGCTTTTGTGACTGCAGGGATTCATATTCTTGGTTCTTTCGGTAAAGTCACCACCACGTAGAAGGGAAACGATAAAAAAATAAAAATATAAAACAATACAATTAAATCACGACGTTTCGACTGCAACACAAGAAGCAATCATCATCAGGTGTGAAAACCACAGCAATCATCATCAGGTGTGAAAACCACAGCAATCATCATCAGGTGTGAAAACCACAGCAATCATCATCAGGTGTGAAAACCACAGCAATCATCATCAGGTGTGAAAACCACAGCAATCATCATCAGGTGTGAAAACCACAGCAATCATCATCAGGTGTGAAAGCCACAGCAATCATCATCAGGTGTAAAAGCCACAGCCCTCCCACCCACTCACGCGTCCTACCCACGCAGATGACGTAATGTTGTTAACTCGCCCGCTCGCAGCTGTTTGTAATTAATTAATTATTGCACTAAGCCGTTGTGTCAACAAGCAGCAGGCGCTCAGAATCAATTAATGATCAATTTAATTATTTATTTGTAAGTGCGCGCGCCGTACCCACACTGATCGGAGTCACCCACACAACACAGCAGTGCGCCCGATCGCTGTCCCACCGCTCTTTACCCCTCTGTAAGAGCCATGAGACAGAAAGCGAGTGTATTATTGTTTCCGTATATACATTTGATGTACGTCCGTCACACATTTGTTGACGGACTGGTTATATTCATATTCTTAGCTCTTTCGGTAAAGTCATGTTGAAGGGAAACAATAAAATAACAAAATATATATATAAAACAATAAAAATTCTCACGACGTTTCGACCATAACGCAAACGGTCGTCATCAGGTGTGTCTGGTTATATTTTGATTTGGAATATCCCCAACTGTGTAGAAATCCCCCCTGTGGTTAGACGCTCCTTTGGTTGAACCCATGACGTCACTTCCGGTTTTCACAGCATAAACGGGGGGCTACGGGAAGAGCCGGTGGGGAGCGAGTGGATACAGTCGTTTGACCGTGCGACAGGGATGATACAGCACGTGAACAGGCGATGATATAACTTTAGAAAACGCCCATTTTTGTGCAACTGAGAAATAAAGAAACGGTTTGATTCAAGACGCCTCAAACATGCGCCAAGACTCTTTTGCTCCGACAAGTTAAGGCGTAGCTTGTTTTTTCGGTACAAGGAAGCTGCGCCTACACCCTCTTCATGCACAACGCGTCAACCCAATTCGCCCTCCTTCCCCCCTTATGTCCTCACAGCCCGTTAGTCCCCGGGTCACGTGATGCCATCCTGCGCGCGTCCAATCAAATCCTTTCTCTTGAATCCTCCTATATGCCTAGGGGCTGTTCCCTCCCACCCCACTGTTTACACCGCCGCAGGGTGCTCGCCTTTGGGCACCGTCCCCCGTGCTGCGCGTGCTTCATCGCGGCCGGCCTGTAAAGCTCTACCCCCCCTTTTGGGGGGGGGGGGGCCCGTGTAATCCGGTTCTGGGGGGCTCGGCCAATCTCCCGGTCCGGGGAAACCGCGGGACGTCCCTGCTGGGGCGTCCTCGGGTGAAAACCCATCGCACCAGGCGATCCCTCCTCGCGACCCTACGGGGGTGCATGCGGGTGTTTAGTGGGGCGTGCGTGAGTTCGTGGGGGGGGGGGTGGGGGGGGGTGGTGCGAGGAGAGGGTAGCGCCGGCCCGAGTTGCTCCGCTGGCGGTGGCACCAAAGTTGCACCCGAATTCAAGAGCCGAATGGCTCACAGGGCTCTAGCAATATAAATGAAACTGAAAAACTGAACTCTCCGCCAATTACAGGATAGTGTTGTTGTGGTGAGATTAATCCATTTCTCGCGGCCCTGTTTCCCAACTCTACTGTGCCCTTTATTCTTAAATGCTGCGCTGCATTTGCGGCGTGCGAGACGCGGCTCGCTGAATTTTTGGGCAGTCTGTGACCTTCTCGCTTGCACTCCTCCGATCGAGGCAACTTTTGACTTTTCAACGAATACCCCCTTTTAAAAAAAATAGTTGTGTAAAACGCTGGAATTAATTTTGAACTGTTGTTCACTTTCCTAAAATCTGGCACGACCGCGTAGGCACGTGGTTTATTTTGTAAACCCACTTAATGAAATTGAAATGTGAATTATTAACAGCACTAGTAGCTGTTACTACCCGGCTTCGCCCGGGACTTGGATTCACCACACCCGGCCGGCCTTTGTCTCCCCAGTGGCGATGTTCACACACCACAACAATTACTCGTTTGAGGCTGAGTCGACCTAGGGGAGGCCCAGGACCGGTACAAATAATCGTCACCGGTGGTGGCCGTGAGCGGGAATCGAACTCGAGTTGCCGGGTTCGTAGCGCGGCGTAGCGCTAACCACTACGCTACAATGCGTTAGGCTTCCACATGCGCGGGTCACGTGACAGATTTGACGTTACAGCTCACTTGCCGTGCAAACAAACAAGCATTATTGAGCTCCCCTAAAAAAAAATAAAGTGTATTTTTATAATGTTTGCATGGTGTACAGTCTGGAAGGTACCCACATGGCAAATTTCAAGTTTGTTGCATGTGGGGAAGTACGCTAAACATTTTGAACAGACACACACAATCACAACTTTGCCTTTTACATATATGGAGATGACGTATTGAGTGAAATGTTTGCTCGCTTTGTTAACGACGCTGCTGCATTCTTTATTGTTTGTTGCTTATTTACAGGCGAGACCGGCCCCCTGCTGAATACTTTTAAGCGCCACATCAACAAGGAGGGTGTAATACAAACCCCCTCCCCGGCGTGTCGCGTGACGAAAGTAGCGGCGGCACATGTGGACGTAGAAGGGCGGCCGCGGGGCTGCTGCTGCCAATAAACTTCGGCGCCGGGTGCGGCCGCGGCCCCGCACGCGATGGCTGCCGGCGGGGATCGCGACTTCGACCGCTGCCAGCCCTTCTTCTACTTCTTCTTCTACGACGACGACGACGATGACCGCGCCTGGGACTTCAACCAGTCCACGGCGCCCGGCGAGGACATTTGGAAAAAGTTCGAGCTCCTGCCCACGCCGCCCCTGCCGCCGAACTGGGCGCGCCC
This sequence comes from Petromyzon marinus, assembly GCF_048934315.1. Lineage (NCBI taxonomy): Eukaryota > Metazoa > Chordata > Hyperoartia > Petromyzontiformes > Petromyzontidae > Petromyzon > Petromyzon marinus. Next base: position 3,094,713 of record NW_027422706.1, on the reverse strand, counting down.
GACGCCGTTGCTGCCCTCGGGCGGCCCGTGCCACGGCGGCACCGCCGGCTCGCCGGACGACGACGACGCCGAGGGCCCCGGCGCCCTATCGGACCCCATCCACGGCGCGGAAGCCGTGGTGCTGCGGGACTGCATGTGGAGCGGCTTGGACTCGGCCGGAGCCACGCCGGATAAGTCGGCGACCGAGAAGCCGGCCGCCGAGAAGTTGGGGGGCCTCGCCGGCGGCGCGTCTCTGCCCTCCGCGCGCCTGCCCGCGGCCTCCCGCGCCGTGCCCCCGGAGCCGGGTCCCGGCGGCGGGAGCCCCGGGGAGGGCGGCCGCGCGGGGGTCGGCGGAGCGGGGCCCTGCTCCGTCCCGCTCGTGGCGACCTCGGCCGTGGTGGACCCTGCGGACTTGCACGGTGCTTTGTGTTGTGTGTTTTTTTATTGGGTCGTGTGTTAGCTTGTTCATCTTCGTTTGCAATAAACTTAAAGTTTTGATTTAAAGCTTTCGTGACTGCAGTAATTCATATTCTTAGTTCTTTCGGTAAAGTCAAACGGTCGTTTGTGTTATGGTCGAAACGTCGTGAGAATTTTTATTGTTTTATATATATTTTATTATTTTGTTGTTTCCCTTCAACGTGACTTTACCGAAAGAACTAAGGATATAAACTTAAAGTTGTCAAGTTAACTTACACGAATGTTGCGTGTGTCCTTGCACCATTTCAACAGGTCGTGCACCTGTGCAAGTTTAGGTTTATAATGTTGAATTCTTCTACGTTGCGTTGCTGACGTGTACACGTTTCCCTTCTGCAGACGACGACGACGACGATGAGGAAGATGGAGAGATTGACGTGGTGACCGTGGAGAGCGTGGCGGTACGCGCCGTGTACAACACAAACACGGTCCGCCAGTACAACCAGCAGCAGCAGCAGCAGCGATCCGCCCCGGCCTACGCATCGCGCGGCCACATCCCGCTCGTGCACCAGCACCACAACCACGCCGCTCCCCCGCCGGAGAATCCCCCGGCCGCCAAACGCTTCGGCCCCGACCCGCGCCCCGCTGGTGCCGCCGTGCCGCCCCTGTCGTACCGGGCGTGGTGGCGCACGCACAACCACCTCGAGCGGCAGCGGCGTCGCGACATCAGGAACGGCTTCCTGCGGCTGCGTGATCACGTCCCGGAGCTGGCGCACAACGGCAAGGCGGGCACGCTGCAGATCCTGCAGAAAGCGACGGAATACTCGCGCACCCTGCGGCGTCAGGAGGAGCAACTCGAGGAGACGAAACGGCAGCTGAAAATTCGACAGCGGGAGCTACTGAAGAGGCTGGAAAGCGCGAGGAACTCACAGGCCAAGCGGTCTTGATTTGCGTCTTGTTTAAAGAGTTTAAACCAAAGGTAACTTTTGTTTTGATATTGGACTAAAACCTCTGGCAACCAGCACAGTTTAGCCACTTTGCTATTTCGTGATTTTGTATCCACTGTGACCTCGTTCGCAACATGATGCCTTTGAATATTTGACTGCCAAGGTTTGAGTTGATGGGAATGGTTGTTATACCTCAATAGACATTTCTGCACAAATGATGCCTCAATTTTGCAAAGACTGCCATTAATGCTGTTTCATGGCGTTATTCATGTTATTTAAAAAAAAATCGTTGTTTTTGTTATATATTTTCATATATATTTTGCCTACATTTTCCATATAACATGGAAAATGTAGGCACCAAAAAGTTGCTATATAATTACCCAGGGTTTTTGTAAGATTTAGCACGAGTAACTTTTTGTACAAAGTTGTACATGTCAATAAGTGCACAAGTTATATTTAGTAACCTTTTATGAATGTCCTTAAAACGTGGGGTTTTCTTGCTTACTTTGCATGGCTAATAAACTTGGTCTTTTGCAGTTGGCGTGTAGCTGAAAGCGGGCTTAGCAGCTGTAAAAGCATTCATTACAGCACTTGATATACCACAGTATATATGTTTTTCTTATCGGAACATCTAAATAAAGCCCATTATTATTGTTTTGCACCCTTTTGTACACTTGCCTTCACTTAAAAATGCATGGATATCAAACGGATAGAGTGAAACCTTGGATTGCGAGTTTACTGGGTCTGCGAGTGTTTTGCAAGACGAGCAACAATTGTAAGTAAATCTTAATTTGATAAACGAGCGAGGGTCTTCCAATACGAGCAGCACGTTTACACGCTTTGTACTGCCGAGCATCACGTGATCACAACTGATATTCGAGTGCTTTGATGTACGAGTGCTTTGGATTACAAACACGTTTACGGAACGAATTGTGCTCGCGATCCTAAGGTTTTACTGTACTTTTGATTTAAAGCTTTCGTGACTGCGGGGATTCATATTCTTGGTTCTTTCGGTAAAGTCACGTTGAAGGGAAACAATAAAATATATATAAAACAATAAAATTCTCACGACGTTTCGACTGTAACACAAACAGTCATCATCAGGTGTGAAAACCAACGGCAAGAAACATTTGAAAGAAGTGGCGGTTTGTATTTATTTATTTTTAAACGTTAGCACCACGGATAGCGATTTGACAGTTTGTTTAGAAGGACGAGTCCATCTATGTTCAGAAAAGAGGAGGGGGGGAGACGAAAATTTAATGTATGCTGTCTGAAAGCCACCGTAAGCGTGAACAATCAATTATGATCCGAAATGGTTTATCAAATCCTTCCAATGATTGCTAAGCCAGAATCCATCTTCTCGGTTGAAATTGTCTCTGTGTTTGTATATGTGGATAGCCTCATGAACGAATCTCTCATGGTAGCCCGATGGCTCAATGACTCAATTTCCCCCTACCCCGGGGTCCCATCGCTCCCCTAGGGGAAGGGTACTGGGGAGGTCCCTAGCACATCCGCAGGCTACCCTAGCCTGGTGCTCATTTCCCCCTAAGCCTGGGTCCCATCGCTCCCCCAGGGGTAGGGTACTGGGGAGGTCCCTAGCACACCCGCAGGCTACCCTAGCCTGGTGCTCATTTCCCCCTAAGCCCGGGTCCCATCGCTCCCCCAGGGGTAGGGTACTGGGGAGGTCCCTAGCACACCCACAGGCTACCCTAGCCTGGTGCCAATCTCCCCCTACCCCGGGGTCCCATCGCTCCCCCAGGGGTAGGGTATTGGGGAGGTCCCTAGCACACCCGCAGGCTACCCTAGCCTGGTGCTCATTTCCCCCTAAGCCTGGGTGCCATCGCTCCCCCAGGGGTAGGGTACTGGGGAGGTCCCTAGCACACCTGCAGGCTACCCTAGCCTGGTGCCAATCTCCCCCTAAGCCTGGGTCACAGCTTCCAACTTCACACTTTTCTGGCTCCTCGCGACCACCTCGTTCACGTCACGGGTGCCCAACCTTGAATACCCCAGGGGGACATGACGTCACCGTCCCCGCCCGCCGTGCAGTGACGTCACTCTCTGACGTCACTGCACCGGAGGGGTGATCGTGACGTCATTAATTAATACTCTACAAAGGTTTGAACACGTTTCTCAGGTTATTCCAATAGTGGGATAAACAGCAGGTGCAAACACTGCTTGATAAACACGATTTTGGTCACGAGATAGACTCCGTGAGACGTAATAACGTGCCAGAAACCCCCGTGTTTTTTTAGTTCATAGTTCATTTATTTGGTATAGCCCTGTGAGCCATTCGGCTCTTGAATCGGGTGCAACCGCAACAAACAAAAAAACATGAACAGGAAAACATCTTAAAGTGACTTTGTGTGACTGTGCAAACAAGGAGGAGGCTTCGATGCCCTCCGTCTAATCGCCCTCGTAATCAATGGCACAGGGCTTCATCTAAAAACATAAATATCTCTACGTGGCAGTGAGTCTCCTGCTCCTCGAACATCTTCGTGAGCCAGACACCGGCACCAGGTGTTGCTGGCCACACGCTGCAATGCAATGAAATGCCCACACTGCCCTGTGCTGTATAGCCTTTTAAATATTCGTAGGGCGCGTACAATTTGTCGCATGCGAGTCTTCTCATGGCGGGCCTATTGGTATTGGAATATAGGAATAGGTTTTACCCTTTTAACTGGCACAAAACACCAATGGAGACTAGGCTCTAAGAAAAGCTGTCTCGGGTGTGGACCAATCAAATTCAAGGACAGTGCATATTATTATCAGAGTTGTCTTTTTTGTTTGCATTTTGACTGCTTGTGTTGTGGTCATTGCAAACATGACGCCTTGAATAAAGGTGTCAGTTTTTGTGCCAGTTAAAAAGGGTAAAACCTATTCCTATATCTTGTTTCTGGCAAAGGAGGTCTCATAACGTATTGGTATTGTTACTACTCACGGAAGTTTAGAACCCACGAAGAATTGTCACGTACGCTTCATGGGAGCACGTGCAGCTGTTGCTCATTGTGAGCCATGACCTATCTGCTGCGGGGTCAGAGGCCTCCCACAAGCCGTTCCCATCACGCTGTCTGGCGATGCAACGACCTGTCTAGAATGTGGGGGGTGGGGGTGGTGATGCCCGAGAGAAGGGGCCATCGGACTTTATTGTCTCTTCTTAAAGTAATCCGTTTATTTTACAGCTTTATTTCTGGCCACGTGGTGGGAGTGAGTCACCGACTCGACGAGTGAGGAGCAAAATCATAACGAAGCTGGCACTCCTGCACGAATGTTTTGTGTTTTCCTTGCAAGCACGAGGAATCCGCAACAACAATATTACTCTTTGGTTCTATTGGGTAAAGTCACGTAGGTGAAAATTTTGTTATTTTATTTTCACCTACGTGACTTTACCCAATAGAACCAAAGAGTATGGATCCTAGCAGTCACGAAAGCTTTAAATCTAGAAACAACAATATTGTCATATTCTTCTTAAATGTTGATTTAAAGCTTCCGTGACTGCAGGGATTCATATTCTTGGTTCGTTCGGTAAAGTCACCACGTAGAAGGGAAACAATAAAATAATACAAATATAAAACAATACAATTCTCACGACGTTTCGACTGCAACACAAGCAATCATCATCAGGTGTGAAAACCACAGCAAGACATTTTTTTAAGTGGCGTTTTTTTTTTACGTTAGCACCATGGAGAGCGATTTGGCAGTTATTTAGATAGACGAGTCCATCTATGTTCGGAAAAGAGGAAGGGCGAGACGAAAATAATGGATGCGGTCTGAAAGCCACCGTAAGCGTGAACAATCAATTAAATGAGATATTGAGTTTTAATTATAAGTTAATATCTTTCTAATGCATTTTCCTACAGATTCCCTTTTTCAAATCTGTTTTGACGGCAGGAATGTTTGCTTATCAGAAATTGGGTTGCCTTCCCAGACATTGTCATTGGAGACGTGGACAGCCCGTGCTGTGCTGACACTCCAGACAACTCACAGACCAGGCCAACTTCAAAATGCAAAGTCAGATGTGGAACCCGACACACGCACACACACACGATGCATAACATCTTGATTTGAATATTTCCTCGATTTGACTTCCCCTGTGCCATTTTAAGGAATAAACATTAGCCACGAATTGATGTTCGCCAATGTCATTGCATTCCGGGTTTGAAACGTGACGTTGACAGCACTGAGTCACGGGGGCTGCTGGCCAGCTGCCGCACCGGGAGGTCAAATCTAAGCGACGACCTCTCTGGACTGCCAGTCCAGCTGCTGGCCACTGTGCCAGTGTGCCAGTGGCCAGCAGCTGGACTGGCAGTCCAGAGAGGTCGTCGCTTAGATTTGACCTCCCGGTGCGGCAGCTGAAATCATCGGGCAGGGATTATAAATCTCCCTCCCCCACCCCCACCGCTCTCGACCTCTGTCCACGCAGTTAAGTCGATCGGCAGGTGACGTTCGGTGGGGTAAAAGTATGGCTACTCCCAGACATCTCAGCAGTGTGGGAGCGCCATGGTTGACGAGATGTTAGCTACCTCGCCTGGTACGCAGGAGGTCGTGGGTCGCGGATCCCTACAAATACTCGCGATCATCAAGTTCCATACCCCCCACCCCCCATGGTTGTTGCATCGCTAGCCCCTAAGAGACGGGTGACGGCTTGCCATCCCCTGCCAGACACGCTCAGCCAGTTTTCTCGGGCGAGCGTGGAGGATGGGGTCTGGGATTCTCAACATTGACCTAATTCATGATTATTGACGCGGGGCATGATTGAGTTCAACTGGCTTGGCAATGTGGCACTTTTGATTTAAAGATTTCGTGACTGCAAGCGATTCATAGACTCGGTTCTTTGGGTAAAGTCACGTAGAAGGGAACCGAATAACGGCCGTCGCATTTTTTTTCACACTACCCTTACCCGTGCCAGGCTAGGTGCGCCGCGAGGCCCCGCGCGGAGCGCGCGAAGGCGCGCAGACACCAGGCGTTAGGGGTTCGCAGACCGGGACGGACAATGGACGCTCCGCCTGTGCTCCCCGGCGCACTCCGCTCGCCGCGTGACACCGCACGTGACACCGCACGTGACACACCGCACGTGACACCGCACGTGACACCGCACGTGACACACTGAACGTGACACCCCGCACGTGACACCGCACGTGACACCGCACGTTGACACCGCACGTGACACCGCACGTGACACCGCACGTGACACAGCGCGTGACGCCGTGCGTGACACCGCACGTGACACCGCACGTGACACCGCACGTGAGACCGCACGTGACACCGCACGTGACACCCCGCGAGTCCGGCGTGAGACAGCTACACCACCAACGCGCCTGGCGTCGCGAGGAGAGATCCGTCGATAGATGAGCCACCGATGCCTGTGTTGGGCCCCCCCCTCTTGTTCTCAACGGGGCGACTGAATGTTGTTAAGGCGACGGCTGTGTTGTGGCGAGGCACGTGGAGTGACGTCGCTTGATGCAGCGCTGCACTTGATGCAGCTGGCTTCAGGGCCTCCAGAGAGCATCTCGTGGAAGCACGGCGCTACAGAGAAAACGCGTCGCGGTGTGAACACGTGCCGAGCGAGGGCTTACCGTGTACCGGCTCATATTGTTAACGAGCTTATTTGTCCGTCCCAAGGACAGTAAATCTGACATATTCAAGAGAAAAATTGTTCAGCTCATGATTATTAATGAGGGGGGGGGTTGCCCCGTGTGGAGTGACGTCACCCCCTCATTGGTTATTGGGGAGGGGTGCGGCACGTGGAGTGACGTCACCCCCTCATGGTTATTGGGGAGGGGTGCGGCACGTGGAGTGACGTCACACACGGGACACACATTCTTGGCTTGTCACGCGACTGATACTTCACGAACGTTTTCTTGCTCATTTACATTTTTCGCACATTTTCAAAAGCGGCAAAAATAAACAGCTCCCAAGAGGATAGACCGATTTGGCTCCTCGAGGCGATCAGCCTCGCTCACAGACGCACCGCAGTCACGGCAACAGAGCCTAACCCGCCTCCGCCTCCTCCTCCCCCTCCACGCTACTCGCGCAAAGCACAACACACGCATTCGATGCCCAACATTTGGAGCACGCGGAGCGAAACGTCGGACAATCGCACAACTCGGCAAAAGCAACGGGCAAGCCGTGCGGCAGCAGCAGCAGCAGCAGCGCAACCGGCGAGACGCTCGCCGACCACAATGTAAACGCGCACAATCCGACGGAGGTCATTCGGCGCATCTTCACGATTCAGCGAGCAGACCGCGCGGGACACCCACGTGTCCATCTCGCGGGAATCCGCACTTTTGTTATTTTAGTCCCACTAACAAAGAGCCACCCGCCGTCCCTCCGCCGGCACCCCCCAAGACAAAGGTCCCCCGCGTGGACCTCCGCGGGCCGTCGGGGCGAGCGCGGTTTCGCGAGCGGCGCCTGCGAAAGTCGTCAAGGCTACACGAGTAGGGGGGAGGTGGGTGGCCGGCGCCACGCGCCCGACCGCCTTTGTCTCCCTCGCGGCGATCTTTTTACGCACGGCACCAGGAACTCCTGGGGAGGGGGGCCTAGCACCGGTCCGGATAAATCATCGCTTGCTTGTTGGCCATCGCTCCCCCCCGTGCCGCAGGACTCGCCCACGCGCACACAGCGAGAGCGGCGCGTCCGTTTGGCGGGGCCGCCGGTTAGCACCTCGGCATCTGCAGAGGGGACTGACTTGCTGCGGCCTTCGCTGGGAAAAAAAAAAACAAATAAAACACAGCGAACGAAATCTCCTCGCGTCCGATTGGCGACGGTTGGCTACGTGCGGTGCGAAAGGAGCCCAACGTACATACGGTGCAAAAATTTACGCACCGCCGGGGGAAGCTCCCGCCACGCGGCGGCGAAACGTCGGGCATCGCCGTGCGGGGCAGATGCACGGCGGGCACAGCCCGTGAACACGGCGCAGGGACCCGCGTGCAGCCCAGCGCGGATTGTTTCAAGGGAGGCAGAACGTGCGAATGAATACGAGGGAGCATTTACAATGCCACTCGTAGTTTGGATGTTTACATGAGGTCATTTTTTGGCGTGCGATTCTCCAAAGCGAGGCAGGTTTCAGGGCTTGCTTAATACCGGGGGATGCCAGGAGGAGGTGGTGCTGTGGGCTTGTGCCTGAGAAGCATTCGGGAGGTGACAGGACAGCGGTGCATTTAAAAAAACACACACACACAAACCTTGCCGCTGACATCTGTGAGTGTGACTCTCTCGTACGAATGGGTTGTCTCCGGGTTCTCCGGTGTCTCTCCCCGCCACGTGCCACAACTCGTAAAGGGAATTAAAATGGGGGGTGTTTTTTATCGGTTTCCGTCGCTGCTTATTTTCACGGGAATAAAAATACAAAAATTACCACAGCCCTCGAGGAGAGGGGGGGTCCCATCCGCCGTCGGGGTGCGTGTTGCTCTGCTTCCAATTAGCTCCGCCGTGTCGTCGTCGGCGCCGCCAGCGGCGCCAGAGGCACCCACGACACCGCCGCCATCGCCGCCGCCGCCACCACCATCACCGGCGACATGGGGCCATCTGTCCCACAATTTGAGCAGCTGTTCTCCAACCCGAGTCTCGAGCTCCTGTGATGGACATTCCCAGAGTGGTAAATAGTCGGCCTCAGCAACGACGCCACGTCATGCCAACGTCACCGCCGCCACGTGCCCTCCCACGACATCATCGCAATCGCAGAAATAAACCCACGACCGCACGCACCGCAACTACCGTCACAAGCACCGCTACCCATCATCACCGTCACACACGTGCCACAAACAAAGACAACAAAGACCCTCACCCCCCGTATAGCTAACCGCTACAGTATCGCTCCCCACACGTGCCACCACCGACTGTATCACGGGCACCGCCATCACAACCACCACCGTCATGCGCAGATGTAACCACACAAAAGGTGGTAACTGAACGTGTGCCAACTTTCCGTTTAAAATCACCGACTCAAAGAGAGCTGAGAAAATGTGGCCGTTCTGACAGACGGCGGTGAAACGAGGACGCAACAGTAGGCCGGTTTCGTCGGCATGAGGAATCATCAGCGCACCAGCAATCATTGTTCGCTGCTGCCATATTCCCCCGGGAGAACCCTGCACGGAGAAACTTGTACCCCGACACTCTGTGGAAATGCAATTAGCACTCGCCTAGAGGCGACAATTTTTGGGACGGCCGTAATTTTCTCAAATGTCTGCAGCCAGCGATCCGAGTGACATATGCCGCCCCAAATACCTATTTTTTTTAGCCCGTATTGATGTTTCCGTTCGGAATGGATTTGACCCAGGGCACACTACCGGGAAAGGATGCAGAGTCAAGGATAGCATGTGCGGGGTGTGTACGGTCAAGGATCAAGCGGTGCGCGAAAAGGGAAGCGATGTCAGGACGGAGGTTCGCCAAGAGGAGGGGCATGGCTCAAGACGGACAGCGGGAAGAGATGAGGGAGAAAGGCAGGGAGAGAGGAGGAGGGGGAGAAGGAATGACGAGAGGGTGATGACGATGATGAGAGTGGAGGGAAGACAGAGAACGAATGAGCCAGACGTGCGCTGCAAAGAGCTCTGTGTGTTGTGGAATGGCTTCAGCCGTGGAAAGCTTCTCGAACTACATGGGGGGAAGGGGGGGGGACGGGCGCTCACCTGCCCGTCACGGCTCACCTGCACCCTCTTGTTGTTGTTGTTGTTACACTACGGGTTGAGCAGGGTGCTGCACCTGCCGGAAGGGGATTCTGCCCCAGGTACAGCCGTAGCACCCGAAACGGCTCCGCCCAGCGAGGGGGAGCCCCCGGTCTCCGACACCGCTCCTTGCCGATCTCCGACACCGTCCGTGCGTAGCCCTGGCAACACGGCCGCCGCCACGCCCCAACCCGGGGCCGCTCGGCTCGTCGTGCGTCGGCCCTACGGCGCGTCGTGTTTTTTGTGGTTTTTAACGGATTTTTTTATTTTTTACTTACCAGGTTTAGAGGCCCGCTGAGCCACACGGCGCTTTTTCAGAAAGCGACCCGGCCAACGAGTTAGCGCCGCTCAACGAAACGACTCGTCGTGTGGGAATTTGCGGCAGCCAAATGCTCTAAGCTTTTTCTAAATGTGGAAGGGAAAAACCGGAGGACCCGGGAGAGTAATCCGCACGATCGCGGGAAGAGATAGAAGAGACACGCAAACTCCAAATATACAGCAGCAGCAGCAGGCGTCACGGTCGGGATCGAACCCACGACCTCCCGCGTAGCAGGCAAGGTAGTTAACATCTCCTGGCCACCATGATGATGAGAGACACGAAAACTCCAAATATACAGCAGCAGCAGCAGGCGTCAAGGTCGGGATCGAACCCACGACCTCCTGTAGACCAGGCGAGGAAGTTGACATCTCCTAGCCACCATGATGATGAGAGAGACACAGACTCCAAATATACAGCAGCAGCAGCAGGCGTCAGGGTCGGGATCGAACCCACGACCTCCTGTAGACCAGGCGAGGAAGTTGACATCTCCTAGCCACCATGATGATGAGAGAGACACAGACTCCAAATAAACAGCAGCAGGCGTCAGGGTCGGGATCGAACCCACGACCTCCCGCGTAGCAGGCGAGGTAGTTAACATGTTGCCTTCGTTCGTGATGGCCCTGCACTGCGACAACAGCGCCAACAACACCAAACGTACCGAACAATTCACAATCCAGAATCTTTATTTAAATTGCGGGAGGATTCCGATGAGATCTACGAAGATCCGTTTGACAGATATGTCCAGTTTGGTCCGGGTCGTTACGATCCACCTCCGCCGCCCCTCCAACCACCTCCATCACCACCACCATCACCACCACCATCACCTCCATCACCACCACCATCACCACCACCATCACCACTACCACCATCACCACCACCATCACCACTTCAACCATCACCACCACAATCACCACTATCATCACCACCACCACCATCACCACCACCACCATCACCTCCATCACTACCACCATCACCACTACCATCACCACCATCACCACCACCATCACCACCACCATCACCACCACCTCCATCACTACCACCATCACCACTACCATCACCACCATCACCACCATCACCACCACCATCACCACCACCACCATCACCACCATCACCACCACCATCACCACTATCATCACCACCACCACCATCACCACCATCACCACCACCACCACCACCCCTGCCAAACCTGGAAGCGTCCGGAGCCCCGCACGGAGAAGACGAGGTGGACGACGGCGCACGAACGGGAAAACGCTCCCGTTCAGTTTCGTCGGCCAGACGGCCCTCTGCTGCGACAGCTCCAGGCTGCGCACGTTGCTGCTCTTCGCGACGAAGCGGCGCTCGCTCGCGGAGAGACGGAGGCTTCAGCCGGTGGGCGGCGAAACCGGCGAGAGCGGACGGGCAGGCAAACGAGTGAACGGCACACCGCGAGGGGGTTCGCGTCGGCCGAAGGGGTTCGTTCGTGGGGCGTAGCAGCCAGCCAGCAGCAGCAGCCGATCTGGGCGAGGGCGAGGAGGACGTGGATTGGGGCACGTTCTCAGCGGTGCGGCGCTGCGTGGAGGAAGTCCTTTGGGAAAAGTTTCCTCCGCGAATCTGGCCGTCGCCCGATGACGCCGGTTGCAATTGCCGGCGAAACGACGTCGCGGTGTGGATTGTAAATGTCGTGGCCTTTGCTCTCCGGCACACAGCGCCCGGTGTGAGACTGTACTGGTGACGAATTGGCACGTTCTGTTTACATACTCTTTGGTTCTATTGGGTAAAGTCACGTAGTAGGTAAAAAATAAAATAACAAAAGTCACGACGTTTCGGCCACAACACAAGCGGCCTTCATCAGGTGAAGGGACGAGACTGTCTGGAGGACAGCCTCGTCATGATTTTTGTTATTTTATTTTTTATACCTACGTGGTGACTTTACCCAAACGAACCAAAGAGTATGGATCCTAGCAGTCACGAAAGCTTTAAATCTACGTTCTGTTTACGTCACAAACCTTACTAATTGGCTGTGTCGGGTGGTGGTGGTGGGTGTAACAACACGCATTTATAGTTTACGCGATCTGGTGATGTTGCCGCGTGCCGTGATGCCGTGCGTGTGACGACGACAATACAGAAGAGGGGCTAAACACGTGGTATGGACACAAACCACGTGATAGGAAGTTCTAGAAGGGTTGCTGTTGATGCTGCTGCACATGACGACGCTGTGTCACGATGCGCTGTGCGATGAAACAGGCGACGCTTTGTGTGTGTGTGTGTGACGCCGACGATCCAGGAAGGGCTACGCACGTGCATTGGGCACATTCTCAGAGGTGACAGCTGGACGAAAGGAAGCTGTGTGCACGCTGAGCTTCTTTCGCACCGCAACACAAGCAATCATCATCAATCATCATCAATCATCATCATGCTTGTGTTGCAGTCGAAACGTCGTGAGAATTGTATTGTTCTATATTTGTATTATTTTATTGTTTCCCTTCTACGTGGTGGTGACTTTACCGAAAGAACCAAGAATATGTATCCCCGCAGTCACGAAAGCTTTAAATCAAAATTTATTTCGCAACCGTTCGCAGCCAAACCACGCAAATCGTAAGTGCGGGTGAAGGACAAGCAAACTAAACACGACAAACAGTTCGAAATAAAATTTTAAAGTTTTTCAAAATTCTCGAAGGGTTTGGGGGATGTTGGGGAAAGAGGCACTGAGAGAAGTCTGCTGCATGAAGAATTGGAAGGCACCAGGCAGGGAGGAAGAAAGTTGATGGATCCGACAAGATATAAGGCGGCCGTGATTTCCCACCGCTGGGCAGAGGACTCAAGAGAGGGTTTGCAGTGCGAGGAGCTGACGCGGCTCATCTCCGCGCACGGACAAACTTACACACACAAAGCCCCGAACTGCACACCACCACCGGTGTGATGTACCAGTAACGAATTGTAAATGTTGTAGTGGGTTTACTCTCCAACACACCACCGGAGTGCAGTACCAGTAACGAATTGTAAATGTTGTAGTGGGTTTACTCTCCAACACACCACCGGTGTGCAGTACCAGTAACGAATTGTAAATGTTGTAGTGGGTTCACTCTCCAACACACCACCACCGGTGTGATGTACCAGTAACGAATTGTAAATGTTGTAGTGGGTTTACTCTCCAACACACCACCCGTGTGCAGTACCAGTAACGAATTGTAAATGTTGTAGTGGGTTTACTCTCCAACACACCACCGGTGTGCAGTACCAGTAATGAATTGTAAATGTTGTAGTGGGTTTACTCTCCAACACACCACCGGTGTGCTGTATCAATAACGAATTTTAAATGTTGTAGTGGGTTTACTCTCCAACACACCACCATAGTGCAGTACTAGTAACGAATTGTAAATGTTGTAGTGGGTTTACTCTCCAACACACCACCCGTGGTGTGATGTACCAGTAACGGATTGTAAATGTTGTAGTGGGTTTACTCTCCAACACACCACCGGAGTGCAGTACCAGTAACGAATTGTAAATGTTGTAGTGGGTTTACTCTCCAACACACCACCGGTGTGCAGTACCAGTAACAAATTGTAAATGTTGTAGTGGGTTTACTCTCCAATACACCACCGGTGTGATGTACCAGTAACGAATTGTAAATGTTGTAGTGGGTTTACTCTCCAACACACCACCGGTGTGCAGTACCAGTAACGAATTGTAAATGTTGTAGTGGGTTTACTCTCCAACACCCACCGGTGTGCAGTACCAGTAATGAATTGTAAATGTTGTAGTGGGTTTACTCTCCAACACACCACCGGTGTGATGTACCAGTAACGAATTGTAAATGTTGTAGTGGGTTTACTCTCCAACACACCACCGGTGTGCAGTACTAGTAACGAATTGTAAATGTTGTAGTGGGTTTACTCTCCAACACACCACCGGTGTGCAGTACCAGTAACGAATTGTACATGTTGTAGTGGGTTTACTCTCCAACACACCACCGGTGTGCAGTACCAATAACGAATTGTAAATGTTGTAGTGGGTTTACTCTCCAACACACCACCGGTGTGCAGTACCAATAACGAATTGTAAATGTTGTAGTGGGTTTACTCTCCAACACACCACCGGTGTGATGTACCAGTAACGAATTGTAAATGTTGTAGTGGGTTTACTCTCCAACACACCACCCGTGTGCAGTACCAATAACGAATTGTAAATGTTGTTGTGGGTTTACTCTCCAACACACCACCGGTGTGATGTACCAGTAACGAATTGTAAATGTTGTAGTGGGTTTACTCTCCAACACACCACCGGAGTGCAGTATCAGTAACGGATTGTAAATGTTGTAGTGGGTTTACTCTCCAACACACCACCGGCGTGCAGTACCAGTAACGAATTGGCACGCTTTGTTTACATGAATAACCCTACTAATTGGCTGTGTCGGGTGGTGGCGGATTTAACGGCACATTTATATTGATGCGATTTAACCTTAAAATCATCATTACGGATAATAATGGTTGCGGACGCCTACTGACTACGTGTTGAACTGGTTTCAGAGTGATATGTAATCGTGTTTTTATTTCTCCTGTCAAGCCACGGACGTGACACGACCTCTCACATCCACGTTGCAAGTATAGCGAATTGACGATCTAAGCCAATGATGTATATAGAGGTCTATTTACACTCACCTAGAGACCTACAGACCTCTACATTCACACAGAGACCCACAGATCGTTGCTATCTACACAACTGCCACCGACCTCCCTGCCCGATAAATAACGTGAAAACGATCATGGCCTCACATCTTGGTCACAAGCAACTCCTCGGTTTGTCTCGGCCCCACCTCCACCACCACCACCACCGGCTCCACCACCACCGGCTCCACCACCACCACCACCACCGCCACTCATCCGGCAACGATCGGCCATCCACGAAGCCGCCGCCGCGGCCGCCGCCGGGGGCGAAAACCTCGCCGCGGGAGCGATCGGCATCGTCGGCCGCCGGCCGATGCCGGTGGGCCGCCGCAGGCCGAGGGCCTCGTCCTCGCGGGCCAGCGCCGCGACGACGGCGCTCACCGTCGCCTCGTCCGCCTGCGACGGGGCGCGCGACGGCTCCCGCATGCGGCGCGCGAACAGCGCGCGCCACTTCTGCCGCAGCCGCAGCAGCAGGTTCGCCGCCTGGCGGGGGGGTAGGGGAGCGGAGCGGAGGGCGTGGACGAGGATCAATCGCCCGGCGTTTTTGAGGCAGCAGCGGCGAGGGTTGTGGGCGGTGACTCCTCTACTTAAGGGACGAGTTATAGGCTCCGGGGGTCTGTTCGTAAAAGTCGATTTGTCCGTAAGTGCCAACTGTACCCCTGTCGATTCCTAACGGCGTCGTACGGCACTGCGCGCTGAGCACCGGGAATGGCTTTAAAAGTTGTGTAACCTCCCGTCAGATGTGGGTGCCACTGGGCTCTTCGCGTTCTACAGATGCAGAAGCCACCACCGCCGTCTATTGCACAGCAGTTGAGCTCGCGACTCTCGGTCCGAATAGGCAACTGGACATACGGACCGGGTTTGTTCGT
Source organism: Petromyzon marinus (assembly GCF_048934315.1). NCBI lineage: Eukaryota > Metazoa > Chordata > Hyperoartia > Petromyzontiformes > Petromyzontidae > Petromyzon > Petromyzon marinus. The sequence goes on along the minus strand of NW_027422706.1, from coordinate 3,078,882 downwards.
AAGTCGAACATTCGTAAGCAGAGGAGTCCCTTTATGTGTGCATGTTGAACTTCTTTCGCACTGTACGTAGCCAACCTTGCTAATTGGAGGTGAAGGGTGAAGGAAAGGGAAAAAACTCAAAACAAAAAGCAGTTTTAAAGAAAGAAGTTGATTGCGGCGCCAATGTTCTAAAACTCCCCGGCCGCAAGAGTCGAGGGGGAGCCGTACCCCTGGTACGCCACAAGGCAGTAGAGCAAAGTGGACTGATCTCCATCTGTTTCCATCTGTGCGGGGATAGAGCGTTGCCCCCTCGCGCAAGGCGTGGGTTTTCTTCGGGTGCTCCCGTTTCCTCTCACACGTGAATAATAAACACGACTCATCGCCGATTTGCTAAAAAAATATCTTGAAATAAAAACTCAATTACAGGACCCTCCCGAAAAAGAGTCCTACAGCTCCTGGATAAACAAGTAAATTACTATAAGTACATTTGTATTATATTCTTGGTTCTTTCGGTAAAGTCACATAGAAGGGAAACAATAAAATAATAAAAAAATGAAGCAATAAAATTCTCACGACGTTTCAACTGCAACAGAAGCAATCATCATCATGTGTGAAAACCACAGCAATATTTTTTTTTTTTATTTTCTTGCTGTGGTTTTCACACCTGATGATGATTGCTTGTGTTGCAGTCGAAACGTCGTGAGAATTTTGTTTTATATTTTTATTATTTTATTGGTTGCCTTCTACATGGTGACTTTACCGAAAGAACCAAGAATATGAATCCCTGCAGTCACGAAAGCTTTAAATAAAAATTTACATTTGTAGTGATACGTAGATCCTTGTTTCCCCAGGAAAGCCTCGTCCACTCTTCTGCAAACTAAAACTAAACTTTCTATTTCACCGGGTAAGGCCCACTGAGCTAGAGAGATATTTTTCAGAACCTGGCCACAAATAATATCTCAACAAAGCGGCTTATCACGTGGACACTAATAGCGGCCAAATACTCGGCATGCGTGCTCATTCTAAACGCGGAGGGAAAAACCGGAGATCCCAGGGAAAAATCCACACGACCAAGGGGGGAAACACGCAAACTGCAAACATAGAGCAGGCGTCAGGGTCGGGATTGAACCCACGCGCTCCCTTCATACCAGGCGACGTAGTTAACATCTCGTAACCGTGGGGCCCCACAGAGACACACGCACCTTCACACGGAGACCCATAGACTAGCAACAGAGGTCGGTTGTAATTAAGCCGGGATGTAATTACATACAAACAAAACGCGCACCAGGGTAAATGTGATGGGGTGTGTTTGTACGGCCATCGGTAGCCGGGGTCGAAACCATCAAGTCGCCACAGCTGTGCGCACCGCGGTGTAATCGCAGGCGGTCAAAAAAATCGGGTCGTGAAACCCAGGATTCTCAGCCGTCTCGGCGAAGCGCTCCACGCAGCCGGCTCTTAAGAACAACGCGACAGCCTCATCCGACTGTTGGCTTCTTGTCGGGTATTTTGCGTGTTCACAGCCTCACTCATGCTGGGAATGTGCACCGTGAGACAGAGCGACGCACACGTGCACGAGAAAACACGCACGGGCTAATGACATATTCTTAGCTCTTTCGGTAAAGTCACCACGTTGAAGGGAAACAATAAAATAAATATAAGACAATAAAAATTATCACGACGTTTCGACCATAACACAAACGGTCGTCATCAGGTGTGTCGGTTCGCATTAATTTATTTATTTTTAAACGGTGTATTTGTTTATTTATAAAAACACGTCAGCGCCACGCGCAGCGATTTGGCAGTTTATTTAGAAGGACTAGTCCATCTATGTTCAGGGGGGGTACCTCAGTGTTTAGTCCTTGATGAACCAAGTCTTCAATGATTGCGATGGTGTCAGGTAATCGCAATCATTGAAGACTTGGTTCATCAAGGACTAAACAGAGGTACCCCCCTTGAACATAGATGGACTAGTCCTTCTAAATAAACTGCCGAATCGCTGCGCGTGGCGCTGACGTGTTTTTATAAATAAATACACCATTTAAAAATAAATTAATTAATGCAGACCAACACACCTGATGACGACCGTTTGTGTTATGGTCGAAACGTCGTGATAATTTTGATTGTCTTATATTTATTTTATTATTTTATTGTTTCCCTTCAACGTGACTTTACCGAAAGAGCTAAGAATATGAATTACTGCAGTCACGAAAGCTTTAAATCAAAAGGTTAATGACAGTTTCACACGCAGCAGCAGCAGCAGTAGTAGTAATCGTGCTTTCGCGACCAATATTACAGATAAAAGGTTTTTTTTATGGGTTAGATCGCGTAAATATAAATGTGTCGTTAACCCAGCACCACCCGACGAGGCAAATTAGGAAGATGTGTCACGTGTCACGTAAACGTGCCAATCAGTTACACCTTTGGGCCACTTTCTGGCAAAATGTCGTCACAGTAGTCAAATTGTGAATGTTGTGGATTCACTCTCCGACACACCGGTGGGCTGAAGTCGTAACTAATTTGCACGTATTGTTCGACGTGACAAACCTCACTAAAATTGGCTGTCGGGTGGTGGTGGTGGTGGGTTAACGGCGGATTGACATTGAACACAATCTGACCCCAAACAAAAACCATTATTGTGAGGTTCATGACATCATACTAAACTGTTCAGAAAGCAGAGGGAGGGCTTGGGGCAGGAGCGTTGCCACGGTCAAGAAGCGAAGATGAACGGTCAGGAATGATAACGGAGCGGGAGCCAAGGGACGCGGACGTGTCCGAGAGCACGTCCACCGTGCAGACGGAGCGATGAGAGTTTGCGTCCAGCTGCGGAACGGGTTGTTGTTGTTGTTCTTGTTGTTGTTGTTCTTGTTGCACTGCACGATTGAGAGAGGTGGTGGCGGCGGCGGCGGCATGGGGAGGCTTTCATCCAGCAGTGACAAAAGCCAACTCTACACATTCACCATCCAGCAGTGGATACGACCATGGCTGATGACGACGACGACGACGATGGTGGCGGTGGCGGCGTCACTCACCTCGGGGTCCAACTTGAAGTTGATCCACTCGTCTAGATGCAGAACGGCCGTGTTCACCTCCTCCTCAATCTCGTTGTCGCCGCTATCGGGTAGAATCCCCTCCACTGCACACGCACACGCGCAAGTTCACGCAAGACGCGGTCACCGTAGCAGCCGTGACCACTGGCCCGTGACCAATGAGCCGTGACCACCGGCCCGAGACCACCGGCTCATAAACACCGAGCCGTGACCTGCACACGAGCCAAATTCATCGGCATCATCGATGTAAACACTATAAATTTAAAACTCATTTCTTTAGAACTGCTTTTTGTGTTTTAGTTTATTGTTGTTCCTCCGCACCTCCGATTAAGCACGGTTGGCTACGCTAGGTACAGTGTGAAATAAGTTCAACATACCTATACACTACTTTTATTTTAGCCGGTATAAGGCCCACTGAGCTGTGTAGCTCTTTTTCAGATGCAACCTGCGGCAAATGATAGCTCAACAGTGGCTTGACATGTGGACATTTACAGCAGCGAAAAAAAAAATTTGATTTAAAGCTTTCGTGACTGCAGGGATTCATATTCTTGGTTCTTTCGGTAAAGTCACCACGTAGGGGTTCTTTCTGGCTGGTAACATTTCAAAACAACTTGACCCTCGTCTGTAACAACATCAAACAGGATAGCCCTGTCACAAAGATTTGTGTCGAGTATTTGGCCGCTAAACATCGGTGATGAATATTCTGAACCAATCCCCCGGACTCCCGTTGGGTCGACTCAGCCTGAAATGAGCGCCTTGTGCCGTGTGCAAACATCATCGGGGTGCGGTGGTGCCCACACCTCCCCTTCTTGAGCCACGTCAACCACAATCGACGATCGCTGAGAGCACTCTCCACAACAGTTTCTCTTAGAATTTTTGACTTGAAACTTTCGTGACTCGCAGAGATTCATATTCTTGGTTCTTTCGGTAAAGTAACGTAAAAAAAATGTTGATTAAAATTGTTTCTACATCACTATACCTCCTTTGCCAGTACCAAAATGTAATAATAGGGTTTTTCCCCTTTTTTTTGTCAAAAAAGGTTTCAGTTTTGCTGCCAGAAAACAGGGTAAAAACCCTATTATAATATTTTGGTACTGACAAAGGAGGTCTAATGATGTAGATGCTCACCCCGAGCCCTCATTAATTTGATAGTGGCATTGTCTTTGAGCTGAACGCCTTGTGGTGTCATCTGGTCGAGCACCAATTGGGTCGAGGCTCAAAAGAAAGCCGTCCCTTGGTGTGGACCAATCAGTTTCAAGGACAATGCATCATATTATCATAGTAGTTTTTTTGTTTGCATTTCGACTGCAGGTATTGCGGTTAATGCAGTAACATGAATCCTTGTTAAAAGGTTTCAGTTTTTTTTGCCAGAAAAAAAGGGGAAAAACCCTACTATTAAAAAGTTTCTGTAGAACACAGGAGAAATTTGTCTTAGGTGGTATTAGCGAGGAGCGGCAGTGTAGCGGTCAGCAGGCTGCACTGCAAAACTCGGCGACCCGAGTTCGATTCTGGCTCACGGCCACCGGTGACAATTATCTGAACCGCTCCCGGGCCTCCCCTATGTCGACCCTAGGTCGACTCAGCCTCAAAGGAGCACCAGGCGCAGTGTGCAAACATCACCACTGGGGACAGAAAGGTGGCCTCACGTGGCGCTGGCCACCCACCCTGGCGGCCTTCATCGCCGCTTGCTAACAACACTTGCCCCAAAGCTATCTTGAGGTCTACACGGGGTATATCTGCCTTAGTCTGGCGGTGCAAAGTGTTTACGGTGAAGGTGGAGCGGCGGCGGCTGTTGTTGGCAGTGGCGATCGGTGGCGGTGTCTATCGATGGTGGTGGCATTTGGCGGCCGACATCGTTGGTAGCGGCGGCGGAGGCGGTGAGGCGAGGGGGGGCCCCGGCGAACAGAGCCACCGCCACGGGGCTCACGGCCGTGACGCAGCGAGCAATTGGCAGGCGGTGCACTCGCGTCATCTCGCCGAACACGAGCCAGTCGGTGGGAAGCGCCGCCACCCCCTGTGGAACGCCCTCCTGCTGCGAGGGGGGAGGACCGCGCACGATAAGGGAGACACGGGGAGGTGAGAGCGGGCAGGGGGTGTGGGAAAGCAGAGACGGCCGATGTTTAAGACGTCGTGTGTTCGCGAACGGCGACGTCTCATCGGTTACTCCGATACCGTCTCACCCGCCTGTTGACCTTTGTGAAGCAGCATCCCTTGCAAACAATGCTTCCAATTGGCTCTCGTCAACTTTGCGTGCCATTTGACTGAATGATGATACCCCCCCCGCTTACGGTGACTGTTTCAGTTTCATTTTGATTTAAAGCTTTCGCAACTGCAGCGATTCATATTCTTGGTTCTTTCGGTAAAATCACCACCGCGTTAGAAGGGAAACGATAAAATAATAAAAATGTAAAACAATAAAATTCTCACGACGTTTCGACTGCAACACAAGCAATCATCATCAGGTGTGAAAACCACAGCAAGACATTTTATTAAGTGGCGTTTTGTTTTTAACGTTAGCACCACGGAGAGCAATTTGTCAGTTATTCAGATGGACGAGTCCATCTATGTTCGGAAAAGAGGAGGGGGGGAGACGAAAATAATGGATGCGGTCTGAAAGCCACCGTAAGCGTGAACAATCAATTAAATGAGATATTGAGTTTTAATTACGAGTTAATATCTTTCTAATGCATTTTCCTACAGAAGGGAAACGATAAAATAATAAAAATGTAAAACAATAAAATTATCACGACGTTTCGACTGCAACACAAGCAATCATCAGACACACGCACGCACGCACACGCACACACACGCGCACATACGGACACGTGCACGCACGGTGGTACCTTATTGAAGACGCACTGGTCGGGCACGCAGGAGGAAGGGTGGAGGTGCACCTTACGCTCCAGCCTCGTGGTGAGCGTTTGAGTGGTGCGATCCACGTGGATCACGTTGGGGTAGCGCCCCGCCACCAGCGCCGCCTTTACCGCCGGCCACTTCTCCGAGTTCGTGTTGAGGTCGCGGATGTCGCCCACGCCTCTCGGCCGCACGAAACCTGGCGCACGATTATTATTATTATTGTTGTTGTTGTTGTTAGTGGTGTGACTGTCAGTGACACTGGTTTACACAGGAAAGATAACCGTGTTTTAAAACGTAACTGTAAAATAATTTACATTTTACCAGTTGAGGCCCCACTGAACCACGTAGCTATTTTTCAGAGGCAACCTGGACACAAATGATAGCGCAACAGTGGCTAATCATCACGCGGAGATTTAAAGCAGTAGCAAAAATACTCTAAACGTGTGCCATTTCATGGGACATCCTTTGGCAGTACTAAAATATGAGAAGAGGTTTTTTTAATCATGTCACTGCATTAACCACAATGCTTGTGGTCAGAATGCAAACATTGGTGTGGACCAATCGGTTTCTAGGACAATGCATATATTCTTCGACCACATCAATTCCATACACCCAGCCATCAGATTTACCATGGAGGTCGAAAAAGATGGCAAGCTACCTTTTTTGGATGTCTTAATTAAAAGGAGACATGATGGTTCAATGAGCCACTCTGTCTACAGGAAAGCTACCCATACAGATGCTTACTAGAAACCGGATTCCCACCACCATCCATCCCAGAAGAATTCTCTCATCAAGACTCTGTACCATAGAGCCCAATGCATATCCGACCAGGAACACATTACCAGTGAACTCAAGCACGTACACCAGGCTCTCAGGGCTAATGGTTACTCTGACTACACAATCCGCAAAGCCATTACTCCAGTCATGAAGAAGGATCCTCTTGTGGAGCCACTCAAAACCATCACCTAACCCTACATTGCAGGGGTCACTAAAAAGATCTCCAAAATCCTGAATAAACACAAGATCCAGGTCCGATTCAAGACAGTACATAAAATCCGTGATTTAGTTCCATCTGTAAAAGATGCTGTTCCAGACATACAGTACCCGGGCGTTTACAAACTAAAGTGCCTCTGTGGTAGTAGCTACATTGGAGAAACCAAACGACATATCTCGGACCGCATCCGCGAACATAAAGCAGACTTGAAACACGGTAGGACGAACTCCTCTGCCGTGGCAGATCACTGTTATAATTCAGTGGGCTCACATGACATTGACTTCTCCAAGACGGAGGTTCTTTGCAAACCAACCGGCTACCATGAGAGATTCGTTCATGAGGCCATTCACATATACAAGCACAGAGACAATTTCAACCGAGAAGATGGATTCTGGCTTAGTAACCATTGGAAAGATGTTTTAAATCATTTCTGTTCTTAATTAATTTATTTTACAATGACCTTCAGACCGCAGCTCTTTCGCCAGCATTGACTCTTAATACCTCTCACACCACGGTTAATGGTATGGTTTACAACATGGAGTATAATAGCGCCTCGCAGCTGTCTCTCTCTCCCTCCTCTGTTCCGACTATGGATGAACTCGTACGTCTGAACGGGGCCCGTAGCTATTCGTGTTGCTAAAGTTGAGGGTAAGAATCCACCCATTTTTTCGCCATATAGCATTGTGATATATAACGACTTATTGTTGGTAGCTTAGCTGATTGGAGAATATAGAGTTTATTGATAACATTAAGGTAATTTATATTTTAGTTTTTTATTGGTTCACTATATAGTACTGTGAATAGCTCAGATGTGTAGGCCTTGACTTCAACATAGTCATTTCTGTGACCAGTCACTAGCTAATTACTCAGTTATTTCAATGCTAAATTCGCCTAGTTATTTCAATGCTAAATTCTCCTGTTTGATTTGTACTAAGTGCCTCGGTGAATGTGTATGCTCTGACTTTAACGTAGCTATTTCTGTGACCAGTTACAAGCTAATCACTCAGCTATTTCAATGCTAAATTATATGCTAATTCCTTTGTCAAGGGGTGCCTCTGCGGATATGTATGCTTTAACTTAGCTATTTCAATGCTAAATTCTATGCTAATTCCTTTGTCAAGGGGTGCCTCTGCGGATGTGTATGCTTTAACTTTTAACATAGCTATTTCTGTGACCAGTCACAAGCTAATCACTCAGCCTTTTCAATGCTAAATTATATGCTAATTCCTTTGTCAAGGCGCTTTGTTTCCTCTCACACAGCTTAAAGGTCGTGATCTGAACGTGGCTCTTTCACTCCAGCGCTGTCCTACCAGACAGTCTCGTCCGTTCACCTGATGAAGGCCGCTTGTGTTGTGGCCGAAACGTCGTGAGAATATTATTGTGTTATTTTATTTTATCAATTTATTATTTTATTCTCATTCTACGTGACTTCACTGAAAGAACCAAAGAAGATGAATCATTGCAGTCACGAAAGCTTTAAATCGAAATTTAATGCATATATTATCAGAGTGTGTTTTTTGTTTGCGTTTTGACTGCAGGTATTGTGGTCAACGCAACCATGACTCCTTGTCTTAAAAAAGGTGTCAGTTTTGTTGCCAGATAAAAGGGTAAAAAAACAATGATCAACCATAAGACAATTTAGATTAAAGTTATCAGGCCAACTCCGCACTTTTGCGAGAAACATGGCTTCACCAATGATCTTAACACCTGTTGTTGTTGCCAGAAAAAATGGGAAAACAAATTCTGACACGTGTGACATTGATTCTCAATGTGGAGGGAGGACCCGGAGAAAAATCCACGTGACCACGGAGAGAGAGACACGCAAACTCCAAATATACAGCAGCAGCAGGCGTCAGGGTCGGGATCGAACCCACGACCTCCTGTGTACCAAGCGAGGTCGTTAACATTTTCCCACCATGGCACAGAAGGGTCCTGCCTAGTTTTTGTGGTAGAGGTGCGATGATGTTGCCGCTCCGTGTGTGTGATCCCAATTGAGTAATTTATAGATAATTGTTTTACAGCATTGGGATGTTTGACCAATATCAGTTACATTTTATGCTAATATTTATTTACTTACTATCAATGGCAAAGCCAGGCTTTTCAGGAAGGTGGGGGCAACCCCTCCAGCAATTAAAAATTGTCCCTTGCTCTTTATTCGACGCGTGTGCGGTGATCGAGGGGTGAATTTGAACCCCGTTTTGTGATCAGCATCGCGCTCGCTGAAGGTGTTGATGCCTTCAGCGAAGTCGTGTCCTGTATATACGCAACTGCGCACAATTCTGTGAGTCGCTTATAACCGCTTTGCCGTTACTTATTGCCAATTGTGGACTCAGACTATTAACCTATCATCTCATAGAGTCCCTGGCACGTAGTAATAATATGGGGGTTGCAAAATGCCGATTTATTACCAATAAACCCCAATGATCCGATCGAAATTAGGGATTTCGATCGGATCATTGGCTGGGCACGTGCCACCCCCCCCCCCCCTACTGGCTCCGCCAGTGCTTACTATGGGATGAAATCAGAGAAACCAGAGGAAACTGTACAAACAAATAAACTGCACACAGAAAGTCGCCAAAATCAGAAATCGAACCCAGACCCTGTTTGCTGTGATGCACAAGTGTTGACACTGCAGTGTGTGTAAGGCTGCCAACCTGCCGGGAGAGTTAGTGCAGAATTCTCAACAATAAGAAGAGACGGACCACAATATATATTCCGAGTTTTTTTTTTCCCTTAAATCAATCCTCAATATCATTCCCATCGTGCCACAAGCATCGTGACGTGAGATGCGTCATCCTTTCAGAGGTCTCTCAACCATCCGTGATGGAGAGCGACCAACGGAGGCGGATATCGTAGAGCTACTACAGAGCTCCCGTTCAAGTGACCTCCAGTTGACACGTCGCTCTGTTGTATGAGACTAATATCAGTTGCATGACGGTCAAACTGAAAAATGTTAAATTCTCAGAGCTGGAATCTTAGCCAAATTAAGTGCAGAAGCAAATTTAATAGGATTTATTTTGTGTGCGGTCATTTGGTGACCTGGCCGAGACCGTAAACTTGCTACACTTAAGAAGCCGGTTTAATCATAACTCAGTGTCTGTGAGGCTAGGGATCTCTTTGTAATGTCTATGGGTCTCTGTAAATCTATGGGTCTCGATGCGAGTCATGAGTAGCCGGGATGAGACCTTCAGCTACCTTACACTTGAGCACCCGGCATTGTTACAGCTCAGTCCCTGTGACACTATGGATCTCAATCTAATGTCTGCAGGGTCTCCGTACATTTATGGGTCTCTATGTGAGTCTATTGGTCTCTGTGTGAGTCTGTGGGTCTCTGTGTGAGTCTATGGGTCACTATGTGAGTCTATGTGTCTCTATGTGAGTCTATGGGTCTCTATGTGAGTCTATGGGTCTCTATCTGAGTCTATGGGTCTCTATGTGAGTCTATGGGTCTCTATGTGAGTCTATGGGTCTCTATGTGAGTATTTGAGTCTCTATGTGAGTCTATGGGTCTTTATGTGAGTCTATGTGTCACTGTGTGAGTCTATGGGTCCCTATGTGAGACTATGGGTCTCTATGTGAGTCTATGGGTCTCTATGTGAGTATTTGAGTCTCTATGTGAGTAAATGGGTCTCTATCTGAGTCTATGGGTCTCTATGTGAGTCTATGGGTCTCTATGTGAGTCTATGGGTCTCTATGTGAGTATTTGAGTCTCTATGTGAGTCTATGGGTCTCTATGTGAGTCTATGGGTCTCTATGTGAGTATATGGGTCTCTATGTGAGTCTATGGGTCTCAATGTGAGTCTATGGGTCTCTATGTGAGTCTATGGGTCTCTATGTGAGTCTATGGGTCTCTATCTGAGTCTATGGGTCTCTATGTGAGTCTATGTGTCTCTATGTGAGTCTATGGGTCCCTATGTGAGTCTATGGGTCTTTATGTGAGTCTATGGGTCTCTATGTGAGTCTATGGGTCCCTGTGTGAGTTTATGGGTCTCTATGTGAGTCTATGGGTCTCTATATGTGAGTCTATGGGTCTCTATGTGAGTCTATGGGTCTCTTTGTGAGTCTATGGGTCTCTATGTGAGTCTATGGGTCCCTGTGTGAGTCTATGGGTCTCTATGTGAGTCTATGGGTCCCTGTGTGAGTTTATGGGTCTCTATGTGAGTCTATGGGTCTCTATATGTGAGTCTATGGGTCTCTATGTGAGTCTATGGGTCTCTATGTGAGTCTATGGGTCTCTTTGTGAGTCTATGGGTCTCTATGTGAGTCTATGGGTCTCTATGTGAGCATTTTAGTCTCTATGTGAGTCTATGGGTCACTATGTGAGTCTATGTGTCTCTATGTGAGTCTATGGGTCTCTATGTGAGTCTATGGGTCTCTATGTGAGTCTATGGGTCTCTATGTGAGTCTATGGGTCTCTATGTGAGTCTATGGGTCTCTATGTGAGTCTATGGGTCTCTATGTGAGTCCATGGGTCTCTATGTGAGTCTATGGGTCTCAATGTGAGACTATGGGTCTCTATGTGAGTCTATGGGTCTCTATGTGAGTATTTGAGTCTCTATGTGAGTCTATGGGTCACTATGTGAGTCTATGTGTCTCAATGTGAGTGTATGGGTCTCTATGTGAGTGTATGGGTCTCTATGTAAGTCTATGGGTCTCTATGTAAGTCTATGGGTCTCTATGTGAGTTTATGGGTCTCTATGTGAGTCTATGGGTCTCTATGTGAGTCTATGGGTCTCTATGTGAGTCTATGGGTCTCTATGTGAGTCTATGGGTCTCTATGTGAGTCTATGGGTCTCTATGTGAGTCTATGGGTCCCTGTGTGAGTTTATGGGTCTCTATGTGAGTCTATGGGTCTCTATGTGAGTCTATGGGTCTCTATGTGAGTCTATGGGTCTCTATGTGAGTCTATGGGTCCCTGTGTGAGTTTATGGGTCTCTATGTGAGTCTATGGGTCTCTATGTGAGTCTATGGGTCTCTATGTGAGTCTATGGGTCTCTTTGTGAGTCTATGGGTCTCTATGTGAGACTATGGGTCTCTATGTGAGTCTATGTATCTCTATGTGAGTCTATGGGTCTCTATGTGAGTCTATGGGTCTCTATGTGAGTATTTGAGTCTCTATGTGAGTCTATGGGTCTCTATGTGAGTCTATGGGTCTCTATGTGAGTCTATGGGTCTCTATGTGAGTCTATGGGTCTCTATGTGAGTCTATGGGTCTCTATGTGAGTATATGGGTCTCTATGTGAGTCCATGGGTCTCTATGTGAGTCTATGGGTCTCTATGTGAGTCTATGGGTCTCTATGTGAGTCTATGGGTCTCTATGTGAGTCTATGGGTCCCTATGTGATTCTATGGGTCTCTATGTGAGTCTATGGGTCTCTATGTGAGTCTATGGGTCTCTATGTGAGTATTTGAGTCTCTATGTGAGTCTATGGGTCTCTATGTGAGTCTATGGGTTTCAATGTGAGTCTATGGGTCTCTATGTGAGTCTATGGGTCCCTATGTGAGTCTATGGGTGTCTATGTGAGTCTATGGGTCTCTATGTGAGTCTATGGGTCTCTATGTGAGTCTATGGGTCTCTATGTGAGTCTATGGGTCTCTATGTGAGTCTATGGGTCTCAATGTGAGTCTATGGGTCTCTTTGTGAATCTATGGGTCCCTATGTGAGTCTATGGGTCTCTATGTGAGTCTATGGGTCTCTATGTGAGTCTATGGGTCCCTATGTGAGTCTATGGGTCTCTATGTGAGTCTATAGGTCCCTGTGTGAGTTTATGGGTCTCAATGTGAGTCTATGGGTCCCTGTGTGAGTTTATGGGTCCCTATGTGAGTCTATGGGTCTCTATGTGAGTCTATGGGTCTCTGTGTGAGTCTATGGGTCTCTATGTGAGTCTATGGGTCTCTATGTGAGTCTATGGGTCTCTATGTGAGTCTATGGGCCTCTATGTGAGTCTATGGGCCTCTTTGTTAGTCTATGGGTCTCTATGTGAGACTATGGGTCTCTATGTGAGTCTATGTGTCTCTATGTGAGTCTATGGGTCTCTATGTGAGTCTATGGGTCTCTATGTGAGTATTTGAGTCTCTATGTGAGTCTATGGGTCTCTATGTGAGTCTATGGGGCTCTATGTGAGTAGTTGAGTCTCTATGTGAGTCTATGGGTCTTTATGTGAGTATTTGAGTCTCTATGTGAGTCTATGGGTCTTTATGTGAGTCTATGGGTCTCTATGTGAGTCTATGGGTCTCAATGTGAGTCTATGGGTCTCTATGTGAGTCTATGGGTCTCTACGCTAGTCATTAGTAGCCGGGCTCAGACCAAGAAGTCGCTACACTTGAGAACCCAGTTTCATCGCAGACGGGAAGCCGAAACCTGGTACCCCAGGATCACAGCGGCCGCCGGCTGGACGCCCTCCGAAACTTTCCGAGCCGACCCGGCCGCTCGCCCTACCGGACGCGCGCAGATGACCCAACAGCTGCGTCCTCTTGCCGACGATCATCTCCATGGTGCCCCGGCTCAGGAAGCTTCGCTCGCAGAAGGAGCGCTCCGAGCCTCCGGCGCACGCCTTCTGCCACGCCTGGCAGGACGGAGACGCAGACAGCGCAACGGAAATAAACTTTTTAAAGAGGCGGCGGTGACGTGGCCCGGCAGGAGATGCAGCAGAGGTTCACGGTTCGAATCTGGCGGGCCGGCCCTGGTTTTTTTGGTTGCGGGATGTTAACTACCTCGCCTGGTATACGGGATGTCGTGAGTTTTATCCTGACCCCTGATGCCCGCTGCACACGTGGAGTTTGCATATTCTCCCCGTGGTCGCGTGGATGTTTCTCCGTTTTTTGTTCTCTCTCCGCATTCAGAAACGTGCGTTTCAGAAGTATTTGGCTGCGTTAAATTTCCACGCAATAAGCCACTTCATTGGGCTATCGTCTGTCGGCCAGGTCGCTTCTGAAAAAGAGCCACGTAGCTCGATGGCCCTCGCTTGATAAAATAATAAAAAAAATTGACTGCCTTAGAGTGTTCTTCTTTGGTTCTTTCGGTAAAGTCACGTAGAATGAGAATAAAACAATACATTGATTAAAAAAATAACAGGTCCCTGCAGGGTGGGCTGGTAGGACAAGTCTCTGCGCTGTCTATTGCTGATTTTACACCCAACAGCACGAGATTTCACTTCGTTAAAGTATTGAAAGGGGACGGACGGACGGACACATTAATCTATTGCAGGCTGGTACACTCAGTTTACAACTTCGTTCCTACCAGTATAACACAATAATATTCTCACGACGTTTCGGCCATAACACAAGTGGCCACAACACAAGTGGCCGAAACATCGTGAGAATTTTATTGTTATTTTATTTGATCAATTTATTATTTTATTCTCATTCTACGTGGTGACTTTACCGAAAGAACCAAAGAAGATGAATCCTTGCAGTCACGAAAGCTTTAAATAGAAATGCCTTAGAGTGGATGTTACAGATCCTTAAATGCGTCATGCTCCAAAACGTGCCATTTTCAAAATATTACACCACCGCTTGGATCGCACTTTCAGGAGCAAAAAAATCGATGCCCGCTGTAGACGGACGAATTTCCCGCGTGCAGGCCCAGGTGCTGAGCCACCTCGTGGTGCCGCACAGGGGGTGCCCCTTCGTAGCGCGTCCAGGGTGAGGTGTGATGATGCGTGTCGCCTATCGGTATTCAGTTTCATTTATTTGGTGCAGGCAGGCGAGCCCTGTGAGCCGTTCGGCTCTTGAATCGTGGTGCCACGGCAACAAAGCAACAAAACGCGAACGAGAAAAACATCTTAAAGTGACTGCTACGTGTGACTCTGTGACTTTGTGCAAAAACAGAAAATCCAGGAAAAAAACAGCAAAATATTCCAGAAAAAGCACCGTGTAAACCACCAACGCTGTGTGCAAAAATCCCAGTGGGATGCAAGTCAAACAACAACAACAACCACAAGACAACTTAGATTTAAGGCCATCAGTCGAACTCCGTACTACAACAAACAAACATGGCCAAAACCAAAAAACGCAGTGGGCTTCGACGACAAATTATATCCAGAAAAATGTATATTTTTTTGGGTTAGATCACGCAAATATAAATGTGTCGTTAAACCCGCCACCGCCCGACACGGCCAATAAGTAAGGTTTGTTTGTGCTTGAATTTTAAATGTGGTGGGTTTACTCTCCCAACACACCGGTGTGCTGAAGACGAAACTCATTCTGTTGATGTGACAAACCTCACAAATTGGCTGCGTCGGGTGGTGGCGATAACCGACAACAAAAAACCTTTATTATGGATGTCGCTTATCACGTGGAAAGCGCTCTCCGAAATGCCACAGTGTAACGGAGTGGCGCTCGATGAAATGCAAATCTCACAGACCGACCGACATGCCAAACACACCCCTCCCTCCCTCCCACCCACCCACGTGACAACTGCAACCTGCGTCAGTCACCCCACCTGGAATGCCCGGAGCAGGGCCATGTGATCGCTGAACGTGAAGGCGGCGAGATTCCTGCGCGAGAAGGCGGCGGCAGCGCGTCTGTGCGCCGGCTGGCCGGGCGGCGCGAAGGGGTCGCGGCAGGCGAGCGAGCAGGCGATGGTGAGCACCGGGTCGAGGCACTTGAGCACGACGCCGTGCAGCACCATCTTGCTCAGGTGAGGCTCCGCGGGCAGGTCCAGCAGGCGATGACCCAGCTCCGTCAGGTCCTCCCGGTCGTCCATCGCGTCGATCGCCTGCGAGCACGAACACGCTCGCGCGTTCCTGGGTTGATGCCTTCGCGTCGTCGTCAGCCACGGCGCTTTGGGGGTCTGGCCCCCGTGACGCTTCACGCGGCCTTAGAGAGCACGCGGACCGGCGCGAGCGCCGCGGTGATGTCGCCGCCGCTCGGCGGCGAACGGCGGTCATCGTCGAGTTTTGATTCCCGCTCGAGGCCAACGCCGCCGACAATTATCTGAACCGATCCTAAAATGGCCTGCCTTTAATGAGTACCACCAGGTGCGGTGTGTGTAAACATTACCACTCGGGGAGACAGAGATGATGGCCGGCTGCGGTGCTGGCAACCCACCCACCCCCGGTGCGTGCGGCGCCGGCCTTCGTGCACGCTTGCTACCGGCACCTTGCCCCCGAAACGTCTGACAAGGCTACGTGGGGGATATTTGTCTCTGTGCCGTGAGCTCGCTTTGCGTTACGAACCCAGCGACCCGGGGTTTTTGTTTTTCTCCTTCGTACGTATATTGTTGCGACTCAATTGGTTTTTGGGTCAGGCCACGTGAATTTCCACGCACGCACACACACACGCACACACACACGCGCGCACACACACACACACGCACACACACACGCGCACACACACGCACACACACATGCGCGCACACACACACGCACACACACACGCACACACGCACGCGCACACACGCGCACGCACACGCACGCACACCACCGCACCGCACCTTGAGGATCTGCAGGGCGTTGCGGACGATGAGATTGGGCGGGGGATCCGGAGCCTTGGCCAGGAACTCGGCGACCGGCATGCAGGCCGGCGCCAGCAGCTTGGTGTGCAGGCACAGTTCCTGCAGCGGCAGCGGCAGCGGCAGCGGCAGAGGTGGTGCAGGTGATCCCCCCCCCCCAAAATAAATATCACCGTGATGGCACCCCCCCTCCCGTTGATCCTCTTTTTCTATTCTTTAAAAGCGTTGTAATAATAATAACAACAACAACAGTATCCTATGACGCTACACATTAGTTATTTATGAGGACCGAATCGCTTATTACAGCCACTACCAAGAAAATGAAAACCCGATTACCAAGAAAAAAAATCTCAAATGAATAAACGAATTAATGATTCTCGATTTGAGGCTTTCGTGACTGCAGGAATCCACAGTGTTTGGTTTTTTTGGTAAAACATCACGATGTTTCAATCGCAACACAGCAAGCGAAAAAAAACAATCCAGCAGTGGAACAGCTGAACCAGCGAGAGAGCTGTCACAGCAACAAGAGGCCAGGACCCTGGACCAGCCTTCCAGCCCTTTTGAGGGCTAAGGCTCGCCATACCCGGCGGTCAGGACCCACCGGGGCCAGCGGTGGGTCAGATAGCCTCCCCTAGGTCCAAGCCGGAGGACTCTAGGCTAGGATAGCGGTAGACGTGTGAGTCCCACCAAGTCCGGAGGCTGTACCTCCTTAGGTATCAAGGAGGTTAGCGGTAGACGTGCAAGTCCCGCCAAGCTAGGAGGTTAGCGGTAGACGTGCGAGTCCCGCCAAGCTAGGAGGCTGTACCTCCCTAGGGTATCGGGTGAGGGGACAGAATATCCCTCTGTGTGTGTTAAGGATTGTGTAAGGAACAGTTACAATAAACAGAGTGTGCCTCCTGAGAAGTTTACTCGTCTTTACAACACTACATATTTGCGGTCTACACCACGGAGCCGCCGTTGACCCTGGCTATTGACCGAGCAACGCAACAGGTTCCTACCAGCTCCCTCCGCAGGAGAATGTTTTATATTCTGGAAAAATCTATTCCGGCAAAATTGCCCGATGATGCGGGGACGTAATTGCCGGCAAAACGTTGTACTGCTGAAATCGTAATTGTTGCGGATTCACTCTCCAACACTGCCGGTGGTGCCGAAGTAGTAAACTGATTGGCGCGTTTTGTTGACGTGACAAAACCTTGCTGGCTGGAGGGGTTGTACGACAACGCGTCGCTGTTGTGCTCACGTGTCGACCTGAACCATTCATGATGGATCATCACCCACCGTACACAACGCAAGCCGTTTCCTACACTCACGTCACACGCGTCACAAGACGTGGCGCATTCCGGGGCACTCTTGGTCAGGGGCTATGATTCTGCTGATGACGATGATGAAGTTGGCGACGATGAAGTTGGCGATGATGATAAATATTGGCGATGATGAAGATGGCGATGATTATAAATATTGGCGATGATGAAGATGGCGATGATGATAAATATTGGCGATTATGAAGATGGCGATGATGATAAATATTGGCGATGATGAAGATGGCGATGATGATAATAAATATTGGCGATGATGAAGATGGCGATGATGATAAATATTGGCGATGATGATAAATATTGGCGATGATGATAAATATTGGCGATGATGATAAATATTGGCGATGATGAAGATGGCGATGATAAATATTGGCGATGATGAAGATGGCGATGATAAATATTGGCGATGATGAAGATGGCGATGATGATAAATATTGGCGATGATGAAGATGGCGATGATGATAATAAATATTGACGATGATGAATATTGACGATGATGAACGTCTATCCCTGGGATACTGAAGAGAGGCACAGTGAGCCAGAGCGTCACACCGCTGACGGTGTCCACCGGCCGTGGCTTCGTGAGGATCGTCGAAAAATCTCTTCAGAACGGGGGCCAACGTCAGCCTGAAGGCCCTCGACGGCACGCGACGGCGCCCCCCTCACCCCCCCTCCCCGGGGGTGTTCGCTGTGAGCGCTGCGAGCGCTTCGTATTCATCAGTTGCGCCGGGCGAGTATTTGTTGGTGGTCTGCGACTCGCCGCGCCGTCTGGAACGCGCTCTTACCCTCGCGCGCCTTCTGGCTGCCCGTTGGCCCGCGTCGTCCGTACCTGCAGCGGCTCTCGAAGCAGCTCGGGGGCCTGGAACTCCGGCATGTTCCGGAAGCGCACCTTGCTGAACAGGTGGAAGCAGATGCCGGGGCGACACCTCCCAGCCCTGCCCCGACACAAAAAACGCAAAGAAGACGAGAGAGAGAGAGAGAATTCCCCCCGCGTGTGTGTTTATATCCCAGGCACTCGTTGTCGTTTCTTCCACAAATCGCGCCGTGGACGCGTCCCACGGGACCGGTGCCTCCGTCTCTGTCGACGCCGCCGTGTCCCACCGCTCGCGAGCGCAGCAGGTCACGCCAACACGAAGATTCCCCAACTGAGTCGCAAAGCACGGCGATGAAAAACCCCAGGTCGCTCGGTTCGTGGCGTGTCGTGTCCTCGTGACAGAAATGTAAACATCCTGCCCCCCCCCGTACGGCCTTTTACAGACCGCGGGAACAAGCGCCGCTAGCGGGCACCTACGAAGGGCCCGGCATTGCGGCTCAGGGGGAGGCGGGTGGCCGACGCCACGCCCGGCGCAGGAACGGTTTAGATGACCGTCGCCGCGGTTGACCGCGAGCGGGAATCGAACCAGGGTGGCCGGGTTCGTAGCGCAGCGTAGTGCTAAACCCCGACACTACGATGCATTCACTCACTCACTCACCCACTCACCTCACTAACAACGCTCACCCACTTTGCTTCTCCCCTTGCACTTTTTCGCTACAGAATTCACGCTCCCATCATCTCTTTTGCCCCGACGCGCTTACAGCCGGGGAACTATGCAAACGGTCGTGTTGGGAGCTACCGACAGCCCACTCGGTGACGAGTCACCTTGTACCAGATGAGATGACGTCGAGAGACGATGCATTTATGTACGTGTGTATAGTTGACATTCTCTCGCTAATCGGAGGTGCCAACAGTGTTGATGCACGCCCGTGAAAACCCATACCTGCCGCTCCTCTGGAGGCTGCTGGCCTGGGAAATCCAGACCGTCTTGAGCATGGTGGCCGAGGCGAGCGCGTCGTACGATTTCTGCAGGGCAGGACGGACGCACGGTCACCCAACCAGCGGCAAAACATTACCACCCCCGCTTATCTCTCCGAAAATTATAGCCATCATTTATTATTTTGCTTGTTCACCCGGGGGGGAATCGCCACCCAGTCTCAAAAAACTCTTTGTCTCAGGAGGGTCCTGCTAAGTATTCGCAATAGGGGGGGGTGGGGGGGGGGGGGTGGGACGATATTGCTACCCCAATTTGAGTAGTTTAACACGTGGGCTTTCGCGACCAATATTATTTCCTTGTTATATCGGAAAAAATCAGACTTCCTACCAGACAGTCTCGTCCCCTTCACCTGATGAAGGCCGCTTGTGTTGTGGCCGAAACGTCGTGTTAGAATATTATTATTGTGTTATTTTATTTTATCAATTTATTATTTTATTCTCATTCTACGTGGTGGTGACTTTACCGAAAGAACCAAAGAAGATGAATCATTGCAGTCACGAAAGCTTTAAATCGAAATTTAAATCCAAAAAACCTTATTATGAACCCAATTGAGTAATAATCTGCACTGGCTGGGAGGAGGAGGAGGGGGGGGGTGATATTAAAAAAATGGCCGGTGAAGCCGGTACACAATGGCCTACTCATCTCGAATGACGTCACGGGGTCTTTAACATTCCACCGAAGCAGACGCACGCGCAGTGGAAACGTATCGGATCGTTAAAACATTCGCGGCGATAGCCAGGGTGGCGCCTGCCAGATTCGAACCGTGAACCTCTTGCTGCTAGCGGCGAATGGGCTAGCCGGCGCACGGCAGCGTGACCGCCCCCCAAGTGAAAAAAAATTGTCTTCCACGAAACCGGTCCCTGGTGCCAAAAATGTTGAGGCTGCTGCTGTACAAGATGCAGCAGCAGCAGCAGCAGACACTCAGCATGAACAGAATATTATAAATACATTTTTTAAAATAATTAGCTAAATGAACAAAAAATGTAATAAGCGGAAGCGTATAAATAGGTCTTGAGGGGCATCTAAAAAAATGTACACAGATTCAGGGATCCCTGATATCTCGAGGAAGAGCGTTCCGTCGCTGATGCGCGCGTGTGTGCGCGTGTGTGTGCGTGCACGCGCTCTCTGCACGCGTGTGTCAGCACCTCCTTCACTTTCCCCGAGTCGATCACGAACACCACGTCGTTCAACGCGATGCCGCCCTCCGCTATATTCGTCGACAGGATCTTGCGACGGGGTTTGGGGGTTAAAACAGAAAATGAAAAGGGACGGAGCGAGCTGTGACCGCCTCCAGCCCGCACGCACACACACATACACACACACACATACACACACACATACACACACACATACACACACATACACACACATACACACACACACATACACACACACATACACAACAACAACAACAACAACCGCCATTCGCCACTAAGTGGCGGTGACGTCACCACGACGCTTGTGCCAGGCTATGTGCACCCTGAGGCCACGTGAAGTGTCGAACGCCCGCTGGCAGGAGGTCACGGGGCAGACCCAGGTGCCACGGGTCGACTGACTGAGATGACTGGCTGATGCACCACCTGTGCCCCCTACTGTGCCAACCTGCTGTGCTTTAGCCACCCGGCGCTCCGCTCGCTGTTGTGAGCGTCGCTCCTCCGCCCTCCGTTGTTGTTGGAGGGCGACTGCCTCCAACTGCCCAGTAGCATCCTTCACGAGCCTCCTCCACAGAGGCCGATCTTGACACCGCTGGTACCAGTCATCGGCAAGTCCACTCAGCTCCACGTCCTCCTGTACCACATCACTCCATCTCTTCTCTAGCCCGTGCCGCGCCCGCTTAGCCCCCTCAATCCGGCCAAACAAAAGCTGTTTCGGCATGCGGTGGCTGGGCATGCGGGCTACATGACCCAGCCATCGCAGCCTTGCCTGCCGGAGGAGCTCACCGATGGGACCCTGCCCAGATCTTTCAAGGATTTGTGAGCTCCTCACACAATCCAGTCTGGTTAAACCCAGGATGGAACGTAGGCAGGCCAGCCTAAATGTTTCTAACCGGCGAAGATGTTCCATTAGGGGGGTCCACGTTTCGCAAGCGTAGAGAAGGGAGGGAATGACCGTGGCCGAGAAGACCTGAAGCTTAGTGCGGAGCGACAGACCAGGTAGCTTCCACACAGCGTTACGCAGCCGATGAAAAGATATTGCCGCTCGACTGATTCGGAGTGAGACCTCAGCTGTTAAACTGGAGCCAGTCATAAGCACACTGCCCAGGTATGGGAAACTCTCCACTCTCTCCACAACTGCCCCATCACCGATTGGGAGTTGTGGGGGTGGAGTGTCCGATGGTACAAAATACCCAGGCAGGTGCTTAGTTTTGGTGGGGCTGATGGTAAGGCCCCACCTCTTAGTGGCACGCTCCAGTCTCAGCAGCAGCGTCTCCAACTCCTCCTCTGACTGAGCAGCTATTACCAAGTCATCAGCATACATAACGTGGTTGAGCAATAGGGAGCCATCCCTTGACCGCACCCGGGCATCGATTAGCCTCCCATTATATCTGTACCATATGGAGATTCCCCCGGTACAGCTATTGAAGGCTTCACGAACTACGTGGTCAAAATAGATGTTAAATAATGTGGGAGCCAGAGGACATCCCTGTCGCACCCCAAGGTGTACAGGGAATGGCTCTGACTCCCGGCCACGTAGTTTTACCCGGGCCCGCTCACCATCATGAAGGTCCTTAATGATCGTGAGCAGAGGGTCAGGTACTCCAAAAGCACGAAGAACGACCCAGAGCCCAGGCCTACTGATGGTATCATAGGCCTTGACCAGGTCAATAAAGCAGACACATACACACACACATACACATACACACACATACACACACATACACACACATACACACACACATACACACACGCACATACACACATACACACATACACACACATACACACATACACACACGCACACACACACACATACATACACACACATACACACACATACACACACACACATACACACACACATACACACGCACACGCACAAACACACACACACGCACACACACGCACACACACACACACACGCACACACACGCACACGTTCATCACCGTGAAAACAATCTTCTAAATCTAGACAGGATCGCCGCACCGCCGAACAAAATGGTCCCGTGGTTCAGTTTGCAAGCACGAGTTCACGTTTCGAAGTCGATGTTAGAAACATTTATGTTTCACGGAATGCGGTTCGTAAGTGCGGGTGTTCGTAAGTGCGGATATTCGTCAATGTGGGGTGTTCCTAAGTGCGGATGTTTGTAGGTCGAGGACCGCCCGTAATGAAAAACTATCATTTTAACCAAACTGTTGTTATACACAGTATCTGTTGTTTTAAATCTAAATTTAATTCTCGTTTTTTTTTTTACAAACGCATGTTGTCCAATTAGTGCGGTTGCTACGTATGGCGTGAAAGAAGTTCAACATCCATGACACCTACATTTTGATTTAAAGCTTCCGTGACTGCAGGGATTCATATTCTTGGTTCTTTCGGTAAAGTAATGTAGAAGGGAAACAATTGAATAATAAAAATATAAAACGATAAAATTCTCACGACGTTTCGACTGCAACACAAGCAATCATCATCAGGTGTGAAAACCACAACAAGAAAATTTGAAAAAAGTGGCGTATTTTTTAACGTTAGCACCACGGAGAGCGATTTGACAAGTTTCTTCAGATGGACGAGTCCATCTATGTTCGGAAAAGAGGAGGGGAGATGAAAAATAATGGATGCGGTCTAACACCTGCTTAAGAAGTCAGGAGTCAGGTGACTCGGTTATTCTGACGAAGACTTCATGGATTTGCACGTACAGGGCATTGCTTAGAAGCCTCAGCAACTCACAGCGGCCGACATCGCATTTCATCTCAATCGTTCCAAAGTCCTGCTGAGATGTAGCCAAGGGACCCCCCCCCCGGTGGCAGCTGTCCACTTGTGGCTCAAGGTGTACGCTGGGGCGTACCGAAAAACGGAAATTTGTCTATACAAGTTAAGCGGCGATGTTGCTTCGCGTTCTTCATTCCAAAATTAAGCAGTCTGTGAGTTAATGAATCTACCCCAACTGCACGCACGCAAATAAAACAAATCAGTTCAACAAACTTTGAACAGACTTTGAACATTCGAGCTCAATGTGTTATTATTATTATTTACGCTGCTTTACCCTGGAAAGGCCTCGCTGGCTTTCTCCACTGTCGTTCGTGAGCGTTTCTGCAGTAGGGGCGCGATGTCGCCGCCGCCGCTGTGCGCAATTCCAACTGAATCGTTCGCAAGGTTAATTTTTGTTGCAAGCGTTTGGATGTTTGCCCAATACCGGTAACACGGTGTGCAGGTTATCGATTCTAGATTTAAAGCTTTCGTGACTGCAAGGATCCATACTCTTTGGTTCTATTCGGTAAAGTCGCGTTAAAAAACAACAACAAAAAATAAAAATAAAAATTCACGACGTTTCGGGCCACAACACAAGTGGCCCTCATCAGGTGAAGGGAGCAGACTGTCTAGAGGACACCGCTGACCTCTAGACAGTCTGCTCCCTTCACCTGATGAAGGCCACTTGTGTTGTGGGCCGAAACGTCGTGAATTTTTTATTATTTTTTGTTGTTGTTTTTTTTAACGTGGCTTTACCGAATAGAACCAAAGAGTTTGGTGTGCAAGTTTTTTTGTTGTTTTTGCTACGGGAGAAAAGCCTCCGACAACCCGGAGGAAACCCAATGCACGACGGGGGGTTGAGTCGGGAGTCGAACCCAGGCTCTTCTCGCTGTGAGGCACGCGCGTTACCGCCGTCCTGCTCCCACCCCGGTGGACCAACATGGGAGCGACCAAGGCTAGAAGAGGAGACAACATTATAAAATACGCACAATTTTGCGGGTTCCCGGCGGCACGCTCCTGAGAACTCTCCTCTGGTCACACGTCTGCATGTTGGAGTGGAGGGTGAACACGTGGTACCTGCCACAACAAGCGACAGAGCTCTTTAGCGCCGACCGGCGGCCGACGAGTAGCGGCTCAAGCGGGGCGGGCCGCTGGATTCCCAAAACGTGAACCTCTGCAAACGAGCGGTGAGCTGCTGGGCGACGTCTAAACTAAACTATTTTTTTTATTTCACCAGGCAAGGCCCACTGAGCTTATGCAGCTCTTACTTAAAAGCAAAGGGCAGCTCGGCAAAGTGGCTTATCGCGCGGGAACACGCTGCGGCCAAATGCTCCGAACGCGTGACGGTGATTTTAAACGCGGAGGGAAAAACCGGAGGACCCCGGAGAAAATTCCACGCGACCACGCGGAAGAAAGAGACACACGCAGACTCCAAATACGCAGCAGGGGTCACAAGGTCGGCATCGAACCCACGACCTCCTGCATTCACGAGGCCAGGGAGGTGAACGTCGCACCCTCCTACCCGCTCCGTCTTATTTCGTAATACGCGCAATTTGCAAATGCAAGAAGCCGGGTCAAGGCAGCGAATCAAGTGAACAATTTACCCCTTTCAGTGGGGACCAGTCTGGTTTGGGGCAGCGGGACTGCTCCCCAACTTTCTACCCTCTTGCTTTTCACAACCGGTTTAGTTGACGTTGACGGTGTGTACTACGCGCGTCGCAGTGAGACGCGACGGGCCCCGTCCTTTGCCTCGATGATAAAAAAAAAATGTCCACGAGCAATCTGACCAATGGGACGCAACTAGGAGCGTTCTCGAGCAGAGTTCTTCGGTAAAATATCACGGACGGAGCTGAACGGAAGAAGGGTCTCGCGGTCGCCGAGAGAGTTGAGAGAAATGTTTCCGCGTGCGAGGTGGCAACCTTCACAAGGCGCTCACAGTCAGAAAACGACGATGATGACGATCGCCGTCGTCAAGGGCCCCTCGTACACACGGTACGAGCGCCAATGGCCATGCGTGCAGGCGGGCGGCTAACAGGGCCAAAAAACGCCGCCGAGCTGTATGTAGGACACGAGCCCGTACCTCCTCCCAGATGCGTACGCACGCACGTCCGCAGCGGCAGGCCACCCATCAGAGTCGGGAAGGTGGGTAAAGCGTACTCACTTGTGGCTCTGCCACGCAAATCTTTTGTCGTCCCAGAGAATGAGGTCCCGCAGCGCGATGATCTCATCGTAGCCCGGCAGAAAAATCAGCACAGCTCCTGAACAACAGCAGCACCAGCAGCACCAACAACAAACATCAGCAAAGAGCTCAACGGTATTTGTTTAAAGCTCTATCAGCTGAGGTTGAAAGAGTCAATGCACAAGTTCTCTCTGTCTGTCTGTCATTTGAAGGCGTGATTACTCTTGAAAAGTCTATTCAGTACGTGGCCATCAAACATGAAATAGGCGACGTTTCGGGCAACAGCTCTTCTTCATAACACGTGAACATGAATTGATCCAAGTGCTGGCTTGGATCCGCCGCTGCCTGGGGAACCACAGCACTTCCTTTCTCCAGCTATACAGCAGAGATGTTCTCCAACTGCATGCCGGTGTTATGATGATTATTTGTAGACTTTAAAAACACCCTTGCAAATTGCTTCTCTGGGATTATACAAAGCGGTGATCATTGCCTCTTGTTGGCCAGACTAATGCCCCGCTTACAGGCCAGGTGCCGTGTCACCTCGTGGCGCACAGGGACAGCTGCCACTGGTGGGGGGGGGGTTGCCCTTTCAAAAGTCTTGTTGAGATGTCACCAGTGAAAAGCGCAAATCGCTCCGAGACGCTCGCAGCGTGATGGAGGGCAGTTGTGTCAACAGCAAATCATTCCCATCATAATAATAACGATCACCGCCACCACCATCATCATCATCATCGCCGCCGCCATCATCATCATCACCACTGTCACCACCGTCACCATCACCACCATCATCACCACCACCATCATCACCACCACCATCACCACCACCATCATCACCACCACCACCATCATCACCACCATCACCACCACCATCATCACCATCACCATCACCACCATCATCACCACCACCATCACCACCACCATCATCACCACCACCACCACCACCATCATCACCATCACCATCACCACAGTCACCACCGTCACCACCACCACCACCACCATCACCACCACCATCACCACCACCATCACCACCACCACCATCACCACCACCATCATCACCACCACCATCACCATCGCCGCCGTCGTCCGGCCGGGGCGCGGTGGATGGCACCCACCATCGCTGGGGCTCTGGCAGATCTGGTTGAGGAGGTGCAGGATGAGATCGAGGTCCACCTTGTCGTCGTCGTCCAAGGTGTGGTGGTAGACGCCGAGCAGCTCACGGCACTCGGGGCTAAGCTCGGTGCTGGCGTTCGCCAGCTTGCTCTGGTCAGGCCCGGGCTCGCCTACCGAAGCCCTGGGAGACCGGGCGAGAAAAAACAGGGTGGTGAATTCAACTAAAAGTATTTTTTGTATTTTACCAGGCAAGGCCCACTGAGCTACATTGCTCTTTTTCGATAGCGACCCGGCCACAAATGATAGCTCAACGAAGCGGCTTATCACATGGAAATGTACAGCAGACGAACACTCTAACACGCGTGCTTCTAAAAATGTGGAGGGAAACACCGAAGGACCCGGAGAAAAATCCAGGTGACCACGGGGAGAGCATATACAGCAGGTGTCAGGGTCAGGATTGAATCCACGACCTCCTGTATATCAGGCGAGGTAGTTAACATCTCCTAGCCACCGTGGCGCCTCACACTGCTGGGTGGACAGAGGCAGTGAAAGAGGTTTAAGAGCGTTGGCCACATATTAATAATAAGCCATGATCGATCTACAGCTGGATCAGGGACATCCCAAGCTGTCACCATCCCTCATGGTCCTGCAATGCAAGAATCTATCCAGGCACCTGCAAATTACTGATTTAATCTCCACGGTGAATGTGTGTCTTGGCCGGTCGTGTTCTCATCTTCATCCTGCCGAAGCCCACTCATTAAAAAAGTAGTCAAATCACGTCTCAAACTCGTGTAAACCTTTTTAACGATAAAAACTATTTCTAACATTGATTTTCAGTGCCGGACGGAACATCTGACATGGCGACAGTGTGGTGAAAATTAGCCCTTGTGCAAGTGCCAGGTAAATCCCGACCGTGACGCGTTGTATATTTGGAGTCTACACGTTCTCCCCGTGGTCGCGTGGATTTGTCTCCGGGGTAAAATGTTGCATCGTGAGGTTGTGAGAGACTTGTCTTCGGGGTAGAATGTTGCATCGTGAGGTTGTGAGAGATTTGTCTCCGGGGTAAAATGTTGCATCGTGAGGTTGTGAGAGACTTGTCTCCGCGGTAGAATGTTGCATCGTGAGGTTGTGAGAGACTTGTCTCAGGGGTAAAATGTTGCATCGTGAGGTTGTGAGAGACTTGTCTCAGGGGTAGAATGTTGCATCGTGAGGTTGTGAGAGACTTGTCTCTGTGGTAGATTGTTGCATCGTGAGGTTGTGAGAGACTTGTCTCAGGGGTAGATTGTTGCATCATGACGTTGTGAAAGACTTGTCTCTGGGGTAGAATGTTGCATCGTGAGGTTGTGAGAGACTTGTCTCAGGGGTAGAATGTTGCATCGTGAGGTTGTGAGAGACTTGTCTCTGTGGTAGATTGTTGCATCGTGAGGTTGTGAGAGACTTGTCTCAGGGGTAGATTGTTGCATCATGACGTTGTGAAAGACTTGTCTCTGGGGTAGAATGTTGCATCGTGAGGTTGTGAGAGACTTGTCTCTGGGGTAGATTGTTGCATCGTGAGGTTGTGAGACACTTGTGTCCGGGGTAGATTGTTGCATCGTGAGGTTGTGAGAGACTTGTCTCTGGGGTAGATTGTTGCATCGAGAGGTTGTGAGAGACTTGTCTCTGGGGTAGAATGTTGCATCGTGAGGTTGTGAGAAACTTGTCTCTGGGGTAGATTGTTGCATCGTGAGGTTGTGAGAGACTTGTCTCCGGGGTTAGATTGTTGCATCGTGAGGTTCTGAGAGACTTGTCTCTGGGGTAGATTGTTGCATCGTGAGGTTGTGAGAGACTTGTCTCCGGGGTAGATTGTTGCATCGTGAGGTTGTGAGAGACTTGTCTCTGGGGTTAGATTGTTGCATCGTGAGGTTGTGAGAGACTTGTCTCTGGGGTAGATTGTTGCATCGTGAGGTTGTGAGAGACTTGTCTCCGGGGCAGATTGTTGCATCGTTTGGTTCTGAGAGACTTGTCCTCGGGGTAGAATGTTGCATCGTGAGGTTGTGAGAGACTTGTCCTCGGGGTAGATTGTTGCATCTTGAGGTTGTGAGAGACTTGTCTCAGGGTTAGATTGTTGCATCGTGAAGTTGTGAGAGACTTGTCTCCGGGGTTAGATTGTTGCATCGTGAGATTGTGAGAGACTTGTCTCCGGGGTAGATAGTTGCATCGTGAGGTTGTGAGAGACTTGTCTCTGGGGTAGATTGTTGCATCGTGAGATTGTGAGAGACTTGTCTCAGGGGTAGATTGTTGCATCGTGAGGTTGTGAGAGACTTGTCTCCAGGGTAGATTGTTGCATCGTGAGGTTGTGAGAGACTTGTCTCCGGGGTAGATTGTTGCATCGTGAGCTTGTGAGAGACTTGTCTCAGGGGTAGATTGTTGCATCGTGAGGTTGTGAGAGACTTGTCTCTGGGGTAGAATGTTGCATCGTGAGGTTGTGAGAGACTTGTCTCTGGGGTTAGATTGTTGCATCGTGAGGTTGTGAGAGACTTGTCTCCGGGATTAGATTGTTGCATCGTGAGGTTGTAAGAGAGTTGTCTCAGGGGTAGAATGTTGCATCGTGAGGTTGTGAGAGACTTGTCTCTGGGGTAGAATGTTGCATCGTGAGGTTGTGAGAGACTTGTCTCTGGGGTAGAATGTTGCATCGTGAGGTTGTGAGAGACTTGTCTCCGGGGTAGATTGTTGCATCGTGAGGTTCTGAGAGACTTGTCTCAGGGGTAGAATGTTGCATCGTGAGGTTGTGAGAGACTTGTCTCTGGGGTAGATTGTTACATCGTGAGGTTCTGAGAGACTTGTCTCCGGGGCAGATTGTTGCATCGTTAGGTTGTGAGAGACTTGTCCTCGGGGTAGATTGTTGCATCGTGAGGTTGTGAGAGACTTGTCTCCGGGGTTAGATTGTTGCATCGTGAGGTTGTGAGAGACTTGTCTCCGGGGTAGATTGTTGCATCGTGAGGTTGTGAGAGACTTGTCTCAGGGGTAGATTGTTGCATCGTGAAGTTGTGAGAGACTTGTCTCCGGGGTTAGATTGTTGCATCGTGAGGTTGTGAGAGACTTGTCTCCGGGGTAGATTGTTGCATCGTGAGGTTGTGAGAGACTTGTCTCTGGGGTAGATTGTTGCATCGTGAGATTGTGAGAGACTTGTCTCAGGGGTAGATTGTTGCATCGTGAGGTTGTGAGAGACTTGTCTCTGGGGCAGAATGTTGCATCGTGAGGTTGTGAGAGACTTGTCTCAGGGGTAGAATGTTGCATCGTGAGGTTGTGAGAGACTTGTCTCTGGGGTAGATTGTTGCATCGTGAGGTTCTGAGAGACTTGTCTCCGGGGCAGATTGTTGCATCGTGAGGTTGTGAGAGACTTGTCTCAGGGGTTAGATTGTTGCATCGTGAGGTTGTGAGAGACTTGTCTCTGGGGTAGATTGTTGCATCGTGAGGTTCTGAGAGACTTGTCCTCGGGGTAGAATGTTGCATTGTGAGGTTGTGAGAGACTTGTCTCAGGGGTAGATTGTTGCATCGTGAGGTTCTGAGAGACTTGTCTCCGGGGCAGATTGTTGCATCGTGAGGTTGTGAGAGACTTGTCTCCGGGGCAGATCGTTGCATCGTGAGGTTGTGAGAGACTTGTCTCTGGGGTAGATTGTTGCATCGTGAGGTTGTGAGAGACTTGTCTCTGGGGTAGATTGTTGCATCGTGAGGTTCTGAGAGACTTGTCTCCGGGGCAGATTGTTGCATCGTGAGGTTGTGAGAGACTTGTCTATGGGGTTAGATTGTTGCATCGTGAGGTTGTGAGAGACTTGTCTCTGGGGTAGATTGTTGCATCGTGAGGTTCTGAGAGACTTGTCTCTGGGGTAGATTGTTGCATCGTGAGGTTGTGAGAGACTTGTCTCCGGGGTAGATTGTTGCATCGTGAGGTTGTGAGAGACTTGTCTCTGGGGTAGATTGTTGCATCGTGAGGTTGTGAGAGGCTTGTCTCAGGGGTAGATTGTTGCATCGTAAGGTTGTGAGAGACTTGTCTCTGGGGTAGAATGTTGCATCGTGCGGCTGTGAGAGACTTGTCTCCGGGCTAGATTGTTGCATCGTGAGGTTGTGAGAGACTTGTCTCAGGGGTTATAATGTTGCATCGTGAGGTTGTGAGAGACTTGTCTCCCGGGTAGAATGTTGCATCATAAGGTTGTGAGAGACTTGTCTCTGGGGTAGATTGTTGCATCGTGAGGTTGTGAGAGACTTGTCTCCGGGGTAGAATGTTGCATCGTGAGGTTGTGAGAGACTTGTCTCTGGGGTAGAATGTTGCATCGTGAGGTTCTGAGAGGCTTGTCTCTGGGGTAGATTGTTGCATCGTGAGGTTGTGATAGACTTGTCTCTGGGGTAGATTGTTGCATCGTGAGGTTGTGAGAGACTTGCCTCAGGGTAGATTGTTGCATCGTGAGGTTGTGAGAGACTTGTCTCTGGGGTAGAATGTTGCATCGTGAGGTTCTGAGAGACTTGTCTCTGGGGTAGAATGTTGCATCGTGAGGTTGTGAGAGACTTGTCTCTGGGGTAGAATGTTGCATCGTGAGGTTGTGAGAGACTTGTCTCTGGGGTAGAATGTTGCATCGTGAGGTTGTGAGAGCCTTGTGTCCGGGGTAGAATGTTGCATCGTGAGGTTGTGAGAGGCTTGTCTCTGGGGTAGAATGTTGCATTGTGAGGTTGTGAGAGACTTGTCTCTGGGGTAGATTGTTGCATCGTGAGGTTGTGAGAGACTTGTCTCAGGGGTAGATTGTTGCATCGTGAGGTTGTGAGAGACTTGTCTCCGGGGTAGATTGTTGCATCGTGAGGTTGTGAGAGACTTGTCTCTGGGGTAGATTGTTGCATCGTGAGGTTGTGAGAGACTTGTCTAAGGGGTAGAATGTTGCATCGTGAGGTTGTGAGAGACTTGTCTCCGGGGCAGATTGTTGCATCGTGAGGTTGTGAGAGACTTGTCTCTGGGGTAGAATGTTGCATCGTGAGGTTGTGAGAGACTTGTCTCTGGAGTAGATTGTTGCATCGTGAGGTTGTGAGAGACTTGTCTCTGGGGTAGAATGTTGCATCGTGAGGTTGTGAGAGACTTGTCTCTGGGGTAGATTGTTGCATCGTGAGGTTGTGAGAGACTTGTCTCCGGGGTAGATTGTTGCATCGTGAGGTTGTGAGACACTTGTCTCTGGGGTAGATTGTTGCATCGTGAGGTTGTGAGAGGCTTGTCTCAGGGGTAGATTGTTGCATCGTAAGGTTGTGAGAGACTTGTCTCTGGGGTAGAATGTTGCATCGTGCGGCTGTGAGAGACTTGTCTCCGGGCTAGATTGTTGCATCGTGAGGTTGTGAGAGACTTGTCTCAGGGGTTATAATGTTGCATCGTGAGGTTGTGAGAGACTTGTCTCCCGGGTAGAATGTTGCATCATAAGGTTGTGAGAGACTTGTCTCTGGGGTAGATTGTTGCATCGTGAGGTTGTGAGAGACTTGTCTCCGGGGTAGAATGTTGCATCGTGAGGTTGTGAGAGACTTGTCTCTGGGGTAGAATGTTGCATCGTGAGGTTGTGAGAGACTTGTCTCCGGGGTTAGATTGTTGCATCGTGAGGTTGTGAGAGACTTGTCTGCGGGGTAGAATGTTGCATCGTGAGGTTGTGAGAGACTTGTCTATGGGGTAGAATGTTGCATCGTGAGGTTGTGAGAGACTTGTCTCAGGGGTAGAATGTTGCATCGTGAGGTTGTGAGAGACTTGTCTCTGGGCTAGATTGTTGCATCATGAGGTTGTGAAAGACTTGTCTCTGGGGTAGATTGTTGCATCGTGAGGTTGTGAGAGACGAGACGTATTTGAGAGGCATTCTTCCAGTGGATTGAAACATGACGATCTCTTTTTGCGACTGTTAAGTACCCAGGAAATCCTCACTGAGTCTCAAGGCAATTTTTCCATGAAGATGCCGCCGAGTTATTTCATTCAAAAATAAACGGAAGAAATATTGCCGTCACGCGCGACACCCCCCAATTGAGTAACGTGCAGGATACATTTCTCAGCACTGGGATGCGTGACCAATGCTAATGACGAGGTATGTTAATTTTTTGTTGCTTTTAAGCTTTGAGAGGAAACCAAAGAAGCTGGAGGGGAAATCCACGACAGCCGTGGAGAGGGAGCGCACAAACTCAACAACACGGACAAAGTATCCCGAGTCAGGCATCGAATCCAGGCCCCCGTTTTCTACAATGAATTACATTAAACCGGTTGCCCGAATAAGGCGGTGCCATCGCCGATAACGTACGCAGACGATTCCAGGAGCTCCACCACGTCCGATTCATGGAATTTCTTCGCCCAGTCGAAAGTGTTCCTGCGGAAATGAAAAAAAAGAAACTACGGCAAGGGCATTTGGGGGGCGGGGGTGGTGGGGGGGGATGGGGTGGGGGTCGTCTCGACCGTGGCGACACCGGGCGATTGCGCCGAACCGGGAAAACGAGCACGGGGCGGCGCATCTTGCGGAGGGGAGGCCGCACCAGCGCTTGACCGTCTGTCGGACCCAAAAACCACTAAACCAGGGGGAGAGGCGGATGTTGCTCGCGACGAGATGGGCGTCAGGCACCACGAGGCCGGATGTCGGGCGACGGGGGAACAAACGGCGGAGACGCGGCCGAGCGGTTAGGTCCGCTCGCCGCTTGCTGAAGGTTTGTCGATTCGCATCCGGCAGGCCACCCCGGTTATTAACAGCCCATAAGCAGGAGGGGGCTGTGGGGTGTTCTAGGATCCCCCGGGACCTCCCCCCCCCCCCTTGGAACTCTCTGGAAGGGAGGCGTGGCCAGAGGCTGACACACAGGGGAGGTGTATAAAAGCCGGGATCTCTCAACGTGTCCGGGGCCAGTCCAAGACAGAAGCCAGAAGACCAGCAGCTGGCCAGGACCCTGGGGACCCCCTAGCCCCGCTGTCCTTGTAAGGGCGGGGACTCTGTGGGCCAGTGGTGTGAGACTCTGGCAACCCGCGGCCCGACGTCCTTGTTAAGGGTCGTGTCCGAGTGGGCCAGTGGTCAGAGGAGCCTCCCCTAGGTCACTCGTAGCCGGAGGAGCTGAGGGCTGTAGTCCGGTGTAAATTCGCGATCGTCCAGAGGCTGCACCTCCCTAGGTGATGAGTAAAAATGGCTGCAGCCTTAGCGAAGGCTGAGACCGTTGCTGTTAAAGCGTTTATTGAACAAACGCGTTGCCTCCACAAGTCGTCTCCGAGAACCCGCTACAACCTTCCACCGGGGCTGTGTCAACGCCCGATTGCGATCAAGCGGGGATGGGGGTGCAGGTGTGCCCTCACATGCCGTTGGAGTCCTTCAAGTTGACGTCGGCCCCCATCCGGAGCAGCAGCTCCACGATGTCAATGAGGCCGCGGCCGGCGGCCACCATCAGCGGCGTGGCGGTCTTCTCGCTGTGCCTGTAGTCGACTGCCCAGGAGAGAGACGATCATCATCATCATCGGCAGCGGCGGCGGCAGCGGCGGTGGCAGGGGCAGCAGAAGCAGCTTCAGCGGCAGGTGTGCAGCAACAAATTTATTCGACCATTCGAATTCTGACGCTCACACGTAGGGAGCATTCCGAGCTGTAATGGTTGGCAGTACTGGCCTTCCAATTCGGCATTTTAAACGATGAAGCAAGTTTATTAAATCACAGCCCCCCCCGCCCCTGCCCAGCCTCCCCAACCGCTCACCTTCACCACCGCCTGTCCAAACAACACCCCCGCCCCCTAGAGCCCTCTTCAGTGTAGGCTCTTTCAAGAACAGTGGCACAAGCAAGCAAGCCAGCAATAGCGGGGCTGCACCTTAATCTGTTAAATAAGAAACAAGGCCAAACTTCGACCGGGGCCACAGCGCACGTGGGCCAATCGACGCAACCCGTCGCAAACCGTTCCACCGATAAAAAAAAAAACGGTTTACCGATTCCTGACTCTCAAAACACGGAACAATATATGCACAGCACTTTTTCAGAAGCGACCTGGTCGCAAATGACATCTCGGTAAAAGTGACTTATCACGACGTGGAAATTTATAGCAGCCAAGTACCCTGAACACACGTTGATTCCAAATGTGGAGGGAAAAGCCGGAGGACCCGGAGAAAAATCCACGTGACCACGGGGAGAGAGACACGCAAACTCCAAATATACAGCAGCAGCAACAGGCGTCAGGGTCGGGATTAAACCCACGACCTCCTGCACACCAGGCGAGGTGGTTAACGTCTCCTAGCCACCGAGGTGGTAACCGATTCAGGAAAGGGCTACCGGTTTAATGGGGGAAGAAGTTGGGAGGGGAGGAAGGGGTGGGGGGTGGGGGGGAGGGAGGGAGGGTATTTCCCAGGCCACCCTGTTCCATTGGCACGCTGGCCCCGGCACGCACCGCTGACGCGCTCGCTGATCAGCAGGTGCAGCAGCTGCGTGGATGCGTCCTCGTCCCTGTGCAGCCACATGTTGGTGATGCACGCGTCCATCTCCTTGACGAGCCACGGCTCCAGCTTGGAGCCGTCGCGCTCCGCCTGTCCGCGCAAGAGACAAAAGATCCCCGTCGTGTAGCCGAAACAGACTGTTGGGGGCAAGCGCTGTTCGCCAGTGGCACCGATACGAAGGCTGGCACGGCGCACGAGGGGGCAGGTGGCCAGCACCACCACGCCTTTGTCTCCCGAGCGGCGATGCTGGCGCACCGTACCAGGTACTTATTTGAGGGCTAAGTCGATCTAGGCGAGGAACAGGAGCGGTTCAGATAATCGTCACATATCCTGCAACAGACTGTCGGGGCAAGCGCCATTAGCGAGCACCTACCTCGCCCGTATACCAGGCGAGGTAGTTAACATCTCCCGCCCCCACCCCAGCGTTCCACACGACATACCTCCTGTTCGAAGGCGCTCTCCCCCCCTTCGATGTTGAGAATCTTGGTTTGATCCGTGAGGAGTGCGACGCTGGCACCGCGCACTGGCACGCTCGGTCCGGTCTCCTCCTCGTACCGTTCGCTCAGATTGTTCTGCTGGCTCTCCACTGCGCACACGCAGACACAGAGATCCACCCCCCACCCCCCCGGTATAAAGCCTCAACAGACTGTTGGGGCAAGTGCTGTTCGCGAGCGCATGTGAAGGCTGGCACGGCGCAAGAGAAGGTGGTGGTTGTCTATATGCTGCACCATGTGCTCATTTTAAGGCTGAGTCGACCGAAATAACAAGGAAAAACTTTTTTTTTTTTACCAGGTAAGGCCCATTGAGCTACGTAGCTTTTTCAAAAAAGACCTGGCCACATAAAAATGACAGCTCAAGCAAGCGGCTTGTCACCAAGTGGACATTTATAGCGGCAGCTAAACACTCTAAATGCACGTTGATTACAAATGCGGAGAGTAAAAACCAGAGGACCCGGAGAAAAATCCACACGAGCACAGAGAGAGAGAAAATGTAAACTCCAAATATAAAGGTGTTATGGTCAGAATCGAACCCACAACCTCCTCTATACCAGGCGAGGTAGCTAACATCTCCTAGCCACAGTGGCGCCCACCGTGCAAGACTGGTCCTGTGGCAGGTGCAGGACTGGTTCGGATAACCGCCACTGATATTGGCTACGAGGGTCAAAGGTCACAGATCCCCCGTGTAGCCTTAGCAGACTGTAGGGGCAAGTGCTGTTAGCGAGCAGCACCTATGAAGGTCGGCAACGGTACACGAGGGGGTGGGTGGCCAGCACCACGCCCGACCGCCTTTGTCTCCCCAGCGGCGATGTTTACTAAACACCGCACCAGGGTACTCATTTGAGGCTGAGTCGACCTAGGGGAGGCCCGGGACCGGTTCAGATAATCACCGCGAGCGGGAATCGAACCCGGGTCGCCGGGTTCGTAGCGCAGCGTCGCGCTGACCGCTGCACCGCCGCTCCCCACCACGAGGGTCACACACAAACAGAGACGCAGGCAGAGACACACACACACAGCAGTGTACACGCCTTTGTAGTGGGTTCCGGAGACACTTCGGAGAGGCAACTTCTTTATGACAACACGGTACTCCCAGCAGTCCTCCTGATACACTGCTACAGCCTAGGGGACACGGCCTACTCCTAGCGTGCCTTGACACTGGCTACGCTCTCGGCTCCTCCGGCTATGATGACCCTAGGGGAGGCTACGCCTGACCCGACCCAGCCAAGGTGCGGGTCTAGACTCTGGCTTCCTTGGCCCCGGCAGTCCTAGAGTCCCACCACCGGCTGAGAGTCCCACCACTGGCCCAGAGTCCCACCACCGGCCCGCACAGCGTCCCGGCCCTTTTTAATTTTTTTCATTTTTCATTTTCATGTATTGGGTATAGCCCTGTGAGCCATGCGGCTCTTAAGTCGGGTGCAACCGCAACAAACTAAATTTGAACGCGGAACATCCCAAAGCGACGACGCGCAACACAAACATCCTGGAATTCAACAAAGCAAATATTCCACGCGCACAAAAAAAACTTATTAAAACGCTGCGTGCAAAAAAATCACAATGTGGTGCAAGCCAACAACAACGACAACTATCTGGGGATCCTGAGCCCCCAGCAGCCCCTCCGCTCTTGGGCTGGTGCTGCAGTCCCTCCCCTGATTGTTCGAGGTACCGTTCCATCCATGGCGCTACACCTTCACAGGTCATGGCAGCTATGAAGAAGCCCGGTCAGGTGATGCGATTATTCGGACTTCCTGTGTTACGGTCGTAACGTCGTGGGAATTTTTATTGTCATATATATTTTATTATTTTATTGTTTCCCTTCAACGTGACTTTACCGAAAGAGCTAAGAATATGAATTCCTGGGTACCGTCCCGGCAATGCCTGACGTAGCTTCAAGCGAAACGCCGCGTATCTAAATCGCTGAATCCGGCTACGGGAATTGTCCTTCAACTCACCGGTGGGACAACTGAAACAATGACAACAGACACATCGTGAAGCGCCTGTTGCAGCACGTGACGGTCTAATTAGTTTGGCTGCTTCGGGGTGGCGGAGGGGGTCTTGACGACACAGATTTGGCCAGATCGTTACATGGCCTAACACAACACTTCAGTGGGAATTGACAAGCCATCACGTGGCCCCACCAGACATTAGCGATAACGACACGGACGACAGTTTATAAAACAACAACAACAACACGCAACAATAACGACAACATTCACAGTGTTAATAATAATAACAACAACACGGACGACAGTTTATAAAACAACAACAACACACAACAATAACGACAACATTCACGGTGTTAATAATAATAATAACGACACGGACGACAGTTTATAAAACAACAACACACAACAATAACGATAACATTCACAGTGATAATAATAATAACGACACGGACGACAGTTTATAAAACAACAACACACAACAATAACGATAACATTCACGGTGTTAATAATAATAATAACAACACGGACGACAGTTTATAAAACAACAACACACAACAATAACGATAACATTCACAGTGTTAATAATAATAACGACAACACGGACGACAGTTTATAAAACAACAACAACAACACACA
Source organism: Petromyzon marinus (assembly GCF_048934315.1). Lineage (NCBI taxonomy): Eukaryota > Metazoa > Chordata > Hyperoartia > Petromyzontiformes > Petromyzontidae > Petromyzon > Petromyzon marinus. The sequence goes on along the minus strand of NW_027422706.1, from coordinate 3,040,724 downwards.
ACAATAACGACAACATTCACGGTGTTAATAATAATAACGACACGGACGACAGTTTATAAAACAACAACACACAACAATAACGATAACATTCACAGTGTTAATAATAATAACGACACGGACGACAGTTTATAAAACAACAACACACAACAATAACGACAACATTCACAGTGTTAATAATAATAACAACAACACGGACGATAGTTTATAAAACAACAACACACAACAATAACGACAACATTCACAGTGTTAATAATAATAACGACAACACGGACGATAGTTTATAAAACAACAACACACAACAATAACGACAACATTCACAGTGTTAATAATAATAACGACAACACGGACGATAGTTTATAAAACAACAACACACAACAATAACGACAACATTCACAGTGTTAATAATAATAATAACAACACGGACGACAGTTTATAAAACAACAACACACAACAATAACGACAACATTCACAGTGTTAATAATAATAACGACAACACGGACGACAGTTTATAAAACAACAACACACAACAATAACGATAACATTCACGGTGTTAATAATAATAACAACACGGACGACAGTTTATAAAACAACAACACACAACAATAACGATAACATTCACAGTGTTAATAATAATAACAACAACACGGACGACAGTTTATAAAACAACAACACACAACAATAACGACAACATTCACAGTGTTAATAATAATAACAACACGGACGACAGTTTATAAAACAACAACAACAACACACAACAATAACGACAACATTCACAGTGTTAATAATAATAACAACACGGACGAGTTTATAAAACAACAACACACAACAATAATGACAACATTCACAGTGTTAATAATAATAACAACAACACGGACGACAGTTTATAAAACAACAACACACAACAATAACGATAACATTCACAGTGTTAATAATAATAACAACAACAACACGGACGACAGTTTATAAAACAACACACAACAATAACGACAACATTCACAGTGTTAATAATAATAACAACAACACGGACGACAGTTTATAAAACAACAACAACACACAACAATAACGACAACATTCACAGTGTTAATAATAATAACAACACGGACGACAGTTTATAAAACAACAACACACAACAATAACGACAACATTCACAGTGTTAATAATAATAACAACAACACGGACGACAGTTTATAAAACAACAACAACACACAACAATAACGATAACATTCACAGTGTTAATAATAATAACAACAACACGGACGACAGTTTATAAAACAACAACACACAACAATAACGACAACATTCACAGTGTTAATAATAATAACAACAACACGGACGACAGTTTATAAAACAACAACAACACACAACAATAACGACAACATTCACAGTGTTAATAATAATAACAACAACACGGACGACAGTTTATAAAACAACAACACACAACAATAACGATAACATTCACAGTGTTAATAATAATAACAACACGGACGACAGTTTATAAAACAACAACACACAACAATAACGACAACATTCACAGTGTTAATAATAATAACAACACGGACGACAGTTTATAAAACAACAACACACAACAATAACGACAACATTCACAGTGTTAATAATAATAACGACACGGACGACAGTTTATAAAACAACAACAACACACAACAATAACGACAACATTCACAGTGTTAATAATAATAACGACACGGACGACAGTTTATACAACAACAACAACACACAACAATAACGACAACATTCACAGTGTTAATAATAATAACAACGACACGGACGACAGTTTATAAAACAACAACAACACACAACAATAACGACAACATTCACAGTGTTAATAATAACAACACGGCTACGGTGGCGATGCGATTGCACAATCATGATGAAGAAGAAGAGCGACGGAAGAGCCCAGTTGACATTGGCTGATTGGATTCCTCCAATATGAACAAACACATTCTCCTGCGGAGGGAGCCGGTAGGAACGTTGGGTTGCTTGGTCAACGACCAGGGTCAACGGCGGCTCCGTGGTGTATTCCGCAAATATGCCCGACTGTGAGGGCGGGCACAAGCCGGCGTGAGTAGGTTAAACGTTGAGTTTTATAAGGGCACCACGGGGTGACCAGCCCCTGCCCCCCCGGCCCCACCCCTCCCACCCCCAGCCCCACCCTCCCCACCCAGCCCCTCCCCACCCTCCCCTCCCCACCCAGCCCCACCCTCCCCTCCCCACCCAGCCCCACCCTCCCCACCCTCCCCACCCTCCCCACCCAGCCCCTTCCTCCCCACCCAGCCCCTCCCCACCCTCCCCTCCCTACCCAGCCCCTCCCTCCCTACCCAGCCCCTCCCCACCCTCCCCTCTCCACCCAGCCCCACCTCTCCCATTTTTGGATGCACGACGGACGGACACAACAACAATAATCCCCGTGTGGGCTGGTGGTGTAACCAGGAGGTTCCTACCGCTATCAATATTCTCCTGATTCCGATACAGTTGGAGATCGCCGCCTCAACACAATGGGAGGCTCTCTCAAGCAATGCGGGGGGCGGGCGGGTGGTGGGGGGGGGTGGTTTTTGCCGGCTGTACGTACGTTGATCTTTCTCCTTCTGGCGTCTCTCCATCTCCTTAGACTTGTAACCAGTGGTGGGCAGGATGTCCTCCAGAAAGAACCGCTTCACCTCGAAAAGCCTCCCAGGCACTGGCCCACGGACGAGAGGCAACATGGCGTGCACACCGCCACGTCCAACATCGCCGTTGCGTTTGGCCCGCCGCCGCCACCGCCGCCGCCGCCGCCGACGCACGGTTAGATCGAGTGAATATAAATGTTGTGTCGTTAAACCCGCCACCACCCGACGCAGCAGCAGGTTAGCGAGGTTTGTCAAGTAAACAAAACGTGGCCAACGAGTTGCTAATTCGGCACACACCGGTGTGCTGGAGGAGTAAACCCACAACATTTACCGTTCGGTAATTACAACCGGCAAATGTCGCACTCCAATGGTAAATGTTGTGGGTTTACTCCTCCAACACAACGGTGCGCCGTGCTAGTAACGATATTTTGTTTTACGTGACAAAATCTTACAAATTGGCCCTCGGGTTTAACAACACATTTACATTGACGCGATCAAACCCAAAAAAACCTCTAATACATTATCGATAATATTGGTCGCGAAAGCCTACCGCTACGTGTTCAACCGACGGATGGATTTAGCCGTCTCTCACGTCTGACGACGGGGCAGCCGCCGAAGTACTCTGAAAAGAGTGAGACGTTGAGGGGGGCGCTCATCAGCACGACGCGGAGGTTGCACTGCCGCTCCAGAATGTCGCGCAGCTTGATGAGCAGGATGTCGCAGAAGCGGTCGCGTTCATGGATCTCGTCCTAGTGGATACATCACCGCCAACGCTGCCATCATCATCATCATCGTCAATGTAACCACCACCACCGCCATCATCACCATTGTCAATTTCGCCACCACCAGTTAACAAAAATCTATCATGACCAACTGACAAGACAAAGATCCCCCGTATAGCCTTAACAGACTCGTTGGGGCAAGTGCTGTAAGCGAGTAGCTCCTATGAAGGCAGGCACGGTACACAAGGGGGTGGGTGGCAAGCACCACTCTTTAAGAACCACCACCAATACCACCACCAGAACCAACACCAGCACTACCACCATCATCATCACCACCCCTAATCACCACCACCACCACAATTATCACTACCATCATCACCACCCTTAACCATCACCACCACCAGCAGAACCATCAATAACCACCACCCTTAGCAGCAGCAACAACACTACCAGCATCACCACCATCATCACCTTTAACCAACCAGTAGCAACAGCATCAGCACCAGCTTCATAACAATAATTAAACTTCACCATGTACATACAGTCCGTTGTCAATCCAATGATTGAGACACTAAAACCGAACAAAAACTCAGAAACCGGAACTGGCCACATCTTGGGTTAGACCGAATAAAATAAAATAAATTAAAATCACGACGTTTCGAGCGAGCGCACACACAAGGGTCCGTCAGCAGGTGGGACAACCACATCTACAGGCCTCGATAGCCTCTTGTGACAGCAGCAGCAGCCCTTTTGCCCACTTCAGCAATTCTTTCTTGCTGTGGTTGTCCCACCTGCTGACTGACGCTTGCGTGTGCGCGCGCCCGAAACGCCGTGATTTAATTCATTTCATTTTCTACCTACCACGGTGACTTTACCGAGAGAACCCAGGGGCGTGGACCCCTGCAGTCACGAAAACTTCAAATCTAGATTAGACTGAAAAGAAAACTTTTGAACACCGGTGTGTGGTGGATCGACTGTAGCTCGGCACGTACCACGATGATGTGCGTCACGACGGTAGACGTGGCGCTGTCTCCGGCCATGAGGGTCCTCAGCAGCACGTCGTTGGTGCAGAACGTGAGGAGCGTCTTTGGCGAGACCCTGCGCGCAACGCCGCGTGCGGAACGCGACGGTATGAGGGATACTCTTTGGTTCTATTGGGTAAAGTCACCACGTAGCAGGTTAAAAATAAAATAACAAAAATCACGACGTTTCGGCCACAACACAAGCGGCCTTCATCAGGTGAAGGGACGAGACTGTCTGGAGGACAGCGCTGGAGTGAGAGAAGCCACGCTGAGATCACGACCTTTAATGAGGGATACTCTTTGGTTCTATTGGGTAAAGTCACCACGTAGGTAAAAAATAAAATAACAAAAATCACGACGTTTCGGCCACAACACAAGCGGCCTTCATCAGGTGAAGGGACGAGACTGTCTGGTAGGACAGCGCTGGAGTGAAAAAAGCCACGCTCAGATCACGACCTTTAAGCTGTGTGAGAAGAAAAACACTAAGCGCCTTGACAAAGGAATTATCATATAATTTAGCATTGAAATGGCTCATTGAAATAGCTAAGTTAAAGTATACACATCTGCAGAGGTACCCCTTGACAAAGGAATTAGCATAGAATTTAGCATTGAAATAGCTCATTGAAATAGCTAAGTTAAAGTATACACATCCGCTAGAGGCACCCCTTGACAAAGGAATTAGCATAGAATTTAGCATTGAAATGGCTCATTGAAATAGCTAAGTTAAAGTGTACACATCCGCAGAGGCACCCCTTGACAAAGGAATTAGCATAGAATTTAGCATTGAAATGGCTCATTGAAATAGCTAAGTTAAAGTATACACATCCGCAGAGGTACCCCTTGACAAAGGAATTAGCATATAATTTAGCATTGAAATGGCTCATTGAAATAGCTAAGTTAAAGTATACACATCCGCAGAGGCACCCCTTGACAAAGGAATTAGCATATAATTTAGCATTGAAATGGCTCATTGAAATAGCTAAGTTAAAGTATACACATCCGCAGAGGCACCCCTTGACAAAGGAATTAGCATAGAATTTAGCATTGAAATGGCTCATTGAAATAGCTAAGTTAAAGTATACACATCCGCAGAGGCACCCCTTGACAAAGGAATTAGCATAGAATTTAGCATTGAAATAGCTGAGTGATAAGCTGAGGTATAAGGGATCTCAAATACATACATGGTGTTTTCCTGTTAACCTAACATCTAGGTTGTCAGTCAATATTACGATTCGTAAATTTAACGTAGGTATGCAAGTTGAACTTCTTTCGCACCACCGTACGTAGCCAACCGTGCTCAATGGTCCAACGTGTGTGAAGTCCTCCCCCCACCAGCCGACACAGCCAAACCAATTAAATTACCACATGGTGGTAAAAGTGTTTCACTGTGCGCCCAACAAGATTGTTTCAGCTCACCACCGACAGTTGAGTTGAAGAACAATTCCATCAACACAAATTCAGCAATCGTATACAATGCCTATAAAGCGATATGCTAAATTTCCTTGTGACAATTGTTCTGCACCCCCACCCATACCCATGGCAAATTGTTGTTTGGCTTGCATCGTGCAGAGGAAGGATTTCACGACAGCTGTTTTTGTCAAGATAATTTCTTCGTTGCCTAACCAAAAATAAATGTGCCGTAAATATTGTTGCACCGGCTCGGTTTTCGTAGAGTTGTGTCACTGCAGAGCTCAGACAGGACGGAGAAACGCAAACCGAACACAACCCTAAAAATCACACAACTCAACGAAAGGACACGGCGCAGGGCAGGGAGAAACACGACAGGACACAGCGGTAAAAGTACACAATAACAAACGTATGTGTGCATGTGCGCGTGTGTACGTTGAACGTCTTTCACACCGTACGCAGCCGACCGCGCTAATCGTGGGGGCGCGACTAGCACAGTTGGAATGAAACGACGAGAAAAATTACAATAGCACACGGCCCAGAGGGAAAACACAACAACAACAACAAAAACAACAGAACACACACACACGCGCACGCGCGCACAACGGAAGCGCCAACACGCGTACACGCACTTGCTCTCCAACCGGATCTGGTAGCCGACGGTCTGGCCGACGCCCTCCCCTCGCTCCTCCGCCACCCTCTCGGCCGCGGCGACGGCAGAGATTCGGCGCGGCTGCGCGCAAATCACGCGGCACGGCGACCCCAGGCGGCTGCCCTCGTCCAGGATGTACTGAGGGATCTGCCGGGGGGGTGGGGGACGACACGGGCGGCGGCGCGCGCCGAGTGTTAAGCGGTGATCGGAGGCAGTCCTCAAGATCGCAATTCGGGGGTAAAAAATAAAATAATAATCCACGTTCACCCCGCTCGTCGTGGTGGTGGTCCTGGGGAAATGAGCCCGACATGCTGAATGAAGGAGCGCCGAGTTCTAGGACTGTGCTGCGAGCACCTGCGTGGTTTTGCCGGAGCCGGTCTCGCCCAGCACCAGCAGGATGTTGGACTTGGCGATGGTGCCCAGCAACTGCTCCCGGAACGCGGCCACGGGGAGGGTCTGGCGGAACGCCTCCAGCTCCGATCGCCCCCGCGGTGGCGGGACCTGAGCGATCCCGTCGTTGAGCCGTCCGCTCGGCCTGCTCGCCTCGCGTCTCGCCCCTGTGAGTGACACGCGTCGAATTGCATCAGCGTCACGGGTGCCACGGTGGCTAGATGTTGACTCCCTCGCCTGGTGTACAGGAGGTCGTGGGTTCGATCCCAACCCCGACATATGCTGCTGTATATTTGGAGTCTGTGTCTCTCTCCCTCATCATCATCATGGTGGCTAGATGTTAACTCCCTCGCCTGGTATACAGGATGTCGTGGGTTCGATCCCAACCCCGACATCTGCTGTATATTTGGAGTCTGTGTCTCTCTCCCTCGTCATCATCATGGTGGCTAGATGTTAACTCCCTCGCCTGGTATACAGGAGGTCGTGGGTTCGATCCCAACCCCGATATCTGCTGCTGTATATTTGGAGTCTGTGTCTCTCTCTCTCATCATCATCATGGTGGCTAGGAGATGTTAACTCCCTCGCCTGGTATACAGGAGGTCGTGGGTTCGATCCCAACCACGACATCTGCTGCTGTATATTTGGAGTTTGCGGTGTCTCTCTCGAATCGACGTGCGTTGAGCGTATTTGGCTGCTGCGAACGTCCACGTGATAAGCCACTTCATTCGAGCAATCATTTTGTGGCCAGGTCGCTGCTGATAAATGGCTACGCAGCTCAGCGCAGCCTTACCCGGTAAAATAATGCCTGAATAGATTAGTTGATAGAGGGCACCAATGGAGCACCACGGAAAAAAAAAACGTCGCCGGCAACTCCAAAGCGGGAACGAACCTGGGTCAGAGCCAGTGTCGGGGAAGCGCTGCAGAAGCACACGGGCGGCGTGGCGCGCCCGTTGCGACAGCGCAAATGACATCTCGGCGCCCGCCACCTCCGCTGTCTCCTTCTTGCGCACGGTGAGGCGCTGCATCGGCCCCCCCCCTTGCTACCGAAACGCAGCGAGGAACGTGGGGGGCAGCGTTAATTTACCGGTGGGCGGGCGGGTTAGGTGGGTGGGTGGGTGTGTGGGCGTGTGGGTGTGTGGGTGGGTGGGTGGGCGAGCGGGTAGACGGATAGGTGTGCATGCAGGCGCACGGGTAGGCGTGTAGGTGGGCAAGTATATGAGTGGGTTTGCGAGTGCGTGACGAGGCAGGCAGGCAGGTAGGTAGGCATGTAGGTGGACATGCATGTGGGCAGGGAGGTGCACAGGTAGATATGGGGAGCGGTACTGTAGCGGTTAGCACGCTGCTGCGCTACGAACCCGATTCCCGCTGACGGCCAACACCAGTGACAATTATCTGAACCGATTATATGCCTCTCCTAGGTCGACTCAGCCTCAAATGATTACCGAATGCAGTATGTAAACATCGCCACTCGGGAGACGAAGGCGATCAGGCGTGGTGCCGGCCACCCACCCGTGCCGGCCCTCATAGGTGCTCGCTAACGGCACCTCCTCCAACAGCCTGTTAAGACTACACGGGGGATCTTTGTCTTGTATAGGTTGGGTGGGTAGGTGAGCGGGTACGTAGGTTAGTGCATGCGAATCACAAGCTTAGTCCGTGCTCGCCAGTTGCCTGGGTGAAAGGTTGGGCTCCGTTTTGCCCTAACGCCTGGCCAGCTGGCTTCAAAAAAACGTAACCAATGAATGAGCCGATTTTCATCGCTCCCAACTCGGCAGTGGGATGGTCTCAGGCACGTTTTCTCCTCTTGGCTGGGCCGCTGTCCCGATTAGCACGGGTGGCTACGTGCAGTGCAAAAGAGGTTCTACTAGACGTGCCCACACACTTACATTCTCTGACACTGCCCTTGGCCGTGCCTTAGAACGCCAACGCCCTGCACAATCCCGCTCGCCTCTCTCTTGACAATGTGTCTCTTACCTTTTCGTACGTTCTCTAATCAATGTGCTTTCTCTATGCCGAAAACAAACTTCTTTGAAGCTGATTTTGCGTTGAAGTTCGTTGCCCTTCCCCCACGCCTCTGGTCAGCACGGTTTGGCTACGTACGGTGCGAAAGACGCTCAACATACACACGCTCCTGTCCCTGTCTCTTAGAGTTTAATTCAGAATTTGTTCCATTACAACAGGGGTCGGGAACCTATGGCTCGCGAGCCAGATGTGGCTCTTTTGATGATTGCATATGGCTCGCAGATAAAACAAAATATTCTCACTTGTTTTAATCCATCCATCGATTTTCCACTGCGCATGTCCTGTTCAGGGCTGCAGGAGCAATTGTCCATTATTTTAATTGGATGATACTGGCCTACGTTTGCCGTTGCTGGGTAAAACAGGTAAACGCCCCCTTTTGAATCAGTCTGAGACTGCGTCTGCTCGGTCATTAGCTCAAAGCTAACCCTTCGACGAAGAAGATGGCGAAAAGAAAAAAAGACGACGAGTATCGTACATTTCAGGACGAATGGACCGAAGAATTCGCCTTTGTGGAGAGAGCGGGTTCTGCGGTGTGTCTAATTTGCAATGACAAAATTACATCGTTGAAACGGTCGAATGTAAAGCGGCACTTCGACACGCGCCACGCTACCTTTGCATCAAAATACCCTGCGGGAGACAGCAGAAAGAAAGCGTGCCAAGAGCTTCTGAGCAGGGTGCAAGCTAGCCAGCAGCAACTCCGCGTATGGACCCGGCAAGGTGACTATAATTCGGCTAGCTTTGCTGGTTCTTTAGCAATAGTGAGGAACGGAAAACCATTCACAGATGGCGAGTATGCTAAAACGTTCATGCTGGATGTAGCCAATGAACTTTTTGATGATCTTCCGAACAAAGACAAGATAATCAAACGGATACAAGACATGCCTCTGTCGGCAAGAACTGTTCATGATCGTACCATCGTGATGGCAAACAAAGTGGAGGAAACGCAAGTGAAGGACATAAATGCAGCGCCGTTCTTTTCTCTGGCTTTGGATGAGTCAACAGACGTGAGCCATTTGTCGCAGTTCAGCGTGATTGCAAGATATGCTGTTGGTGACACACTGCGCGAAGAAAGTCTTGCTGTTCTGCCATTAAAAGGGTCCACAAGAGGTGAGGATTTATTCAATTCATGGAGTTTGCTCAAGAAAAAAGTCTACCTATGGATAAACTTCTCTCAGTGTGTACTGATAGTGCTCCGTGTATGGTGGGGAAAAACAAAGGATTTGTGGCGCTTCTCCGTGAACATGAAAATAGACCCATCCTAAGTTTCCATTGCATTATACACCAGGAGGCACTTTGTGCTCAGATGTGTGACAGGCAGTTTGGCGAAGTGATGTCGCTGGTCATTCGTGTGATCAACTTTATTGTTGCCCGAGCCTTAAATGATCGCCAGTTTAAAACACTGCTGGATGAAGTTGTAAATAACTATCCTGGTCTGCTTTTGCACAGCAATGTGCGTTGGTTGTCAAGAGGGAAGGTGCTTAGCCGTTTTGCGGCTTGCCTGAACGAAATCCGGACTTTCCTTGAAATGAAAGGCGTCGGGCATCCTGAGCTAGCCGACACCGAGTGGCTCCTCAAGTTTTACTATCTCGTAGATCTGACTGAACATCTGAACCAGCTCAACGTGAAAATGCAAGGCATTGGAAATACAGTGTTATCCCTTCAACAAGCTGTATTTGCTTTTGAAAACAAGCTGGAGCTTTTCATCACGGATCTTGAAACAGGTCGTTTACTACATTTTGAAAAACTGAGCCAATTTAAAGATGCATGCACAGCAAGTGAGCCCATTCAAAACCTTGATCTCCACCAGCTAGCTGGCTGCACGTCCAGTCTCCTACAGTCCTTCAAAGCACGCTTTGGAGAATTTCGTGAGCACACTCGTCTTTTTAAGTTCATCACCCATCCAAACGAGTGTTCACTGAACACAGCCGACCTGAATTACATCCCTGGTGTCTCCGTCAGAGATTTTGAAGCAGAAGTGGCTGACCTGAAGGCCTCAGACATGTGGGTGAATAAGTTCAAGTCACTGAATGAAGATTTGGAAAGAATCACACGACAGAAAACGGAGTTAGCGAGCAAGCACATGTGGACAGAAATGAAAAAACTCCAACCCGAAGACCAGCTGATTCTCAAAACTTGGAACGCGCTTCCTGTCACATACCACACACTGCAGCGTGTGAGTATTGCTGTATTGACCATGTTTGGATCTACGTATGCATGTGAGCAGTCATTCTCACATCTTAAAAACATCAAGTCCAACCTACGATCACGTTTAACGGATGAAAGCCTCAACGCTTGCATGAAGCTTAACCTCACCAAGTACCAACCCGACTACAAAGACATCAGCAAATCCATGCAGCACCAGAAGTCGCATTAATGGTGAGTGTTATAACAACATTATTTAAAAGAATAAATTCAGAGGCTTATTATACTGACATTTAGTTGAATTCACTTTTAAAATATATTATATGGCTCTCACTGAAATAAATTTCCAAATTTTTTGCTTTCATGGCTCTCTTAGTCAAAAAGGTTCCCGACCCCTGCATTACAAAGACCCCCTCCCCGTGTAGCCTGTAACAGACTGTCGGGGCAAGTGCTGTTAGGGAAGCACCTATGAAGGCCGGCACAGCAAACAAGGGGGGTGGGTGGCCAACACCACGCCCGGCCACCCTTTGTCTCCTTCGTGGCAATGTTTCCGCATCGCACCAGGTACTCATTTGAGGCTGAGTCGACCTAGGGGAGGCCCGGGAGCAGTTCAGACAATCGTCACTGGTGTTGGCCGTGAGTGGGAATCGAACCCGGGTCGCCAGGTTTGTAGCTCGGCGCACTAACCGCTACACTAACCGCTCCCCACAGGCACTCCTTGGCATACGCGAAAAGCACGCCTATCTCAAAATCGTGTATGTCAAAAGCAATGTTCCCATAAGGGGCCGTCCATAAATGACGTCACACGAGTTTGGCCGATTTTTGACCCCCCCCCCTGCCCCCCTCGTCACACAGCGTCACAAAGTCAGACGCCCCTGAAATATGACGTCACAAAGTTCTGCCCCCCACACCCCCCAAACCATATTTCCATTTTAAAATGAAACACGCTTCAAATCGCTTTACACTATTGTCATTGTAGTGCGTATTTAATGTGGCGCTGCACTCTGATGTTGTAGGAGAAAACATTTGTAGAATTATAAAATATTAAAAGTAATTCTATTAAAAAAATACTTGAAACTTTGCAGTAGAACGAAGCAAAATGGAGAGTACAATAATATCAATTACATATTCATTCCACAGAATGAAAAGCCCTGGTAGAATCATTAAAATCAAAATGTTTAATAACAATCATTCAAAATGTTTTTTACTAAATGTATGCATCACCATTCTCCCACGGAGAAGCGAAATGCTCCTTCATGGAATAAATAAAAGGTGACCTTAGTAAATTTAAAACATCAAATAGTTAATAATGAAAATTATTCAAAATTAGTGCCGTTATAACAATTCTATTTAATTAAGTAGATATTTAAATTTTGATTTAAAGCTTTCGTGACTGCAGTAATTCATATTCTTAGCTCTTTCGGTAAAGTCACGTTGAAGGGAAACAATAAAATAACAATATATATAAAACAATAAAAATTCTCACGACGTTTCGACCATAACGCCTGATGACGACCGTTTGTGTTATGGTCGAAACGTCGTGAGAATTTTTATTGTTTTATATATTTTTATTATTTTATTGTTTCCCTTCAACGTGACTTTACCGAAAGAGCTAAGAATATAGATATTTAAAGTTGCGCATTTTGATGTGACGTCACATTTCTCAACCCCTCCTCCCCCCCTACGTCACACATCGTCACAAACGTCTGACGCCCTCCATAGGTGCGTGACGTCATTTATGGGCGGCCCCTAAGTGATAATGATACAGGATTCGTCTTCTTTGCTTCTCTCGGTAAAGTCACCACCACCACGTGAGAGAATGAGAATAAAATAATAAAATCACGCGATACAATTCCCACGACGTTTCACGAGATGAAGGGGGTTAGGGGATTTCACCGAGACTCGCAGAGATAGTCGCCTAAGTTATCCTTGCCCATATCAATACAACGGCACACAATATACAATAGAGGGCTTCAACAAAAATGTTAACACATTACGGGGCTGTCGCTTTTAATAGAAAAAAAAGAACGAATTTTGATTTAAAGCTTCCGTGACTGCAGGGATTCATATTCTTGGTTCTTTTGGTAAAGTCACCACCACGTTAGAAGGGAAACAATGAAATAATAAAAATATAACACAATAACAATAAAATCATCTGATGATGATTGCTTGTGTTGCGGTCGAAACGTCGTGAGAATTTTATTGTTTTATATTTTGTATTATTTTATTGGTTCCCTTCTACGTGCAGGTGACTTTACAAAAAGAACCAAGAATAATAATTTTATTGTTTTACAATAATTTTATTGTTTTATATTTTGTATTATTTTATTGGTTCCCTTCTACGTGCAGGTGACTTTGCAAAAAGAACCAAGAAAAATAATTGTATTGTTTTACAATAATTTTATTGTTTTATATTTTTTATTATTTTATTGTTTCCCTTCTACGTGGTGGTGACTTTACCGAAAGAACCAAGAATAATAATTTTGTTTTACAATAATTTTATTGTTTTATTATTTTTATTATTTTATTGTTTCCCTTCTACGTGGTGGTGACTTTACCGAAAGAACCAAGAATAATAATTTTATTGTTTTACAATAATTTTATTGTTTTATATTTTTATTATTTTATTGTTTCCCTTCTACGTGGTGGTGACTTTACCGAAAGAACCAAGAATAATAACTTTATTGTTTTACAATAATTTTATTGTTTTATATTTTTATTATTTTATTGTTTCCCTTCTACGTGCAGGTGACTTTACCGAATTACCAACAATATGAATCCCTGCAGTCACGAAAGCTTTAAATAAAAAATATATCAATATTCATTAATTATTTCCAAGCAAACTACATTCGTGTGTTTTTCTTAAATGCATTCCGTTTAAACTTGTAACAAATATTTTTTTACGTACTGACAAATTAAAGGTTTTAATTCCACTGTGTGGTGCAATTATTAAACATTCTAACAATAACGTGCCCAACATTGTGTATACATATATTTAAAATGTGATTCACAGCAAAAAAAAATTAAGTATGCTTTTTAATGAAATACTATCAACCCAAATAAATGAACGGTTAACACACTTGCAACATGATAACAAACGTGATGTTAATATCTTCACAAAGTCAAAAAGATTATCTCTCCTCCCCACTTGTCCGCCTTCGTTGGTCAACGCGTGCCTCTGGAATCCTTCCCCAGAGACACATTTCTCGTTGAAAGTTCTCACGAGTGTCAACATTTTCTTGTTACTTTACGTTAAAATGTAAACTCTTAATATGCTTAAATTTAGATTTAAAGCTTTCGTGACTGCAGTAATTCATATTATTTTTATTGTTTTATATATATTTTATTGCTTCCCTTCAACGTGACTTTACCGAAAGAACTAAGAATATATCTTAATATGCTTCCCGTAAAATAAAATTAAGCAACACAGTTGAGGAATACAAAGGCGGTGAACACAAGCAAATCGGACACATGCACGATCACAACGAGACGAGCAGAGGGCAAATAAGTGTTGTTGTTATTGTTGTTGTTCTTGCTACATGTGTGTGTGTGTACACTGTGTGTGTGTACACTGTGTGTACACGTGTGTGTGTGTACACTGTGTGTGTGTACACTGTGTGTGTGTGTACACGTGTGTGTGTGTACACGTGTGTGTGTGTACACTGTGTGTACACTGTGTGTGTGTGTACACGTGTGTGTGTACACGTGTGTGTGTGTGTGTGTACACTGTGTGTGTGTGTACACTGTGTGTGTGTACACTGTGTGTGTACACGTGTGTGTGTGTGTACACTGTGTGTGTGTACACTGTGTGTGTACACGTGTGTGTATACACGTGTGTGTGTGTGTACACTGAGTGTGTGTACACTGAGTGTGTGTACACACGTGTGTGTACACTGTGTGTGTACACTGTGTGTACACTGTGTGTACACGTGTTTATCTTTAGAATGTGAAGGGGGTCACTAACACCACTTGCCCCCTACAGCCTGCTAAGGCTACACGGGGGATCTTTGTCTTTGTGTTCACGTGGCGTGTTGTTTCACGATGTCCACGCGAACGACGTTAAACACCACCACCACCACGAGTTCGATCGATCGATCATTCGATCGATTGAAGGGAAGAAATCGGCTAAAGGCCCCCAGACTTGCAGGCCCCGAAGCCGGCTTTTTTTAGTTTCGATCGCTTTTTAAAACGAGGGGTTAATCGATTAATCTCGGTCGGTACATTTTGTATTTTGTTTGTTTTAAATGTTTAAAAGTGCGGGTGGATTAAGATGGAAGTTTAAAAAAAAACTCACTCAGTCGCAAACTCCCTCAGCCGCAAACTCCCAAGGCCAGCCGAGATCTTACAAAGTGAAGTGGAACCAAAATCGTGACGCTGACGGGCGAAACCAAATTGGTGTCAAGCTGAGGGGGGGAGGGCGAAACCAAATTGGTTACAAGCTGGGGGGGGGTGGGCGAAACCAAATTGGTTACAAGCTGAGGGGGGGTGGGCGAAACCAAATTGGTTACAAGCTGAGGGGGGGTGGGCGAAACCAAATTGGTTACAAGCTGAGGGGGTGGGCGAAACCAAATTGGTTACTAGCTGAGGGGGTGGGCGAAACCAAATTGGTTATAAGCTGGGGGGGGTGGGCGGAACCAAATTGGTTACAAGCTGGGGGGGGTGGGCGAAACCAAATTGGTTACAAGCTGAGGGGGTGGGCGAAACCAAATTGGTTACTAGCTGAGGGGGTGGGCGAAACCAAATTGGTTACAAGCTGGGGGGGAGGGCGAAACCAAATTGGTTACAAGCTGAGGGGGGGTGGGCGAAACCAAATTGGTTACAAGCTGAGGGGGTGGGCGAAACCAAATTGGTTACTAGCTAAGGGGGTGGGCGAAACCAAATTGGTTTCAAGCTGGGGGGGTGGGCGAAACCAAATTGGTTACAAGCTGGGGGGGAGGGCGAAACCAAATTGGTTATAAGCTGGGGGGGGTTTGTGGACGACTGTAACAGGGGGGCAGGTACAGTACTCTTGCGCGTGTTAAAGTACAGTGCGTATTAACAGGAGTCTACGGGGGAGGGGCAGCACTTATCAGTTCTACGGAATTCTAGCCTCGCTGTCACGTGGTCGCCTTATCCGCGCTACGTTTTCTAAAAGCGCCCTATTAAGGCCTCGCACGTGGTCGCAAACGAGCTTGGGGGTCGCGTCACCCCGGGCCCGGCGGCGCGAAACGTCGGACCTCCCCCTCCTATCAGCCCGCCGGCACCGCCACGCGAGGGAATAGTTTTTCGCGTGTAACCTCGCCAATGGCTGGCATCGGCGGAACCCGTCAGCAGGCAACGATGAGCCAGGTAGGAGGGCGCACACGGGGAGAGAGGAGAGGGGGTGGTGGTGGTGCACCACGTGGTTCACACGGTGGTGTGGTGTGTGGGTGATGTTGTTGTGTAGGTGATGTAGTGTAGGTGATGTTGTGTGTAGGTGATGTTGTTGTGTAGGTGATGTTGTGTGTAGGTGATGTAGTGTGTAGGTGATGTAGTGTGTAGGTGATGTTGTGTGGGTGATGTAGTGTGTAGGTGATGTAGTGTGTAGGTGATGTTGTTGTGTAGGTGATGTTGTGTGTAGGTGATGTGTGTAGGTGATGTGCTGATGTTGTGTGCAGGTGATGTGTGTAGGTGATGTACTGATGTAGTGTTGGGTGATGTGTGTAGGTGATGTACTGATGTTGTGTGCAGGTGATGTGTGTAGGTGATGTGTTGATGTTGTGTGCAGGTGATGTGTGTAGGTGATGTACTGATGTAGTGTTGGGTGATGTGTGCAGGTGATGTACTGATGTTGTGTGCAGGTGATGTGTGTTGGTGATGTGTTGATGTTGTGTTGAGTGATGTGTGTAGGTGATGTGCTGATGTTGTGTGCAGGTGATGTGTTGATGTTGTGTGCAGGTGATGTGTGTAGGTGATGTACTGATGTAGTGTTGGGTGATGTGTGCAGGTGATGTACTGATGTTGTGTGCAGGTGATGTGTGTAGGTGATGTGTTGATGTTGTGTTGGGTGATGTGTGTAGGTGATGTGCTGATGTTGTGTGCAGGTGATGTGTTGATGTTGCGTGCAGGTGATGTACTGATGTGTGCAGGTGATGTGTGCAGGTGATGTACTGATGTGTGCAGGTGATGTGTGTAGGTGATGTGTTGATGTTGTGTGCAGGTGATGTGCGGATGTAGTGTTGGGTGATGTGTGCAGGTGATGTACTGATGTTGTGTGCAGGTGATGTGTGTAGGTGATGTGTTGATGTTGTGTTGGGTGATGTTTGTCGGTGATGTGCTGATGTTGTGTGCAGGTGATGTGTTGATGTAGTGTTGGGTGATGTGTGCAGGTGATGTGTTGATGTTGTGTTGGGTGATGTGTGCAGGCTGAATTTGTAGAAGAAGTGGATGCGCTCTCCATCGTAATGAATCGGATGGGGAAGGATTTATTTCACATGGGCTACTACCTTGAAGCCCTCAAAATCTACGAGGAGGCTCTGTCCCTGCAACTCTGCCACTCCGCCTCTGTCGGCAGGTATCGTCAAATGCAGACGCATATCGTGACATCTAACGGGCAGGTTCCAAATGGAATTTGTGACATCTCAGCTTGGTCACACGCGTACGTCGTCACGGGATTGCCCCGGCGTTGACAATAATAATAATCAACGTGGTTAAATTTCGATTTGAAGCTTTCGTGACTGCAAGGATTCATCTTCTTTGGTTCTTTCGGTAAAGTCACCACCACCACCACGTAGAATGAGAATAAAATAATAAATTGATAAAATAAAATAACACAATAATAATATTCTCACTACAGCGCTGTCCTACCAGACAGTCTCGTCCCCTTCGCCTGATGAAGGCCGCTTGTGTTGTGGCCGAAACGTCGTGTTAGAATATTATTATTGTGTTATTTTATTTTATCAATTTATTATTTCATTCTCATTCTACGTGGTGACGGTGGTGACTTTACCGAAAGAACCAAAGAAGAATAATCAATGTGGTGGCGCTGATCGGCTGGAGGTCACAACGTGAGATTGTTACAGGGTCAAGGAACGCGGTCGCGAGGTAGCAGCTGCTGTGCGTTGTGCGATGGAGACTCGGCGCTTGTTGCGCAACCATCCCGAGTCGGGATTTTATTTGAACTTTGATTTGCTGACTCCTCCCCCCCGCCCTTCCCTCAACCGCCTGGGATAAGAAGGCTCAACTAATCGAGTCTCTCACCTTTCTGAAGAGATGCCGCGACTCTAAGCTGTCTCTCTCCCCCTCCTCTGTTCCGACCATGGATGAACTCGTCCGTCTGAACGGGGCCCGTAGCTATCCGTGGTGCTAAAGTTGAGGGCGCTTTGTTTCCTCTCACACAGCTTAAAAGTCGTGATCTGAACGTGGCTCTTTCACTCCAGCGCTGTCCTACCAGACAGTCTCGTCCCTTCACCTGATGAAGGCCGCTTGTGTTGTGGCCGAAACGTCGTGAGAATTTTATTGTGTTATTTTATTTTATCAATTTATTATTTTATTCTCATTCTACGTGACTTTACCGATAGAACCAAAGAAGACGCCTGCTTCACGTTTCAGGGCAAGTGCTCCTTTGATCGCTATCAAAGGGGTAACTTATCCCAGCCCCTCCCTTAACCTGTGTATATATAATCCAGGTCGTCTCTGAACTGTGCTCCCGACACATGAATGAAACCAAAAGAGTTATGAATCCTTGCAGTCACGAAAGCTTCAAATCTAGAATTTGATTTGAAGCTTTCCGTGACTGCAAGGATTCGTGCTCTTTGTTTTTTTGCGGTAAAGTCCCACGTTAGGTAAAAAAATAAAATAATGAAAACGACTAAAAATGAAATCGCGACGTTTCGGAGGCAACACAAGCTTCCGTCTTGTTTATGAATACCACGAAACATTTTAATAGTAATTGTTTTAACAGAAAGTAGTCACTTTTGACTGTTTATTTACCATGCATTAGGCTAGGCCTAGACTTGTACCGATCATTCTTGGCTGAGACCAAAAACAATCAGTGTAATTGCATTAAATAAAGTACCCACAGTAAATAACTCGTGAAATTAACTTAAAGTGAAGAGAACTACCAATAGAGACAGGCACCGAGGGTAGACAAAGGAATACAGAGATACAGGAGAGACAGCAAGACAAAATACAAAGGCAAAGATCCCCCGTGTAGCCTTAACAGACTGTAGTGGCAAGTGCTGTTAGCGAGCACCTACGAAGCCGGCACCGCACAAGAGGGGGTGGGTGGCCAGCACCACGCCCGACCGCCTTTGTCTCCCCAGTGGCGATGTTTACTACACACCACACCAGGTACTCATTTGAGGCTGAGTCGACCTAGGAGAGGCCCAGGACCGGTTCAGATAATCGTCACTGGTGGTGGCCGTGACTGGGAATCGAACCCGGGTAACTGAGTTCATGGCACAGTGCCACCAACCACTACACATAGAGACAGGCATCAGCTGGGTCCGAGATGTAATAACGGGTGATAATGCTTCCCCTTGTAGGCCAGGCCTATGCCAGGAGGTGTTTGTGCTTTCGTGGGATGAACTGTTGCATTGGCAGTAAATGCCCTTTAAAAAAAAAAAACTAGAGACCTTTGCTGTAAATCATGACATTCATTCATTAATCGCTGCGAGTGGATTTCAGTGAAACAAACCCCGAGTCGTGGCATTAAGCGACAGCTGACGTGTGACTCCTGGCAGAGTTGTTTCCCTGCTCTTCTGCAACATGGCCATGACTTACGTCAAGTTGGGGAGATTCGAAGATGCTGTGACCATGTCGTGCAAGTCCATCGACGCTGACCGGCAATGGTGCAAGGTATTCATTGCAGGCGGCAAGCCACACCTTTGCACGAGTCATCATCATAGTCAACAACGCGAATTGTCGTCTGTGTAAATATGTACGCTGGTCAGATGCTACGTTAATTCATATTTGGTATAATCCTTTTGGCATTGCCAACTGCTTTTCAAATGCATTTGGAAGTTGTGCCATCATGTGGCCCCCCCCAACGGAATTTGTTTTACAGCCCCCAGGGAGAGATAGGCCCGCTCAACAGCAATGTGGGATGTCACGCAGACGGGGAGTTGAGGGAAACACAGCCACACACACACACACAGAGAGAGAGAGACGGGAGGGACACACAGAGACAGACACAAATCTAGACACGTATCAAATATTTCCTAGATAACCTGCATATGCTGTTGGTGCACGTGCTCCGACCAAGCACCTTCTCTAAGGCTGGCACAGCCCCGGCGAAGGCGATCGTGTTACGTGTGGAGTAAGCGTCTCAGCGGTTTAGCGCGTTGCTCTTAACGACCCCACCACCTGTGTTCAATGTCCACCCACAGTTAAAACTGTCGTGAGAGATATCCACACTTGTCCTGGGCCCTTGCCCCGGTGTACAGGGTAGTCCCCGACTCACGACGGAGATGCGTTACGACGACCCCCCCATCGTAAGTCGAAAAATGGCCTAGCCCTACCCAGGAGTCTCAAGAAATGGTGATAATTTAGCATAACAGAGCAATTTACAGTACCGTACTGTATAAACTATATAGTGTATGTATTTATTAATTACTATACTGTGTTGCACAGTAAAATTTAAAGTAAAAAACAAGGTAAATTCTTTGCCTACCCACATGAACTGCAATTTCATAGAAAGTTTTTTTCAGGAAACAATCCCACACTCATTGCCAACACCAGTGACCATTATCCGAACCGTTCCTAGGCTTCCGCCGAGTTCGATTCGACCTCAAATGAGTACCTGGTGCATTGTGTAAATAATCGCAACTTAGGGAGACACGGGCAGCCCAGCATGGTGCTGGCCACCCACCCCCTCGTGTGCCACGCTGGTCTTCATAGGTGGTTTGCAAAACAGCACTTTCCCCAAAAGTCTGTTGAGGCTCCAAGGGGGGATCTTTGTCTTTGTGTGCAGGGTTACTATCAGCTGGGCACGGCGCTCGCTGGGCTGGGCGAGGCAAAGGAAGCGGTCGCTGCGCTGCAACATGGCCTGGCTGTCCTGCTTGTCTCCTCTGGCCACACTGTCAACCTCACCGTTGAATTCCTCATGGAAATGTTCAAGGCCATGAACCGTTAGTATGCCTTGGGATCATTAGGCGCAATGTCATACGGTTTGTGGGCACACCGCAACACAGGCACGTGTGGTTTTAGATACAGAGGTCACCTCCTAGATGATGTGGATCTGTGTAGCGTGCATCTAAATGTGATTTGATCTCTTAGGCACGTGTGGTTTTATATACAGAGATCACCTTCTAGATAATGTGGATCTGTGTAGCGTGCATCTAAATGTGATTTGATCTCTTAGGCACGTGTGGTTTTAGACACAGAGAGGTCACCTCCTAGATAATGTGGATCTGTGTAGCGTGCATCTAAATGTGATTTGATCTCTTAGGCATGTGTGGTTTTAGACACAGAGGTCACCTCCTAGATAATGTGGATCTGTGTAGCGTGCATCTAAATGTGATTTGATCTCTTAGGCACGTGTGGTTTTAGACACAGAGGTCACCTCCTAGATAATGTGGATCTGTGTAGCGTGCATCTAAATGTGATTTCATCTCAAGGTGCTGTAAGTGGACGGTGCGCGTTGTTATTTTGTACACATTGGGAACGCACACACACGAACACCGCATTCCTCACTCGAAGCTGACACACACATGGACGTATGATCAACACGCACACGAACGCCACTTTTCTCACCAGCAGCTGACGCACGTTTACACACGCGCACACACGCGCACACACAAATGGTAGTTTTTTTCACGTAAATGTTCCCTTCGTTTTTACACCCTACGGTGTGACATTGCTACGTTTTTGTCTTTTACGTATGCTCCCACGCTTGACTTGGTGGCCTTTCTGTCTGTGTTGGCCGCAGGCAAGACCGACAACAAGAGCCTGTTCGTAGGGGTTCTCCGCATGCTTCAAGAAGAAGCGCTGCTGCACACGGAGAAAGTGTGGCAACAGCTGCTGCGCGAGATGGCAGAGCAGGGCCTCTGGAAGGCACGTGCGGCCGACCGCGAGTCGCGCACGCCAGTCGTGTCTGATGCCCCTACGGGCGCGGCGGCATCTCCCGCTCGGCCTCGTGGGATCGTGTCACGCGTCTGCTGAGAGCAAGGCGACGTTTGCGGGCACCCTGGAGCATCGTACGGCACAACGACGGGGGTTTTACGGCGCTCCGTTCTGCCGTCAGCTTGGCGCGTGTGAATTGGCACGCGCAGCGGCGTTTTAATGTTGCGCGATCCGTTCGATGCACGCCCAGTTCCCGTAGTGATCGTGCCCTGTTCGAATTAACGGCGGTGTTTTCCAACGACTCGTGCTGGTTTTAACCTGGCCGACGTTAATGCTTGGGGGGGGGGGGGGGGGGGGATAGCCCTCTTGTCGTGGAACGTGTGTGGGTGATGTTGGTTTTTATTTGTGTCCGGTGTGCAAATAACAGGAGATGTACATAGTGGCGTGTACGCCCGATGACCTCCGACCCCTAAATTCTGTGGTGGGAGTGGAGCCGGCGTCATTAGTGAGTCTCTACTCCCTCTTTCAGGTGGGTCGATGAGTTTGCGATGTGGCCGTAGAATGTTTCTGGTCATACCCCTGTCATTACCTCCCGTAGCCACCAGTCCCTTCACACTCACAACTGATACCCCTGTCATTACCTCCCGTAGCCACCAGTCCCTTCACACTCATAACTGATACCCCTGTCATTATCTCCTGTAGCCACCAGTCCCTTCACACTCATAACTGATACCCCTGTCGTTACCTCCCGTAGCCACCAGTCCCTTCACACTCACAACGGATACCCCTGTCATTACCTCCCGTAGCCACCAGTCCCTTCACACTCACAGCTGACTCCCCCTGTCGTTACCTCCCGTAGCCACCAGTCCCTTCACACTCACAACTGATACCCCTGTCGTTACCTCCCGTAGCCACCAGTCCCTTCACACTCATAACTGATACCCCTGTCATTATCTCCTGTAGCCACCAGTCTCTTCACACTCACAACTGATACCACTGTCGTTACCTCCCGTAGCCACCAGTCCCTTCACACTCACAACTGATACCCCTGTCATTACCTCCCGTAGCCACCAGTCCCTTCACACTCATAACTGATACCCCTGTCATTATCTCCTGTAGCCACCAGTCCCTTCACACTCACAACTGATACCACTGTCGTTACCTCCTGTAGCCACCAGTCCCTTCACACTCACAACTGATACCCCTGCCATTACCTCCCGTAGCCACCAGTCCCTTCACACTCACAACTGATACCCCTGTCATTACCTCCCGTAGCCACCAGTCCCTTCACACTCACAACTGATACCCCTGTCATTACCTCCTGTAGCCACCAGTCCCTTCACACTCACAACTGATACCCCTGCCATTACCTCCCGTAGCCACCAGTCCCTTCACACTCACAACTGATACCCCTGTCATTACCTCCCGTAGCCACCAGTCCCTTCACACTCACAACTGATACCCCTGTCATTACCTCCTGTAGCCACCAGTCCCTTCACACTCACAACTGATACCACTGTCCTTACCTCCTGTAGCCACCAGTCCCTTCACACTCACAACTGATACCCCTGCCATTACCTCCCGTAGCCACCAGTCCCTTCACACTCACAACTGATACCCCTGTCATTACCTCCCGTAGCCACCAGTCCCTTCACACTCACAACTGATACCCCTGTCATTACCTCCTGTAGCCACCAGTCCCTTCACACTCACAACTGATACCCCTGTCATTACCTCCCGTAGCCACCAGTCCCTTCACACTCACAACTGATACCCCTGTCATTACCTCCTGTAGCCACCAGTCCCTTCACACTCATAACTGATACCACTGTCATTACCTCCCGTAGCCACCAGTCCCTTCACACTCACAACTGATACCCCTGTCATTACCTCCTGTAGCCACCAGTCCCTTCACACTCATAACTGATACCCTTGTCATTACCTTCCGTGGCCACTAGTGCATTCGCACTGTAGGCTGACTCAACCTGTCGGTGATTGTTCATAAGGTCATGCAAAATAGTCAAAACCTTTTTTACCCTGAGCTGCATTGCCATGTAGTCGTATGTCCTCATCAAAGTTAAGTTTAATACCATGATCAAGAATATTCATATGCGGTGGCTGTCATTATCAACGTTTCGACTCCAATCACCAGGATGTATTCTAAATTAATGTTCAGATACTGAGTGTGGCCAGTTCCCTGTCTTGGGCACAGTTCAAACAGCAGGGTATGGCCTCTCTGGTGATGCCTGTGCTCGAGGAAGGCGTTTCCCAGGTTCACGTGAACTTGTTATCATTCCAAGCCACCAAGCCTGTTCGATTTCTAACTACTGTGCTAATTTATTTTTTGCTGCATCTGTTTTTTTTAACTCTTGGAACTCAAAGATAACACACAAATGTCTACAAGGGACAGACAAGATCGCATTTTTTTAATTCTTTTTTGGAAAAGTCAAATATACAGCAGCCTCTAACGCGTGATTATTCTCTAATCGACGTTGTTCCCTCTCCCTGTCTCTCGGTGCATTCCAACGGATGTCTCGCTGTGATTTTTTGCGTAATTTCCAGCTTTTATTTTCCGGTGTTTTCCCAGCGGCTCTCTGCGTTTCTCATCCGTGTCTTATTAGGCGGTGATTGTGATCTAAGCAACCTGCCGGGTGGCTCAGTGGCAGAGCAAACGGCTCCCAGTTAGAGGGCTGTGAGTTCTAATCCTGGTTGGGAGTTCACTTCACCCATCATCATCACCCCTCAACCGTTTGATAACAAAGCAATCATCATCAGCTGTGAAAACCACAGCAAGAAAATTTGAAAAAAAAAAATTCTTGCTGTGGTTTTCACACCTGATGATGATTGCTTTTGTGTTGCAGTCGAAACGTCGTGAGAATTTTATTTCGATTTAAAGCTTTCGTGACTGCAATGATTCATCTTCTTTGGTTCTTTCGGTAAAGTCACGTATTTTATTGTTTCCCTTCTACGTGGTGGTGACTTTACCGAAAGAACCAAGAATATGAATCTCTCTCTGCAGTCACGAAAGCTTTAAATCAAAACTTTAAAATGAGCAACCACTTTGTGAGGATGTCAGCGGCAGTTGGCGTGTGGATCGACTCGCCCTCCCACCGTAGAAACGCAGAGTTTACACCGCTGGCTAGGGCCGTGAAACAGCAGATGAGCACCGCTTCAACTAATTTGGGGTAGGCAAATCACTTTTGACTTAACCTAAGCGAGAACGGTTTCAAGGGAGGAGACCCGTGGTGAACTGGCGTGTGGAGGGCCCTCCCGTGTACTTTTTGACCAGTGTCCTCTTGCCACAGCTGCTGGCCCCGGGTCAAGAGAAGTGGATCGCCGTTTTGGTCACGTGGCTCCTCAGCCACGGCGCGAAGCCCGCCTCCATCGGCGCCAACCCCTTGCACGCCGCGATGATTCTCATCCTTTACAAGGGCATTGATGGTAAGTAGCAAGAAGTGCGCGGTGATTCTTCGAGGTGCGCAAGTGGGAAACGCGTAAGAGTGTGTGTTAACCCAGGGGTGCTATTGTATTGCACGTATGTTTAATTAATTTTGCGCCGTTATGTGTGGTGGGTTCTGGAGACACTTTGGATAGGCAACTTCTTTATTACAGTACATAGTTCATAGTTAGTTCATAGTTCATTTATTTGGTTTAGCCCTGTGAGCCATTCGGCTCTTGAATCGGGTGCAACCGCAACAAACAAAAAACATGAACAAGAAAACATCTTAAAGTGACTTTGTGTTGACTGTGCAAACAGAAAATACAGGAACAAAAATATCAAAATATTCCTGAAATAGCACCGTACACCAACGCTGTGTGCAAAAATCCCAGTGGGATGCAAGTCAAATAACAACAACAACAACAACCACAAGACAACTAAGATTAAGGCCATCAGTCTAACTCCGCCACGTGGCGGTGAGCGGCCGTCTACGGGCAAACTGGCCGGCACGTCAGTTCGCCACCCGGGCCACGTCGCGGGCTCGGCGCCTGCTTAGCTCGCGAGAACCGACAGGGTCGGGAGGCGCGCCTCCGGGCGATTGGCGCAGAGAACCGCGTTTCTCAGGAGCTGCTTATCGGTTTGCGCCGTGTTTTTTTATCTGTCGCCAGACGAAGAGGGGCTGCGCGTCCTGAAGCTGCTCTTGGAGAAAGCCCCGAACGTCAACGCGAGGGACGCGGGCGGCAACTCCCTGCTGCACCTCGTCTTCTCTTCGCCGCCCTCGAAGCGCCACGACGAGATACTGCGCCTGCTCGCCGCGTGCCGCGTCGACGGCGCGTGCCGCAACAAGGCGGGGAGGCGCGCGTTCTGGGGCGTCGGGCCGAAAGACCCCCGCGTGCGGACGTGGAACAGCCTCGCCCGCGAGCAGAAAGGCGGCGGCGGCGGCGGGAGCGGACGCGACGGCGGGAGACGCAGGCGCCCGCCGGAGCGCAGGAGGGCGGCCGGGCCCGAGGCGCTCGCCTCCGATCCCGTGGGCGAAACGGTCGAGGAGGCGGGGGAGGACGACGACGACGGCGACGTGGAAAAAGTGGACGCCGCGAAGGAGGATGCGGTCAGTTTGGCCCGAGACGCCTTGGCCCGAGAAATCGAAGGGCTCATCGAGGAGTACGACCCCGCGGAGACGCGGGCGGCGAGATCCGCGGAGCCGGCGTCTCCCGCGCCGACGGCCGCCGAGCCGCCCCCGAGCGTCGCCGAACGCCAAGCCGGCGGCGGCGGCGGCCCTCCGGATGCGCCCGACGAAGCGGACGGTTTGTCCGACGGCGAAGACGCCCGCGACGAGGACGGTGTCGGGG
Source organism: Petromyzon marinus (assembly GCF_048934315.1). Lineage (NCBI taxonomy): Eukaryota > Metazoa > Chordata > Hyperoartia > Petromyzontiformes > Petromyzontidae > Petromyzon > Petromyzon marinus. The sequence continues at coordinate 3,013,936 of NW_027422706.1, read as the reverse complement.
ACGGCGGCGGCGACGACGACGGTGACGATGGCACGGCGGGCCCTGACTTCGAATCGCTGACCTGGGAGATCGAGTGCACTCGCGACGCCCTCAGAACCCTCAACGACAAGAGCCTCCCGCGCGCCGCGAGGAGGAATATCGTGAGGGTGATTTACTCGCTGGGCAACGGTGACTGGCACCTTCACCGCATCAAGAAAGTGAAAGGCGTCGCCGAGTCCAGCGAGATCAGGCTGTTTGAGGCCAGGGTAGACAGGGCCGCCAGGCTGCTTTGGGAATTGGCGATCGACTTTTCGCCACGTTGCAGTGCCAAGCCCGAGAAAATCACCGGCTCCGAAGAGTCTACTTCGGGAGGAGAGACGACTGGAGAAGTCTACAGCGAGATCATCCGCATTTGGGACATTGTCCTTGATCACAAGCAACTCGACCACAGAATAAAGAGGATCATTTCCTCCTGCGACCGTGGGACGTCCTGCTCGCTCCGCCGCAAGCTGAAGGGCATCGAGCGAGCATCGTTCCCCTCGCAGCAGAACGTGCGGCGGAGGTACCCGCTGCTCTTCGTCAAGGCGGGCGGCTCCACCGGTGCCCGGCCCGTGTCGGCGGAAGCCCGGGATTACTTTCCTCCGGCGAGCACGATGGAGAACGAGTACAACATCGAGAAGTTCCACACCTTCGGCACGACCGTGGCGCTCAACGTCCTGCGCTGCCCCGAGCAGACGATCGAATACCCGTTCCGCGTGGGAGAGCTGGAGCACTCGGTCATCAACCTGAACCCCACGCCCTCGGAAGCCATCATCCTCGTTGGCCGCTCGGGCACCGGCAAGACCACGTGCCTGATGTACCGGCTGTGGAACACGTTCGACAGGTATTGGCAGACGACCGCGCTCCGGGGAGAGCCGTGGATCCCGAAGGCCGCGCTTCCGCCGCCTCCGTTGCCGGACGACGCGGGAGTCGGGGAGGACGTTGCGTTTGACTGCCCCGTGAAGAACGGCTGTGTAGGTGATACCGGCCGAAAGGGAACGCGCGAGCCGGAACGAGAAGCTTGCCTCCATGCTTCAGAGCTTTTCGACGTCGACCGAGGAAATGATTTCTTGGAACCTGCGGCCGAGCTCGGTGCCGCACGGCTCGCAAGTCACCAGCCCGAGGGAGGCGCCGCTCCAATTTGTGAACATCTTCATCAGATGTTTGTCACCAAGAACCACGTGCTGTCTCGAGAGGCGCAAAGGAACTTTGTGGAACTGTCCAAATCTACCACCGGCACCCGGCACTACTCGCCCGTTGACATCAGCGGCGTGTACAGGCTCCAGGACGTCAAAGACGAGAACTTTCCGCTCTTCTTGAACTCGCGACAACTCCTCCTGCTGCTCGACGCGTCGCTCGCGAACCCGTTCTTTGCCAGGAACGGAGACGGGAGCTTAAAGGAAGCCGTCCGCGGGTGGTCCATGGACGACGACATTTTGGGCCTCGGCGACGCAGAAGACGCGATGGAAGAGGATCCTGACGACGAGGAAGACCACCGGGCGGACATCGGCAAACTTCACGAATCCAAAAAAGAGGACCCCAGGAAGTTCGTGACGTACGAAGTGTTCACGAGCGACATCTGGCCCGCCATGGTGAAGGGGAAGAGCCCGTATAACCCTGCCACGGTGTGGATGGAGATCAAGTCTTTCGTAAAGGGCTCCGTGGAGGCCCTCCAGAGCCCCAACGGGGTCCTCGGTTTGGAGCACTACGAGGAGCTGGGCCGGAAGCGGGCGCCAAACTTCACCGGGGACCGTGGCGAGGTGCATCGGCTGTTCCGCGCCTACCAGCACGTCAAGTCCCAGAGGTGCTTCTTTGACGAGGAGGACCTGGTGTTCCACATCTACTCTCGCCTCTGCCGGCTCGAGGTCACGCCTTGGTCAATACATGAGCTCTACGGGGACGAGATCCAGGACTTCACGCAGGTGCAAAATCAACCGTGCCGGTGCACGCGTTAAGTCGGTCGGAATCGGAACGTTTATTTGCATTGGAGGAATCCGATGAGCTATGAAGCTAAATTTTGATTTAAAGCTTTCGTGACTGCAGGGATTCATATTCTTGGTTCTTTCGATAAAGTCACCACGTTGAAGGGAAACGATAAAATAATAAAAATAAAACCATCACGACGTTTCGACTGCAACACAAGCAATCATCATCAGGTGTGAAAACCACAGCAAGAAAATTTGAAAAAAGTGGCGTTTTTTTCTTAACGTCAGCACCACGCAGAGCGATTTGACAAGTTTGTTCAGATGGACGAGTCCATCTATGTTTGGAAAAGAGGAGGGGGGAGACGAAAATAATGGATGCGGTCTGAAAGCCACCGTAAGCGTGAACAATCAATTAAGACCCGAAATGAAAGGACTTTACCGAAAGAACCAAGAATATGAACTATAAAGCTCTTTTTTTTACAGATCTCCAGATCTCAGGGCACATTTGGAGATGTGTTCCTGATTTTTGGATGCATCTGAAAAATTATGAAAATTGGTACCTAGATAAGAATTTCGGACGAGATCAGAATTTACATCATTAGACCTCCTTTGCCAGTACCAAAATAAAATAATAGGGTTTTCCCCTTTTTTTTCTGGCAACAAAACTGAAACCTTTTTACAAGGATTAATGTTACTGCATTAACCACAATACCTGCAGTCAAAATGCAAACAAAAAACACACACTATGATAATATATGTGGCATTGTCCTTGAAACTGATTGGTCCACACCAAGGGACGAGCTTGATGATTCGCTACCGCCTTAGTGCTGCGTGGTTAGCGAATCATCAAATAACACGTTATTTAAATGCGTGCCTACAAAGAGCAGCGTACTTCAATAGGGATTGCCATTGGTAGGGCTATTTTAATAAACAATGAATAATAAAGAGGAAGGACAAGTTCAAAGGCCTCGCATAATGCACATGCATAATGTACGTTGCCTCAGTAATCCCCCCCCCCCCCCCCCGTCAATTGTGCAAGAGCCCAGCTGCGTGGTCAACACATCTATGCCTCTATATAAGGAACGGAACAGTAAGACTTTTCCACAAATCTGGCTGTTGCCTGATGAAGCTAATTGTAATTACTGGCGAAACGTCACGGTACTCAGACTGTAAATGTTGTGGCTTGGCTCTCCAACGCACAACCGGTGTGCTGTACTAGTACACAACACTATACACTACACTACTATACACTACACTATACACTACACTATACACTACTATACACTACACTATACACTACATTATACACTACACTACTATACATGACACTACACACTAGTGCTGTACTAGTGATGAATTGGCCACGTTCTGTTTACGTGACAATCCTTACTAGTTGGCTGTTTTGACGACACATTTATATATTTACGCGATTTAACCCAAAAACCTCTATTACGGATGATATTGGTCGCGAAAGCCTACGTGACGTGTTAAACTGCATTGCGCACGTGTGGATTCTTGTATTTCACCACGGTGACCCACAGAGCATTAACCGGGTCCATAACTAAATAGCAAGGTTAGGGAGGTGTACAGCACGCCATTGGTGAAAATAACCAGGAGCGACGGGCCAAAGTGTGAAGCAACACTTGGGAATCAAAAAGAGCGGAACAAACGTCTCCCACAAAATAAAAACGCTGAGATAGACCCTGGGCCGGGACATCCGGCTAGGACGTCGGGGGACTGACGGGCGAGACTAACGGCGGAGTAGAGGTTCCAAGGAAGGAGAAAGCGGTGTAGACAGACGACGGCGATTCGGAGAAGCGACGGCGAAGAGCCGCCGACACCGCCGGGAGGCGTTTGCCCAGCAGCGGGAGGACGTTGACGGTGGAGAGACGACGGCAAAGTAGGTGCCGACTGACCGAGCGCCGTCACCTGCGACCGCCGCCCCCCCTTCGCCCCCTCCACCCACCACCACTCCACCGTGTCCCGTGCGCAGGCCGAGCTGGCGTTGCTCATGCGCTGCTGCGCCGACCCCAACGCCATGTTCCTCACGGGGGACACGGCCCAGAGCATCGTGCGCGGCGTGGCGTTCCGTTTCAGCGAGCTGCGTTCGCTCTTCCACTTCGCCAGCCTCCCGCCAAGCGGCGGCGGCGGCGGCGCGGCGCGTCGCTCGCGCATCGACGTGCGCAAGCCCAAGCGTCTGTACGAGCTCTGCCAGAACTACCGCTCGCACTCGGGTGAGCGCTCGCGAACACGTACAGGCCTGCGCCTGGGCGGGGGGGGGGGGGGGCAGGCGGGTGGCACGCCGAGCCGCCGTCGCTGCCACCGAGGTCCGGGTCTGCGGATGTCCCCGGCGCGAGGTACGCGCCCTTGGGGGGGGCGTCCGCCCGTGTTCGGTGACTCTCCTTGGCTCCGTGTGGCAGAGTCGGCTTGAGCGAGCTGGTTGGACTCGGGCTCTGAACCGGCATCTAATGAATCCGCTGTGGTTATTGGGGAAGGGCCCTTTTTTGCCGTACACCGCCGCCCTTCCGTGAATGCAGCCGGGAGCAAAACTAGTCGGGCTCATTGAACGGTGAAGCCTGCAGCAGATAGTTTAACATGGAGGCTTTTCGCAACCATTATTAGATTGCGTAAATGTGAAAATGCGTCATTAAACCCACCACCACCCAACACAGCAAATTGGTAAGGTTTGTCACGTAATCAAAACGTGCCAATTAGTTACTGCTGCTGAGTATCGCCGGTTCTCGTAATGCTATTAAAAACGCGACAACCTCGGCGCAAAGTCAAGCCGCGCCTTCTTCTCAGGTCGGGACCACGAGTTTAAACACTTGGTCCGTTAACACGCGGCCTCCGCACGATCCCCCCCCCCCCACGTAACCACCGCCGGTCCTTCCTCTCCCACGTGCCCCCTGCGTCCCTTCGCGCCAGGCATCCTGGCGTTCGCCTCCAGCGTCGTGGACCTGCTCCAGCACTTCTTCCCCGAGTCGCTGGACTGGCTGCCACGGGACCAGGGGCTGTTCGCGGGGCCGCTGCCCGTCCTGCTCGACTCGTGCAGCTCCGAGGACCTGGCCATCCTGCTGCGAGGCCACCAGCGCCGCGCCCAGCCCATAGAGTTCGGGGCGCACCAGGTTTGTTTGCCATTGGGCGGCGGAGGTCGGCTTTGTTTTTTTTGTCATCTGTAATCCGTGTACAACCTGGTGGAAACCGGTATGAAACCGGTATAAAGCGGTCTGAACCGGTTTTCGGCACGTGTAGATATCTGCAGCAGTAAACGTAACCTTTTAAACTCGGGAACGAAGGGAGCTGCCTGCCGCGGTGGGTGTCATAGGCAGCACGCTGGACTTGCAATCCAGCGGTCGTTGATTCCGGGGCACAGCAGCTGCAACAATGGAGCAGGTTTTTCAAATCCCTCCCCTCCCCCACTATCCACTCTGCAATACACACGGGCACACCGCAGTCGACTGGCAGGTTACGCGTGGTGGGATCAAGTGAGGGTACGCCTCCTCCTTCCAAGACGTTAGCTTAGGAGACAATGCCAGATACCCTCTATTGGAAGCCCTTCTTCCGGAAGTGGCATGAGCAATAAATCAATTGCAGGGCTTGCCCCTCTATCTCTTTTCGACCCAGTAACTAGGACAAATGTAACCGAGGGGTGATCTAGGCCGCCGTGAGGTTTGTACGTCCGCGTGTGCGCCAATCGGTGCATTCGTTACTTAAAAGTTCCACTGGAATCGGTTGCCGTTTCCTAAACTTTCATAACCGGTAATCGTTGCTCAAGCCGGTTATCGGATCAGTTACCAGTTAGCAACAGCGGTTTGTACGTGTCTTAGCTTTCCACTCGCGTACGAAGCGCATGGCACCCTCGTTTGAGAAATGGGCCCGAACGATTTGTTACCGAGATACCTCTGGATGTAACGTACGTTGAACTTCTTTCGCCTCCGTACGTAACCAACCGTGCTAGTGTTCAGATGTAGCCTCGCAGTTCCAAGCCGAGCCCGTACTCGAGCGTAAGGAGTGCTCGGTGCAGGTTAGGGCTCGTCTACACGTAGCGCATTGTTATCGCCTGCTTGTGAGTGTGCACGTATGCCCCCTTACACGCGAGTCATTACACAGGTAAACACGCATGGTGTAGTGGATATCAGCCGGAAACCTGGGTTCCATTACTGGTCGATTCAGCCTTAAAGGACCATCTTGTGCAGCGTGTAAACTTCAGCGCTTGGGAAACAAAGGCGGCCGGGCGTGGTGCTGGCCACCACCACCACCCCCCTCGTGCTCAGCAGAGCCACTCGCCCCAATAGTCTTGCGTGGTGCCGCTACAGGGGGTACCTTTGCCTCTTGCGCGCGACAGGTGATCCTGGTTTGTAATGAGAAAGCCAAGGAGCAGCTCCCAGAGGAGCTGAGCCTGGGCCTGGTGCTCACCGTCTACGAGGCCAAGGGGCTGGAGTTTGACGACGTTCTCCTCTACAACTTCTTCTCCGACTCGGAGGCGAGCTTCCCCCCCCCCCACGGCCTCCGCTTGGTGCCCGTTGCACGTGTCCCCGATATTGCCACCTTTCCCTCCTTGTCAGGGGACTCCTCGGTGCGGCCATCATGCCCTGGCGGCACGTCTTCGCCCTCCTTCTGGTCACGCCGGCTCAACTCTTTCCGCTCGTCTCGTTCTCTCGCTCGTGCGTCTGGCGTGCGCGCGTCCCCGCCGACCCTCCTCGCTCCGGCCGCGTTCTTTACGCCCGCGGGGGGGGCCGTGCGCAGGCAACCAAGGAGTGGCGGGTGGTGAACTCGTACGAGGCGCCTGCCCGCAGCGACGACGCCGGCACCGTGCCCTCGCCGCGGCCGCTGGAGGAGACGTTGCTGGAGGAGGAGGTGCTGCTGCCCGGCTCCCGCCCTCTCAACTTTGACCCCATTGCCCACAAGGTCGGCTCCTCGCTAACGGTCGCTCGCTTGTCTGGCCAGCTATCGCTGCACAACACAAAGCAAGCGGACGATACCTCTCCTTCGTTGATATTTTAAAGATGTTTTTTTTACATAATTAAAAATAAGAAAAGGTTTTAACCCTTTCTGGGAAATTAAACAGGAGGTTTAAAAATAGAAACATTTTGCAAGGCATCAAGTCTGCATTAACCACCACACACAGTACTTGTGGCAAATCATGCCAGGCAAGGCCCACTGAGCTACACAGCTCTTTTTCAGAAGCGGCCTGGCCACAAATCATAGCTCAGTGAATTAGCTTATGATGTGGATTTCATTTTTCCTCAGCCAAATACTCCAAATGCATGTTTCTAAATGTGGAAACGTAGAGAAATCCACATGCCCACGGGGGAGAAACAGGCAAACTCCAAATACACAGGTGCCAGGCTTGGGGATGGAACCAGTGACCTTCTCTGTACCACGCGAGATAGTTAACATCTCGCCACTGTGGCACCCGCACATCCCTGTCCTCCACGTGAAAGCACTTCTCACATTCCCCGTCACGCAACGCTTCTCAGATCGCGCATTCCCAGAGTGCCTTGCGGTAGACAGGAAGTTTTTAAAAGCGACTTTATTTTTCACACGGCGGCAACAGATCTGGTTGAACGGGACGCGTCGTCCGGTTATTGACGTCGTTGCCGCCGCACACAAAGCCGGCTCCACCGACACCGCTGACCGTGCCGAGCGTTCGCCCCCCCACAGGGCCTCTCCACCTGACGTTCACAAACCCGAGTCGACTTCGGAGCAGCGCTTGAACCCCGTGCGCACATTCGGCCGTCTCGTCACTCCGCTGCTGGATGAGGGCCTCCCCATTGGCCAGGCGGGCTGTGGTGGGGGGGGGGGTGATTTGACCATACTTCACCACGCCGGTCAACGTCAGTTGACGAAGTCGGGGAGCTTAGACGTGTGAGCATGGAAGCGCAGTATAACAATTTGATGTTGCTACACCTCTCCCACTGCTGCTCATCACGGAGCTCTGCGGCCTCCAGCACGTGTTATGCATGGCGGTCACGCGTGGAAGCACTAGCCAGGCCCAAATACCAGCTTAGCTTCTTAGAACTGATGAGCATATTGAGCAAATATTCCAGGCGATTACTCAGTGGCGATTACACGTGGCAGTAATCATCGCCCGCGACTGGCAGACTCATGCCTGTTGGCGGGTCAAGTGCCGAGTCACCTTGTGAATTGGCGCTTGACCTCATCTGAGATTAGATGTAAGATTTTTTATTTAAAGCTTTCGTGACTGCAGGGATTCATATTATTGGTTCTTTCGGTAAAGTCACCACGTAGAAGGGAAACAATAAAAAAAATAAAACAATAAATTTCTCACGACGTTTCGACTGCAACACAAGCAATCACCATCAGGTGTGAAAACCACAGCAAGAAAATTTGAAACAAGTGGCGGTTATTTTTAACGTTAGCACCACTTTTTTTCAAATTTTCTCGCTGTGGTTTTCACACCTGATGATGATTGCTTGTGCTGCAGTCGAAACGTCATGAGAATTTTATTTTAATTATTTTTTTATAATTTTATTGTTTCCCTTCTACGTGGTGGTGACTTTACCGAAAGAACCAAGAATATAGATAGATGTAAGGTGTACAGCACTCTGGGACGACCCAGCGTACAGGAGGGAGGTGGCACTCTGTCAAACGCAAACCGTTGCCGTCATCGACATTGTTCGATGAAAAGGCATTTGAAGAATCCCCCGGGGTGAAAATTGGCGCGGGGGTTTCATTTTTTTGTACCCTCGTGAAAATTGGCAAGCTGGAACGGTTTGTGTCAAAACCATCGCTGATCTCGTCACCGAGCGCAAACCATCGCCGCAAACTCCGCCCCACTCTTGCAGCGGCCTTTGGCTGGCCCGTTGAACAAAGACGGCCGCCGCATCGCGCGCCTTCAGGGTGCGCTTTCACAGCTCTCTGAAACGCCCCTCCTTCTTCAGGACCGCTTCTCGCGTTGTTCAGTTTCGTTGTTCTTCATCCCACGCGCCTCCTACGAAGGTCGGTTGGCTACGTACGGCGTGAAAGACGTTCGACGCTACGCGCCGGGCGCCTCCGCACGCTCGGCACGTCTCTCGCACACACACACAGACACACACACACAGACACACAGACACACACACACAGACACACACACACAGACACACACACACAGACACACAGACACACACACACACAGACACACACACACACAGACACACACACACACACAGACACACACACACACAGACACACAGACACACACACACAGACACACACACACAGACACACAGACACACACACACAGACACACAGACACACACAGACACACGCACAGACACACACACAGACACACACACACACAGACACACATACACAGACACGCACACACACGCTGCGGAGGGCGGCGGCTACACCGAGCGGCAGGGTTTCCACTTGCCAAGGGGGTTTTACCGAGGCCACGCGGCGACGCCGGCGCGCCGGCTCACCGCGCCGTATCCATTCCCCCAGGTGCTTGTCGGCGAGCTCAAGCGCCTGTACACGGCGGTGACGCGCGCCCGGGTCAACCTGTGGGTGTTCGATGACCACGAGGAGAAGCGCACGCCCATGTTCCGCTACCTCGTCGGGAGGAACCTCGTCACGCTCGTCCGTGCCACCCCGGGCGAAGAGGAGGGTGGGTGGCGGAGTCGCGTCGCCGCTTCGGCGATAACGCTCCGCCGGCTCCCGAGCCGATCGGCCGTCCAACTTGCGCTCGCACGATCCTGCTTGTCCCAAGAGCCTCCATTCAGCCACTGACTAGCACTCGTCTCACTCCACGGCACTCTCCATTCTCCTGCCTCTCCCCTCTCATCTCACCATACTCACCTCCATGTCCTCTCCTGCCTCTCCCCTCTCATCTCACCATACTCACCTCCATGTCCTCTCCTGCCTCTCATCTTACCATACTCACCTCCATGTCCTCTCCTGCCTCTCCCCTCTCATCTCACCATACTCACCTCCATGTCCTCTCCTGCCTCTCCCTCTCATCTCACCATACTCACCTCCATGTCCTCTCCTGCCTCTCCCTCTCATCTCACCATACTCACCTCCATGTCCTCTCCCGCCTCTCCCCTCTCATCTCACCCCACCGCCCTCCACGCTCTCTCCTGCCTCTCTCCTCTCATTGTAAGATTTAGCTCGCTTAACAGCACTTTCCCCAACAGTCTGTTAAGGCTATACGGGAGACCTTTGTCTTATGCCCTGCAGGCCTGGATGATGGTGTCTTTGTGCGCTCTTCCACGCCGGAGGAGTGGAACGCTCAGGGAGATTTCTTTTTCAAGCATCGTCGCTGGAAGGTGAGTGCCAAGACAGCTCGGTCTGGACACCTGGGCCTCAGCGTGGCAGTCCAGCCGTCGCTTGCCAGTGCTTGTTATTGAATTCTCGGTTACCAATTTCACTAAACTGAGCTTTTTTATTTGACCAGGCAAGGCCCACTGAGTTGTAGAGCTCTTTTTCGGAAGCAACCTGGCCACAAATCAAAGCTCAATGCGCTGGCTAATCTAGCAGCCAAATCCTGTTAACGCACATTGATCAACGTGGAGGGAAAAATCGGAGTGCCCGGAGAAAACTCCATGCGTCCACGAATAGAGAGAGAGAGATAGAGGGAGGGAGACATGCAAACTCCAGGCATCAGGGTCGCGATTGAACCCACAACTTCCTGTATCCCAGGCGAGGTATTTAACATCTTGTAACCCAAGGCCTTTGGCAGAGGTGGCCCACTCAGAACATAGCAGAGCTAAAACATTTCCACGGCGACCCTTTTGCCAGTTTTGAGATGATAAAAAACAAGGTTTTACCCTTGCTGGCATTATACCGGAGGCGTTCATATTTTGCAACGCAAAATAAGACGTGAGGAATCGCACGCACACACACACACGCACGCGCACGTGTGATGACGCAGGCAAACAAACAGAAGCGCTTGCTTCCACGCAAGGAAGTTTCCTCCAGGATAAGGAAACGGCGGCGCGATGGCAACCGGCCTCTCGTGCGCCGTGCCGGAGCTTCGTAGCGCGCTCGCAACCAGCGCTCGCCCCGACAGATTTTTGTCTTTGTGTCCAGGTGGCAGCCAAGTGCTACCGCAAGGGTGGGGTTGCGGCGAAGGAGAAGCTGGCGCTGGCTCACGACGCGGCGCTGCGCACGCAGAGCAGCGGATGGAGCCCCGGGTACGGCCGCACCTGCGCCGCTCCCTCGCGGAGGGCCAGGCGGGGGGTCGGCGCTCGGTAGCGAGGAAGCCGGCGTCGGCGGCGCCTGGGGGGGAAGAGCGCCCGGGGAAGCCGGTTCCGTGCCACCCGCGAGTCGGTTCCACGCTTCCCAATCCTCCAAATGTTTTTTGTTACGAAAGGCGCAAAGAAGTGTGCAGAGGTGCATGGGGGTGGGGGGTGGGGGAATTACACTGAGAGACTAAAAGGTAAAACGCATGGATCAGAGAAGAGACAGAAATCAGAGACGTCAAGTTGACCGGAAAAGAGTAAATTGTCCCGGGTAGAACGCAACGCCGGTGAAGGGCGACCGCCGTGGGAGACGGAGCCACGATTACCGGCTTTTTGTGCTAGAAGCTGATTTAATTGCTGAATTGTTAGACAATGAGGAATGGCGGCGGCTCGGGGAGGCCTTCATTTAACGGTTGATAGAACACAGCCGGCGATGATATTTAGTTTTGTTTAAACAATGGGACGCACATTAACACTGTAACTCTAACTCACGAGCCTTTGTCACTGCCCATGACTTTAAAGCAGGGCGTGGGCAAATTTTTTGACTCGCGGGCCACGATGGTTTCTAAAATTTGACAGAGGGGCCGGGCCAGGAACAGATGGATGGAGTGTCTGTGTGAACTGAATAAAAATTACGTGTTAAAAATCATTACGTGAAAGGATTTGGCCTTTAACAGGTAGCAAAGCATTTATTTGCAAGGCAGTTTAACAAATTGCACGAACATAGGGCCTATACACCACACTCCCGGTCAAAGTGCGCCATCTAATGGGGAAACTGGGGGCATTACAGGAGAAAGGTAAAATTTAATTTAATAATAATATTTGGACAAGTTCGGCGGGCCAGATTAAAAAGCCCAACGGGCCGTATAGGGCCCGGGGGCCGTACTTTTCCCACGTCTGCTTTAAAGGATACCGAGCCAGGCTTGAGCACCACAGAACGTCGCCGCTTCTCGGTATGCAACGACGCTCCCCCTCTGCTGCTGTTGCTGCTGCCCGCGTGTTGCGAGCAGCAAGGCCCAGGACTACCTTGCCCTGGCCAAAACGTACCTCGAGTGTGGCCTGCCCCACATGGCGCTCAAGTGCCTGCAGAACGCAAAGAGCTACCCCCTCTGCGGCAGGCTGTGCGAGCGTCTCGGCAAGGTGAGCCTCCGGCATCATCACCACCACCACCCCCCCCCCCCCTTACCATCTTTCATCCCACGCCTGTAAACGTTATTCATCATATTCTTGGTTCTTTTGGTAAAGTCACCACGTAGAAGGGAAACAATAAAATGATAAAAATATAAAACAATAAAATTCTCACGACGTTTCGACTGCAACGCAAGCAATCGTCATCAGGTGTGAAAACCACAGCAAGAAAATTTTGAAAAAAATTATTGCTGTGGTTTTCACACCTGATGATGATTGCTTGTGTTGCAGTCGAAACGTCGTGAGAATTTTATTGTTTTATATTTTTACTATTTTATTTTTTCCCTTCTACGTGGTGACTTTACCGAAAGAACCAAGAATATGAATCCCTGCAGTCATGAAAGCTTTAAATCAAAAGTTATTCATCATCTTAAGTACGTCGCCCGTTATTATAAGCCACGACATTGGATCCTGCCCCATTATTGATATCGCGACAATTGCCAAGCGACGCAGGAGGCACGTCCTGAAGGACGGCGTGGCTTTGTGTCACGTGCTCACCGAGTGTTGCCTATCCCGAGCTGCCTGGCACGAGCTGGAGCCTCGTTAATGATACAGGGCTAGGGGCCAAGTGGCCGGGTGGCTCAAAGAGTTCCCAAACGCTGCGATGGCCACCCCTGAGAAGAACCGGATTCGAATCCGGGCTGCAGCCACCTGTGAATAATGCGGGTTCTCAAGTGTTAGCGAGCCGATGGGTCGCCCAGTGACCGCACGATGACGTCGCGATGCGAGGACAGCAGCAGCAGCAGCAGCGCTGTCGGACTGCCTCGTGTTGACCCGGCGTTGACCTCGTGTTGACCTCGTGTTGACCTCGCGTGCTGCACGTGGTGTGCGAGTAGGTGCGAGAGGCAGTCGGGTGGTACATGAAGAGCTCGTGCTACGACGAGGCCGCGAGGCTCATTGAACGGTTTGTACTCCGCCCGTGCCCCGGGTTGCATTTCAATCGCGCGACTTTCATCCGCTCAACCAGGTTGCCCTCTTCGCATGTTAAAGTCGTACGACAACCCACCGTCGTCGTCGTCCTTCTTGTGTCGCTGCGCAATCTGGTACGCTTCGATTTTGGCGCTGCATCAGTTGTTGTAACGGTTAGACAGTTCGTGAAGTTTCTGAGAGATTGTTTGGCGTGTTTTTACAGCTGGATGATTGAGAAACCACGGTTTGCGCATTATCGCCAAACAATCAGCGTCGTTATTTTTCACTCTTCTCTAAAAACTCACGAATATCCCCTTGCTTACCCTCAACTCCCCTTCCCCATCCATTCCCCATCTTTTACACGATCTCTCTTCCCAACTTCCCTACCCATTCATCACACTCATTCATCATCAACTACTGATTGTCACTTTCATCATCGTTTATTGCACTCATCATATTCACGGGCTACTCATCGCACCGTTCGATTTCCAACACGTAGGCTTTCACGACCAATATCGTTCATAATACAGGGGTTTTTTGGGGTTAAATCGCGTAAATATAAATGTGTCGTTAAACAGAACACGCCAATTCGTTACTAGTACAGCACACCGGTGGTGTGTTGGAGAGTAAATCCACATTTACAATCCAAGTGACGTTTCGCCATTAATTACAACTAGCATCATCAGGCGAAACAGCAGGATTTTTCCATAAATCTGGCTGTCGCCTGATGACGAATTGTAATGAATGTTGTTTTGGATTTACTCTCCCAACACACCGGTGTGCTGTACTAGTAACCAATTTCCACGTTCTGTTCACGTGCCAAACATTACCAATTGGCTGTGTCAGGTGGTGGCCGGCTTAACGTGGACACGTTTATAATTAAGTGACCTAACCCAAAAAAACACTTGTATGTATCATTGCCAATTCTCCATTGGGCACCTTAGCGAAGGGGCTGTATGGAATCAAAACGTGATCGGCCATACGTTTAAAAGTGTTGAACGGCGTGGTGCCACCGTCACTCTGGACCCCCCCCCCCCCCCGTGCCACGGTGCGGTGCGCCCAGGTGTGAGGCCGAGCAGAGCCCCGACGGAGGCCTCGCCCCCGTGGACTTCCCGTGGAAGTGGCGCGAGCTCCGCTTCGTGGCCGCCAGGCGTCACGTGGAGCGGGGCGACGAGGGCGCGATGATGAGCTCGCTGTCCCGCGTCGCCTTCGAGGAGCAGCTCGCCTTCCTCAGGATGAACGACTTTTTGGCCCAGGCCGTCGCCCTCCTCGAGCAGAGGGGCAGGGTCGAAGAAGCCGGGAAGATGCTTCGAGAACACGGGATGATTACCGACGCGTTGCGGCTCGCCAGGCCCGGGAGCCAATTCGCTGGCGAGTGCCTCCTGGCGAAGGCCCGTGCCGCGTTGCGGGCGTTGCGGGCACGCGCCAGCCGACGAGACGAGGCGGAGGAGGAGGAAGCTTTGCGCGAAATAAAAGCAGAACTCCAGAGCGTGAGGGAAACGTGCGAGAATAACAACTTTGTGAGCGGGAAGGCCGAAGCCTGCTACATGCTTGGGAAGTTGGAAAGCGACGAAGACCTCCTGCGTGAAGCAATCACGCTCTTCCTCGAGGCCGACGTGGTCGTGGGCGCTGCCGAAGCGACCGCGGCTTTGCTGGACGTCGAGGGCGGGGGGTCGCCGCACGTCGTCCCCATCATACTCGAGGTGCTGCAGCCCCTGCTGCGGCTCGTGGCGAGCTTCCTCGGCGGCGGCGCGAGATCAGGGGAGGCCGCGGCTCATCGGGAGCAGTGGCTGGCGCAGAGCTGCGAGTTTTACGGCTTGAGCCGGAGCGAGGGGTCCTGCAGGGTGTTGACGCAGGAGGGCTCCAGGTTCCTCGACGTGCCCGGCGGCCCGAGGCACGGCGACGGAGAGCCGCCGCGCGTGCCCACGCCCGAGGCGGACCGCGTCCTCGCGCGGCACCTGCTGGGTCGCTGCGAGCGCCTCGCCCGGGCGGCGGAGTCCCGCGCGCGCCAGACGCCGGGGGTCTGCGGGCGCCACCCGACGGGAGGGGCGTGCCCGCTCCGAGATTGCCGCGGCGCGCACGGCGGCGCGGCCGGCGGGGCGGAATTGAAAAAGTTGGTGGCGAGCAAAGTTCACCTGGTGACGCTGTCCGGAATTCTCCTGGAAGCGATCCCGCAACTGGAGTCCCGGAGCCCCGAAGCGGCAAAATTTGTGGAGGCGCTCCTTCCCAAGCCAGAGCTGGCTGACTGCGAGGACCTCCTCGCCCTGCTGTTCCCCAGCCGTTTCCACCCGCGAGGGCTGTCGGAGAGCCCGGCGTCCTGCGGGGACATCCTGGCGCCGATACGGAGCAACCCTCACGTCGGCTCCGCGATGCGCGAGCTCGTGGCGCGGGAAGTCGCCTCCCGCGGCGAGGAGAGCCGGAGGGAATCGACCGACCTTTGGCTCGAGGCGTACCGCGCGGCGCGCGCCGTCAATTCTCCGACGGAGCCCGGCAGGCTCCTGCGCGCCGAAGAAGAAGAAGAAGAAGCGTTTCGCCGGCGCGTCGAGCGGAAGAGGTCGGGGCCGGGCGGCGCCACCGGCATGCTCGTCCTGCCCAATGGACGCTACGCCAGCTTTTTCAACCTCTTCGCGGAATCGGCGGAGAAGGCGTTCGCGCGGGGAGACGTGCTGGGCTCGATCCACGCCTTCTGCCGCTTCCGCAAGCTGATCGGGACGCGGCGGCAGCGTCGCGGCGGCGGCGGCGGCCTCGCGCCCAGCGTGGCCAACGCGGCGGCGATGGCGGAGCTGCAGTTGGTGCTGGTCTGCGCGGTCCACGCGAGCGCGCGCCCCGACGTGAACACGGTCTGCCTGCCGCAGGGCTACCTCGCCACGCTGAACCTGTGGAGCTGGATGCATCCGCCCAACCCGCGGGTGGGTGCGCCACGCGCGGACCGGGGGGGGCGCCTCGCGGATATTTACCTCCCGGACGTTTTTCCGTGAGGCTTTTCCAACGGAGAGTGAAAGTTAGTCATGCGTCAACTCTGTCCGGCCGTCCGTCCGTCCGTCTCTCTGTAACGCGGGGGTTGCGGTGGCTCTCTCCTGCTGAGAATGATCCGACACGAACGGAATTTGATCGTGAGAAAACCGTCCCCGTTGATCGAAAAGTTTAAGCGCCCACGATGTGGCTATAACAGCCGGCACCAAGCAGATAGGCGCGTGTGTGTGTATGTGTGTACGTGTGTGTACGTGTGTGTGTGTATGTGTGTGTGTGTATGTGTGTGTGTGTGGACGGAGTCTTGGCGTGTATTGAATCGTAATCGATTGTTGATCTGGCCAACTGCGTGTCATTAGAAACACCGCACCCGCCGCACACGGCCAAACAAATTGAACGTCGGGCGCGGCACGCAAACTTTTAAAGTTGCGGCTCACCGGTAAGCTGACGGACAATCCGCAACAACCAAATTCAGCAACCGCCTCCGAGCCCAAAACTCAACGAGGAGATTGGCCACGGCAACTCAGGCGCAGAGTTGGCGACGCGTTTTGGTGCGATTGTATCATCGTACGGCTCTCGCAACGTGACACACGCTGACGGAGCACGTGAGCGCGATGCTCCGGACGCTCGCTCTCTCACGCCGTTTAATTGTCACTCTGTGGCTCTTTCGGTAAAGTCCACGTGGTGGTTAGAAAATAAAATAAATTAAATCACGACGTTTCGTGCGCAACAACAACAGGCGTCCGTCAGCAGGTGGGACAACCACAGCAAGAAATAATTGCTGAAGTGGGCGAGAGGCCTGCCGTGACAAGAGGTTATATAGGTAAGAGAGGGGGGAGGAGTAAGGGGGGAGAGAGAGGGGGGGGTGAGTGGGCGGGGTTGGGAGTGGGAGGCTGGCGAAGCTGGAGATGCGGATATGAAGGCAACAACCATAAAGCAGTTAAGGTTTGGATACAAATTGAGCAATCATTGGAAGGATGTTATTAACCAGGTAAAAAACTTAACTGCTTCATGGTTGTTGCCTTCATATCCGCATCTCCAGCTTCCCCAGCCTCCCACTCCCAGCCCTGCCCACTTCCCCCCCGGTCTCAGGTCCTCTCTTCCCCTAGCGCTTCTCTCTCCTCCCCCCTCTCTTACCTATATGACCTCTTGTCACGGAAGACCTCTCGCCCACTTCAGCAATTCTTTCTTGCTGTGGTTGTCCCACCTGTTGTCGCGATTCGTTTTATTTCGTCTTATTTTCTACCTACCACGTGGGCTTTTACCGAAAGAATCAAGGAGTGTGGATTCCTGCAGCCACGAAAGCTTAAAATCAAGATTGTTTCATCGTTCCCCCCTTCAGGCGAAACATCACCGTGACGTCTTCGAGGCTATTAATGAGTTCGGCAGAGGCCAGCAGCAACCTTCCGGCCACGACAGAGTGCTGAGGCACGTCGACCACTTGGCCCTCATGGTGTGCGGCGAGCGCAACGAGTTCCTGCTCGACGCCTGCGGCGATGACCCCTGCGTGGAGTCGGGGGCAGCGGAGCGCCTGGTCGTGCTGTGCCTGGTCATGCTCGTTAACGTCCACATCCTGAGGAGGGCGAAGCTCCAGTCCCGCATCCGCGCGGCCGTCAGGAACGCCGGCGAGGGCCTCCCGCCCGAGAGGCGGGACAGGCTGCCGCCGCGTCTCCTGCGCTGCCTGGAAGCGGCCGACGCGGCCAAAGGACCCGGCGACGTGGCGGCTGCCCTGGACGCGCTTCTGCGGCAGAGGGATGGCGATCGTCTCTACGACTGCGTGTGGAGCTCGCGGAGGCGCGGCTTCTTTCTCCACCGCGGGTCGTCGGCCTCCCGATTCCCCGAGCGATTTGAGCGCGACCCGGGGGAGCCGGGGATTTCCGCTTCGAGCCCGGGGCGGTTCCCGAACGGCGACGGCGGCGAGGAGAGGGGGGAGGAGGAGGAGGAGGAGGACGAGGACGAGGAGCGGAGCGAGCTGCTCTTGCTGCGTCATCTGGCCGCGCGGCGGGAAACGGAGGAGCGGACGCGGCTGAAGGCTCGGCGCAGGTGGAGAGCGGCACGGCGGGCCCTGCAGTTTGCCGTGGCCCTGAGCGCCGGGCTGAGGGAGGAAGCCACGGGACAGACGGTCCTCAGACCCGCGCGGCTGACCCAGGGGCGCTGCGGCGTGTGCGGCGTGAGCTTCGCCGAGGAGCGGGACGCCAACGCCGACGCCGCCGCCGGCGGCGCGTCCGGCGTCTCGGCGAGCGGCCACTATGGGTCCCGGGGCCACGCGTCCGGGACGGAGCGGTATCACGCCTACGTCGTCGAGTTCCGTCGCCTGGTAGATCCGGCGACGCGGAAGGCGGCGGCGGGGCTCCGGCGGTCGGAAGGGCCGCGCCGCCAGGGGCGCGCCGGCGCGCGGTTGGAGATGCGTCGGGAGGAGCTGAGGGAGGCGATGAAGCGCGTGGAGCTGCTGGAGCGCGAGCAGCGCACCGGCGTGCTTTGGGATGGTAAGGGTCGCTGCTCCTCCTCGTCGCGTGCACGGCTATCGGGGGTTTAAATATCCGCTCGCCTTGATTTGTTTTACCAAGATGTCCTCCTCGGTTTCCTGCTCGCCGCGTCCGATCGGAATCTTAATTTAGACTGCAAGGAGGAATCCGGTGAGCTGTGGAGCTCTTTCCCGCGGATGTCCAGAATGGGGGGGGGGGGGCTGGGTCAGCCAGTTACAACAGCAATCAATGCAATAAAAACCGATAGGAGTGCAACACTGAGAAGATGGTTAAGCAATTCACTAAATATAAATTAGTGATCATTTGTATTATTGGTTCTTTCGGTAAAGTCACCACATAGAAGGGAAACAATAAAAATATTTTTAAAAAAAATTCTCCCGACGTTTCGACTGCAACACAAGAAGCAATCATCATCAGGTGTGAAAACCACAGCAATAATTTTTTTTTTCAAATGTTCTTGCTGTGGTTTTCACACCTGATGATGATTGCTTGTGTTGCAGTCGAAACGTCGTGAGAATTTTTTTATATATTTTTATTATTTTATTGTTTCCCTTCTACGTGGTGACTTTACCGAAAGAACCAAGAATATGAATTCCTGCAATCACGAAAGCTTTAAATCAAAAGTGATAATTTGTATTCGTATTTATCAAAGCTTGGGCAAAGTATTAAAAAAACACCAGCAAAAGACATCCAAAGTGCTGCTGCTAGGAGAAGCGAGCTTGGGGGGGCTTGGGCAGGACGCGTCGTCAACGGACCGGGAGGAACGACGGTTACCCGATGGTCGACGCCGATAACGGAGCAAGCGGCGAAGGGACATTGCGTCCGAGAGAGAGAGAGAGGTCGCGTCCACCGGAGCGACGAGATCGAGATTGTTGCACCGCGGGATTGCGCGGGCGGTGGCAGTGGCCCCGGGAGGCCTTCACTCGGCGGTGGATTGATCACGGCGATCTTTTATTTTCCATTCGTACGGCTGCCGATATGGATGCAGAGCAACGTGCACAATTTGACGTGCATGGGGGGTCAAGCCGGACAATCGCGTCAGGAACACCGGGTGTATCGCTGTAACGATGTCTTCTGCGTATTTGTTGGATGATCGGGAATTGCGTCGTTACATGTCCACAGTCGCATCCAGGAGAGTTTTTAATATTCCATTTCTGCATCAGGTATCTGCTTCTGCCCCCGCTCTGTGCGGATGCGGTTTATTAATTAATCGCATCCGCTGATGATGGATCTTGGAGAAGCGTCGCTTTGTAATCAAAACTGTATCCTGTCAGAGTGAAGGCTCCTAACTCCTTTTTAAAGAGATTACTTTGAACACCGTTTACTTGATTAACTCCCTAAACATAAATGCGATTTGCGGTCCCATCTTGTGGCAGATGGAACCTTACAGAGCAAATTAATCCGTGTGGTCGTTAATCCGAAGACGGTGAGAGCACCGCATCTTCACATCGGATCACGGACTCCTTGGTGCCGGGTCTCCAGTACCGCATCAGGGCAACACCAAACCCGCGATGCCACTCAGACCCGGTCGCGGTGCCTCGTGATGGGGCGCCTCGGTGGCTAGGAGATGTGAACTACCTCGCCCGGCATACAGGAGGTCGCGGGTTATATCCCGACCCTGACGCCTCTCGGCAATCCCCTCCGCTTATGCGAACGCAACCTTAGAGGCCTCGGATTGACCGAGCGGGGCATCGCGCGCGGCTCTGCCTCCGCGGAGGAGGCTTGCGATGATGAGGCCTTAGAGGTCGGCGCAAGCACCTTGAGGTGGCGGTTCACGCGGGGAGAGGAGAGGAAACGCCAACCAGGATTTGAACTCGCAGCCATCGCGAGCCTCCCCCCCCTCTCTCCAACACTGAGCCACACGGCCGGTTTGCCACGGTGCGCAGCAGGGTGACGTGCAATTGTTAACACGACCTCTACCGGCGCTTTCTCAGCGCTGTGAAGGAGGGCCGTTGCCTGAAACGTCGCGTTACGTAGATACGTTTTGAGGCCGTGACTAACGCGAGGTTTTTCTTTGTTAGGCTGTGCTCTGCGCAGCATCGCCAAATAATTCGTCTCGTTCCGGTGCATTGGTGGTTTGTCGCGATGGGAAAACGGCGTTCCGGGCTTCCAGGCTCCGCGGAGGACGATTCCACGAGCATCCCTGATGATCCCCCGCCTGGGCGTGTTTGCGTGTTGGCGTGCGTGTCGGGAATTTCACCGTGCAGTTGGCGAGAAGCTGCGATCGGCGGTGGAGCATTTGGACAGGTGCACCACGGAGCTGGAGTCGATCGTGGCCCGCGGAGCGGCCGACGCAGGTTTGTCGCTCGATTTTACCCCGAGGTCGTTTCTTTAATCATCCGGTCGGAGTGACGAGCTCACGGCGGTCAACTCTCTCTCTCTCTGTCTGCTGCTGGAGTCGGCCAAGTGAGCTCGCGTGAACCAGTTTTGCCGTACGGGGGGGGGTTTCTCCTTTCACCCGTACCCCTCGTGGACAAAGATGGCCAACGCGCGACCGTGTACGACCCATTGAGTCCACATTCCTCGCTCCGCCGTCTCGTGTTCGGCCGCCCCGCGGGGGCGTCCGCGTCGGATTTTGAGTGCGCGGCGGAGGCAGCCGGTGGAGGAGCGGGGCCCCCCGTGCTCGGCGGCGCGTCGATCGGCGGGCCCTGCGTTGTTGGCGGGACGCGCTCTGTGGTTTTGCCCGTTGCGGGCGGTTGACCGGGCCCTGGTGGTGTTCATCAGACGAGGTGCATGAGGATGAAGGAGAGCCAGAGGGGGCGGCGACCTTCAAGGAGCTCGACCCGCTGCACAAGACGGAGCGCAGGCCGGGGCCGCGGCGACGCCGAGGAGTCCCGGCTCCGGCACTCGGGCTTTGAACGGGGACACCGCCCCTGCTACACACACACACACACACCACCAGATCTACACACATTCACTAACCCCAGCTATACACACACACACACACCACCAGATCTACACACATTCACTAGCCCCAGCTACACACACACACACACCACCAGATCTACACACATTCACTAGCCCCAGCTACACACACACACACACCACCAGATCTACACACATTCACTAACCCCTGCTACACACACACCACCAGATCTACACACATTCACTAACCCCTGCTACACACACACACACCATCCCCAGATCTACACACATTCACTAGCCCCAGCTACACACACACACACACCACCAGATCTACACACATTCACTAGCCCCAGCTACACACACACACACCACCAGATCTACACACATTCACTAACCCCTGCTACACACACACCACCAGATCTACACACATTCACTAACCCCTGCTACACACACACACACACCATCCCCAGATCTACACACATTCACTAACTCCTGCTACACACACACACACACCATCCCCAGATCTACACACATTCACTAACCCCAGCTACACACACACACCATCCCCAGATCTACACACATTCACTAACCCCAGCTACACACACACACCATCCCCAGATCTACACACATTCACTATCCCCAGCTACACACACACACACACACCATCCCCAGATCTACACACATTCACTAACCCCAGCTACACACACACACACACCACCCACAGATCTACACACATTCACTAGCCCCAGCTACACACACACACACACCATCCCCAGATCTACACACATTCACTAGCCCCAGCTACACACACACACACACCACCAGATCTACACACATTCACTAGCCCCAGCTACACACACACACACACCACCAGATCTACACACATTCACTAACCCCTGCTACACACACACCACCAGATCTACACACATTCACTAACCCCTGCTACACACACACAGCATCCCCAGATCTACACACATTCACTAACCCCAGCTACACACACACACCATCCCCAGATCTACACACATTCACTAACCCCAGCTACACACACACACCACCAGATCTACACACATTCACTAGCCCCAGCTACACACACACCACCAGATCTACACACATTCACTAACCCCTGCTACACACACACACCACCAGATCTACACACATTCACTAACCCCAGCTACACACACACACACCACCAGATCTACACACATTCACTAACCCCAGCTACACACACACCATTCCCAGATCTACACACATTCACTAACCCCAGCTACACACACACCATCCCCAGATCTACACACATTCACTATCCCCAAGCTCCGGCACTCAGGCTTTGAACGGGGACTCCGCCCCTGCTACACACACACACACACACCACCAGATCTACACACATTCACTAACCCCAGCTACACACACACACACACACCACCCCCAGATCTACACACATTCACTAGCCCCATCTACACACACACACCATCCCCAGATCTACACACATTCACTAGCCCCAGCTACACACACACACCATCCCCAGATCTACACACATTCACTAACCCCTGCTACACACACACACACCATCCCCAGATCTACACACATTCACTAACTCCTGCTACACACACACACACACCATCCCCAGATCTACACACATTCACTAACCCCAGCTACACACACACACACACCATCCCCAGATCTACACACATTCACTAACCCCAGCTACACACACACACCATTCCCAGATCTACACACATTCACTAACCCCAGCTACACACACACACCATCCCCAGATCTACACACATTCACTATCCCCAGCTACACACACACACACCATCCCCAGATCTACACACATTCACTAACCCCAGCTACACACACACACACCACCCACAGATTTACACACATTCACTAGCCCCAGCTACACACACACACACACCATCCCCAGATCTACACACATTCACTAACCCCAGCTACACACACACACACACCATCCCCAGATCTACACACATTCACTAACCCCTGCTACACACACACACCATCCCCAGATCTACACACATTCACTAACCCCAGCTACACACACACACACACCATCCCCAGATCTACACACATTCACTAACCCCTGCTACACACACACACCATCCCCAGATCTGCACACATTCACTAACCCCAGCTACACACACACACACACCATCCCCAGATCTACACACATTCACTAATCCCAGCTACACACACACACCATCCCCAGATCTACACACATTCACTAACCCCAGCTACACACACACACACACCATCCCCAGATTTACACACATTCACTAGCCCCAGCTACACACACACAAACACCATCCCCAGATCTACACACATTCACTATCCCCAGCTACACACACACACACCATCCCCAGATCTACACACATTCACTAACCCCTGCTACACACACACACCATCCCCAGATCTACACACATTCACTAACCCCAGCTACACACGCACACACACCATCCCCAGATCTACACACATTCACTAATCCCAGCTACACACACGCACCATCCCCAGATCTACACACATTCACTAACCCCAGCTACACACACACACACCATCCCCAGATTTACACACATTCACTAGCCCCAGCTACACACACACAAACACCATCCCCAGATCTACACACATTCACTATCCACAGCTACACACACACACACACACCATCCCCAGATCTACACACATTCACTATCCCCAGCTACACACACACACACACCATCCCCAGATCTACACACATTCACTAACCCCAGCTACACACACACACCATCCCCAGATCTACACACATTCACTATCCCCTGCTACACACACACACACACACCATCCCCAGATCTACACACATTCACTATCCCCTGCTACACACACACACACACACCATCCCCAGATCTACACACATTCACTATCCCCAGCTACACACACACACCATCCCCAGCGCAACACACACACACACCATCTTCCGGACCAGGCAATGTGCGTGGATTCCACGTGCCTGCAACATTTCACATTTGAATACAAATTAGTTTGTGTTAGTACGTTTTGAAGGGTTTGTCTGTTACCTTAATATTTACCAACAGGCAACTAGTTCCTATGCCAATTTAAAGCTGTTCTTTATAACATTTTGCATTTCAAGGCCACGGTTGGTACGGACCAATGCGTTTGGCTTTTGTTATTCAGGCTAACGGAGAAAAACGTGCACAGTGCATCTCCTGCGTGTCGCGGTGCAGGGATCAACGAGCGCTCCACTCTCCTCCACGGCGACACCATCACGCTCCACTCTCTACAGTGACACCCTCACGCTCCACTCTCTACAGCGACACCATCACGCTCCACTCTCCTCCATGGCGACACCATCACGCTCCACTCTCTACAGTGACACCATCACGCTCCACTCTCTACAGTGACACCATCACGCTCCACTCTCTACAGTGACACCATCACGCTCCACTCTCTACAGCGACACCATCACGCTCCACTCTCTACAGTGACACCATCACGCTCCACTCTCTACAGTGACACCATCACGCTCCACTCTCTACAGTGACACCCTCACGCTCCACTCTCTACAGCGACACCACCACGCTCCACTCTCTACAGCGACACCATCACGCTCCACTCTCTACAGCGACACCATCACGCTCCACTCTCTACAGCGACACCATCACGCTCCACTCTCTACAGTGACACCATCACGCTCCACTCTCTACAGCGACACCATCACGCTCCACTCTCTACAGTGACACCATCACGCTCCACTCTCTACAGCGACACCCTCACGCTCCACTCTCTACAGCGACACCATCATGCTCCACTCTCTACAGTGACACCATCACTCTCCACTCTCTACAGTGACACCATCACGCTCCACTCCCTACAGCGACACCATCACGCTCCACTCTCTACAGCGACACCATCACGCTCCACTCTCTACAGTGACACCATCACGCTCCACTCTCTACAGTGACACCATCACGCTCCACTCTCTACAGTGACACCCTCACGCTCCACTCTCTACAGTGACACCATCACGCTCCACTCTCTACAGTGACACCATCACGCTCCACTCTCTACAGTGACACCCTCACGCTCCACTCTCTACAGCGACACCATCACGCTCCACTCTCCTCCACGGCGACACCATCACGCTCCACTCTCTACAGTGACACCCTCACGCTCCACTCTCTACAGTGACACCATCACGCTCCACTCTCTACAGCGACACCATCACGCTCCACTCTCTACAGTGACACCATCACGCTCCACTCTCTACAGCGACACCCTCACGCTCCACTCTCTACAGCGACACCATCACGCTCCACTCTCTACAGTGACACCATCACTCTCCACTCTCTACAGTGACACCATCACGCTCCACTCCCTACAGCGACACCATCACGCTCCACTCTCTACAGCGACACCATCACGCTCCACTCTCTACAGTGACACCATCACGCTCCACTCTCTACAGTGACACCATCACGCTCCACTCTCTACAGTGACACCCTCACGCTCCACTCTCTACAGTGACACCATCACGCTCCACTCGCTACAGTGACACCATCACGCTCCACTCTCTACAGTGACACCCTCACGCTCCACTCTCTACAGCGACACCATCACGCTCCACTCTCCTCCACGGCGACACCATCACGCTCCACTCTCTACAGTGACACCATCACGAGCCGAGCTCGCAGTGCCGGAGAGACCGCCGCACGACATGCACAACTTCGTTTTTTCACGCAGCTACCCAGAATGCCGAGCAGGCCGCGTCCCGCACGTGCTTCTCTTGCCGCTAAACTGAATCGTAGTTTTGTGGACCGTGCCTGGGCCTGTGTCCAGGTCATCATTGACCAAAAGTCGGCGTGATGGACGTGAATGTAGTTTGTTTGTAATAGTTTACGTGGGGTTTAACTAGTTTTGTGTAACCACCGAACGCGTTCATTTTACGTAGCAGGCGCTTCCTGCGATTGACAGAATGACAGCAACGAAAGAACACGGTAGATCATTTAGAAATTCATCTTCACGCATGGGATTCGCATCCCAGATTTCTTCCGCTGTACACGTTAATTTACTTCTCTAACATCTTAAATGGATTTTGTTATCTGTCAACGCGACGAATATAAATTCGGCATTCCGTTTTGGTAACACTTTTTTGCATCTTGTCTGTATTGTTCTGAAACAAGATGAGTAGCCTTTTATTTACAATAGCAATGTAGACACGTGAATGATGTCATGCCAAAATTGTAATTGTTTTACATTAAAAAGATAATCAGACGATTAAAAGGTCCAATTCATTTTCGATTGTGGTCAACATTCCACCACTTTGTACAGGAATGACGGCCGCATTTGCAATTGAACATCGAACCACTCTGTCTCTAAACTCTTTGGTTCTATTGGGTAAAGTCACGTAGGTAAAAAATAAAATAACAAAAATCACGACGTTTCGGCCACAACACAAGCGGCCTTCATCAGGTGAAGGGACGAGACTGCTTGTGTTGTGGCCGAAACGTCGTGATTTTTGTTATTTTATTTTTGTTACCTACGTGACTTTACCCAATAGAACCAAAGAGTGTGGATCCTTGCAGTCACGAAAGCTTTAAATCTAGAACACTCCAGTGTCTCTACTCACTCCCGCAGACTGAGGGTGGCCCACAACGGCCGGGGTGAAAGGGCGCAGTGCTACGGTGCCCCTGGGCACTGAGGAGTTGCTCCCCGTGCAGTCTTGTCGTGGTGGTGGTGGTTCACGCTGTCAGGTGGGGGTGGGGGTGCCAGGGACATTTTTTTAATCATCAGAAAACTTCGGAGCAACAAAAAAAATCGCGTTGCTCAAATCGGTGCAGACGGGTTGACAGAAGAGGCCGCAGTCGCACGTGAAATACGGCGACTGATAAATGATCGCGATGATTGCGATCACGATCTTTGCGTTGGCCGCTGCTGCTGTTTGATGATGACGACGACGATGGCGTGGAGAGATAGACATAAAGCGTCGGCTTGATTTAAACAAAGTTTACTCGCCACTTCTTTGTTCCGCCTTTGTTAGTGTAGGGGGTGAAGTGCTCCTGTTACTGCCGCCGCCTCGCTGATGGATTGAGCAGCAAGGCGATTTGTGCCTGAGAACATTTCACGAGGACATGCAGCGAGCACTGACCGCGATCATCCGCGGGGTTCGCTCGAGAATGCCGCTGACCCCATAACATTGATTAGCCCAGCGACCTTTTTTACGGGCCACGTCCTGCAGTTGAGAATCCTAAAATCTAAATTGGTCCAAAGTTTGCTGCTGAAAAAACATCGGTTCACAAAGCCCTTCGGCCATTGCACCTACAAGGCGTCTACTTGATTTACATTGTCAAATAGAGCCTTTAAATTTTGATTTAAAGCTTTCGTGACTGAAGGGATTCATATTCTTGGTCTTTCGGTAAAGTCTCGTAGAAGTTTCCCTTATACGTGACTTTACCGAAAGAACCAAGAATATAAATAGATCCTTGTTTATTATGTGATGAAAAGCTTTGAGTTGTGATTGGAGGGATCTCTGATCAATTCCTGGAGAAACGATGGAGGGCCTGGATTTCGTTGTTTTTTCTATCTGCGAGGGGCCACTGATTGACACAACAGACACTGCTTTAGAGTTGCTCCAGATCTGCCACCAAATGAATTGCTGTCTCTGCAACACGTGTTCATTTCACTGATTGACGTTGGAGAAACTGTCTCCTTTATCTCCCCTTTGCATACAGCAGAGTAAAACCTTGGATTGCGAGTAACTTGGTCTGCAAGACGAGCAAAAATTTTAAGTAAATAATTTGATAAACGAGCGAGGTCTTGCAATACGAGCAGTACGTACAGTACACGCTTTGTCTGCGGAGCGTCACGTGATCACAACTGATATACGAGTGCTTTGATATACGAGTATATGTATATTTTATTGATGGATTACAAACACGTTTCCGGAACGAATTATGCTCGCAATCCAAGGTTTTACTGCATGTATATTTTATTGGTGTAAATTTAGATGTCAACCAAGCACAGGGTGAGCAAGTGGGTTTAGGAAAGGTTTCTCTACAATCCACCACGTGCATACAGACAACCAATCAGATCCTGTAAAAAAACTAATACCAATACAATTATACCTGGCCGTTCTAAACTTATGAAAATGCAGTTGACTTGGCAGGAAACTGACAGCATATACGCTCTAAAGAAACCAAGCCCTGCATATATAATAAGTTTACAGAGATTGCGCGTAAAGAGTTAAATAGATGTTGGAATGCGAGCGTCGACCGAGAAGACCCGTAGCGTTATCCGTGGGTACAAAGCGGTCACCCCAGATTCCAGCCACGCCACGCTCGCACGGCCCCGGACCAAGCGCTCGGCCGGCGCGCCTCTCCGCGTGGGGGTTCCGTGGCATCCCCTCCGTGTTTCGCGGGCTGTAGTTGCTACCCGATTTGGTGTCGAGTTACCCCGACAGTCGGTATCCCGTGGACGGAACGGCACTCATTTAACACGCAAAGCGCTTTGCCACGAATTAGCCGCAGTAACCTCGCTGGTCTCGTCAAAGAGCAAAAAACCACCGTCACGCAAACTTCGGTGGTCATCCTCACATCAGCGGCTTCTGGCGGGCCCTTGCGGCCGTCTGGAACGCTCTGACTTCCGATAAGCCACCGGAATTATGCACTTTTAAAAATAATTGCCCAACGCACATTATAACATTGCAAATACATCCATCATGTAAACACAATACCTAACAAACCTTTGCCTGTGCTCGCAGAAGGTATCCACTGGTCTTTTTAAACAATTCTAGTTAAAGATAAGCGGGGAATTTACAGGCAAGCGGTAGATGCGGCCCGATTTGGTGTCGAGGTACCCCAACAGTCGGTGTCCTGTGGACGGAACGGCACTCATTGACACAAAAAGCGATTGCCACAGCGCCGCTGCCATGAGCCCATCTCTCATGAAACAAGAACCGGAAGAAAATGACAACTTCGCTACGTGGCCCAGAGTGATGGTGGAGTGTGAAGAGGAGATAACGGTGGAGCGTGAAGGTCAGGGTTCGACTCCAGGTGGCGACCTCCTGGTAGATGTAGTCGCCGTGAAGCAGGAGGATGAGAACTGAGACTGTCGCTTGTGATCGCCCGGTCAACTTCTGAAAAAGCGGTCATTTAGCTCGGTCGGCATTACCGGGAAAAATTAAAGATTTGTTCGTCTAGTAAACTGGAAAGGGAATTTGGCCACATTCTATGGATCTGTTTGGGCCGCCGTTTTTTTATGGGGGGTGGGGGGAAGTTATTGATCACGTAAATATATTCCCTTAATTTAGAGGTATCCATATAGTTAATTTGTTCTGAAAGGCGGCCTTAGAAAAGTAAACATTGAACAAAATAGTATCATTGCACGCGTCTCCATAACGAGCGTGTAATGACTCTTGATTTTAAGCTTTCGTGACTGCAGGAATCCATGCCGTCTGGTTCTTTCGGCAACGTCGTCGCACAGCAGGTAAGAACAAGACTCTTGCTCGTGTTGCGATGGAAACGTCACGTGATCTATTATTGTGTTTCTACCCACCGTGCGACTTCACCGTGAGAACCACGGCGTGGAGCTGGTGCTGAAAGCGCCAACAACGCCGGCAAACGTGTCGCTGTATTTTCAATACTGAGAGCAAGTAACGCAATTATTATTATTACTGTAACCAGTTCTAACGTGTAAAATGCACGCGTAGAATTGCGCCAGTGGGAATTGAAATGCGCGCAAATGTTACGCCGATACATTTTGCGTACTTGGGCAAAATGTAATTCAATGCAGACAATGCAAATGCGACAAATAGATTATTGCATTGTCAAAATTCCAGGGAGTTGGGGTTTGGTAAGGGTGAAACTCTGCAACATCGTTTTTACCGGTAATTTTCCCCACTGTAAAAACCTTTTGCGGTTGCACAATTAATTGTATAGATTTACACTTTGCAACAAATGGGGCACGTTTAAATTCAAGGAGCTACGTTCACACAATTAACTAGACCAACCTCATCCACATTGCTCCTCACAAAAGTGTCATATATACATGAACCAGAAGCCATATATACATGAACCAGAAGCCATATATACATGAACCAGAAGCCATATATACATGAACCAGAAGCCATATATACAAGAACATAGTACTGAACTGCCACCGTACATCGTCAGCGTACTTACCAGACATACGTGAGCAATGTTTTTAATCAAGTGATATCTCCTTCCTACGACAATATATTAATATTTTTTAAAAAAATAAATACACATCATGTACAAACATGCCAATGGCCTGTAACTTTGTTGGCGCCAACATGCTTTTTCTCGTTGCCCCACTAGCAGCGCGAGTAGCCCAAATGTTGTTGTGGGTGAGTCCAGCCACGGTGTTCACCACGGGCCAGCTTCGTGCAAGCGGCAAAACAGCGGCACGTTTCAGACGACGGGATTAGAGCGCTACCCAATTGAGTTTGGGGGGCTTCCTCCGATGTTGGAAAGTCAAGTTCAGGGACCTTCCATAAATGACGTCACGCACCTATGGGGGGGGGGGAGGGGGGTCAGACATTTGTGACGATGTGTGACGAGGTGGCGGGAGGAGGGGGGTTTGAGAAATGTGACGTCACGTAAAAATGCGCAACTTTAAATAAACGTAATTAAATAGAATTGTCACAGCTACTTTTGATTCATTTTCATTATTCACTATTTGATTATTTAAATTGACTAAGGCCACCTTTTATTTCTTCCACGAAGGAGCATTTTGCTTCTCCATGGGAGAATGGGTGAGTGGGTCGTTGAGTGAGTGGGTGGTTGAGTGGGTGGGTGAGTGGATGGGTGAGTGGGTGAGTGGTTGAGTGAGTGGATGGGTGAGTGGGTGGTTTAGTGGATGGGTGAGTGAGTGGTTGAGTGGGTGGTTGAGTGAGTGGGTGGGTGAGTGGTTGAGTGGGTGGGTGAGTGAATGGGTGAGTGGGTGGGTGGTTGAGTGAGTGGGTGGTTGAGTGGGTGGGTGGATGAGTGGGTGGATGAGTGGGTGGGTGAGTGGGTGAGTGAGTTGTGGGTGGGTGGGGTAAGTGAGTGGGTGAGGTGAGTGGGTGGGTGAGTGAGTGGGTGAGTGAGTGGGTGGGTGAGTGAGTAGTGGGTGGGTGGGGTAAGTGGGTGTGTGAGGTGAGTGAGTGGGTGAGTAGTGGGTGGGTGAGGTGAGTGGGTAGGTGAGTGAGTGGGTGGGTGAGTGAGTGGGTGGTTGAGTGAGTGAGTTGCTTCTCCATGGGAGAATGTTGAAGCAAACAATCTCGAGTTGAAGCGTTCGTGACTACAGGAATCCACACTCTTTGGTTCTGTCGGTAAAGTCGTCTCGTTGGTAGGCAGACAATAAAATAATTAAATACGCACTACAATGACAATAGTTTAAAGTGATTTGCCGCGTGTTTTATTTTCAAAATGGAAATATGGTTTAGGGGGGGAGGGGCAGAACTTTGTGACGTCATATTTGAAAGGGGGGTCTGACTTTTCGTGACGCCGTGTGACGAGGAGGGGGGGGGGTCAAAAATCGGCCAAATCGTGTGACGTCATTTATGGACGTGCCCCCCTTTATATCCCTCCGTACCGGTGTCATCGCTGCTCACGACTCTGTGTGGCGAGCAGATAACGTCGGGGCAAGAGGACGGTAACGTTGTTCAAACTACACGCCACGGGCCCGGCACCATGCGGTGTGACATGCCCCCATGTCACGACACAATTATTTAACGTTCTTACAATAACACGTCCGGCATTGTGTATGCATGTATTTACTTAAATTGTGATTCGCAGCCGACAAAAAATTTCCAAAAAAGTTTTCCTTTTTTAATGAAATACTATTAATCAAAATAAGCAATAGGTCGATTAATTAACAAAAAAATCTGTTTGTCAAGAAATATCAACATGCAAATTCGTACAAATTCGTACTGAGGTTTTACATTTGCCAGAAATTGTTAAAAGCTCAGTACGTCAAGCTCACCATACTTGCTTGATGATGATTGCTTGTGGTTGCAGTCGAAACGTCGTGAGAATTTTGTTGTTTTATATTTTTTATTGTTTCCCTTCTACGTGGTGACTTTACCGAAAGAACCAACAATATGAACCCCTGCAGTTACGAAAGCTTTAAATAAAAAAAATATTAATATTCATTAATTATTAACAAGCAAACTACATTTGTGTTTTTTTTCTTAAATGCATTCCGTTTTAACTTGTAACTAATCTTTTTTTTATGTATTGACAATTTATAGGTTTGCATTCCACTGTGTGGTGCAATTATTAAACATTCTAACAATAACATACCCAGCATTGTGAATACATATATTTAAAATGTGATTCACAGCAAAAAAAATAGTATGCTTTTTAACGAAATACTATTAACCCAAATAAGCAATAGGTCGATTAATTAAAAAAAAAAAAGATCTGTTTGTAAATAAATGTCAACATGCTAAATAAGTAAATGAAATAAGCATAGGAATGAATGCTTATCTTAACATACTTATTACACACGTTCATTTGAAATGTTATGCAGGAGATAAAATCACCGAAGTTGACCAACATAGCAGAGCAATCGGTTCAGACTGGTAGTGAGTGGCAAGTCTACACAACGATGGTTTTTTATGGTAAATCGTCCAAAGAAATGTAACTGAAACCAACACACCAGCATAACACAATGCCCCCCAAAGCATTTTTCTTGACGATTGGCCATTCCCCTGGGCATGCAGCCAGTGGTGTGGGCTTAGTTCATTTCATAGTTAGTTCATTTATTAGGTATAGCCCTGTGAGCCATTCGGCTCTTGAATCGGGTGCAACCGCAACAAACAAAAACATGAACAAGAAAACATCTTAAAGTGATTTTGTGACTGTGCAAACAGAAAATACAGGAAAAAAATATCAAAATATTCCTGAAATAGCACCGTACACCAACGCTGTGTGCAAAAAATCCCAGTGGGATGCAAGTCAAATAACAACAACCACAAGACAACTAAGATTAAAGCCATCAGTCTAACTCTGTACTACAATAAACAAAAACATGGCCAAAACAAAAAAAACTTTTCGAAATCACCAAAATAAAAGCCAAAAATCCAATGTAACAGTGATCATAGGGACTGTGACCGAATTTTTTACAATGAACTACGTAAATAAATTATAACACCAAAATCTAGAGCCATATTTTAGGCCACTGAATAGCAGTGGCAGCTAGGGTTTGATTACAGCACCGAGGCTCACCTGTGGTGCAACTTCGCCCTGAGAGGTGCGTGGCAGGACCAAGTCTGGATCGTGACTCTGGCTCGACTCGTTGTTTAGCCGTGGCTTGGGGCGAGGAAGGAGATGGTATAGTTATCTCTTGAACGGGGGTCACACCCCTCAAAACTGTACCACCAACAGCCTCATCCCACGCGCACGTGCAGCCACGGGCCACCAATCGCTTCTGCGAACCATTTACTAAAAACCACATGGGATAAAAACCACGTGCTTCATACAGTACACAAGGCAGTGACATATTACCGTGTTAGAGTACTCGAAGGCACCAAATTCGTTATGCGCCGTTTCTGCATGATCCAGAAGCCATATATACATGAACCAGAAGCCATATATACATGAACCAGAAGCCATATATACATGAACAAGAAGCCATATATACATGAACCAAAAGCCATATATACATGAACCAGAAGCCAAATATACATGAACAAGAAGCCATATATACATGATCCAGAAGCCATATATACATGAACCAGAAGAAATATATACATGAACCAGAAGCCATATATACATGAACCAGAAATCATAAATACATGAACCAGAAGCCATATGTACATGATCCAGAAGCCATATATACATGAACCAGAAGCCATATATACATGAACCAGAAGCCTTATATACATGAACCAGAAGCCATAAATACATGAACCAGAAGCCATATATACGTGAACCAGAAGCCATATATACATGAACCAGAAGCCATATAAACATGAACCAGAAGCCATCTAGACATGAACCAGAAGCCATATATACATGAACCAGAAGCCATATATACATGAACCAGAAGCCATATAGACATGAACCAGAAGCCATATAGACATGAACCAGAAGCCATATAAACATGAACCAGAAGCCATATACACATGAACCAGAAGCCATATATACATGAACCAGAAGCCATATATACATGAACCAGAAGCCATATAGACATGAACCAGAAGCCATATAGACATGAACCAGAAGCCCTATAGACATGAACCAGAAGCCATATATACATGAACCAGAAGCCATATATACATGAACCAGAAGCCATATATACATGAACCAGAAGCCATATATACATGAACCAGAAGCCATATATATACATGAACCAGAAGCCATATATATACATGAACCAGAAGCCATATATACATGAACCAGAAGCCATATATACATGAACAAGAAACCATATATACATGAACCAGAAGCCATATATACATGAACCAGAAGCCAAATATACATGAACAAGAAGCCATATATACATGATCCAGAAGCCATATATACATGAACCAGAAGAAATATATACATGAACCAGAAGCCATATATACATGAACCAGAAGTCATAAATACATGAACCAGAAGCCATATGTACATGATCCAGAAGCCATATATACATGAACCAGAAGCCATATATACATGAACCAGAAGCCTTATATACATGAACCAGAAGCCATAAATACATGAACCAGAAGCCATATATACGTGAACCAGAAGCCATATATACATGAACCAGAAGCTATATAAACATGAACCAGAAGCCATCTAGACATGAACCAGAAGCCATATATACATGAACCAGAAGCCATATATACATGAACCAGAAGCCATATATACATGAACCAGAAGCCATATAGACATGAACCAGAAGCCATATAGACATGAACCAGAAGCCCTATAGACATGAACCAGAAGCCATATATACATGAACCAGAAGCCATATATACATGAACCAGAAGCCATATATACATGAACCAGAAGCCATATATACATGAACCAGAAGCCATATATATATACATGAACCAGAAGCCATATATATATACATGAACCAGAAGCCATATATACATGAACCAGAAGCCATATATACATGAACCAGAAGCCATATATACATGAACCAGAAGCCATATATACAAGAACATAGTACTGAACTGCCACCGTACATCGTCAGCGTACTTACCAGACATACGTGAGCAATGTTTTTAATCAAGTGATATCTCCTTCCTACGACGATATATTAATATATTTTTTTTAAATATATACACATCATGTACAAACATGCCAATGGCCTGTAACTTTGTTGGCGCCAACATGCTTTTTCTCGTTGCCCCACTAGCAGCGCGAGTAGCCCAAATGTTGCTGTGGGTGAGTCCAGCCACGGTGTTCACCACGGGCCAGCTTCGTGCAAGCGGCAAAACAGCGGCACGTTTCAGACGACGGGATTAGAGCGCTACCCAATTGAGTTTGGGGGGCTTCCTCCGATGTTGGAAAGTCAAGTTCAGGGGCCGTCCATAAATGACGTCACGCACCTATGGGGGGGGGAGGGGGGTCAGACATTTGTGACGATGTGTGACGAGGTGGCGGGAGGAGGGTGGTTTGAGAAATGTGACGTCACGTAAAAATGCGCAACTTTAAATAAACGTAATTAAATAGAATTGTCACAGGGGCGGTGCCGAGGGGTGCCGGGGGGTAGGTCCAGGGGCGGTGCCGAGGGGTGCCGAGGGGTGGGTCCAGGGGCGGTGCCGAGGGGTGCCGAGGGGTGGGTCCAGGGGCGGTGCCGAGGGGTGCCGAGGGGTGGGTCCAGGGGCGGTGTCGAGGGGTGCCGAGGGGTGGGTCCAGGGGCGGTGCCGAGGGGTGCCGAGGGGTGGATCCAGGGGCGGTGCCGAGGGGTGCCGAGGGGTGGGTCCAGGGGCGGTGCCGAGGGGTGCCGAGGGGTGGGTCCAGGGGCGGTGCCGAGGGGTGCCGAGGGGTGGGTCCAGGGGCGGTGCCGAGGGGTGCCAAGGGCTGGGTCCAGGGGCGGTGCCGATAGGTGCCGAGGGGTGCCGAGGGGTGGGTCCAGGGGCGCTGCCGAGGGGTGCCGAGGGGTGGGTCCAGGGGCGGTGCCGAGGGGTGCCGAGGAGTGGGTTCAGGGACGGTGCCGAGGGGTGCCGAGGGGTGGGTCCAGGGGCAGTGCCGAGGAGTGCCAAGGGGTGGGTCCAGGGGCGGTGCCGAGGGGTGCCGAGGGGTGGGTCCAGGGGCGGTGTCGAGGGATGGGTCCAGGGGCGGTGCCGAGGGGTGCCGAGGGGTGGGTCCAGCGGCGGTGCCGAGGGGTGCCGAGCGGTGCCGAGGGGCGGGTCCAGGGGCGGTGCCGAGGGGTGCCGAGGGGTGGATCCAGGGTCGGTGCCGAGAGGTGCCGAGGGGTGGGTCCAGGGGCGGTGCCGAGGGGTGCCGAGGGGTGGGTCCAGGGGCGGTGCCGAGGGGTGCCGAGGGGTGGGTCCAGGGGCGGTGCCGAGGGGTGCCGAGGGGTGGGTCCAGGGGCGGTGCCGAGGGGTGCCAAGGGCTGGGTCCAGGGGCGGTGCCGATAGGTGCCGAGGGGTGCCGAGGGGTGGGTCCAGGGACGCTGCCGAGGGGTGCCGAGGGGTGGGTCCAGGGGCGGTGCCGAGGGGTGCCGAGGAGTGGGTTCAGGGACGGTGCCGAGGGGTGCCGAGGGGTGGGTCCAGGGGCAGTGCCGAGGGGTGCCAAGGGGTGGGTCCAGGGGCGGTGCCGAGGGGTGCCGAGGGGTGGGTCCAGGGGCGGTGCCGAGGGGTGGGTCCAGGGGCGGTGCCGAGGGGTGCCGAGGGGTGGGTCCAGCGGCGGTGCCGAGGGGTGCCGAGCGGTGCCGAGGGGCGGGTCCAGGGGCGGTGCCGAGGGGTGCCGAGGGGCGGGTCCAGGGACGGTGCCGAGGGGTGCCGAGGGGCGGGTCCAGGGGCGGTGCCGACGGGTGCCGAGGGGCCGGTCCAGGGGCGGTGCCGAGGGGTGCCGAGGGGCGGGTCCAGGGGCGGTGCCGAGGGGTGCCGAGGGGCGGTTCCAGGGGCGATGCCGAGGGGTGCCGAGGGGCAGGTCCAGGGCCGGTGCCGAGGGGTGCCGAGGGGCGGGTCCAGGGGCGGTGCCGAGGGGTGCCGAGGGGCGGGTCCAAGGGCGGTGCCGAGGGGTGCCGAGGGGCGGGTCCAGGGGCGGTGCCGAGGGGTGCCGAGGGGCGGGTCCAGGGGCGGTGCCGAGGGGTGCCGAGGGGCGGGTCCAGGGGCGGTGCCGAGGGGTGCCGAGGGGCGGGTCCAGCGGCGGTGCCGAGGGGTGCCGAGCGGTGCCGAGGGGCGGGTCCAGGGGCGGTGCCGAGGGGTGCCGAGGGGCGGGTCCAGGGGCGATGCCGAGGGGTGCCGAGGGGCGGGTCCAGGGACGGTGCCGAGGGGTGGGTCCAGGGGCGGTGTTGAGGGGTGGGTCCAGAGGCGGTGCCGAGGGGTGCCGAGGGATGGGTCCAGGGGCGGTGCCAAGGGGTGCCGAGGGGTGGCTCCAGGGGCGGTGCCGAGGGGTGGGTCCAGGGGTGGTGCCGAGGGGTGGGTCCAGGGGCGGTTCCGAGGGGTGCCGAGGGGTGGGTCCAGGGGTGGGTCCAGGGGCGGTGCCGAGGGGTGCCGAGGGGTGGGTCCAAGGGCGGTGCCGAGGGGTGCCGAGGGGTGGGTCCAGGGGTGGTGCCGAGGGGTGCCAAGGGGTGGGTCCAGGAGCGGTGCATAGGGGTGCCGAGGGGTGGGTCCAGGGGCGGTGCCAAGGGGTGCCGAGGGGTGGGTCCAGGGGCGGTGCCGAGGGGTGGGTCCAGGGGCGGTGCCGAGGGGTTCCAAGGGGTGGGTCCAGGGGCGGTGCCGAGGGGTTCCGAGGGGTGGGTCCAGGGGCGGTGCCGAGGGGTTCCGAAGGGTGGGTCCAGGGGCGGTGCCGAGGGGTGCCGAGGGGTGGGTCCAGGGGCGGTGCCGAGCGGTGCCGGGGGGTAGGTCCAGGGGCGGTGCCGAGGGGTGCCGAGGGGTGGGTCCAGGGGCGGTGCCGAGGGGTGCCGAGGGGTGGGTCCAGGGGCGGTGCCGAGGGGTGCCGAGGGGTGGGTCCAGGGGCGGGTCCAGGGGCGGGTCCAGGGGTGGTGCCGAGGGGTGCCGAGGGGCGGGTCCAGGGGCGGTGCCGAGGGGTGCCGAGGGGTGGGTCCAGGGGCGGTGCCGAGGGGTGCCGAGGGGCGGGTCCAGGGGCGGGTCCAGGAGCGGTGCCGAGGGGTGCCGAGGGGCGGGTCCAGGGGCGGTGCCGAGGGGTGCCGAGGGGCGGGTCCAGGGGCGGTGCCGAGGGGTGCCGAGGGGCGGGTCCAGGGGCGGTGCCGAGGGGTGCCGAGGGGCCGGTCCAGGGGCGGTGCCGAGGGGTGCCGAGGGGTGCCGAGGTAGTTAACATCTCTCAGAGACATGATCTAACCCACGAGGGTCCTCCTCTACCGGAGCAGATAGTTTTTCCCGTATTTGCTCAACTAAATGTTGGTCACCTAATATACAAACCTATAGCCCATATTTTCAACCTGTCCATCAAATAAGCATCAGTTCCTCTAGAATGGAAAGATTCCTATGTCCGTCCACTTTACAAAGGGGGCCCTAAAGATGATCCCAATAACTACCGACCTATCTCAATTTTGTCCCCATTGATGAAAATTTTTGAAAAATTATTGAACTACCAAATTATCAGTTTCCTGTCCACCAACAATCTACTACATCTAAAACAATCCATGTTCCGAAAAAAATACAGCACCACATCTACTGCATTAGACTCTTTGAATAAAATTCACAACAGCCTTGATAATAAGCAGTACTGTGCCTGTCTTTTTCTTGACCTGTCCAAAGCTTTTGATACAGTAGACCACAACACCTTGCTTAGTAAACTAAGTTGCCTCGGTTTTTCCGAAAACACAGTACAATGGTTAAAAAATTACCTCTTTTCTCGCACACAAACTGTATTCACAGATGGTTGGAGGTCAAACAGTGTTAAGATAACAAAAGGGGTTTCACAGGGTTCCATCCTCGGCCCCCTCTTGTTCTCTCTTTATGTCAATGTCTTGGGCACTGACCTGGATCATTCCAGGGTAAATCTTTTTGCAGATCACACGATACTGATTATTGCTGGCCGCTCTCCAGATGACGTGATTGCTAAGTTCCAGGGTGATTTCAACAAACTACAACATCAGCTAGTTTCTCTTAAACTAGTCTTGAATACCTCCAAAACCAAGGTGCTATGCTTTTCACCGGAACTAAAGCAGGAAGTTATTTTTCCCCAATTACATTCCTTGAATAATTATCCAATAGATCAAGTTAAGATCTATAAGTATCTTGGGATCATCCTGGATTCAAAACTTAATTTTGAAGATCACATTGATTATATTGGTAAAAAGACAAAAAATGTTTTTCTGTATTGACACAAGCATTGCTTCCCCCCAATGTTCCGTTTGGAATAGATAAAAGCTACCATACTGCCTCTACTTGACTACTGTGACATCGTGTATAAATCAGCCCCAAGTACTGTACTGAAGAAGCTTGATTCCATCTATCACTCGGCCTTAAGATTTGCATTGAACTGCCCATATAGGACTCACCACTGTGATCTCTACATTGGGTCAAACTTAACATATCTTAATGTTCGACGGCTTGTGCACCAGATCTTATTTATTCACGATGTACTTACAAAACATTCCGCAGACTACCTACTGGATCTCCTCTCTGTTTCAAAGAACAAATTTGACCTCAGGTCTTCGCTCATTTACCAGCTTCACATTCCCTATTGCCGTACAAAAACTGGATGAAGGGCCTTTGCTATTGATGCCCCCAGGGTCTGGAATGCTATTGCCAATAAACTGCAACTTGAATCACTACCTATGAGATCTTCACTCAAAACTGCTCTAGAGGAGTTGTACAACCCTAGCTGCCACTGCTATTCAGTGGCCTAAAATATGGCTCTAGATTTTGGTGTTATAATTTATTTATGTAGTTTATTGTTAAAAATTCGGTCACAGTCCCTATGATCACTGTTACATATGATCACTGTTACATTGGATTTATGGCTTTTATTTTGGTGATTTCGAAAAGTTTTTTTTTTGTTTTGGCCATGTTAATGTTTATTGTAGTACGGAGTTAGACTGATGGCCTTAATCTTAGTTGTCTTGTGGTTGTTGTTGTTATTTGGCTTGCATCCCACTGGGATTTTTGCACACAGCGTTGGTGTACGGTGCTATTTCAGGAATATTTTGATATTTTTTTCCTATATTTTCTGTTTGCACAGTCACACAAAGTCACTTTAAGATGTTTTCTTGTTCATGTTTTTTGTTTGTTGCGGTTGCACCCAATTCAAGAGCCGAATGGCTCACAGGGCTATACCAAATAAATGAACTATGAACTATGAGTGTTGAGTCTATGGTGCAGTGTTGAGTCTATGGGCAGTGTTGAGTCTATGGGCAGTGTTGAGTCTATGGGCAGTGTTGAGTCTATGGTGCAGCGTTGAGGCTATGGGCAGTGTTGAGTCTATGGGCAGTGCTTATCAGTTCTACGGAATTTTAGCCTCGCTGTCACGTGGTCGCCTATCCGCGCTACGTTTTCTAAACGCGCCCTGCTAAAGCCACACGTGGTCGCGACAGCGGACAAGTCACCCGCCCGTGTTAGCGGCACGAAACGTCGGACCTTCTTCACCACCACACGAGGGAATAGTTTCGTGTGTAACCTCGCCACGACGTGGTAAAGAGCTGAAGACCCCCCCACCCCCACAGACATCTACGGAGCGTTGTGCCGGTAAGTGAGGCCTGGTCCTGGTGAGTGTCTCCGGCCTGGGCTAGATGGCCCGGCCTGCCGGGGCTGGGCTGGGCTGGTACCACCCCCCCCCCTCCCTCCCACCATTCCCCTGTCGTCTTTGTGGAATAGCTGAGGGGGTCTAAACTGTGTTTGTTAATCCGCCCGTGGATTTTTAACATTCGTGTAAATATCTCAATAGAGATCATTTACATTTTGATTTCAAGCTTTCGTGGCTGGTCTGCGTGTACAGCTTCCTAGGGGACACTGGGAGACAGCGGAGAGAGATTAAACGGACAGTGGTCAGTATTGTAAACACAGGCAAAGCGATGATTGCATCGATGTTCAAAATACCTTTTAGTAAACGTTAGAATTTTCTTTGTTATGGTTTCCCGATTCAAGAGCCGAATGGCTCACAGGGCTATACCAAATAAATAAACTATGAAACTATGAAAACCTAATTCCTACCCCAAACCTAGCTCAGTCGATTCACCACGAAGCAATTTAATTGATTGCTGCGACGATCATTGATTCATGCCAGCCATCCTGTCGTTCATTGGCTTCCTCATCAATAATGGATAGTTATTACCAGGACCATAGTTCTAATAAATGTCATATCTTAATACCTCTGCAAATGTCAAGGACTCAATTAGCTAGGTTGACCGTTACGTACATGTTATGTATATCGTTTATTGTTACATTTGAATCGCAGTTACTTTGATTGCTGTTGTTAGATTGTATTTTACATCTTTATTTTGGTGATTTTGAAAACATGGTTAAGCCATGTTTCTTGCGGAAGTGCGGAGTT
This sequence comes from Petromyzon marinus, assembly GCF_048934315.1. Lineage (NCBI taxonomy): Eukaryota > Metazoa > Chordata > Hyperoartia > Petromyzontiformes > Petromyzontidae > Petromyzon > Petromyzon marinus. Next base: position 2,971,751 of record NW_027422706.1, on the reverse strand, counting down.
GGGCCTGATAACTTGAATCTAAATTGTCTTATGGTTGTTATTGTTTGACTTGCATCACACTGGGAATTTTACACACAGCGTTGTAATACGGTGGGGTTTTTTTCTGTAAGATTTGCGGGTTTATCCAGGTTGCTTCTGTTGCACGTCGTCACTTTAAGATGTTTCTCTGTTCATATTTTGTGCGAGTGTAAAGTATTTGTATCTGCCACGGTTGGTTGGGCGGGGGGGGGCAGTGCAGTTGTGCAACCTCGTGTGGTTCATAAACATGTCACAAAGGTTTTTGGGGTCAGAGCGCATTAAGTATAAATGTTGTGTCATAACCCTCCACCAGCCAACACAGCCAGTAAGGTTTGTCACGTAAACAACGCGCCAATTAGTTACGAGTATAGTAGTGTAGCGTATAGTGTAATGTATAGTGTATAGTAGTGTATATAGTAGTGTAGTGTATAGTAGTGTATAGTATAGTGTATAGTGTGTAGTGTAGTGTATAGTGTAGTGTATAGTAGTGTATAGTGTAGTGTATAGTAGTGTAGCGTATAGTAGTGTAGAGTATAGTGTAGTGTATAGTGTAATGTATAGTGTATAGTAGTGTATATAGTAGTGTAGTGTATAATAGTGTAGTGTATAGTGTGTAGTGTATAGTATTGTAGTGTATAGTGGCGTGTATAGTAGTGTAGAGTATAGTGTAGTGTATAGTAGTGTAGTGTATAGTAGTGTAGTATATAGTGTAGTGTATAGTAGTGTAGAGTATAGTGTAGTGGATAGTAGTCTCGTGTATAGTGGTGTGTATAGTAGTGTAGAGTATAGTAGTGTAGTGTATAGTAGTGTAGTGTATAGTGTAGTGTATAGTGGCATGTATAGTAGTGTAGAGTGTAGTGTAGTGTATAGTAGTGTAGTGTATAGTGTAGTGCAGGGGTCGGGAACCTATGGCTCGCGAGCCAGATGTGGCTCTTTTGATGATTGCATATGGCTCGCAGATAAAACAAAATATTCTCACTTGTTTTAATCCATCCATCGATTTTTCACTGCGCATGTCCTGTTCAGGGCTGCAGGAGCAATTGTCCATTATTTTAATTGGATGATGCTGGCCTACGTTTGCCGTTGCTGGGTAAAACAGGTAAACGCCCCCTTTTGAATCAGTCTGAGACTGCGTCTGCTCGGTCATTAGCTCAAAGCTAACCCTTCGACGAAGAAGATGGCGAAAAGAAAAAAAGACGACGAGTATCGTACATTTCAGGACGAATGGACCGAAGAATTCGCCTTTGTGGAGAGAGCGGGTTCTGCGGTGTGTCTAATTTGCAATGACAAAATTACATCGTTGAAACGGTCGAATGTAAAGCGGCACTTCGACACGCGCCACGCTACCTTTGCATCAAAATACCCTGCGGGAGACAGCAGAAAGAAAGCGTGCCAAGAGCTGAGCAGGGTGCAAGCTAGCCAGCAGCAACTCCGCGTATGGACCCGGCAAGGTGACTATAATTCGGCTAGATTTGCTGGTTCTTTAGCAATAGTGAGGAACGGAAAACCATTCACAGATGGCGAGTATGCTAAAACGTTCATGCTGGATGTAGCCAATGAACTTTTTGATGATCTTCCGAACAAAGACAAGATAATCAAACGGATACAAGACATGCCTCTGTCGGCAAGAACTGTTCATGATCGTACCATCGTGATGGCAAACAAAGTGGAGGAAACGCAAGTGAAGGACATAAATGCAGCGCCGTTCTTTTCTCTGGCTTTGGATGAGTCAACAGACGTGAGCCATTTGTCGCAGTTCAGCGTGATTGCAAGATATGCTGTTGGTGACACACTGCGCGAAGAAAGTCTTGCTGTTCTGCCATTAAAAGGGTCCACAAGAGGTGAGGATTTATTCAAGTCTTTCATGGAGTTTGCTCAAGAAAAAAGTCTACCTATGGATAAACTTCTCTCAGTGTGTACTGATGGTGCTCCGTGTATGGTGGGGAAAAACAAAGCATTTGTGGCGCTTCTCCGTGAACATGAAAATAGACCCATCCTAAGTTTCCATTGCATTATACACCAGGAGGCACTTTGTGCTCAGATGTGTGACAGGCAGTTTGGCGAAGTGATGTCGCTGGTCATTCGTGTGATCAACTTTATTGTTGCCCGAGCCTTAAATGATCGCCAGTTTAAAACACTGCTGGATGAAGTTGTAAATAACTATCCTGGTCTGCTTTTGCACAGCAATGTGCGTTGGTTGTCAAGAGGGAAGGTGCTTAGCCGTTTTGCGGCTTGCCTGAACGAAATCCGGACTTTCCTTGAAATGAAAGGCGTCGGGCATCCTGAGCTAGCCGACACCGAGTGGCTCCTCAAGTTTTACTATCTCGTAGATCTGACTGAACATCTGAACCAGCTCAACGTGAAAATGCAAGGCATTGGAAATACAGTGTTATCCCTTCAACAAGCTGTATTTGCTTTTGAAAACAAGCTGGAGCTTTTCATCACGGATCTTGAAACAGGTCGTTTACTACATTTTGAAAAACTGAGCCAATTTAAAGATGCATGCACAGCAAGTGAGCCCATTCAAAACCTTGATTTCCACCAGCTAGCTGGCTGCACATCCAGTCTCCTACAGTCCTTCAAAGCACGCTTTGGAGAATTTCGTGAGCACACTCGTCTTTTTAAGTTCATCACCCATCCAAACGAGTGTTCACTGAACACAGCCGACCTGAATTACATCCCTGGTGTCTCCGTCAGAGATTTTGAAGCAGAAGTGGCTGACCTGAAGGCCTCAGACATGTGGGTGAATAAGTTCAAGTCACTGAATGAAGATTTGGAAAGAATCACACGACAGAAAGCGGAGTTGGCGAGCAAGCACATGTGGACAGAAATGAAAAAACTCCAACCCGAAGACCAGCTGATTCTCAAAACTTGGAACGCGCTTCCTGTCACATACCACACACTGCAGCGTGTGAGTATTGCTGTATTGACCATGTTTGGATCTACGTATGCATGTGAGCAGTCATTCTCACATCTTAAAAACATCAAGTCCAACCTACGATCACGTTTAACGGATGAAAGCCTCAACGCTTGCATGAAGCTTAACCTCACCTAGTACCAACCCGACTACAAAGACATCAGCAAATCCATGCAGCACCAGAAGTCGCATTAATGGTGAGTGTTATAACAACATTATTTAAAAGAATAAATTCGGAGGCTTATTATACTGACATTTAGTTGAATTCACTTTTAAAATATATTATATGGCTCTCACTGAAATAAATTTCCAAATTTTTTTGCTTTCATGGCTCTCTTAGTCAAAAAGGTTCCCGACCCCTGGTGTAGTGGATAGTAGTGTAGTGTATAGTGGTGTGTATAGTAGTGTATAGTGTGTAGTGTATAGTAGTGTAGTGGATAGTAGTGTAGTGTATAGTGTAGTGTATAGTAGTGTAGTATATAGTAGTGTAGTGTATAGTAGTGTAGTGTATAGTGTGTAGTGTAGTGTATAGTGTAGTGTATAGTAGTGTAGTAAATAGTAGTGTAGTGTATAGTAGTGTAGTGTATAGTGTGTAGTGTAGTGTATAGTGTAGTGTATAGTAGTGTAGTAAATAGTAGTGTAGTGTATAGTAGTGTAGTGTATAGTGTGTAGTGTATAGTGTAGTGTATAGTAGTGTAGTGTATAGTGTAGTGTATAGTGTAGTGTATAGTAGTGTAGTGTATAGTAGTGTAGTGTATAGTGTGTAGTGTAGTGTATAGTGTGTAGTATATAGTGTAGTGTATAGTGCAGTGTATAGTAGTGTAGTGTATAGTGTAGTGTATAGTAGTGTAGTATATAGTAGTGTAGTGTATAGTAGTGTAGTGTATAGTGTAGTGCATAGTGTAGTGTATAGTGTAGTGTATAGTAGTGTAGTGTATAGTGTAGTGTATAGTAGTGTAGTGTATATTGTGTAGTAGTATAGTGTAGTGTATAGTGTAGTGTAGAGTAGTGTAGTGTATAGTAGTGTAGTATATAGTAGTGTAGTGTATAGTGTAGTGTATAGTGTATAATGTAGTGTGTAGTGTATAGTGTAGTGTATAGTGTAGTGTATAGTGTAGTGTATAGTCGTGTAGTGTATAGTGTGTAGTGTATCGTACTGTACAGTTGTCCCTCACTATAACGCGGTTCACCTTTCACGGCCTCGCTGTTTCGCGGATTTTTTTTAGTGTAATTTTGCATGCTTTCTTTTCCTGCATACAGTATGAACGCGCATTGTGTTCAGCGTCCTGATTGGCTAAGGGAGAACCGCACATGTGTTCTGCGTCCTGATTCGCTAAGGGAGTACAGAATGCGTTCGGCTAGCCAGATTTACAAAAATGTTTGGGCTTGAAAACAGGTTTTGATCTTTGGTTTCATTTACTAATATTGTACTTATTTTTTTAAATCTGCGAAAGTTTGAACTTTAAGAGTGTTTAAATAAGAGAGAAATGTGAGAAAATGTTAATGCCTGTCTGAGAAAAGTGTATAAAAGTGCGTGGTTAGGGGTTTGACGGCCTTAAAACATGTATAATAATTGTAAAAAATAAAGCTGATTACTTCGCGGATTTCGTCTATTGCGGGTTATTTTTAGAACGTATCTCCCGCGATGAACGAGGGACCACTGTATAACACTAACGACATTAAAGCTTTCGTGACTGCAATGATTCATCTTCTTTGGTTCTTTCGGTAAAGTCACGTAGAATGAGAATAAAATAATAAATTGATAAAATAAAATAACACAATAATATTCTCACGACGTTTCGGCCACAACACAAGCGGCCTTCATCAGGTGAAGGGACAAGACTGTCTGGTAGGACAGCGCTGTTATTTTATTTTATAAATTTATTATTTTATTCTCATTCTACGTGACTTTACCGAAAGAACCAAAGAAGACTAACGACATTATTATTATAGACAATATAATATAACACTAACTACATTATTATTAAAGACAGCGAGACACTTCACGTAGGCCTCAGAGTAAACCTGTCACAGGCGCCGTGGTGACGTCACTGCCACTTCTTGGCCAATGGCGGCTGTCCTTGTTGTTTGTGTTGACGGCGGCGGTGGCGGCGGTGGTGTCACGTTACAGGAGGCGTGCGCGCTGCATCTCTACCCACCCCGGCAAGACGCCGCGGAAGGCGTCGCGAGGAATCGGAGCACCACGATGGAGAGGGGAGAGGGGAGAGCGAGGGATCGGGGTGGAAGGAGAGGACCAGGGGGTGACGGAGTTCGAATGAGGGGAGAGGGGGAGAGGAGGCGGGGGTGGGGGGGTGAGAGAGACCCGGTCAGGCAGAGGGGGGAGAGAGAGCCGGCCTGGGGAGTAGGGAGGGTAGGAGGAGGTGCGGACGGGGCCATCGATGCCGGTGGCAGGGGCTCGGAGGCGAGAGGGAGACCGGCAGAGACGCTCAGGCGGGAGGGAGAGGGCGCGAGAATGGGAGGTGACGGGCGAGCGGCCCGGCCTGTGGACGTGGACAGATGGAGGGCGGAGCGAGGCGGGGAGGCCGGGAGGGGTCCGGAGCGAGGGGGAGCGATGCGGGCGAGAGAAGACGGAGCCAGACGGAGGGGCGGGCACGGCGGGGCTGGAGGGGCGGAGGCGGCGGCGAGGGGGGGAGGAGGGGGGGAAGGGAGGGGCAGGGAACAGTTCAGACAAAGACTGATGCAGATGGCAAGAGACATCCGCATGGTGCAAGTGGTAATCAGGGCCATCAGGATGAGGAACGCAGGGAGGGATCCGCGTAGGGGTTAGCTGCCGGATGCGGCGCAGGCCCGAGTTCGATTCCCGCTCACGGGAAACAACGGCCGCTGGGTTACGTTAACACATTGACACGCTAATGTCTAGTCTCTAGCAACACAGTGGCTTCTTCAGCACCGTAGCCGCTGGGTTAAGTTAACACATTGACACGCTACACTCTAGTCTCTAGCAACACAGTGGCTTCTTCAGCACCGTAGCCGCTGGGTTACGTTAACACATTGACACGCTGACCGCTAGTCTCTAGCAACACAGTGGCTTCTTCAGCACCGTAGCCGCTGGGTTAAGTTAACACATTGACACGCTAACGTCTAGTCTCTAGCAACACAGTGGCTTCTTCAGCACCGTAGCCGCTGGGTTAAGTTAACACATTGACACGCTACGTACGTGCACCTGGCCTGGCACCTACAGTCGGACGTTCGGCCGACAGCTTCTGACCCCCCACACTTGACCCCGCCCTGCCACCCGCCCCACGCCCCGCCCCCTCACCAGCACCACACCCTGGGCCAGCGTGGACATCCCAGCACGGGCCTCTAGTGCTGAGTCTATAGGCCGTGTTGAGTCTATGGTGCAGTGTTGAGTATATAGTGCAGTGTTGAGTCTATGGTGTAGTGTTGAGTCTATGGGCAGTGTTGAGTCTATGGTGCAGTGTTGAGTCTATAGTGCAGTGTTGAGTTTATGGTGTAATGTTGAGTCTATGGTGCAGTGTTGAGTCTATGGTGCAGTGTTGAGTCTATGGTGCAGTGTTGAGTCTATGGTGCAGTGTTGAGTCTATGGTGCAGTGTTGAGTCTATGGGTAGTGTTGAGTCTATGGGCAGTGTTGAGTCTATGGTGCATTGTTGAGTATATGGGCAGTGTTGAGTCTATGGGCAGTGCTGAGTCTATGGTGCAGTGTTGAGTCTATGATACAGTGTTGAGTCTATGGGCAGTGTTGAGTCTATGGGCAGTGTTGAGTCTATGGTGCAGTGTTGAGTCTATGGGCAGTGTTGAGTCTATGGTGCAGTGTTGAGTCTATGGGCAGTGTTGAGTCTATGGTGCAGTGTTGAGTCTATGGGCAGTGTTGAGTCTATGGGCAGTGCTGAGTCTATGGTGCAGTGTTGAGTCTATGGTACAGTGTTGAGTCTATGGGCAGTGTTGAGTCTATGGGCAGTATATTCTTAGTTTTTTCGGTAAAGTCACGTTGAAGAGACACACCTGATGATGACCGTTTGAGTTATGGTCGAAACGTCGTGAGAATTTTTATTGTTTTATATATATTTTGTTATTTTGTTGTTTCTCTTCAACGTGACTTTACCGAAAAAACTAAGAATATGAATTACTGCAGTCACGAAAGCTTTAAATCAAAATCTATGGGCAGTGTTGAGTCTATGGTGCAGTGTTGAGTCTATGGGCAGTGTTGAGTCTATGGTGCAGTGTTGAGTCTATGGGTATTGTTGAGTCTATGAGCAGTGTTGAGTCTATGGTGCAGTGTTGAGTCTATGGGCAGTGTTGAGTCTATGGGCAGTGTTGAGTCTATGGTGCAGTGTTGAGTCTATGGTGCAGTATTGAGTCTATGGGTAGTGTTGAGTCTATGGTGCAGTGTTAAGTCTATGGGCAGTGTAGAGTCTATGGGCAGTGTTTAGTCTATGGGCAGTGTTGAGTCTATGGGCAGCGTTAAGTCTATGGTGCAATGTTGAGTCTATGGGTAGTGTTGAGTCTATGGGCAGTGTTGAGTCTATGGTGCAGTGTTGAGTCTATGGGCAGTGTTGAGTCTATGGTGCAGTGTTGAGTCTATGGTACAGTGTTAAGTCTATGGGCAGTGTTGAGTCTATGGGCAGTGTAGAGTCTATGGGCAGTGTTGAGTCTATGGGCAGTGTTGAGTCTATGGTGCAGTGTTGAGTCTATGGGTAGTGTTGAGTCTATGGGCAGTGTTGAGTCTATGGTGCAGTGTTGAGTCTATGGGCAGTGTTGAGTCTATGGGTAGTGTTGAGTCTATGGGTAGTGTTGAGTCTGTGGTGCAGTGTCGAGTCTATGGTGCAGTGTTGAGTCTATGGTGCAGTGTTGAGTCTATGGGCAGTGTTGAGTCTATGGTGCACTGTTGAGTCTATGGGCAGTGTAGAGTCTATGGGCAGTGTTGAGTCTATGGGCAATGTTGAGTCTATGGGCAGTTCTGAGTCTATGGGACAGTGCTGAGTCTATGGGACAGTGCTGAGTCTATGGGACAGTGCTGAGTCTATGGGGCAGTTCTAGATTTAAAGCTTTCGTGACTGCTAGGATCCATACTCTTTGGTTCTATTGGGTAAAGTCACGTAGGTGAAAATAAAATAACAAAAAATCACGACGTTTCGGCCACAACACAAGCGGCTTTCATCAGGTGAAGGGACGAGACTGTCTGGAGGACAGCGCTGGAGTGGAAGAAGCCACGCTTAGATCACGACCTTTAAGCTGTGTGAGAAGAAAATGACCACACGCCTTGACAAAGGAATTAGCATATAATTTAGCATTGAAATGGCTCATTGAAATAGCTAAGTTAAAGTATACACATCCGCAGAGGTACCCCTTGACAAAGGAATTAGTGCTGGAGTGGAAGAAGCCACGCTTAGATCACGACCTTTAAGCTGTGTGAGAAGAAAAAGACCACGCGCCTTGACAAAGGAATTAGCATATAATTTAGCATTGAAATGGCTCATTGAAATAGCTAAGTTAAAGTATACACATCCGCAGAGGTACCCCTTGACAAAGGAATTAGCATCGAATTTAGCATTGAAATAGCTGAGCGATTAGCTTGTAACTGGTCACAGAAATAGCTATGTTAAAGTTAGAGCATATACATTCACCGAGGCACCTAGTACTCATCAAACAGGAAAATTTAGCGAAACACAACCACGCTCAGACATCGGACCTTTAAACTGTGTGCGAGCAAACAAGGTGTTCTGACAAAAAAATTAGCATAACAATTAGCATTTGATTGGCGGATTTTAGGAAAGAGGTGGTGTACGTGCCGGTGGACTTGCAGTTTGGCGCGGGGGGGGGGGGAGTTTACCTATTGATGGTGTGAAAAGGGGGAATTTATAAGAGCTGGGAAAGTTTGGGGTACCACTACTTGAAAAATATACTGTACCATTGAAATTAGTTTAATGTTTAGTTCGATTTAGAACATCTTTCCAATGGTTGCTTAATTTGAAACATCCTTTCGGTTGAAATTGTGTCTGTGTTTGTAGATCTGAATTGCTTCATGAACAATTCTCTGATAAAAGCCCGTGGGTTTGCAAAGAACCTTGGTATCGGAGAAAATTATATCGTGATCCCCACAGGGTTGTAACAGTGATCAGCCACGGCAGAAGAATTCGTTTTGCCGTGTTTCAAATCTGATTTGTGCTCGCGAATTCGGTCAGAGACATGTCGCTTTGTCTCACCGATTTAGCAATCACCACAGGTACAACTCAATTTGTAAACCCCGAGGTACTGTAAATCAGGAATGACATCCTTCACGGATGGGCTCAGATCACGAATTTTGTGTACTGTATTGAACCGGACCTGGATCTTGTGTTTGTTTAGAATTTTGGAAATCTTTTTAGTAACACCTGCTATATATGGAAGTGTGATGGTTTTGACCGGAGTATCAAGTGGTTGTTTCTGTATGGAGGGAGAGACAGCTTGGCGGATGGTACGGTCAGAGTAACCATTCCTTTTGAGGGCCAGGTGTACATGTTTTAATTCACTGGTCAGGTGGTGTTGGTCCGAAATGCAATGAGCCCTATGGTATAAAGTTTTGATGAGAGAATTCTTTTGGGCTGGGTGGTGGTGGGAGTCAGGTTTCAAGTAGGAATCTGTGTGGGTGGGTTTCCACTCCAGCGCTAATTCCTTTGTCAAGGGGTACCTCTGCGGATGTGTATACTTTAACTTAGCTATTTCAATGAGCCATTTCAATGCTAAATTATATGCTAATTCCTTTGTCAAGGCGCGTGGTCTTTTTCTTCTCACATAGCTTAAAGGTCGTGATCTAAGCGTGGCTTCTTCCACTCCAGCGCTGTCCTTCAGACAGTCTCGTCCCTTCACCTGATGAAGGCTGCTTGTGTTGTGGCCGAAACGTCGTGATTTTGTTATTTTATTTTCACCTACGTGACTTTACCCAATAGAACCAAAGAGTATGAATCCTAGCAGTCACGAAAGCTTTAAATCTAGAGCTTGAGACAGGTTCAACCTGCAGAGTAAGAGCGAGCGGCCAGTCTTTGTGGACCTGTGGGTTGGGGAGATCTCTGACCAGGAGCGAGAGCCAATACGCCCCCAAGCATTCACTATGTTATCATGATAATTGCTTTTACACGGTGCTTGATAAATCGCCTCAGCAACTCGGAGTTTTGTATCTCGTCTGAGACACTCGAAGAGCATCCCCAAGTAGCAGCTGCCCCTGTGTGGCACAAGGTGGTGGCCCTGCATGAAATAAAATAAAGATTCATCTGTTTGTGCGAAGCGGCAAAAACTCTCGAACGCTGACACTCCGACATCATGAAATTTCTTCTTTGGTTCTTTCGGTAAAGTCACCGCGTAGAATGATAATAAATTAATAAATTAATAAAATAACGCAATAAAATTCTCACGACGTTTCGGCCACAACACAAGTGGCCCTCTTCAGGTCGGACGACAGGTCTGTTCCTTTCACCTGAAGAGGGCCACTTGTGTTGTGGCCAAAACGTCGTGAGAATTTTATTGTGTCATTTTATTAATTTTTTATTTTATTCTCATTCTACGTGTTGGTGACTTTACCGAAAGAACCAAAGAAGATGAATCCTTGCAGTCACGAAAGCTTTAAATCGTCATGAAATTTGCACAGCTTACGCCGTCTGGAATTTCTAAGGGAACGCGACGATTCTCAGCTCGCCACATCATTCCATTTCCGAGTTGCCTGGTTAAGGTTCAATTTCCTTGAGTGAAAGACATCCGATTTAGTTAAATTGATTTGTTTCGGATGTTTTTCTTTCTTGCAGGCATCAATGTTTTTTCAGGGTTTTCCACTGAAATAAAAGGGAATATTAAATTAATCCAAGACGATAATCCAAGTCCCGGGCGAAGCCGGGTAGTAAAGCTCGTTCGTAATAAAGGCTGTCACAAGTCCTACCTGCCTCACGTGGATTTACAATTCCATTTACGTACAAATAAGGTGCGCGGAGGTTGATCAAATACAACTGTAAAAGCGAGGTATTGTTGTATAAGCTGCGTGGAATTAACTGCGTATAGTCTTACTCGGGGTCAAGAGGTTGATCAAATACAACTGTAAAAGCGAGGTTATTGTTGTTTAACCTGAGCAGGATTAACTGTGTATAGTCTTACTCAGGGTCAAGAGGTTGATCAAATACAAATGTAAAAGCGAGGTGTTGTTGTATAAGCTGCGCGGGATTGACTGCGTATAGTCTTACTCAGGGTCAAGAGCTTGATCAAATACAACTGTAAAAGCGAGGTATTGTTGTATAAGCTGAGCAGGATTAACTTCGTATTGTCTTACTCGGGGCCAAGAGGTTGATCAAATACAAATGTAAAAGCGAGGTGTTGTTGTATAGCTGAGCGGTATTAACTGCGTATAGTCTTACTCGGGGTCAAGAGGTTGATCAAACACAACTGTAAAAGCGAGGTGTTGTTGTATAAGCTGAGCCGTATTAACTGCGTATAGTCTTACTCGGGGTCAAGAGGTTGATCAAATGCAACTGTAAAAGCGAGGTATTGTTGTATAAGCTGCGTGGAATTAACTGCGTATAGTCTTACTCGGGGTCAAGAGGTTGATCAAATACAACTGTAAAAGCGAGGTTATTGTTGTTTAACCTGAGCAGGATTAACTGTGTATAGTCTTACTCAGGGTCAAGAGGTTGATCAAATACAAATGTAAAAGCGAGGTGTTGTTGTATAAGCTGCGCGGGATTGACTGCGTATAGTCTTACTCAGGGTCAAGAGCTTGATCAAATACAACTGTAAAAGCGAGGTATTGTTGTATAAGCTGAGCAGGATTAACTTCGTATTGTCTTACTCGGGGCCAAGAGGTTGATCAAATACAAATGTAAAAGCGAGGTGTTGTTGTATAGCTGAGCGGTATTAACTGCGTATAGTCTTACTCGGGGTCAAGAGGTTGATCAAACACAACTGTAAAAGCGAGGTGTTGTTGTATAAGCTGAGCCGTATTAACTGTGTATAGTCTTACTCGGGGTCAAGAGGTTGATCAAACACAACTGTAAAAGCGAGGTGTTGTTGTATAAGCTGAGCCGTATTAACTGCGTATAGTCTTACTCGGAGTCAAGAGGTTGATCAAATGCAACTGTAAAAGCGAGGTGTTGTTGTTTAAGCTGAGCAAGATTAACTGTGTATAGTCTTACTCGGGGTCAAGAGGTTGATCAAATACAACTGTAAAATCGAGGTGTTGTTATACAAGCTGAGCGGTATTAACTGCGTATAGTCTTACTCGGGGTCAAGAGGTTGATCAAACACAACTGTAAAAGCGAGGCTATTGTTGTATAAGCTGAGCGGTATTAACTGTGTATAGCCTTCCTCGGGGTCAAGAGGTTGAACATTCAAATGAAAGTCGAAGGTCGACTTAGGCCATAATCCGTCAGAGGCGATAACAAAAAAACTGAGCACCACAAAGGCCATTCTCTCTTAAAACACACATCCCGAGTAGGCGTGTGTATTAATATATAACGCGAGACTACGGTCGTGCACACATCAAACTCTCCCGTACCGCAGCCTGAGCTGCCAATGCGTCCAGTCGCCGCTATCCACATCTTCAGTTGCATTGCCGTCGTAAGACGCTGTTTGTAATCGTGGTCGTCTTTCGCGTCGCAGCAATGAGGGATCTTCACGACGAGCTCGCAGCTGCCGATCTGGGAAGGGTGGCGGCAATGCTTGGGTGAGCAGCAGCAGCAGAAGAAGAGACGCTTTGAAATGGGTTCCATTGGCAAAGAAGTCAGCGGCTCTCGTCTGGTACGGCCACCGAGGGAGGAGGAAGTGGGGCAAGCCCCCCCAAGTTTCGGGTTTGCTCCGACAAGCCCACAGCTGCGAGCCACAGCGGTCTCCACCGCTGGCAGCAAACTCTGAGTCTGAACCGACGACGTTCCACAAATACGCAGCTCCCTACGCGCCAACACCGCCGTCGCATCGAACAAACATCCACTGAATTAATCTTTGTTTTTTTCGGTAAAGTCACGTAGAAATAATAAAAAATAAAATTACATAATATACGACGTTTCGATCGCAACACAAGCAATCATCATCAGGTAGAGGAAACACATAACCGCAGATATATATAGACCTTAAGTAGAAGGAATTAACACAGATATACCAGGGGATACAGAGAGACGGAGCATCACACTAAATCAAACAGGGTTTAGCAAAATTTGGAAACTATGTAAAGCAACACAGACGGTTAAAACACAATTAGCGCATGGTCTAGTTGAATACGCTATTTCAAAGATTGTTAAATTGTAAGTTGAGTGTGAAATTTAAGATAGTGATAGAATACATACCGTAGAGAGACCTATGGGGGAGACACGCACACAGTTGAGAGGTGAAGCAGCTCTGTACCGAGACCTTAAATAGCCAGAGATGGAGGGACTGGGTTTCAGAGACAATGGGACACAAATTAGCATGTACCCAGGCGCAAACCGTTTAGCTATTGCGAATCGTGTGTTGTGTTTCACATCGATATTCTCGGTTCTTTCGGTAAAGTCACGTAGACGTAGACGGCAAATGAGGAATATTTTAATTCCTGCAGCCGCGAAAGTTTTCGGTGAAAATTTCATCTTTCAATAACGCGTGGGGTGGAGCGGTTGTCGCCGTGGTGAGCGCGGTGCGCGATGAACTCCACCGCCCGAGTTTGATTCTCCGTCACGGCTAACCGTCAGGTGGCGAGTGACACCTGAGCCAGACCTGGACACCCCCTCATTCAGTATTTGATCCCCTGCTGATGATTTTGTACGTTTTCCCGCTGACAAAGAAATGATCAGTCTAGAATTTTAATGGTAGGTTTATTTGAACAGTGAGAGAACAGAATGACAACAAAAAAATCCAGAGAAACGCATGTCAAAAATGTTATTAATTGATTTGCATTTTAATGAGGGAAATAAGTATTTGACCCCTCTGCAATTTGTCGGTAATGTGTAGAATTCGCCAGCATGCAATGGCCTACTCGTTTTGAATGACACTACAATAGTATGTTTTACATCCACTGTTAAGCAGACTCTGCATATTTTTTTTTAAATAGCTTCTTAATCAGATGTTATCTGATGCAGTATATTTCACTGCAGTAATTAAATTTTGGTTAAAATGCCTGTCAATTATTTCGATTAAACACTTGTCTGATTTTGTGTGTACATGCATCATTTCATTTATAAGGGTCAAACATTGAATAAGTGATGTTAGGACAAAGTGTGTGTGTGTGTTTTGGAAGTAACCTGTACAGAGAACTCAGGTGAGACCCGTTGTTCTTGTGATACAGGTCAAAGGGTATTTTTGTATTTCAGGAAGCATCTGGAGCAACTCATTGTCTTTGACATAGGAAGCACACTCGGATCATTCATCAGTTACAAGGCATAGCACCTTAAAGTTACACGTATAGGAGGAGATACATTCTCTACAACACGAATTATAATTTTGTCTTACGCGTTGAGGCCACGTGATGTGTCGAAGGCTCTCTGCCAGCTCACAGGACAGACCCAAGTGCTATGTGCTCAATAAGATGACTGACAGGCACCACTGCACCGACTTGGTGTGGTAGACGCTCCGCTCGTTGTTGTGAGCGTCGCTCCTCCGCCCTCCGTTGTTACTGGAGGGCGACTGCCTCCAACTGCCCAGTAGCGTCCTTCACGAGCCTTCTCCACAGAGGCCGATCTTGACACCGCTGGTACCAGTCATCGGCAAGCCCACTCAGCTCCACATCCTTCTTGTACAGCATCAGTCCATACATCTTTAAGAGGGTTATCGAAATGCCATGCTACAGATGGGCAGATATGAACGAACATAGCTAATGCATTAACATCTCAACCTTGGTTGGAAAGCGTTAAAAAGGAATGTCTTATTTGACCTGAACAGCATATTGATTGATCTGCATGTAATTTCTAAGACAATGCAAATTTGGCCCAATATGTACAAATCTTTTCCACTAAGCATACATGTTCCAGGCAATGGTTATTCACCGTGAAACGCGATGCAGTTAAGGACAATAAAAAACAACTGTAATACAGAAATCGTGCACTCACATCAGTCTGGGTTAGCGCGTGAGAGGACCTCCTGTAATACTATGATCTTACCAGATACGGAGACAAATTGGCATTAATGCAGATTTGAGGCTATGCGGATGGCTTTGAACCCAATGCACCCTTCAATATTAATGCACATAATGGAGACATGCTTTGTTCACTTTTCTAAACCCATGCTTTTAAAATAATCTCAAGCAATTTTCTCTGCCAGTCATATTGCCTGATATTATTTTACACACTCACACACTCACACACACAAAGATCCCCCGTACAGCCTTCAACAGACTGCTGGGGCAAGTGCTGTTGGTGAGCTCCTATGAACGCCGGCACGCACGGCACTCTAGGGGGAGGGTGGCCAACACCGCACTGGGCCGCCTTTGTCTCCCTTGATATTTACACACCACACTAGGAAGTCATTCAAGACTACATCGATGTAGGGAAAACTCAGAACTGGTTTAAATATCTGCCACTGTTGTGTGTCATGAGCAGGAATCCAATTTGGGTCACCGGGTTACGGAGTGCAGTGCGATAGCCACTAAATTACCGCTCCCCACTCATACACAACAACAAGAACAAAGATTTACATTATGAGACCTCCTTTGCCAGAAACAAGATATAGGAATAGGTTTTACCCTTTTAACTGGCACAAAAACTGACACCTTTATTCAAGGCATCATGTTTGCAAAAAACCACAACACAAGCAGTCAGAATGCAAACAAAAAAGACAACTCTGATAATATGCACTGTCCTTGAATTTGATTGGTCCACACCCGAGACAGCTTTTCTTAGAGCCTAGTCTCCATTGGTGTTGGACCAGAAGACGCCAAAAGGCGTACAACTCAAAAACAGCGCACCATCAGAGTATTGAGGGCTCGGGGTGAGCATTTACATTATGAGACCTCCTTTGCCAGAAACAAGATATAGGAATAGGTTTTACCCTTTTAACTGGCACAAAAACTGACACCTTTATTCAAGGCATCATGTTTGCAAAAAACCACAACACAAGCAGTCAGAATGCAAACAAAAAAGACAACTCTGATAATATGCACTGTCCTTGAATTTGATTGGTCCACACCCGAGACAGCTTTTCTTAGAGCCTAGTCTCCATTGGTGTTGGACCAGAAGATGCCAAAAGGCGTACAACTCAAAAACAGCGCACCATCAGAATATTGAGGGCTCGGGGTGAGCATTTACATTATGAGACCTCCTTTGCCAGAAACAAGATATAGGAATAGGTTTTACCCTTTTAACTGGCACAAAAAACTGACACCTTTATTCAAGGCATCATGTTTGCAAAAAACCACAACACAAGCAGTCAGAATGCAAACAAAAAAGACAACTCTGATAATATGCACTGTCCTTGAATTTGATTGGTCCACACCCGAGACAGCTTTTCTTAGAGCCTAGTCTCCATTGGTGTTGGACCAGAAGACGCCAAAAGGCGTACAACTCAAAAACAGCGCACCATCAGAGTATTGAGGGCTCGGGGTGAGCATTTACATTATGAGACCTCCTTTGCCAGAAACAAGATATAGGAATAGGTTTACCCTTTTAACTGGCACAAAAAACTGACACCTTTATTCAAGGCATCATGTTTGCAAAAAACCACAACACAAGCAGTCAGAATGCAAACAAAAAAGACAACTCTGATAATATGCACTGTCCTTGAATTTGATTGGTCCACACCCGAGACAGCTTTTCTTAGAGCCTAGTCTCCATTGGTGTTGGACCAGAAGACGCCAAAAGGCGCACAACTCGTGACGTCACGAGGTAACAGGAGGCTGCCGATCCACGCTTGCACTGAAATCCGAGGTGAGAAAGTCTCATGGTGGTGGTTGTGGTTGTTGTTTACCAAGGTAGAGCCTCTCTCTCTCAGGGATGTCAGTTGAGTAGCAGCGAGCATGGGAATCGATGTCCAGGTTGGAACTTTACAACGCGGGGCCTAGCCACGCGGGGCCTTGCCTCCTGCCCTCGCCTGATTGCATTCACTTTAATTATCTCGCTTAAGTTTAATTTGTCTTCACCCGGCTCGCCACTTTGTAACTTTGTTTTATTGTAAATATTCACGCAGTTTTTATTTTCTTTTGTTAGCAGGCCAATCCCGCTTGAGCTGCTATACCGCTCTTGTTATCAGAAGCGACCTGCCCACAACAACACAAGGTGAGGCTTTGTCAACGTGTGTGAATGTTTTGACTTAAAACTTTCGTGACTGCATGAAGTGCCAGCGGGAGGTGTAACTCGCTAATTAATATTCATGGTTTATTCGGTAAAGCCACGTAGATAGAAAATAATACAAATAAATGAAAAATATTTTTTTTTTAAATAAAGCAATAAACCCACGACGTTTTGATCGCAACACAAGTGGTCTTTATTTATTAAATTTAATCTGTTATCTTTATTTTCTATCTACGTGACTTTACTGAAAGAACCAACAATACGTGCGTCAATGTCTATCGGTCAAAGACGCTAAGCGCGTGCCGCTGTTGACTCTGAATGTGTGGAGGGGAACACCTTCACCACGGGGAGAGAGAGACAGAGACACGGATAGCCTCGGCTATGTTGATTGATCCTCGATTCATTACTTGGTGGAGTGAGGAAGAATTAATGCTGAGCAGATGAAGGTGGCCAGGCATGGTTCTGATCACACCACCACCTGTTTACTCATGGCAGTGTGTGACAGTGTCAAGTTTGTGTTTGTAGTATAGTCTATCAACTCTGTTGAACACGGAGGTTATATCAAAACAATAGTTTATTTTTGTTTTCCTCTGGAACTCTTTATAAGAATGGAAACAGGAGGTGAACACAGCACACACATTCAGCTGAAGTCGGAACTGTTCATCCCCAGCATTCAAGGACATCTGAGCCTGGATTCACACCTCTAAGTTGTGATTGAACATTAATTCATGCATTTCTGCAAAACACAAATAGTATTGTTTTCAAAACCCTTTGCTATGTCAGCTGATTTTAGCTTTCATAAATATTCATTTTGTAGTCAGACAGCCGAAATTGTGTGCTTAGAGTTTTTGGTTAACATTCATCTTGAAGATATGAGGGCTTCCAGGCATATTAATGACATTTTCCCTCTCATTGTGTGACATAACAGCCCGTGGAGAGAAACCCTTCAGGTGCACTCTGTGCGTGAAGGCGTTTGCACGTTCATCAAATCTGATGAATTTGGGAAACTTTTCACTACATCATGAATATATTAATAAGTATAGACGTGTAAGTCACGTGTGCATTCCTCTGTGCCTGACGTGTAGATGGTGTGGATATTCTTTTTTTCTGTCTGCAGCTGACGCTTCCTCTGCAGAATTGGTCTGATGGAGCAAAGGCACTCAGCGCAGCTCGGTACGACAAGTCAACAATGTGACCAGCGTGCATACAGCACGGACCGGACTGGAAATCTGACACGGCACCAGAGGAGTCACACAGGAGAGAAACCCTTCAAGTGCAGTGTGTGTAACAAGGCATTTGCATGGCCATCAGTTCTTCAGACCCACCAGAGAACACACACGGGAGAGAAACCCTTCAGGTGCAGTGTGTGTGGCAAGGCATTTGCACAGTCATGTAATCTTGTAAAACACCAAAGAACACACACGGGAGAGAAACCCTTCAAGTGCAGTGTTTGTGGGAAGGCATTTGCACAGTCATCTGATCTTGTAAAACACCAGAGAACACACACAGGAGAGAAACCCTTCAAGTGTGCTCTGTGCGGGAAGCCGTTTGCAGATTCATCAACTCTTCGAAGACACCAGAGAACAAAAAGGCATCACAAGGAGCGGAGTCGGAGTCTGAAATCAGCTTGTGAAAGTCAAAGTGCCGCAATGAGCCCATCCCTCATGAAACAAGAACCAGACGAAAATCCCAGCTTGGACACTTTTAAAGGTATCAAGGTCAAATATGAAAAGGTGAAGGTGAAATGTGAAGAAGTGATAAGCGAAGAAGTGAAGGTAAAATGTGAAGATGAAGATTCATCTCCAGAATGGGACCTTTACATTGATGAAGGCAACGTGAAGCAGGAGGAGAATTCTGACTGAGGCAGAGTGAGGCAACTCCCAGCAGTTTGTGGAAGTGGAGGTGTGGGTGGACTTGCTCCTAGACAATACAAAGTCAAGTGGAGACCCGGTAGATGTGTAAGCCAGAGACGATGTCGCTACAATAGATGCACCTTTGTCACAGGCCTTTAATGACAGTAATGTGAAGTTGAGCACTTTGTGGGCCCGTGGGTTGGGTAGATCTCTAACCAGGAGCAAGAGCCAATAAGCTCCCAAGCATTCACTATGTTATAACAATTGCTTTTACATGGTGCTTGCTTAATTGCCTCAGCAACTCGGAGTTTTGTGTCGTACCTCTTCTGAAACACTCGAAGAGCATCCCCAAGTAGCAGCTGCCCCTGTGTGGCACAAGGTGGTGGCCCTGCACCGGCCTGCATGTGGACTAGAGCCTGTCAGTAGGGGGCGATGATTGATGTGTCATCTCAGTTGTGTAGTTTGTAGGTAATGTTTAGAATTTGCTACAATTTCACTCAGACGCCAGCATGCAATGGCCTACTCGTTTTGAATGACACAATAGTATGTTTAACATACACTTTGAAGCAGACTGTGCAACTTTTTTTAAAAGCTTCTTGTTAATACGATGTAACGTGATGCAGTATATTTCACTGCAGTAATGGTTAATATGCCTGTCAATAAATTTAGAATGTATACTTGTCTGGTTTTGTGCATACTTGTAACATTTGATCTGTAAGGGTCAAACATTGAATAAGTGATGTTAGGACAAAGTGTGTGTGTGTGTGTTTGAAAGTAACCTGTACAGAGAACTCAGGTGAGACCCGTTGTTCTTGTGATACAGGTCAAAGGGTGTTTTTGTGTTCCACGAAGCATCTGCCTCTGGAGCAACTCATTGTCTTTGAAATAGGTAGCACACTCGGATCATTCATGAGTTACAAGGCATACCACTTGAAAGTTACACGTATAGGAGGAGGTACATTCTCTACAACACGAATTGTAGTTTTGTCTTACGTGTTGACGTAGATTTTGTCTAACTAGGGCTAGAAATGCACCTTGCTGATTGACGTCTGGATGTTCGTTACCTATCGGTTGAAGCAAACCCCACTGCTGTTGTTGAGACGCTGTGCACCAATAAGGGTTCAACACATTGACGGCCTTCAGGCCAGGAAAGTCACAACATTTGCACACGAAGGACGCATTCACGCAAGTACCCCATGCTCCGTTTTGAAGTTGTAAAATGAAACATCTTTGAATTGTGTTGTGTTTTGAATTGGATGATTTTATTTCTTCATTAAAAGCTTGTATCAATTTACATCTGGAAGACTTCATTGAAAAGGAGATTTCGTGTGAATTTTCTCTCGTCATTAAGTAGATGGCCTTGCTGGGGGTTCGGTTCAATGCGGACACAAACAGTGTACACACACACAGTGTACACACACACAGTGTACACACACAGTGTATACACACAGTGTACACACACATAGTGTACACACACAGTGTACACACAGTGTACACACACACAGTGTACACACACAGTGTACACACACAGTTTACACACACAGTGTATACACAGTGTACACACAGTGAACACATACAGTGTACACACACAGTGTATGTACACTGTAAACACACGTAGTGTACACACACTGTATACACAGTGTACACACAGTGTACACACACACAGTGCACACAGTGTACACACAGGGTACACACACAGTGTACACACACACTGTATACACAGTGTACACACACAGTGTACACACACACAGTGTACACACACACAGTGTACACACACTGTACACACTGTACACGCATACAGTGTACACACAGTGTACACACAGGGTACACAGTGTACACACACACAGTGTACACACACACAGTGACACAGTGTACACACACAGTGTATATACATAGTGTACACACACAGTGTGTGCACACGCAGTATATATACACGCAGTATATACACACTGACACAGTGACGCACACATAGTGACACACACAGTGACACAGTGACACACACAGTGACACACACAGCGACACACAGTGACACACAGTGTATACACACAGTGTACACACAGTGTATACAAACGGTGTACACACACACTGTATACAAACAGTGTACACACAATTCTAGATTTAAAGCTTTCGTGACTGCTAGGATCCATACTCTTTGGTTCTATTCTATTAACAGACAACGGGACAAGAAGTCGCAACTCATCGAGACGCTGACCTTCCTCAAAAGATGCCGCGATCACAAGCTTAAAGGTCGTGATCTAAGCGTGGCTTCTCTCACTCCAGCGCTGTCCTCCAGGCAGTCTCGTCCCTTCACCTGATGAAGGCCGCTTGTGTTGTGGCCGAAACGTCGTGATTTTTATTTTATTTTCACCTACGTGACTTTACCCAATAGAACCAAAGAGTATAATGTACACACACACAGTGTATACACACAGTGTACACACACACACACAATGTACACACACACGCAGTGTACACACAATGTACACACACAGTACACACACACACAGTGTATACACATAGTACACACACACACAGTGTATACACATAGTGTACACACACACAGTGTACACACACAGTGACACAGTGACACACACAATGTACACAGAGTGACACAATGACGCACACAGTGACACACACACACAGTGTACACACACACAGTGTACACACACAATGTACACACACACAGTGTACACACAGTGTACACACACACAATGTACACACACACAGTGTACACACACACAGTGTACACACACACACAGTGTATACACACAGTGTACACACACAGTGTACACACACACAATGTACACACACACGCAGTGTACACACAATGTACACACAGTACACACATACACAATGTACACACACAGTGTACACACACACAGTGTACACACACACAGTGTACACACACAGTGTATACACATAGTGTACACACACACAGTGACACACAGTGTGCACACGCAGTGTACACACACAGTGACACACACACAGTGACATAGTGACACACACAGTGTACACACACACAGTGTATACACAATAATGTCCACGTTGTTGCTGAGCTCACACACCAAAGGGAGGGAGCAATGGAAAATGAATCTAAATCAACTTAAACTCCAACTCTGTGACGTCACCACTCTGCATTACTTCATCGGCGTGAAACGCCAGGGGGAGGTGTACCTCGCTAGTGACGTCATGTCACCACGGTATTCACCCCTCCCCCGTCCACCGCGCTCTTGAGCGTGACGTCACCTCCGTTTGTGTCACTGCCGATATCGTTCCAGTGGCAATCCTTATTTGGGCAAAGCTACGCCCAGTGACTGGTAGCTCATTAACATAATGTTTCTGTTAAAGCCGTCGCGAGTTTATTGCGACGGGTTCAGCGCCCACGCCCCCCATCGCTCGACATATGGGCCGGCCTCATTAACATAATTTATTCAGTTACAGAGCCGCTCGTGGGAGGGAAGTGACGTCATACTACTTCCTGTTGTCGCGAGGCAACAGGAAGCTGCCGTGTGCGCGCTTGCACTGAAATCCGAGGTGAGAAATTCTCATCGTTGTGGTGGTGGTGGTTGTTGTTGTTTACCAAGGTAGAGCCTCGCTCTCTCTCGTAGGGATGTCAGTTGAGTAGCAGCGAGCATGGGAATCGATGTCCAGGTTGGAACTTTACAACGCGGGGCCTTGCCTCCTGCCCTCGCCTGATTGCGTTCACTTTAATGATCTCGCTTAAGTTTAATTTGTCTTCACCCGGCTCGCCACTTTGTAACTTTGTTTTATTGTAAATATTCACGCAGTTTTTATTTTCTTTTGTTAGCAGGCCAAGCTCGCTTGAGCTGCTTTCCGCTCTTGTTATCAGAAGCGACCTGCCCACAACAACACCAGGTGAGGCTTTGTCAACGTGTGTGAATGTTTTGACTTAAAACTTTGGTGACTGCAGGAATTCATATTCTTGGTTCTTTCGGTAAAGTCACGTAGATATAAAATTAAATTAAAATAACATTAATAAAATTAAATTAAAAATAAAAATTTTCAAATAAAGCAAAAAACCCACGACGTTTCGATCGCAACACAAGTGGTCTTTATCTTATTAAATTTAATCTGTTATTTTCTATCTACGTGACTTTACTGAAAGAACCAACAATATGTGCGTCAATGTATCTATCGGTCAAAGACGCTAAGCGCGTGCCGCTGTTGACTCTGAATGTGTGGAGGGGAACACCTTCACCACGGGGAGAGAGAGACAGAGACACGGATAGCCTCGGCTATGTTGATGATCCTCGATTCATTACTTGGTGGAGTGAGGAAGAATTAATGCTGAGCAGATGAAGGTGGCCAGGCATGGTTCTGGTCACACCACCACCTGTTTACTCATGGCAGTGTGTGACAGTGTAAAGTTTGTGTTTGCAGTAAAGTCTACTAACTCTATTGCACACGGAGGTTATATCAAAACAATAGTTTATTTTTGTTTTCCTCTGGAACTCTTTGTAAGAATGGAAACAGGAGGTGAACACAGCACACACATTCAGCTGAAGTCGGAACTGTTCATCCCAGCATTCAAGGACATCTGAGCCTGGATTCACACCTCTAAGTTGCGATTGAACATTAATTTATGCATTTCTGCATAACACAAATAGTATTCTTTTCAACACCCTTTGCTATGTCAGCCGAATTGAGCTTTCATAAATATTCCTTTTGTAGTCAGACAGCCGAAATTGTGTGCTTAGAGTTTTGAGTTGACATTCATCTGGAAGATATGAAGGCTTCCAGGCATATTAATAACATTTTCCCTCTCACTGTGTGCCATAGCAGCCCGTGGAGAGAAACCCTTCAGGTGCACTGTGCGTGAAGGCGTTTGCACGTTCATCAAATCTGATGAATTTGGGAAACTTTCATTACATCATGAATATATTAATAAGTATAGACGTGTAAGTCACGTGTGCATTCCTCTGTGCCTGACGTGTAGATGGTGTGGATATTCTTTTTTTATGTCTGCAGCTGACGCTTCCTCTGCAGAATTGTTCTGATGGAGCAAAGGCACTCAGTGCAGCTCGGTACGACAAGTCAACAATGCGACCAGCGTGCATACAGCACGGACCTGACTGGAAATCTGACACGGCACCAGAGGAGTCACACAGGAGAGAAACCCTGCAAGTGCACTGTGTGTGGGAAGGCGTTTGCATGTTCATCTGTTGTTAAAAAACACCAGAGAACACACACGGGAGAGAAACCCTTCAAGTGCAGTGTGTGTGGGAAGGCGTTTGCAGATTCATCAAATCTTCAAGTACACCAAAGAACACACACGGGAGAGAAACCCTTCAAATGTACTGTGTGTAACAAGGCATTTGCATGGCCATCAGTTTTTCAGATCCACCAGAAAACACACACGGG
This sequence comes from Petromyzon marinus, assembly GCF_048934315.1. Classification (NCBI taxonomy): domain Eukaryota; kingdom Metazoa; phylum Chordata; class Hyperoartia; order Petromyzontiformes; family Petromyzontidae; genus Petromyzon; species Petromyzon marinus. The sequence goes on along the minus strand of NW_027422706.1, from coordinate 2,947,397 downwards.
AGAGAAACCCTTCAGGTGCAGTGTGTGTGGCAAGGCGTTTGCACAGTCATGTAATCTTGTAAAACACCAAAGAACACACACGGGAGAGAAACCCTTCAAGTGCAGTGTTTGTGGGAAGGCATTTGCACAGTCATTTGATCTTGTAAAACACCAGAGAACACACACAGGAGAGAAACCCTTCAAGTGTGCTCTGTGCGGGAAGCCGTTTGCAGATTCATCAACTCTTCGAAGACACCAGAGAACAAAAAGGCATCACAAGGAGCGGAGTCGGAGTCTGAAATCAGCTTGTGAAAGTCAAAGTGCCGCAATGAGCCCATCCCTCATGAAACAAGAACCAGACGAAAATCCCAGCTTGGACACTTTTAAAGGTATCAAGGTCAAATATGAAGAGGTGAAGGTGAAATGTGAAGAAGTGATAAGCGAAGAAGTGAAGGTAAAATGTGAAGATGAAGATTCATCTCCAGAATGGGACCTTTACATTGATGAAGGCAACGTGAAGCAGGAGGAGAATTCTGACTGAGGCAGAGTGAGGCAACTCCCAGCAGTTTGTGGAAGTGGAGGTGTGGGTGGACTTGCTCCTAGACAATACAAAGTCAAGTGGAGACCCGGTAGATGTGTAAGCCAGAGACGATGTCGCTACAATAGATGCACCTTTGTCACAGGCCTTTAATGACAGTAATGTGAAGTTGAGCACTTTGTGGGCCCGTGGGTTGGGTAGATCTCTAACCAGGAGCAAGAGCCAATAAGCTCCCAAGCATTCACTATGTTATAACAATTGCTTTTACATGATGCTTGCTTAATTGCCTCAGCAACTCGGAGTTTTGTGTCGTACCTCTTCTGAAACACTCGAAGAGCATCCCCAAGTAGCAGCTGCCCCTGTGTGGCACAAGGTGGTGGCCCTGCACCGGCCTGCATGTGGACTAGAGCCTGTCAGTAGGGGGCGATGATTGATGTGTCATCTCAGTTGTGTAGTTTGTAGGTAATGTTTAGAATTTGCTACAATTTCACTCAGACGCCAGCATGCAATGGCCTACTCGTTTTGAATGACACAATAGTATGTTTAACATACACTTTGAAGCAGACTGTGCAACTTTTTTTAAACGCTTCTTGTTAATACGATGTAACGTGATGCAGTATATTTCACTGCAGTAATGGTTAATATGCCTGTCAATAAATTTAGAATGTATACTTGTCTGGTTTTGTGCATACTTGTAACATTTGATCTGTAAGGGTCAAACATTGAATAAGTGATGTTAGGACAAAGTGTGTGTGTGTGTTTGAAAGTAACCTGTACAGAGAACTCAGGTGAGACCCGTTGTTCTTGTGATACAGGTCAAAGGGTGTTTTTGTGTTCCACGAAGCATCTGCCTCTGGAGCAACTCATTGTCTTTGAAATAGGTAGCACACTCGGATCATTAATGAGTTACAAGGCATACCACTTGAAAGTTACACGTATAGGAGGAGGTACATTCTCTACAACACGAATTGTAGTTTTGTCTTACGTGTTGACGTAGATTTTGTCTAACTAGGGCTAGAAATGCACCTTGCTGATTGACGTCTGGATGTTCGTTACCTATCGGTTGAAGCAAACCCCACTGCTGTTGTTGAGACGCTGTGCACCAATAAGGGTTCAACACATTGACGGCCTTCAGGCCAGGAAAGTCACAACATTTGCACACGAAGGACGCATTCACGCAAGTACCCCATGCTCCGTTTTGAAGTTGTAAAATGAAACATCTTTGAATTGTGTTGTGTTTTGAATTGGATGATTTTATTTCATCATTAAAAGCTTTTATCAATTTACATCTGGAAGACTTCATTGAAAAGGAGATTTCGTGTGAATTTTCTCTCGTCATTAAGTAGATGGCCTTGCCGGGGGTTCGGTTCAATGCGGACACAAACAGTGTACACACACACAGTGTACACACACACAGTGTACACACACAGTATATACACACAGTGTACACACACATAGTGTACACACACACACAGTGTACACATAGTGTACACACACACACAGTGTACACACACAATGTACACACACAGTTTACACACACAGTGTATACGCAGTGTACACACAGTGAACACATACAGTGTACACACACAGTGTATGTACACAGTGTAAACACACGTAGTGTACACACACTGTATACACAGTGTACACACAGTGTACACACACACAGTGCACACACAGTGTACACACACAGTGTACACACACACTGTATACACAGTGTACACACACACAGTGTACACAGTGTACACACACACAGTGTACACACACTGTACACACTGTACACACATACAGTGTACACACAGTGTACACACAGGGTACACAGTGTACACACACACAGTGTACACACACACAGTGACACAGTGTACACACACAGTGTATATACATAGTGTACACACACAGTGTGTGCACACGCAGTATATATACACGCAGTATATACACACTGACACAGTGACGCACACATAGTGACACACACAGTGACACAGTGACACACACAGTGACACACACAGCGACACACAGTGACACACAGTGTATACACACAGTGTACACACACAGTGTATACAAACGGTGTACACACAATTCTAGATTTAAAGCTTTCGTGACTGCTAGGATCCATACTCTTTGGTTCTATTCTATTAACAGACAACGGGACAAGAAGTCGCAACTCATCGAGACGCTGACCTTCCTCAAAAGATGCCGCGATCACAAGCTTAAGGGTCGTGATCTAAGCGTGGCTTCTCTCACTCCAGCGCTGTCCTCCAGGCAGTCTCGTCCCTTCACCTGATGAAGGCCGCTTGTGTTGTGGCCGAAACGTCGTGATTTTTATTTTATTTTCACCTACGTGACTTTACCCAATAGAACCAAAGAGTATAGTGTACACACACACAGTGTACACACACACACAATGTACACACACACGCAGTGTACACACAATGTACACACACAGTACACACACACAATGTACACACACAGTGTACACACACACAGTGTACACACACAGTGTACACACACAGTGTATACACATAGTGTACACACACACACAGTGTACACACACACAGTGACACACACAGTGTACACACACAGTGTACACACAGTGTACACACACAGTGTACACACACACAGTGTACACACACAGTGTACACACACACAGTGTACACACAGTGTATACACAGTGTACACACACACAGTGTACATACAGTGTGCACACAATGTACACACACTGTACACACACAGTGTACACACACAGTGTACACACACATTGTACATACAGTATATACAGTGTACACACACAGGGTACACACACAGTGTATATATATACACACTGTACACACACACAGTGACACACAGTGTACACACACACAGTGACACACACAGTGTATACACAATAATGTCCACGTTGTTGTTGCTGAGTTCACACACCCAAGGGAGGGAGCAATGGAAAATGAATCTAAATCAACTTAAACTCCAACTGTGTGACGTCACCACTCTGCATTACCTCATCGGCGTGAAACGCCAGGGGGAGGTGTACCTCGCTAGGACGTCATGTCACCAAGGTATTCACCCCTCCCCCGTCCACCGCGCTCTTGAGCGTGACGTCACCTCCGCCCGTGTCACTGCCGATATCGTTCCAGTGGTAATCCTTATTTGGGCACAGTTACGCCCAGTGACTGGTGGTTCATTAACATAATGTGTCCGTTAAAGCCGTCGCGAGTTTATTGCGACAGGTTCAGCGCCCACGCCCCCATCCCTCGACATATGGGCTGGCATCATTAACATAATTTAATCAGTAGCAGAGCCGCTCTTGGGAGGGAAGTGACGTCATACTACTTCCTGCTGTCGCGAGGCAACAGGAAGCTGCCGTGTGCGCGCTTGCACGGAAATCCGAGGTGAGGAATTCTCATCGCGGTTGTGGTGGTGGTGGTTGTTGTTGTTGTTGTTTACCAAGGTAGAGCCTCGCTCTCTCTCGTAGGGATGTCAGTTGAGTAGCAGCGAGCATGGGAATCGATGTCCAGGTTGGAACTTTACAACGCGGGGCCTAGCCACGCGGGGCCTTGCCTCCTGCCCTCGCCTGATTGCATTCACTTTAATTATCTCGCTTAAGTTTAATTTGTCTTCACCCGGCTCGCCACTTTGTAACTTTGTTTTATTGTCAATATTCACGCAGTTTTTATTTTCTTTTGTTAGCAGGTCAAGCCCGCTTGAGCTGCTATACCGCTCTTGTTTTCAGAAGCGACCTGCCCACAACAACACAAGGTGAGGCTTTGTCAACGTGTGTGAATGTTTTTACTTAAAACTTTGGTGACTGTAGGAATTAATATTCTTGGTTCTTTCGGTAAAGTCACGTAGATAGAAAATGAAATAACAATAAACGTAAAAAATAGTAAATAAAGCAAAAAAACCACGTTTTGATTGCAACACAAGTAGTCTTTATTTAATGTAATTGTATTATCTGTTATTGTTATTTTCTGTCTACGTAACTTTACAGAAAGAACCAACAATACGTGTGTCAATGTCTATCGGTCAAAGACGCGCAAACTCCAGATATACAGCAGGCGTCAGTGTCGGGATCGAACCCACGACTTCCTGTATACCAGGTGAGGTAGTTAACATCTCACCAGTTAGTCTCGGCTATGTTAATTGATCCTCGATTAATTACTTGGTGTAGTGAGGAAGCATTAATGCTGAGCAGATGAAGGTGGCCAGGCATGATTCTAGACACGCCACCGCCAGTGTGTGACAGTGTAAAGTTTGTATTTGCAGTAAAGTCTATCAACTCTATTGAACACGGAGATTATATCAAAACAATAGTTTATTTTTGTTTTCCTCTGGAACTCCTTATAAGAATGAAAACAGGAGGTGAACACAGCACACACATGCAGCTGAAGTCGGAACTGTTCATCCCAGCATTCAAGGACATCTGAGTTGCGATTGAACATTTATTCATGCATTTCAGCATAACACAAATAGTATTGTTTTCAACACCCTTTGCTATGTCAGCTGAATTTAGCTCTTATAAATATTCCTTTTGTAGCCAGACAGCCGAAATTGTGTGCTTAGAGTTTTGAGTTAACATTCATCTGGAAGATATGAGGGCTTCCACGCATATTAATGACATTTTCCCTCTCACTGTGTGCCCTAACAGCCCGTGGAGAGAAACCCTTCAGGTGCACTCTGTGCGTGAAGGCGTTTGCACGTTCATCAAATCTGATGAATTTGGGAAACTTTTTCACTACATCATGAATATATTAATAAGTATAGACGTGTAAGTCACGTGTGCATTCCTCTGTGCCTGACGTGTAGATGGTGTGGATATTCTTTTTTTATGTCTGCAGCTGACGCTTCCTCTGCAGAATTGGTCTGATGGAGCAAAGGCACTCAGCGCAGCTCGGTACGACAAGTCAACAATGCGGCCAGCGTGCATACGGCACGGATTGGACTGGAAATCTGACACGGCACCAGAGAACACACACAGGAGAAAAACCCTTCAGGTGCACGATGTGCGGGATGGCGTTTGCACAGTCATGTAATCTTGTAATACACCAGAGAACACACACGGGAGAGAAACCCTTCAAGTGCAGTGTGTGTGGGAATGCATTTGCACATTCATCTGCTCTTAAAAAACACCAGAGAACACACACAGGAGAGACACCCTTAAAGTGTACTTTGTGCGGCAAGGCGTTTTCAGATTCATGTCATCTTGTAACACACCAGAGAACACACACGGGAGAGAAACCCTTCAAGTGCACTGTGTGCGTGATGGCGTTTGCACAGTCATGTAATCTTGTAATACACCAGAGAACACACACGGGAGAGAAACCCTTCAAGTGCAGTGTGTGTGGGAAGGCATTTGCACATTCATCTGCTCTTAAAAAACACCGGAGAACACACACAGGAGAGAAACCCTTAAAGTGTACTTTGTGCGGCAAGGCGTTTTCAGATTCATGTCATCTTGTAACACACCAGAGAACACACACGGGAGAGAAACCCTTCAAGTGCACTGTGTGCGTGAAGGCATTTGCACATTCATCTGCTCTTGTAAAACACCAGAGAACACACACGGGAGAGAAACCCTTCAGGTGCACGATGTGCGGGATGGCGTTTACACAGTCATATAATCTCGTATTACACCAGAGAACACACACGGGAGAGAAACCCTTCAAGTGCAGTGTTTGTGGGAAGGCATTTTCACGGTCATCTGCTCTTAAAACACACCAGAGAACACACACGGGAGAGAAACCCTTCAGGTGCACTGAAAGTGGGAAGACATTTTCAGATTTATCTACTCTTAAAAATCACCAGAGAACACACACGGGAGAGAAACCCTTCAAGTGCAGTGTGTGTGGGAAGGGATTTCCAAATTTATCTAATCTTCAAAGACACCAGAGAACACACACGGGAGAGAAACCCTTCAAGTGCAGTGTGTGTGGGAATGCATTTTCACGGTCATCTACTCTTAAAACACACCAGAGAACACACACGGGAGAGAAACCCTTCAGGTGCAGTGTGTGTGGGAAGGCATTTTCAAATTCATCAAATCTTCAAGTACACCAGAGAACGCACAAGCATCAGAAGATCCACAATGAGTGGAATCTGAAATCAGCTTGTGAAAGTCAAAGTGCCGCAATGAGCCCATCCCTCATGAAACACGAACCGGAGGAAAATCCCAGCTTGGACACTTTTAAAGGTATCGAGGTGAAATATGAAGAGGTGATGGTGAAATGTGAAGAAGTGATGGTGAAATGTGAAGAAGTGATGGTGAAGAGTGAAGAAGTGAAGGTGAAATGTGAAGATGAAGATTCAAATCCAAAATGGAACCTTCACATTGATGGAGGCAACGTGAAGCAGGAGGAGAATTCTGACTGTGAGGCAGAGCGAGGCAACTCCCAGCAGTTTGTGGAAGTGGAGGTGTGGGTGGACTTCCTCCGAGACAATACAAAGTCAAGTGGAGACCCGGTAGATGTGTAAGCTTGAGATGATGTCGCTCCAATAGATGCACCTTTATCAAAGGCCTTCAATGACAAGAATGTGAAGTTGGACACTCAGTTGCTAGGTTCAACCTGCAGAGTAAGGGCGGCCAGTCTTTGTGGACCTGTGGGTTGGGTAGATCTTTAACCAGGAGCGAGAGACAATAAGCTCCCATGCATTCACTATGTTATAATAATTGCATTTACACAGTGCTTGCTTAATCGCCTCAGCAACTCGGAGTTTTGTGTCGTACCTCGTCTGAAACACTTGTAGAGCATCCCCAAGTAGCAGCTGCCCCTGTGTGGCACAAGGTGGTGGCCCTTCACCAGCCTGCATGTGGACAAGAGCCTGTCAGTAGGGGGCGATGATTGATGCGTCATCTCAGTTGTGTAGTTTGTAGGTAATCTTGATTCGAAGCTTTCGTGACTGCAGGAATCCACACTCTTGAGTTCTTTCGGTAAAGTCACCACGTGGGTAGAAACATAACAGATCACGGCGTTTAGATCACAACACAAGCAATCGTCATCAGGTGGGACAACCACAGCAAGAGAAACTGCTGAAGTAGTAGGCGCCTACTCCAGCAGTTTCTTATTAGTGCTGCTGTGCTTGTCCCACCTGATGACGATTGTTTGTGTTGCCATCGAAACTCCCTGATCTATTATTTGTAGCGCAATGTTTAGAATTTGTTACATTTTGACCCAGACGCCAGCATGCAACGGCCTACTCGTTTTGAATGACGCAACAATAGTACGGTGTACATACATTGTTAAGCAGACAGTGCGTATTTGTAAAATAACTTCTTGTTAATACGATGTAACGTGATGCAGTCAATTTCGCTGCAGTAATTCAATGTTGTTAATATGCCCGTCAATGATTTAGAATGAATACTTGTCTGATTGTGCGCGTGCATGTAACATTTTGTCTGAGGGTCAAACATTGAATAAGTGATGTTAGGACAAAGTGTGTGTGTCTGTTTGGAAGTAACCTGTACAGAGAACTCTGGTGAGACCCGTTGTTCTTGTGATGCAGGTCAAACGGTGTTTTTGTGTTCCATGAAGCATCTGGAGCAACTCATTGTCTTTGAAATAGGGAACACGCTCGGATCATTCATCAGTTACAAGGCATACCACTTGAAAGTTACACGTATAGGAGGAGGTACATTCTCTACAACACGAATTGTAGTTTTGTCTTACGTGTTGACGTAGATTTTGTCTAACTGGGACTAGAAATGCTCCTTGCTGATTGACGTCTGGATGTTCGTACCTATCGGTTGAAGCAAACCCCACTGCTGTTGTTGAGACGCTGTGCACCAATAAGGGTGCAACACATTGACGGCCTTCAGTCCAGGAAAGTCACAACATTTGCACACGAAGGACGCATTCACGCAAGTACCCCATGCTCCGTTTTGAAGTTTTAAAATGAAACATCTTTGAATTGTGTTGTGTTTTAAATTAGATGATTTTATTTACTCATTAAAAGCTTGTATCAATTTACGTCTGGAAGACTTAATTGAAAAGGACATTTCGTGTGAATTTTCTCTCGTCATTAAGTAGATGGCCTTGCCGGGGGTTTGGTTCAATGTGGACACAAACAGTGTACATACACAGTGTATACACACACAGTGTACACAGTGTACACACACAGTGACACACACACAGTGTACACACACACAGTGACACACTGTGCACACGCAGTGTACACACTGTGTCACAGTGTACACACAGTGTACACACACACAGTGTACACACTCAGTGACACAGTGACACAACAACCGCCATTCGCCACTAAGTGGCGGTGACGTCACCACGACGCTTGTGCCAGGCACAGTGACACACACAGTGACACAGTGACACACACAGCGACACACAGTGACACACAGTGTATACACATAGTGTACACACACAGTGTACACACACAGTGACACAGTGTATACACAGTGTACACACACACACAGTGTACACACACAGTGACAGTGACACAATGTACACACAAAGTGTACACACAGTGACATAACAGCCGCCATTCGCCACTAAGTGGCGGTGACGTCACAGCGACACACAGTGACACACACAGTGTATACACACAGTGTACACACACACAGTGTACACACAGTGTATACACACGCAGTGTATACACAGTGACACACAGTGTACACACACACAGTGTACACACACAGTGTACACACACAATGTATATACGTACACACAGTGTACATACACACACTGTACACACAGTGTACACACACAGTGTACACACACAGTGACACACAGTGACACAGTGTACACACATATAGTGTACACACACACAGTGTACACACACACACAGTGTACACACATAGTGTACACACAGTGTATGCACAATAATGTCCACGTTGCTGAGCCCACGCACCTAAGGGAGGGAGCAATGGAAAATGAATCTAAATCAACTTAAACTCCAACTCTGTGACGTCACCACTCTGCATTACCTCATCGGCGTGAAACGCCAGGGGGAGGTGTGCCTCGCTAGGACGTCATGTCACCAAGGTATTCACCCCAACCCCGTCCACCGCGTTCTTGAGCGTGACGTCACCTCCGCTTGGGTCACTGCCGATATCGTTCCAGTGGCAATCCTTATTTGGGCAAAGCTACGCCCAGTACTCTTTGGTTCTATTGGGTAAATTCTAGATTTAAAGCTTTCGTGACTGCTCGGATCCATACTCTTTGGTTCTATTGGGTAAAGTCACGTAGGTGAAAATAAAATAAAAAATTAACAAAAAATCACGACGTTTCGGCCACAACACAAGCGGCCTTCATCAGGTGAAAGAACGAGACTGTCTGGAGGACAGCGCTGGAGTGGAAGAAGCCACGCTTAGATCACGACCTTTAAGCTGTGTGAGAAGAAAAAGACCAAGCGCCTTGACAAAGGAATTAGCATATAATTTAGCATTGAAATGGCTCATTGAAATAGCTAAGTTAAAGTATACACATCCGCAGAGGTACCCCTTGACAAAGGAATTAGCATAGAATTTAGCATTGAAATAGCTGAGTGATTAGCTTGTAACTGGTCACAGAAATAGCTATGTTAAAGTCAGAGCATATACATTCACCGAGGCACCTAGTACTCATCACGCCCAGTGACTGGCGGCTCATTAACATAATGTATCCGTTAAAGCCGTCGCGAGTTTATTGCGACGGGTTCAGCGCCCACGCCCCCATCCCTCGACACATGGGCCGGCCTCATTAACATAATTTATTCAGTTGGAGAGCCGCTCTTGGGAGGGAAGTGACGTCATACTACTTCCTGCTGTCGCGAGGTAACAGGAAGCTGCCGTGTGCGCGCTTGCACTGAAATCCGAGGTGAGAAATTCTCATCGTTGTGGTGGTGGTTGTGGTTGTTGTTTACCAAGGTAGAGCCTCGCTCTCTCTCGTAGGGATGTCAGTTGAGTAGCAGCGAGCATGGGAATCGATGTCCAGGTTGGAACTTTACAACGCGGGGCCTAGCCACGCGGGGCCTTGCCTCCTGCCCTCGCCTGATTGCGTTTACTTTAATTATCTCGCTTAAGTTTAATTTGTCTTCACCCGGCTCGCCACTTTGTAACTTTGTTTTATTGTAAATATTCACGCAGTTTTTATTTTCTTTTGTTACCAGGCCAAGCCCGCTTGAGCTGCTATACCGCTCTTGTTATCAGAAGCGACCTGCCCACAACAACACAAGGTGAGGCTTTGTCAACGTGTGTGAATGGTTTGACTTAAAACTTTGGTGACTGTAGGAATTAATATTCTTGGTTCTTTCGGTAAAGTCACTTAGATAGAAAATAAAATTAAAATAACAATGAAAATAAATTGTAAATAAAGCAAAGCAACTCACGTCGTTTTGATCAACACAAGTGGTCTTTATTTAATGTAATTGTATTATCTGTTATTGTTATTTTCTGTCTACGTAACTTTACAGAAAGAACCAAGAATACGTGTGTCAATGTCTATCGGTCAAAGACGCGCAAACTCCAAATATACAGCAGGCGTCAGGGTCGGGATCGAACCCACGACTTCCTGTATACCAGGTGAGGTAGTTAACATCTCACCACGGAGAGAGACACGCAAACTCCAGTTAGCCTCGGCTATGTTCGTTGATCCTCAATTACTTGGTGGAGTGAGGAAGCATTCATGCCAAGCAAATGAAGGTGGCCCGGCATGATTCTAGACATGCCACCGCCTGTTTACCAAGTGACAGTGTACAGTTTGTGTTTGCAGTAACGTCTATTAACTCTGTTGAACACGGAGGTTATAGCGTAACAATAGTTTACTTTTGTTTTCCTCTGGAACTCTTTATAAGAATGGAAACAGGAAGTTAACACAGCACACACATGCAGCTGAAGTCGGAACTGTTCATCCCAGCATTTAAGGACATCTGAGCCTGGATTCACACCTCTAAGTTGCGATTGAACATTAATTTATGAATTTCTGCACAACACAAATAGTATTGTTTTCAACACCCTTTGCTATGTCAGCTGAATTTAGCTCTCAGAAATATTCCTTTTGTAGCCAGACAGCTGAAATTGTGTGCTCGGAGTTTTGGGTGAACATTCATTTTGAAGATACGAAGGCTTCCAGGCATGTTTATGACCATTTGCCCTCTCATTGTGTGCCATAACAGCCCTGTGATGAATTTAGGAAACATTTTTACTACATCCTGAATATATGAATAAGTATAGACGTTTTGATTTAAAGCTTTCGTGACTGCAGTAATTCATATTCTTAGTTTTTTCGGTAAAGTCACGTTGAAGAGAAACAACAAAATAACAAAATATATATAAAACAATAAAAAATTCTCACGACGTTTCGACCATAACTCAAACGGTCATCATCAGGTGTGTCGGTTTGCATAAATTTATTTTTAAAACGGCACATTTATTTATTTATAAAAAACGTTAGCATCACGCGCAGCGATTGGCAGTTTGCCCAGGACTAGTCCATCTATTTTTTTGAAAAGAGGAGGGGGGAGACGAAATTTTTTATAATGTATGCTGTCTGAAAGCCACTGTAAGCGTGAACAATCAATCAAGAACTGAAATGATTTATCAAATCTTTCCAATGATTGCTAAGATAGAATCCATCTTCTCGGTTGAAATTGTCTCTGTGCTTGTATATGTGGATAGCCTCATGAACGAATCTCATGGAAGCCAGATGGCTTACAAAGAACCTCCGTCTTGGAAAAGTCAATGGCATGTGAGCCTACTGAATTAGAACAATGATCTGCTATGGCCGAGGTGTTGGTCCTACCGTGTTTAAGGTCTGCTTTATGTTCACGAATGCGGTCCGAGACATGGCGTTTGGTTTCTCCAATGTAACTACTACCACAGAGGCAACTTAGTCTCTACTATCAGCTCCCCCACCTACAAACTAGCTCGTTTTTTGTCTGAAATCCTGCGTCCTTTCACTGGAAAGACCACCTCTGCGGTACAAAATTCTACTCACCTGGTATCAACAATCAAGGGTATTTCCCTGTCCCCAGACGACCTGCTTGTCAGTTTTGATGTAGTTTCCTTATTCACCAAGGTTCCTGTACCTGACACCATTGCAATCATTGAAGACTTGGTTCATCAAGGACTAAACACTGAGGTACCCCCCCTGGTGAGACACTGTTTAACCAATACATACTTCACTTGGAATGGAACTTTCTACAAACAAACTGAGGGCACCCCAATGGGCTCCCCCCTTTCTCCAGTTATAGCTAACATTTTCATGGAGAAATTTGAGACTGACGCCATCCAGACTGCCACTCTGCGCCCAACCTTATGGAAGAGGTACGTGGATGACACTTTTGTCATCTGGCCACATGGCCGGCCTGCTCTAGACCAATTCTTCGACCACATCAATTCCATACACCCAGCCATCAGATTTACCATGGAAGTCGAAATAGATGGCAAGATACCTTTTTTGGATGTCCTAATTAAAAAGAGACCTGATGGTTCAATGAGCCACTCTGTCTACAGGAAAGCTACCCATATGGATGCTTATCTGAAACCGGATTCCCACCACCATCCATCACATAAGAATTCTCTCATCAATACTCTGTATCATAGAGCCCAATGCATATCCGACCAGGAACACATAAGCAGTGAACTCAAGCACGTACACCAAGCTCTTAGGGCTAATGGTTACTCCGACTATACAATCCGCAAAGCTATCACTCAAACCATGAAGAAGAACCCTCTTGAGGAGCCTTTCAAAACCATCACTTTACCCTACACTGCTGGGATCACAAAAAAGATCTCCAAAATCTTGAATAAACACAAGATCCAGGTCCGTTTCAACACATTACATAAAATCCGTGATCTGGTTCCGTCTGTAAAAGATGTGATTCCGGACATACAATACCCTGGTGTCTACAAACTAAGTTGCCTCTGTGGTAGTAGTTACATTGGAGAAACCAAACGCCATGTCTCGGACCGCATTCGTGAACATAAAGCAGACCTTAAACACGGTAGGACCAACACCTCGGCCGTAGCAGATCATTGTTCTAATTCAGTAGGCTCACATGCCATTGACTTTTCCAAGACGGAGGTTCTTTGTAAGCCATCTGGCTTCCATGAGAGATTCGTTCATGAGGCTATCCACATATACAAGCACAGAGACAATTTCAACCGAGAAGATGGATTCTATCTTAGCAATCATTGGAAAAATTTGATAAATCATTTCAGTTATTGATTGATTGTTCACGCTTACAGTGGCTTTCAGACAGCATACATTATAAAAAATTTCGTCTCCCCCCTCCTCTTTTCAAAAAAATAGATGGACTAGTCCTGGGCAAACTGCCAATCGCTGCGCGTGACGCTAACGTTTTTTATAAATAAATAAATGTGCCGTTTTAAAAATAAATTTATGCAAACCGACACACCTGATGATGACCGTTTGAGTTATGGTCGAAACGTCGTGATAATTTTTTATTGTTTTATATATATTTTGTTATTTTGTTGTTTCTCTTCAACGTGACTTTACCGAAAAAACTAAGAATATGAATTACTGCAGTCACGAAAGCTTTAAATCAAAATTTAATCGCCTCTACGGGGAGGGTTTTCACATAACTTTAAGATCCTTCAACAAACTCCGGGATAAGAAAGCTCAGCTGATCGAGTCTCTCACCTTCCTGAAGAGATGCCGCGACTCTGGGGTAATACCAATCGCATTTACACTGACCTCTGCTGCTGTAACTTCTTCTAATGCAAAACGAATTCTTTTCAAAACTAGCTTAGCTCTTATCTCAGAAAAAATCAGACTTATACGCACAGAACTAGATTAGTTAGACAAGACACTCTACAAATCACACTTATCATTGACGGCAATAATGTCCACATCGGATTGGGAACATGTAGACAATATGACTGCCTCTTCAGCTGCTACTATGTCGACCAAATGTAAGGAAAACCTGATTTCCAAATTTAACCTCCTCTTCAACAAAAGACCGGACCCACACACCAAAAAGTTAGACGTTAATAAAGTCGTAATTAATCGCAGTAACAGTTCTATTTCCGATGGTCTGAAATCCGTTTTAGCTAAAGGTCTAAACTTTGCAGTCACACCTAAACACATACCAGTTAATGATATAATTGCCCAAGTAGACGTTGCTCTCAGGGGCCTGGGTCACATCGCTGCAGACGTAGCAAGATCTGAAATCGCTGCAACCCTCAAAAACGCTAAGATGCCAGCTAGCAACCTCAGCAAAGATGAGCGTTTTGAATTATATAAATTAAAAAAGAGGAATGATATTGTAGTTCTCTCAGCTGACAAAGGCAATGCTACTGTCATCATGGATAAAATAGAATACAACAACAAAATTAAAGAATTACTCGACGATGGTAGTTATACAAAAATAAAAAGAGATCCCACCAACAGCCTCGTCACACAAACCAACAAAATTATTTCTGATTCAACCGCATTAATTGATCAATCTAAACAGTTTTCGTTGAAACCTTCTGCTGCCAGGCCACCAAGATTATACGGTTTACCAAAAATACATAAAGTTGATACACCTCTTCGTCCCATAGTCTCTACTATCAGCTCCCCCACCTACAAACTAGCTCGTTTTTTGTCTGAAATCCTGCGTCCTTTCACTGGAAAGACCACCTCTGCGGTACAAAATTCTACTCACCTGGTATCAACAATCAAGGGTATTTCCCTGTCCCCAGACGACCTGCTTGTCAGTTTTGATGTAGTTTCCTTATTCACCAAGGTTCCTGTACCTGACACCATTGCAATCATTGAAGACTTGGTTCATCAAGGACTAAACACTGAGGTACCCCCCCTGGTGAGACACTGTTTAACCAATACATACTTCACTTGGAATGGAACTTTCTACAAACAAACTGAGGGCACCCCAATGGGCTCCCCCCTTTCTCCAGTTATAGCTAACATTTTCATGGAGAAATTTGAGACTGACGCCATCCAGACTGCCACTCTGCGCCCAACCTTATGGAAGAGGTACGTGGATGACACTTTTGTCATCTGGCCACATGGCCGGCCTGCTCTAGACCAATTCTTCGACCACATCAATTCCATACACCCAGCCATCAGATTTACCATGGAAGTCGAAATAGATGGCAAGATACCTTTTTTGGATGTCCTAATTAAAAAGAGACCTGATGGTTCAATGAGCCACTCTGTCTACAGGAAAGCTACCCATACGGATGCTTATCTGAAACCGGATTCCCACCACCATCCATCACATAAGAATTCTCTCATCAATACTCTGTATCATAGAGCCCAATGCATATCCGACCAGGAACACATAAGCAGTGAACTCAAGCACGTACACCAAGCTCTTAGGGCTAATGGTTACTCCGACTATACAATCCGCAAAGCTATCACTCAAACCATGAAGAAGAACCCTCTTGAGGAGCCTTTCAAAACCATCACTTTACCCTACATTGCTGGGATCACAAAAAAGATCTCCAAAATCTTGAATAAACACAAGATCCAGGTCCGTTTCAACACATTACATAAAATCCGTGATCTGGTTCCGTCTGTAAAAGATGTGATTCCGGACATACAATACCCTGGTGTCTACAAACTAAGTTGCCTCTGTGGTAGTAGTTACATTGGAGAAACCAAACGCCATGTCTCGGACCGCATTCGTGAACATAAAGCAGACCTTAAACACGGTAGGACCAACACCTCGGCCGTAGCAGATCATTGTTCTAATTCAGTAGGCTCACATGCCATTGACTTTTCCAAGACGGAGGTTCTTTGTAAGCCATCTGGCTTCCATGAGAGATTCGTTCATGAGGCTATCCACATATACAAGCACAGAGACAATTTCAACCGAGAAGATGGATTCTATCTTAGCAATCATTGGAAAGATTTGATAAATCATTTCAGTTCTTGATTGATTGTTCACGCTTACAGTGGCTTTCAGACAGCATACATTATAAAAAATTTCGTCTCCCCCCTCCTCTTTTCAAAAAAATAGATGGACTAGTCCTGGGCAAACTGCCAATCGCTGCGCGTGACGCTAACGTTTTTTATAAATAAATAAATGTGCCGTTTTAAAAATAAATTTATGCAAACCGACACACCTGATGATGACCGTTTGAGTTATGGTCGAAACGTCGTGAGAATTTTTTATTGTTTTATATATATTTTGTTATTTTGTTGTTTCTCTTCAACGTGACTTTACCGAAAAAACTAAGAATAAGTATAGACGTGTAAGTCACATGTGACTATATATGCATTCCTCTGTGCCTCGATACTGTCGTGTAGATGGTGTGGATATTATTTTTTTCTGTCTGCAGCTGACGCTTCCTCTGACGCTTCCTCCGCAGAATTGTTCTGATGGAGCAAAGGCACTCAGCGCAGCTCGGTAGGACAAGGCTCCAATGCGACCGGTGTGCATACAGCACGGATCGTACTGGAGATATGACACGGCACGAGAGAACTCACACAGGAGAGAAACCCTTCAAGTGCAGTGTGTGTTGGAAGGCATTTGCACATTCATCTAATCTTGTAGAACACCAGAGAACACACACGGGAGAGAAACCCTTCAAGTGCAGTGTGTGTGGGAAGGCGTTTGCACATTCATCTACTCTTGTAACACACCAGAGAATACACACAGGAGAGAAACCCTTCAGGTGCACTCCGTGCGGGAGAGCGTTTTCGCAGCAACAACATCTTCAAGTACACCAGAAAACACAAAAGCATCAGAAGATCCACAAGGAGTGGAGTCTGAAATCAGCTTGTGAAAGTAAAAGTGCCACCATGAGCCCATCCCTCATGAAACACGAACCGGAAGAAAATCCCAGCGTGGACACTTTTAAAGTTATCGAGGTGAAATATGAAGAGGTGATGGTGAAGAGGGAAGAAGTGATGGTGAAGAGGGAAGAAGTGAAGGTGAAATGTGAAGATGAAGATTCAACTCCAAAATGGGACCTTCACATCGATGGAGGCAATGTGAAGCAGGAGGAGAATTCTGACTGTGAGGCAGAGCGAGGCAACTCCCAGCAGTTTGTGGAAGTGGAGGTGTGGGTGGACTTCCTCCTAGACAATACAAAGTCAAGTGGAGACCCGGTAGATGTGTAAACTTTGTGTTTTAATAATTGTGTTATTTTATTTTATTTTGGGCACCTTTATAATATATGCCACAGGACCCGCACGAGTTTAATCCGGCACTGTCCGGGATACCGTTCCAGTGCCCAACCAGGCTGTTGAAACCACTGCGGGTGGAGTTGAGGGTGACGGTGGAGGGCGCGAAGGGGGCGAGTGATGCCGATGGGCGGCGAGGGGGTCACCCGAGAGGATGCCCAGTGGGGAGACGAAGCAATGAAATCGCTCCACGTGTCAGGCGCTGGGTGGATCACCGCACAGCGGCATCGTGGGAGGTGGCGACGGCACGGGGAGGTCTCTACCCGCCAGTGGATTGACCGTGGCTGATGATGATGACGACGACGATGGATGTTGCTCACTCAACTTTGCGACGTACGAAACGCCGGAGACGCACGGCGATGTGCGGGGTGTTCAGCGGCACGGTGGAGCCGATGGCCTCCTTGCACCCGCTGTACAGCTGACGCACGACGTTGAGCAGGGCAGGGAGCACGCTGTCCACTATGTCCTGGCAGCTGCCGCTCAGCTGACCCATAACCTGCGGCAGGGCAGGGAGCACGCTGTCCACTATGTCCTGGCAGCTGCCGCTCAGCTGACCCATAGCCTGCACTAGGGCAGGGAGCACGCTGTCCACTATGTCCTGGCAGCTGCTGTACAGCTGACCCATAGCCTGCAGTAGGGCAGGGAGCACGCTGTCCACAATGTCCTCACTGTGGCTACTGCACACCTGACCCATAGCCTGCGGCAGGGCAGGGAGCACGCTGTCCACAATGTCCTCACTGTGGCTACTGCACAGCTGACCCATAGCCTGCACTAGGGCAGGGAGCACGCTGTCCACTATGTCCTCACTGTGGCTACTGCACAGCTGACCCGCAGCGTGCAGGAGAGGAGTCGGCGCGCTGTCCATGAGCCAGGACATCCCGGGGGGCCAGGCTGGGCCGTCCCTCTCCTGTACGTTTGCGTGGCCGCTGGTGAACATCGGTCCCCCGGTGGCGACCACTGCCGGTGGAGAGACGTCTTTCATGAGTCCCGAGTAGTTGTTTATGGTGGTGGTGGAGCCGTTGATGTTCGAACCCCCACGCCGAGATCCTCCGAGGAGTTCCACCATCGGCTGCATGAGCAGCAGAACCACAGTGAGCACAGCCGTGAAGATCGCCACGCTGGTGGTGGTGGTGGCGAAGTTCTCCGCAGACCTCGAAGTGGAGGAGCAGCGTGGGGCGAGGTGGTTGCCTCTCCCGGAGCTGACTCCACTCTGGTCGCTCCAATGGATGCACCTTTGTCACAGGCCTTTAATGACAAGAATGTGAAGTTGAACACTCAGTTCCTAGGTTAAATCTGCATGGTGAGAGTGGCCATTCTTTGTGGACCTGTGGGTTGGGTTAATCTCTAACCAGGAGCGAGAGCCAATAAGCTCCCAAGCATTCATTCGGTTTCAATAATTACATTCTAGATTTGAAGCTTTCGTGACTGCAAGGATCCATACTCTTTGGTTCTATTCGGCAAAGTCACGTAGGTAAAAAGATAAAATAACAAAAATCACGATGTTTCGGCCACAACACACGTGGCCTTCATCATGACAGCACGGTCCCTTCACCTGATGAAGGCCACTTGTGTTGTGGCCAAAACGTCGTGATTTTTGTTATTTAATAATTCCACTTATATGGGTGCTTGCTTAATCGCCTCTGGCAATTCGGAGTTTTGTATCTCGTCTCAGACACTTGAAGAGCATCCCCAAGTAGCAGCTGCCCCTGCGTGGCACAAGGTGGTGGCCCTGCACCGGCCTGCATGTGGACAAGAGCCTGTCAGTAGGGGGCGATGATTGATGTGGCATCTTAGTTGTGGAGTTTGTAGGTAATGTTTAGAATTTGATAAATTTTGACCCAGACGCCAGCATGCAATGGCCTACTCGTTTTGAATGACACTACAATAGTTTGTTGTACATACACTGTTAAGCAGACGGTGCGTATTTTTTTAAATAGCTTCTTGTCAATGCGATGTAACCTGATGCAGTATATTTCAGTGCAGTAATTAAATTTTGTTAATATGCCTGTCAATAATTTAGAATTAATACTTGTCCGATTGTGTGCGTACATGTAACATTTTGTCTATAAGGGTCAAACATTGAATAAGTGATATTTGGACAAAGTGTGTGTTTTGGAAGTAACCTGTACCGATAACTCGGGTGAGACTCATTGTTCTTGTGATACAGGTCAAAGGGTATTTTTGTGTTTTCAGGAAGCATCTCCCTCTGGAGCAACTCATCGTCTTTGAAATAAGGAGCATACTCTGATCATTAATCAGTTACATGGCACACCGCTTAAAAGTTACACGTAGAGGAGGAGGTTCATTCTCTACAACACGAATTGCAGTTTTGTCTTACGTGATGACGTAGATTTTGTCGAACTAGGACATGAAATGCCCCTTGCTGATTCACGTCTGGATGTTCACGACCAAGGGTTGAAGCGAACCTGACCACCTGCGGCGCCCCTCAACCATTTGCGGCCTTGGGCCAGGAAAGTCACGAAAAAAATTGCACACGAACGACGCCTCCACGCAAGCTCCCGATGCTCCGTCTTGAAGTTTGAAAATGAAACAACTTTTAATTGTATTATGTCTTGAATTGTATAATTGTATTTCTTCATTAAAAGCTTATTAATTGAAAACGACATTTCGTGTGAATTTTCTCTCGTCGTTAAGTAGACAATGGCCTTGCCGGGGGTTCGGTTCGATGCGGACTTTCACCTGGTTGGGATTGCGGGATCGAGATAAGGTGACACGGAGCTGCTGGCCATCTGCAGATCGATTCCAACGTTATCGAGCGTCTGTCCCTGCGACTCCGTCGTTGGTACAGGGGTGCGTGTCTCCGTTGTGGAGTTTCTGGATAATGTTTGGAATTAACCCAATTTTGACCGTGACAACAACATGCAATGTGCGTTGTGAATGACACAACGTTATGTTTTACATCTGCCGTTCAGCAGACTGCGCATATTGTGGTGAATGTTACTGGGGTAGCCAGGTGTGCCTGTCGGATTTTAACCCTGAACCTCTGCAATAAATAGAGAATGTGCTACCACATTCTTGGTTCTTTCGGTAAAGTCACGTAAATAGAAAACAAAAAACAAGAAAATTTGAAAATAATAAATTGATGAAAAGATGCCCATTGGTCGACTGAGATGACTGTGCCCCCCACAGTGTACACACACACAGTGTACACACACACAGTGTACACACACACAGTGCACACACAGTGTACACACACACAGTGCACACACAGTGTACACACACACAGTGTACACACACAGTGTACACACACACAGTGTACACACACAGTGCACACACACACAGTGCACACACACAGTGTACACACACTGTGTACGTGTACACACACAGTGTACACACACAGTGTACATTCACTGTACACACACACAGTGTACACACACACACAGTCTGTACATGTACACACACACAGTGTACACACACACTGTACACACACAGTGTGTACGTGTACACACACAGTGCACACACACAGCGTGTACGTACACAGTGTGTACACACACAGTGTGTACACAATAATTTAAGTTTATATATTTTGGTATACCCCTGTGAGCCATTCGGCTCTTGAATCAAGTGCAACCACCACAAACACGAACAAGAAACACATCTTAAAGTGACTTTGTGTGACTCTGAAAACAGAAAAAGAAACACATCTTAAAGTGAATAAAAAACAGCAAAATATTCCTGAAAAAAGCACCGTACACCAACGCTGTGTGCTAAAAATCCCAGTGGGATGCAATGTCCACGTTGTTGTTGTTGCTGAGTTCAAGGGAGGGAGCAATGGAAAATGAATCTAAATCAACTTAAACTCCAACCCCGCTCTGTGACGTCACTACTCAGCACACCTCATCGGCGTGAAACGCCAGGGGGAGGTGTACCTCGCTAGGGACGTCATGTCACCAAGGTATTCACCCCACCCCGTCTACCGCGCCCTTGAGCGTGACGTCACCTTTGCCTGGGTCAACTTCCGTTATTTGTTCAAGTACAATCCTTATTTGGGAAAAGCTACGCCCGGTGACTTGCGGTTCATTAACATAATGTATTCGTGAAGGCCGTCGCGAGTTTATTGCGACGGGTTTCAGCACCCACGCCCCATCCCTCCACGTATGGGCCGGGCTCATTAACATAATTTATTTAAATTAGGACCCGCTCGCTGCGGGAGGGGAGTGTTCTTGTACCACCCAAGTGACGTCATCTCCTGCTGCCGCGTGACGTCACGAGGTGACAGAAATCTGCCGCTCCGCGCGTGAACTGAAATCCGAGGTGAGAAATTCTCATCGCGGTTGTGGTGGTGGTCGTTGTGGTGGTGGTGGTTGTTGTTGTTGTTTACCAAGGTAGAGCCTCGCTCTCTCTCGTAGGGATGTCAGTTGAGTAGCAGCGAGCATGGGAATCGATGTCCAGGTTGGAACTTTACAACGTGGGGCCTAGCCACGCGGGGCCTTGCCTCCTGCCCTCGCCTGATTGCATTTACTTTAATTATCTCGCTTAGTTGAGCAATCTTTGTAAGAAAGTAATCTACCAGGCTATTCGTTTATTGTGTGTTGACCGACTTTCTGTGTTGCATTGCATTACATTTCCAAGTTTTACTCAGTTTATTTGATTAAGTGTGCTTTTGATTTAAAGCTTTCTTGACTGCAGGGATTCATATTCTTGGTTCTTTCGGTAAAGTCACGACCACGTAGAAGGGAAACAATAAAATAATAAAAATATATAAAACAATAAAATTATCACGACGTTTCAACTGCAGCACAAGCAATCATCATCAGGTGTGAAAACCATCAGCAAGAACATTTTGAAATTTTCTTTCTGTGGTTTTCAAATTTTCTTGCCGTGGCTTTCACACCTGATGATGATTGCTTGTGTTGCAGTCGAAACGTGAGAATTTTGTTGTTTTATATTTTTATTATTTTATTGTTTCCCTTCTACGTGGTGACTTTACCGACAGAACCAAGAATATAAGTGTGCTTTCTCTCTCTCTCTGCGTGTCCTCGTATTATTATTATTTCCTGCAGTCACCAAAGTTCGAAATCTCTCATTGACACAAGGCCGTAATTATAATATATTATAATAATTATAATATGTTATAATAATTATAATATATATTGGTGGGGGACATATCCCCCCACAATAATCAAATATGCTCAAAATGTACCCCCAATATATTGCTATAAAAATATTTTTTTTAACAATAATTGCTATGCTATGTTAATAAAAACAATTTCGCTTAACCTTGGCCACAAAACCAGGACGTGTCTTCATATAACAATGCGTAGATTTGTGTTTATATGATTGCGTTGTACTTTATGAATCCCTAATCTCTGCCATTACATACTATGAAACAAGAAAAGTTAAAAAAGAAACAACACAGAGCAATGTAATACAATACAATATTATACAATATTGTATCAAATAATACAAATTCCATCCCATGTGTTAGTGAAATTTTTCAATATTTTAGGAAATGTCAGGAAATTAGTTTTAAAATTTAGATTTTTTCTTTCTGGGGGGCGGACCCCAGACCCCCTGGTAGGTTTGGTCCCCCCCCAATGTTGACTCCATGGCTACGGCCTTGTTATTCTGTCTCTCACTGTTCAAATAAACCTACCATTAACATTATAGACTGATAATTTCTTTGTCAGTGGGCAAACGTACAAAATCAGCAGGGGATCAAATACTTGTTTCCCTCACTGTATGTTTGTATCTCTCTCTGTGTGTCTCTGTGTTATATCTCTCTCTCTGTCTGTGTGTCTCCGTGTCTGTGTTTTGTCTCTCTTTCAAATTGAGCAACCTTTGGAAGAACGTGATCAACCAGGTGGGGTGTTGACTGTTATGTTGGCCGACTCTCTGTGTTGTATTGCATTACATTTCTAAGTTCACTAGGTTTGCTTTCTCTTGCATTTGTACCTGATGATGATTGCTTGTGTTGCAATTGAAACGTCGCATGCTATGTGCACACAGCGTTGGTGTACGGTGCTTTTTGTGAAATATTTTGCTGTTTTTCCCTGGATTTTCTGTTTGCACAGTCACTCAAAGTCACTTCAAGATGTTTTCTTGTTCATGTTTTAGTTTTTTGTTTGTTGCGGTTGCACCCGATTCAAGAGCCGAATGGCTCACAGGGCTATACCAAATAACTGAACTATGACCTATCCCCCCCCTCCCCAAGCCTGTTAGCCACGCCCCATCACCCTCCCCCCCACACACGTCACTCCCCCCCCACACCCTCCTCCCCAAGGCTGTTAGCCACGCCCCATCACCCTCCCCCACACACACGTCACCCCCCCCTCCCCTAGCCTTGTTAGCCACGCCCCGTCACCCTCCCCCCCACACACGTCACTCTCCCCCCCACACCCTCCTCCCCAAGCCTTGTTAGCCACGCCCCATCACCCTCCCCCCCACACGTCACTCCCCCACCTCACCCCCCCCCTCCCCGTGTCTGCTAGCGAGCCACGTGACAGGCAACGAGGAGACAGAGCGAGGCCTCGTGGCGAGGCTCACTGAGGAGGAGGATTTGACGAGGACGATGATGGCGGAGCTGCGGGGATCGTCGTCGTTGTTGGTGCCCGTGGGGCTCTGTGTTGCGTGCTGTGTCGGTCTCGTCGCCTGTGCCGGTGTAGAGACCGACGCCACGGGTACAGCAGCAGCAGCAGCAGGAGGAGGAGGAGGTGAGTGATATTGTTGTAATTTATATATTCTCACAATAAGGAAACGCGGTGTCTATTTGTGTCATCCCTTCACGTGAAGTCCTCGTCACAACAGCAACGTTTTGAGGCATAAGCAATTATAAAATAACATTTAGACTTAAAGCTTTCGTGACTGTGCAAGGATTCATCTTCTCGGTTGTTTCGGTAAAGTCACCACGTAGAAGGGAAACAATAAAATAATAAAACAATAAAACAAAATTCTCGCCTATTATGTTTTTATTATTTTATTATTTCCCTTCTACGTGGTGACTTAACCGAAAGAACCAAGTATAATAAAACTCTTACAACATAGGATCACAAAGTGGCGTCACACACAGAGTTACTCGTTAGCTCATCAAGCTGTGTTATGGGTGGGGGAGGGGCGTCAGTGCGTTGATTGGTAATCGATGTGTGTCAATGCGTTGATTGGTAATTGATGCTCGTCAATGCGTTGATTGGTAATCGATGCTTGCCAATGCGTTGATTGGTAATCGATGTGTGTCAATGCGTTGATTGGTAATCGATGTGTGTCAGTGCGTTGATTGGTAATCGATGTGTGTCAGTGCGTTGATTGGTAATCGATGTGTGTCAGTGCGTTGATTGGTAATCGATGTGTGTCAGTGCGTTGATTGGTAATCGATGTGTGTCAGTACGTTGATTGGTAATCGATGTGTGTCAATGCGTTGATTGGTAATCGATGTGTGTCAATGCGTTGATTGGTAATCGATTTGTGTCAATGCGTTGATTGGTAATCGATGTGTGTCAGTGCGTTGATTGGTAATCGATGTGTGTCAGTACGTTGATTGGTAATCGATGTGTGTCAATGCGTTGATTGGTAATCGATGCTTGTCAATGCGTTGATTGGTAATCGATGTGTGTCAATGCGTTGATTGGTAATCGATGTGTGTCAGTGCGTTGATTGGTAATCGATGTGTGTCAATGCGTTGATTGGTAATCGATGTGTGTCAGTGCGTTGATTGGTAATCGATGTGTGTCAGTGCGTTGATTGGTAATCGATGCTCGTCAATGCGTTGATTGGTAATCGATGCTTGTCAATGCGTTGATTGGTAATCGATGTGTGTCAGTGCGTTGATTGGTAATCGATGCTTGCCAATGCGTTGATTGGTAATCGATGCTTGTCAATGCGTTGATTGGTAATCGATGCTTGCCAATGCGTTGATTGGTAATCGATGCTTGTCAATGCGTTGATTGGTAATCGATGTGTGTCAATGCGTTGATTGGTAATCGATGTTTGTCAATGCGTTGATTGGTAATCGATGTGTGTCAGTGCGTTGATTGGTAATCGATGTGTGTCAATGCGTTGATTGGTAATCGATGTGTGTCAGTGCGTTGATTGGTAATCGATGTGGGTCAGTGCGTTGATTGGTAATCGATGCTCGTCAATGCGTTGATTGGTAATCGATGTGTGTCAGTGCGTTGATTGGTAATCGATGTGTGTCAGTACGTTGATTGGTAATCGATGCTCGTCAATGCGTTGATTGGTAATCGATGCTTGCCAATGCGTTGATTGGTAATCGATGTGTGTCAGTGCGTTGATTGGTAATCGATGCTTGCCAATGCGTTGATTGGTAATCGATGCTTGTCAATGCGTTGATTGGTAATCGATGCTTGCCAATGCGTTGATTGGTAATCGATGCTTGTCAATGCATTGATTGGTAATCGATGTGTGTCAATGCGTTGATTGGTAATCGATGTTTGTCAATGCGTTGATTGGTAATCGATGTGTGTCAGTGCGTTGATTGGTAATCGATGCTTGCCAATGCGTTGATTGGTAATCGATGCTTGTCAATGCGTTGATTGGTAATCGATGTGTGTCAATGCGTTGATTGGTAATCGATGTTTGTCAATGCGTTGATTGGTAATCGATGTGTGTCAATGCGTTGATTGGTAATCGATGTTTGTCAGTGCATTGATTGGTAATCGATGCTCTTCAATGCGTTGATTGGTAATCGATGTTTGTCAGTGCATTGATTGGTAATCGATGCTTGTCAATGCGTGATTGGTAATCGATGCTTGTCAGTGCGTTGATTGGTAATCGATGCTCGTCAATGCGTTGATTGGTAATCGATGTGTGTCAATGCGTTGATTGGTAATCGATGCTTGTCAATGCGTTGATTGGTAATCGATGTGTGTCAATGCGTTGATTGGTAATCGATGCTTGTCAATGCGTTGATCTGCTTGCGTTGTGATCGAAACGTCGTGATTGTGATTTGTTTTAATATAATTTTATTGTACTTCTACACACGTGACTTTACCGACAAAAACACCACAACGAGTAATTTTATCGCGGTCACGACAGCTTTAATACCTCATTAACAGAAAGAGTTTTGTTTACTCATTTTGTTGTGTTCGTCAGCCCCAGTGTTCTGTTTCGATTTAAAGCTTTCATGACTGCAAGGATTCATCTTCTTTGGTTCTTTCGGTATAGTCACCACCACGTAGAATGAGAATAAAATAATAAATTGATAAAATAAAATAACACAGTAAAATTCTCACGACGTTTCGGCCACAACACAAGCGGCCTTCATCAGGTGAAGGGACGAGACTGTCTGGAGGACAGCGCTGATGAAGGCCACTTGTGTTGTAGCCGAAACGTCGTGAGAATTTTACTGTGTTATTTTATTTGATCAATTTATTATTTTATTCTCATTCTACGTGGTGACTTTACCAAAAGAACCAAAAAAGAGAGTTTTGTTTCTTCATTTTGTTGTGTTCGTCAGCCCCAGTAAGCCACATCGTGACGCTACAGAACTTTAAACGAACACACCGCACTAACACGTACACAACAAGTACCTGCACTGTGTGTGACACTCATTACTCCTATTGATTCGTCTGTGTGGGGGGATGTGTGTGTGTGTGGTGTGTGGGGGAGGGGATGTGTGTGTGTGGGGGATGTATGTGTGTGTGGTGTGTGTGGGGGGGGATGTGTGTGGGGGGGGAGGGGATGTGTGTGTGGGGGGATGTGTGTGTGTGTGTGGGGGGATTTGTGTGTGTGTGGGGATGTGTGTGTGTATGGGGAGGGGATGTGTGTGTGTGTGTGGGGGGGGATGTGTGTGGGGGGGGAGGGGATGTGTGTGTGTGTGTGGGGAGGGGATGTGTGTGTGTGGGGGGGGATGTGTGTGTGGGGGGGGTGTGTGTGGGGATGTGTGTGTGGGGGGAGGGGATGTGGTGAGTGGGGGGAGGGGATGTGTGTGTGTGGGGGGAGGGGAGAGAGATCCATTGTCATTGTTACAGGATCCAATTATTATTGTGTGGTGACGTGCCCTGTTGATTGTTAATTGTGTCTGTGTAGTTAACTGCAGGGCACGCGGCCTCTGTGGGACTGTTAGAGGGATGTGAATGTCACGGCTACCCTGCCAGCTGAATGTATTTGTGTCATTCACGGTACTTCACAGATAACCGGAAGGTTTTAATGATGATGGCATTTTACTTGGAATTTTCATTGAGCTTTCAAGGAACTTTTTTTCACCACTAATTTATTAACGTCCCTAACGAGAGTTGTTGTTGTCACCACGCCTACGGTGGTGTTAATGTGTTTGTGTTTTCACATCGTTGGAATTGTAAAGCTCCCGCTTTTGCTCTTTTGTTAGGTCGTGGGGAATCCAATGGCGGTGCTAATTGAATGTTCGCAGTCACTAATTCAAGGCGTCTCCTTAACAACAACAACAAAGGTGAGCACCACCCTCCCCCCCAGACCTGCAAGTTAGTCATTGTTAGTCATTGAAGTTAGTCATTGAAGTCATTAAAGTTAGTCATTGACTAGCTTGCAGGTCTGGGGGGGTTCAGCCATTGACTAACTTGAATTTTTCACCCCCTGCGTCATTCTCATCGTTTTCACAAGTTGCGGTGGTTTCTGATGTTTCTCCCAATTACCACGACTCACGGTGACCCCCCCCCCACCCCCCCACTCCGTCACTTCCACCGCAATCCCAACCCGACCCACAGCCCCCTCCGCGCCCCCACAGAACATCACGTGCGTGGCCCTCAACTCCAGCAGCCTGCTGGTCAGCTGGGAGCCGCCACCCGCTCACGGCCAGCAAGACGGCGGCGGCGGCGGCGTCACGGGGTACACGGTGGCCTACAGGGAGCTGCCCAGCCAAGGCGTGGCGCACGCAGCAGACGCAGACAACGGCTCGGGGGATGGGGACGACGACGACGACGAAGAAGAAGGGGACGATGACCAAGGGGATGACGATGACCAAGGGGACCACCAAGGGGACCACCAAGGGGACTACGACCAAGGGGACCACCACCAAGGGGACGAGGAAGGGGACGGCTCGGGAAGGCGGCCGAGCCGGGGGGGCGGCTGGCGCCGGACGCCGCGTCAGCCCGCGTACCGGAGGAGCGTGACGCTGCACGGGCTGACCAGGTGGGCCCCCTACGAGGTGACGGTGCGGGCCTACACGGGGGCCAGCCCGGGGCCCTCGTCGCCGCCCGTCCAGGCTCGCACGCGCGACGATGGTACGTCAGGGGGGGGGGCGCCGTGTTCCCGGCCGGCCGCACCGTAGCCGTGCCGGCCGCGCCGTAGCCGTGCCGGCCGCGCCGATGCTCCGACGTGGCTCCCGAGTGTTTTCCCTCCTGATCTTGGCGTCTTCGCAGCTAACGGTCGCGTCTGGCCCGAGTCCTTCCCTGTCGGCTTGCTGCACCGCTCCTCTCTCTCGTGTCATGCCAAATGATAATTGACGCGGCTCTGGGATGAACACCCACGCCAACTTGGGCCGTGAAATCATTTTCGTCTCCATCTGGTTAATTTTCCCCGTCTGCATTTTTAGCAGTCGCCCTTTGCTTGAGTGCCCCCCCTTCCCCCCCCCCCGCGTGCCGCCCAAAGTTCCCACCGCGGAGCTCCGCAAGGGGTCGTGGACTGCACGCCCATCAACCATTTTAGTGTCCGTCCCTTGGGGTGCACGGCTGAGACCAGGCCACTTTAGGTTGGAATGGGCTCCTGGGTGTACACCCACCGCCGGAGTGGAAGAATGGCAGGCACATCTTACAGATGACTAGCCGATGGTCATTGTCCAGATCGGCTCCACGGCAGGTTCTGGTCTCAAGGGCACGGGCTCACATCCGCTGTTGCATCCACTACGTAGTCCGGCAGATGGTTCTTGCTTGGACTCGGCATCCATCCGTGATGTTGTGCGGATGCGCCGATGCCGGAACAGCGTGTTGGTAATTACAAGCCCATGGGCTGCACAAAAATCTAGCGGCCTCCTGCCGTTGTTATTGAGCTGATCTGGCCCACGCCTTCCAATCACTCCAGACCAGGTGCCTCGCGCATTGAAGTCGCCCAACGGGATGACTCTATCCCGAGTGGCCACTTTTGCTAGCACCTGTGACAGGAGGTCATAAAAGCCATAGACAGACACAGATACACAAAGACATAGACACAGACAGACACAGAATTGATGAAGACCAAATCCTCCTCCTCACGAACTTCATCTAACAACACCGCTCAGCTATGCAATCTGTCTGTGTTTGTCTGTCTGTGTCTCGCTGTCTGTATCTGTCTCACTTTTTCTCTCTGTTTCCCCGTGTCTCTACGTCTCCCCATTTCTACCCGTGTCTCCCCGTATCTCCCCGTGCCTCCCCAATCTCGTAGCCACCACCACCACTACCACCTCCCGCTCCTCCCCACCCTCGTCCGGGGTGTCTACGGGAGACAAGGCGACGCTCCCCTCCAGCGGCAGTAGCAGCGCCTCCATCAGCTTCCTGTCGGTCATAACGGTGCTGGCGATCCTCCCCTTCCTGATGTGCACCGTGTGGGGCAGAGAGAGCGCCGGCAAGCGTCCCGGTGAGCGGCGGTGGCGTTGCGGTGGCTACGGAGATGTTGACTGCCTCGCTTCGTGCTTGGGAGGTCGTGGGTTGGATCCAGACTCTGACGACGCCTGCTGCTGCCGCTGTTTATTTAAAGTTTGCGGTGTCTCTCATGATCATCATCACAATGGCTGAGATGTTGACGACCTCGCCTGGTACACAGGAGTCCGTGGGTTACATCCCCGCCCCTGACACCTATATATTTGGAGTTTGCGGTGTCTCCCTCATCATCATCATCACGGTGGCTATGAGATGTTAACTACCTCGCCTGGTGCGCAGGAGGTCATGGGTTCTATCCCGACCCTGACACTTCCTGCGTTTACGCGTTCAGAGCCATTTGGCTGCTGCTCTTTATTTGCCACCCGATGACGACGATGATGACGATGACGATGATGACGACGATGACGATGACGACGAGGAAAATGACGATGATGACGACGATGATGACGATGATGACGACGGTGATGATGACGACAATGACGACGATGATGACAACGATGACGATGATGATGACGACGACGATGATGTCGTCGACGATGATAACGACGACGATGACGACGACAATAAGCCACTGAGTTCAGCTGTCACTTGTGATAGCCGGCGTAGCTTCTACTAAACAAGTCACGTAGTAGCACAGTGGGGGGCTTACCCGGTAAGATACACAAACAAGGTATTGGTGTTTGTATCTATATACTTGTTATAGATTTGTTAACCGTTGCTCTACTTTGCACGTGCCAACGGCGGCGCATGTGTTTGTGTTCGTGTTCGCGTGTTCCATTTGTCGCAACGTTCCGCGTAGATTTTTCTCGTTCCCCAGCAGACGAGCGAGGAGGAAACGCCCCGAGCCTGGTCCCCGAGAAGGATACCGTCTCTGATTGCAGGTAGCCACCGCCAACACAGCTGCCGCCACCGTGGTGGAACAGAAACACTCTGAATTTTAAGACCTCGTCCCACCCCCCCCCCCCCCCCCCCCCCCCCCCCGGTTGACACCGCCGGATGAAAGCCACTCCCCAAGTGGTCGCCACACCACGCGGGGCGACGCGACACAGCGCTCCGTACGTACACGCTCACGCGCTAGGTACGTACGTATCACTCTCACGCTAGGTTAGTACGTATCATTCTCACGCTAGGTAAGTACGTATCACTCTCACGCTAGGTAAGTACGTATCACTCTCACGCTAGGTTAGTACGTATCACTCTCGCGCTAGGTTAGTACGTATCACTCTCACGCTAGGTTAGTACGTATCACTCTCACGCTAGGTTAGTACGTATCACTCTCACGCTAGGTACGTACGTATCACTCTCACGCTAGGTTAGCACGTATCACTCTCACGCTAGGTTAGCACATATCATTCTCACGCTAGGTTAGTACGTATCACTCTCACGCTAGGTTAGTACGTATCACTCTCACGCTAGGTACGTACGTATCACTCTCACGCTAGGTTAGCACGTATCATTCTCGCGCTAGGTAAGTACGTATCACTCTCACGCTAGGTTAGCATGTATCATTCTCACGCTAGGTTAGTACGTATCACTCTCACGCTAGGTACGTACGTATCACTCTCGCGCTAGGTTAGTACGTATCACCCTCACACTAGGTTAGTGCGTATCACTCTCACGCTAGGTTAGTACGTATCACCCTCACGCTAGGTTAGCACGTATCACTCTTACGCTAGGTTAGCACGTATCACTCTCACGCTAGGTTAGCACGTATCACTCTCACGCTAGGTTAGCACGTATCATTCTCACGCTAGGTGCGTACATATCATTCTCACGCTAGGTTAGTACGTATCACTCTCACGCCAGGTTAGTACGTATCACCCTCACACTAGGTTAGTGCGTATCATTCTCACGCTAGGTTAGTACGTATCACTCTTACGCTAGGTTAGTACGTATCACCCTCACGCTAGGTTAGTGCGTATCATTCTCACGCTAGGTTAGTACGTATCACTCTCACGCTAGGTTAGTGCGTATCATTCTCACGCTAGGTTAGTATGTATCATTCTCACGCTAGGTACGTACGTATCACTCTCACGCTAGGTACGTACGTGTCACTCTCACGCTACGTTACTACGTACACGCTCACGCGCTAGGTACGTACGTATCACTCTCACGCTAGGTTAGCACGTATCATTCTCACGCTAGGTAAGTACATATCACTCTCACGCTAGGTTAGTACGTATCACTCTCACGCTAGGTTAGTACGTATCACTCTCACGCGCTAGGTACGTATGTATCACTCTCATGCTAAGTTAGTACGTATCACTCTCACACTAGGATAGTACCTATCACTCTCACACTAGGTTAGTACGTATCACTCTCACGCTAGGTTAGTACGTATCACTCTCACGCGCTAGGTACGTACGTATCACTCTCACGCTAGGTTAGTACGTATCACTCTCACGCTAGGTTAGTACGTATCACTCTCACACTAGGTTAGTACGTATCACTCTCACGCTAGATACGTAAATATCACTCTCACACTAGGTACGTACGTATCACTCTCACGCTAGGTTAGTACGTATCACTCTCACGCTAGGTACGTACGTATCACTCTCACGCTAGGTGCGTACGTATCATTCTCACGCTAGGTTAGTATGTATCATTCTCACGCGCTAGGTACGTACGTACACACTCACGCGCTAGGTAAGTACGTATCATTCTCACGCTAGGTACGTACGTATCACTCTCACGCTAGGTTAGTACGTATCACTCTCACGCTAGGTTAGTACATATCACCCTCACCCTAGGTTAGTGCGTATCACCCTCACGCTAAGTTAGTACGTATCATTCTCACGCTAGGTTAGTACGTATCATTCTCACGCTAGGTACGTACGTATCACTCTCACGCTAGGTTAGCATGTATCATTCTCACGCTAGGTTAGTACATATCACTCTCACGCTAGGTACTTACGTATCAGTCTCACGCTAGGTTAGTACGTATCATTCTCACGCTAGGTTAGTACATATCACTCTCACGCTAGGTACGTACGTATCACTCTCACGCTAGGTTAGTACATATCACTCTCACGCTAGGTACGTACGTATCACTCTCACGCTAGGTTAGTACATATCACTCTCACGTTAGGTACGTACGTATCACTCTCACGCTAGGTACATACGTATCACTCTCACGCTAGGTTAGCATGTATCATTCTCACGCTAGGTTAGTACGTATCACTCTCACGCTAGGTACGTACGTATCACTCTCGCGCTAGGTTAGTACGTATCACCCTCACACTAGGTTAGTGCGTATCACTCTCACGCTAGGTTAGTACGTATCACCCTCACGCTAGGTTAGCACGTATCACTCTTACGCTAGGTTAGCACGTATCACTCTCACGCTAGGTTAGCACGTATCACTCTCACGCTAGGTTAGCACGTATCATTCTCACGCTAGGTGCGTACATATCATTCTCACGCTAGGTTAGTACGTATCACTCTCACGCCAGGTTAGTACGTATCACCCTCACACTAGGTTAGTGCGTATCATTCTCACGCTAGGTTAGTACGTATCACTCTTACGCTAGGTTAGTACGTATCACCCTCACGCTAGGTTAGTGCGTATCATTCTCACGCTAGGTTAGTACGTATCACTCTCACGCTAGGTTAGTGCGTATCATTCTCACGCTAGGTTAGTATGTATCATTCTCACGCTAGGTACGTACGTATCACTCTCACGCTAGGTACGTACGTGTCACTCTCACGCTACGTTACTACGTACACGCTCACGCGCTAGGTACGTACGTATCACTCTCACGCTAGGTTAGCACGTATCATTCTCACGCTAGGTAAGTACATATCACTCTCACGCTAGGTTAGTACGTATCACTCTCACGCTAGGTTAGTACGTATCACTCTCACGCGCTAGGTACGTATGTATCACTCTCATGCTAAGTTAGTACGTATCACTCTCACACTAGGATAGTACCTATCACTCTCACACTAGGTTAGTACGTATCACTCTCACGCTAGGTTAGTACGTATCACTCTCACGCGCTAGGTACGTACGTATCACTCTCACGCTAGGTTAGTACGTATCACTCTCACGCTAGGTTAGTACGTATCACTCTCACACTAGGTTAGTACGTATCACTCTCACGCTAGATACGTAAATATCACTCTCACACTAGGTACATACGTATCACTCTCACGCTAGGTTAGTACGTATCACTCTCACGCTAGGTACGTACGTATCACTCTCACGCTAGGTACGTACGTATCACTCTCACGCTAGGTTTGTACGTATCACCCTCACGCTAGGTGCGTACGTATCATTCTCACGCTAGGTTAGTATGTATCATTCTCACGCGCTAGGTACGTACGTACACACTCACGCGCTAGGTAAGTACGTATCATTCTCACGCTAGGTACGTACGTATCACTCTCACGCTAGGTTAGTACGTATCACTCTCACGCTAGGTTAGTACATATCACCCTCACCCTAGGTTAGTGCGTATCACCCTCACGCTAAGTTAGTACGTATCATTCTCACGCTAGGTTAGTACGTATCATTCTCACGCTAGGTACGTACGTATCACTCTCACGCTAGGTTAGCATGTATCATTCTCACGCTAGGTTAGTACATATCACTCTCACGCTAGGTACTTACGTATCAGTCTCACGCTAGGTTAGTACGTATCATTCTCACGCTAGGTTAGTACATATCACTCTCACGCTAGGTACGTACGTATCACTCTCACGCTAGGTTAGTACATATCACTCTCACGCTAGGTACGTACGTATCACTCTCACGCTAGGTTAGTACATATCACTCTCACGTTAGGTACGTACGTATCACTCTCACGCTAGGTACATACGTATCACTCTCACGCTAGGTTAGTACTTATCACTCTCACGCTAGGTACGTACGTATCACTCTCACGCTAGGTACATACGTATCACTCTCACGCTAGGTTAGTACTTCTTATCACTCTCACGCTAGGTACGTACGTATCACCCTCGCCTACTTTCTCCGCTCCCTCCAGCGGCTACGGGAGCAACGTGCTGGCCGGTGACGGCGGAGACGGCAGCGACACCGTGGAGATGATGTAGCTGCACGTGGAGGTGGAGGAGGTGGTGGAGGTGGTGGAGGTGGAGGAGGTGGTGGAGGTGGTGGAGGTGTAAGGGGAGGAGGAGGCTGATGGTGACAAGCCCTGCCGATGGTTCTCTCCCGGCCTTCATTGGTGCACTGGCTACTGACACCGAGCCCCCAGCAGCCTAGTGAGGCTGTACGCGGCACGGGGAATCTTTGTGTTTGTGTGTGCAGCGTTTGCAAGTCCGCCACTGGAGTGTGGTATTGTTTTTGTTATTATCCTCACGTTGATTAAAAGTAATTTCCCCCCCCCCGACTTGATTTTCAAGCTGTAAATCGTGGGGGGGGTGGCGCTCGCATCGTTCCCGGAACGATGCGAGCGTCGACAGAAAAGCGTCGTCCGTTCGACTCGCCCTTCCCCCCCCCCGCGTCGCGGTTCTGTTTGACGTCGCTCCCGTGTCCCAGGGTTGGTTGTGGGTCACGTGGTCTGTCGTGGCCTCCTCCTCTCTCCCTGCCTGCCTGCCCTCAGAGTGAGGGCACTTGGCGGCTGTTTTGTTTGCTGGAGACATTGTAGTGGTGGTGGCGATGGTGATGGTGGTGATAATAAAGGTGCCAGGTTCAACACTCACCTGGGCTGGAACTCCTCTTAGCAGGAGGACACGTGATGTTGTTCGCGACGCCGTTTTGCAAGTCGTGCACGAGACTCGAACAAGAAACTAAACCACGTTTTATTTTTACCGGGTAAGGCCCCCCATTGAGATGCTGCGTAGCTCTCTCAGAACGGCCCTGACCTGGCCATTACAAATTAGAGCTCTACCAGTTAGATTTATCATCATCATCACGTGGACATTTACAGCAGTTGCCAAATACTCAAACTCACGTTTCTCAAATGTGGAAGGGGAAATCCGGAAGGACCTGGAAACAAAATCCACACCCTGGCCTGGGTCCTCGTCCGCGTGTTGGTGACTGCTTCTCCCGAACGTAGATCGTCGATCTTCAGATGACGAGAGTCAACGCAGAGCCCCGGTCCCTGGTGGGGAGCCCGGTTTACCAGCTCCTGGCCCGTGGCTAAGGCCCCGCCCTCGGCCACGACCACCGTCGAGAACGCCTCCTGGGCTTTCTCGACCCTTCCCGTGGGATCTCGCCCCCTGGCACGTGACCTACCCCCTAGCCCAATTCAGAGCGAATCCAAAAAGCTACGATCTGTTGTTTGCTGGCTGAATGCCTCCCTTCAATCGTGGCTACGGTGGCAAAAAGCCACCGAGCTTTTTCTGCCCGTGAGCTGTGATCTTACCGCCCCGTCTGCGTTCATAGGTTATCGCCCCCTTATCGCCGTGCCGCCCTGGCCAAACTCAACAGGACACCTCCACGGTAATATATTGTCCTGAGAGGCGTTACGGTCGTCCTGAAGCCAACTCTACCAGAGCGAGAGAGAGAGAGAGAGGAGGCAGTGTGCGTATAGTTGTGGTGTGCCCCCGAAAGTTCACCGTGACAAGTCAGGGGCCCCGATGCTGATGGGAAGATCGCCAGTTGGGGTAGACACGTGGCTGCGCCTCACCACGCGATTCCCGCGCACGTGACCTCTTGACCCGCACGACCGAATTCCGCATTCCTAAGGCTACGCGAGCACCCCGCACCCTTCCCGTGCGCTTACAAGAACAGAACCCACACCCCCCAGTAGCCCCCCCCCAGCCTTAACAGCGTGTTAGGGCAAATACTAATAGGAGTCCACTGGAGACAGAGCCGGGTTAAGATTGTGTAAGCCCCCTGGGCTACAGGTACTGTGAGGCCCCCTGATAAAAATGTTCAAAAGGAAAACATTTTTATTTAAAGCTTTCGTGACTGCAGTAATTCATATTCTTAGCTCTTTCGGTAAAGTCACGTTGAAGGGAAACAATACATTTTTTTATTGTTTTATATATTTTTTATTATTTTATTGTTTCCCTTCAACGTGACTTTATATATTTATTATTTTATTGTTTCCCTTCAACGTGACTATATATATTATTTTATTGTTTCCCTTCAACGTGACTTTATATATATTTTATTATTTTATTGTTTCCCTTCAACGTGACTTTACCGAAAGAGCTAAGAATAAGGAAAACAAAGTTAAAGAAAAATAAAATGTATATTTTTTGTTACAAGGCTAACGACGAATAAAATTCAGCATGCGCAACTGAAATCACTTTTCACTTCGCCTCTGGAGGCGCTTCAGCTGGACGAGGCCCCTGGGCTGCAGCCCCTGAAGCCCCCCGCCCCCACGCCCGAATCCGGCCCCGATGTTGGATGTTGGTGGATGAGTGAGCGAGTGAGGGAGAGTGTGAGAGAGAGAGGGGAGTGTGAGTGAGGACGAGTGAGTGATGTACGCGCATCGGTTCATCCGGCGGTTGTTTATTTTAGCGTTTCGGCGTTAAATGTGCGATCGGGGCGACAAGCTCGTACGCGCGGAACGTTGCAAATCACGCGGCTGTGGAAACTTTAGCTGACGTGGAAATAAGTCGATAATCCTTCGACGCGCCCGCGCGCACAAAACCAGAGCGCCGCGCAAATTCGAGAATGGTGTTGAAACCGCGTCAACGATTGGGGAAAAACAATAAATCTCGAGGCTCACTCAAACAACAAATATTAAGGAACGCGACCCTAAATAACAAACCGCGGGGCGGCGTGGCGCGCTCGCGAGTCCCGACGTACCGCGGCGACAGTGCCGAAGCAGACGAGCAAAAAAAT
The DNA here is from genome assembly GCF_048934315.1 of Petromyzon marinus. Taxonomy (NCBI): domain Eukaryota; kingdom Metazoa; phylum Chordata; class Hyperoartia; order Petromyzontiformes; family Petromyzontidae; genus Petromyzon; species Petromyzon marinus. The sequence continues at coordinate 2,909,522 of NW_027422706.1, read as the reverse complement.
TCTAGATTTGAAGATTTAGTGACCGCGAGGATCCACACACTCTTTGGTTCTATTCGGTAAAGTCACGCAGGTAAAAACAATAAAAAATCACGACGTTTCGGCCACAACACAAGCGGCCTTCATCAGGTGACTTATTGTCCCGTTGTCTGTTAAAAGCTCTAACAGGTGAAAACCCTCCCCGTAGAGGCTATCAATTCTAGATTTGAAGCTTTCGTGACTGCGAGGATCCACGCTCTTTGGTTCTATTCGGTAAAGTCACGCGGGTAAAAAAATAAAACAAAAATCACGACGTTTCGGCCACAGCACAAGCGGGCGTCAAAGGTCTCGCCACGGAGCCCACGCCACTGGGTGACGGGCCAAGTAGCTCGGGGAACGAGCGGCGAGGGTCGTCGAGCGTTCCGGCAAACTCGTAGCCACCTACCCGGCGGGTAACGGGGGCGGTTCCGTGTACACAACGCGTGTGCACATGGCATCGTGACGTGTACACAACGTGTGCACGTGGCATCATGACGTGTACACAACGTGTGCACGTGGCATCATGACGTGTACACGTGGCGTCGTGACGCGTACACGTGGCGTCGTGATGTGTACACGTGGCGTCGTGACGTGTGCACGTGGCGTCGTGACGTGTGCACGTGGCGTCGTGACGTGTACACAACGCTCACCACGGGAGCTGTGCACTTTGAAATGATCGTCTGACGTTGAAAACTAATTCACTTACAACTGATTTAAAGCTTTCGTGACTGCAGTAATTCATATTCTTAGCTCTTTCGGTAAAGTCACGTTGAAAGGAAACAATAAAATAATAAAATATTAGTGTTTTATATATTTTATTATTTTATTGTTTTCCTTCAACGTGACTTTACTGAAAGAGCTAAGAATATAATATTACTTAGAACTGTTTTTGTCCTTCCCCCCCCCGCTCCCACATCTCCGACTAGCGCACGGTTGGCATCGTGCTCACGCGCACCTACGTGTACGCACCTGGCCGAGTCGGTGGGACGCCCTTCACCAAACACACACACTGCTGCATTCCGAGGTGGGTTGACCGCCGCTCCCCCCTCCCCGCGCTGTCACGCGCCACGCGGGGAGGAGCCGCGTGCCGCGGCGGTCTCCGCCAGCATGGCCTGCAGCAGGCCGATGTAGCGAACCGTCGCGCGCAGTGTCGCCGCCCGCGACGGCCGGAGGCGGTCCGGCGGCAGCAGGCGACGCAGGAGCAGGAACGCGCGGTTCAGGTTTCGCACCTGAGGGGACGGACACGCAGACGGACGGACGCGTCAGTGCCCGGGATGGACGCCGCTTGGCCCTTGAACGACGGCGCTCGAGGGCCAAGCGGCGTCGAAGGCGATTGACGATCCGGTGAATCGCCAATTCGCTTCCGGTCGCTCGCTGGCGGTCAGTCGCCCTCCCTACCGCTCTTCTCTCACCACCAGCACGGGATTTTTGTTCCCGTGAATTTAACTCGTTCCGCCACCCGTGGGCGAGGACTCGGTTCGACCAGACTTCAACCGTCTCGCGTCACCCCGTGCCGTGTTCCAACAACCGCACGGCAGGCCACGATAACGCGAAGTCATAGGAATAGGTTTTACCCTTTTAACTGGCACAAAAACTGACACCTTTATTCAAGGCATCATGTTTGCAATAACCACAACACAAGGAGTCAAAATGCAAACAAAAGAGACAACTCTGATAATAATATGCACTGTCCTTGAATTTGATTGGTCCACACCCGAGACGGCTTTTCTTAGAGCCTAGTCTCCACTGGTGTTGGACCAGATGACGCCAAAAGGCGTACGAGGGTAAAACCTATTACTATATCTTGTTACTGGCAAAGGAGGTCTCATAATGTAAACGCGAAGTCACTCAAAAGCACGGGGAGAGAAACGGACGCGTGGAAGGATGGGCACATGGACGGACGGACGGATCCGAGTTTTAAGTTAAAAAATTATTTGTTTTACGCGGCGTCCTCGTCGCGGGCCATCTCTTCGCGCGACGATGAGCGACTTTACGTTTTACACCTCAGACGTTTGAAAGGGCACCCGCCAGCTCTCCCAGTGGCAGCTATCCTCGTGCTGCACCACGTGACGCCCGGCCTGCAAGTGGGGGCCAGTCAGGAGGAGGCTGTCGCTGCTACGTGCGGTCCCAACTGATGTAGGTGCAGTGTCAATGTTTAAAACGTCACTCACATGGACCACGATGGGCTACTCTATTCACGTAATCGCTGGGGTGGCCTGCGAGATCCGAACTGAGTCTCGAACGTGCCACCGCTGGGCCATATCACCCCCCCTCCCCTCCCCCCCCAAGTTTTATTTTAGTCTGATTCAACCTAAGGGGATCGTGGCTTCTCACCCGGAGCCTTTCGCGCACGTTCGCTTTGCTCTTCCGAGCTAACGCGGCAGCAGTCGCTGTCCTCGGGGAGGCGGAGGAGCTCCAGCGGGAGGAGCGCGAGGAGGTGGAGCAGATGGCGGTGGAGGTGGTGGAGCAGACGGCGGTGGAGGTGCTGGAGCAGACGGTGGTGGAGGTGCTGGAGGTGCTGGAAGTGCTGGAGGGACCCGTGAGAGTCCTGCAGAGCCCAGCTGGAATCTGAGACCCCTTGAGAACCAAGCAGGACGACCCCGCTTGCAGCATCCGCTGCTGCTGTGGCTGCTGGTGGTGGTGGACCTGCTGCTGGTGGTGAACCTGCTGGTGGTGGTGGTGGTGGACCTGCTGCTGGTGGTGGACCTGCTGCTGCTGCTGGTGGTGGTGGTGGACCTGCTGCTGCTGGTGGTGGTGGTGGACCTGCTGCTGCTGCTGGTGGTGGTAGTGGACCTGCTGCTGCTGGTAGTGGTGGACCTGCTGCTGCTGGTGGTGGTGGACCTGCTGCTGCTGCTGGTGGTAGTGGTGCTGCAGGAGGACGATATCGACGAGACTTGGCTGGGAGCCGCCTCGCAGCTCGCCGCGCTGCACGGCAGAGAAGAGCTCCGGTGCCGGGGTGCGGAACAACCGGGGTGGCGGCGCCGGGCCGCCCCCCCGGTGGCCCGGTGCTCGGCGCTGCGGAAGGAGAAGCGCAGAGCGAGCGACCCCCTCTCGATGGGGGGGGGGGTATATTCGTCGGCCTGCTCTTCCACGCTGGCCAAGACGACTCGGGGAGAGGCGGCGGCCACCCCCACGCCTCGGCCCGCCGCACGCGACCTGCCCCGTTGGGCTTCGACTGCCGCGCCACAGAGACCGCCACAGAGACCGCCAATGAGACGGCCACACGTCACTGACACACCGCGGTCGCCCTCGTGGCAAACAGCAAACACAACACAGCCAACACAGTGAACGCAGCACAGCGAACACAGCGAACACACCTCAGCGAACACAGCCAACACAGTGAACACAGTGAACACAACACAGCGAACACAGCACAGCGAACACAGCACAGCCAACACAGCACAGCGAACACAGCGAACACAACACAGCCAACACAACACAGCATAGCCAACACAGCACAGCCAACACAGCACAGCAAACACAGCGAACACAGCGAACACAACACAGCGAACACAGCACAGCAAACACAACACAGCGAACACAACACAGCCAACACAGCAAACACAGTGAACACATCACAGCCAACACAGCACAACACAGCCAACACAGCGAACACAACACAGCCAACACAGCAAACACAGCGAACACAGCGAACACAACACAGCCAACACAGCACAGCGAACACAGCGAACACAACACAGCCAAAACAGCACAACACAGCGAACACAGCCAACACAACACAGCCAACACAACACAGTGAACACAACACAGCCAACACAACACAGCCAACACAACACAGTGAACACAACACAGCCAATACAACACAGCCAACACAACACAGTGAACACAACACAGTGAACACAACACAGTGAACACAGCAAACACAGCGAACACAACACAGCGAACACAGCACAGCGAACACAGCACAGCGAACACAACACAGCCAACACAGCACAGTGAACACAACACAGCCAACACAGTGAACACAACACAGCCAACACAACACAGTGAACACAACACAGTGAACACAGCACAGCGAACACAACACAGTGAACACAACACAGTGAACACAGTGAACACAACACAGCCAACACAGCAAACACAACACAGCGAACACAGCAAACACAGCGAACACAGCACAGCCAACACAGCACAGCGAACACAACTCAGCGAACACAGTAGAGCGAACACAGCACAGCCAACACAGCACAGCCAACACAACACAGCGAACACAACACAGCAAACACAACAAGGCGAACACAGCACAGCCAACACAGCACAGCCAACACAACACAGCGAACACAGTACAGCCATCACCGCCCCTCACCGGCTGGCCAGGCCAGGGGTGCCCCGGGGGTCGGCCCGGCTCCGAAGGCCCCGCGGGTCCCGGAGGCCACTGCCGGAGTCTCGCCGGGTCCGCGGAGGTCACGGGTCCCAGAGGGGTCACGTGGCCCCACGGGTCACGTGACCCCCGGGAGCCGGCGTGCAGCTGCTCCGTGGCGCAGGGGGCAACGGGGCTCTGTGGTGCATCAGAGACATTCACAAGGCACGTCACGTGCATCAGAGGCGTTCACAAGGCACGTCACGTGCATCAGAGGCGTTCACAAGGCACTGTGGTACATCACAGGCGTTCACAAGGCACTGTGGTGCATCAGAGGCGTTCACAAGGCACGTCACGTGCATCAGAGGCGTTCACAAGGCATGTCACGTGCATCAGAGGCATTCACAAGGCTCTGTGGTGCATCAGAGGCGTTCACAAGGCACGTCACGTGCATCAGAGGCGTTCACAAGGCACGTGATTTTGTTTCTGCTGAAGGTCAAGTCGAGGTCAAAGTGATTTGCCGCTCAGGTGAGCGGCGGTGCTCGTGTCCGGTTTCACAGCCCTGAGCCGATGGTGGAAATTCCATATTCCTCTGGCGGGGCCGATCCCTTTCAACTCCCCCCCCCCCCCAACAAAGTGGTCGTTATTTAATCGACCCTGGCAGGACTGAAAAGGCGGCGGGAATTAATTTCCTGAAATGTCGGAGATAGGCGCACGCGAATGAAGATGCATACACACACACACATGCATTCATTCGTTTGCACTACAGATCGGTGAAATAAATGTGCGGTCTTAATGAGGACCTACTGTGCAATGTGTGTTGACGTTCGCGACATCGCGGGGGGGGAGGGAGGGGGGGTGGCGAGGGAGCTCCGTTACCTGTGAGCGTTGTGGGATGGCACGGCCGTGCGAGGCGTCGCGCGCCGCCACGCAGCAGATCACCCCGGCCGGGGGTGCCGGCGGGGCGCGCCTGGTGCCTGCCTGGCTCACAGCGGCAGCAGCAGCAGCAGCGCCAAGGGCTTTCACGCCGTGCCACAATAACACCCCACTGCTACCACCACCGCCGCCGTCATAACTACTACTACCATCACCACCATTGCCACCATCAATATTACAACCAGCACTACCACTACCAACACGACCGTCAATACCACTACTACCATCACCACCATTGCCACCATCAATATTACAACCAGCACTATCACTACCAACACCACCGTCAATACCACCACTACCATCACCACCATTGCCACCATCAATATTACAACCAGCACTACCACTACCAACACGACCGTCAATACCACTACTACCATCACCACCATTGCCACCATCAATATTACAACCAGCACTACCACTACCAACACCACCATCAATACCACTACCATTGCCACCATCAATATTACAACCAGCACTACCAACAACACCGTCACTTCCACTACCATTGCCACCATCAATATTACAACCACCACTACCAACACCACCACCATCATCAATACCACTACTACCATCACCACCAATGTCATAACCACCACTGCCACCGTAATCAATACCACCACTGCCATCACCTCCGCCGGCACGTGGAATAAGCCGCCCTACCTGCGGCACACCTGCACAACTCGCAGCTCCTGGGTGGGGCTCACCGGACCGAGTCTCACCTGGAGGACTCGGGTCTACCCGCAGCGCACCCGTGCGGCGACTCGCACCTGGGCTGCCGACACTTGCGTGAGAGGCGCCCCGCGGATTGGCGTCCAACCGGGGCGCGCCAGACCGCGCCTCTGCGTCACCTCCGCTCCTCGCGCCCGCACGAGTCCCGGCGGCGTCTTCGCCGTCGCCCGCACCGCGACCCGCGAGCTCGCCGCCCGCCCGCCCGGCTTGCCAACCGGGCGAACGCGACTCCGGCTTCGGGCGGGGCGCCCGCCGCTCGCCCGCCGCCCACGCCGGCGTCGACACCGGCCGCACGCCCGTCGTGAACCTCCAACGAGCGTGGCCCTTCTGAGAGCCTGGCTGGCACTCAGCCACGCCTGGCTGGCACTCAGACACACCTGGCTGGTATTCACCCACACCTGGCTGATACACAGCCACACCTGGCTGGTACTTATCTACACCTGGCCGATACACAGACACACCTGGCTGATACACAGACACACCTGGCTGATACACAGACACACCTGGCTGATACACAGACACACCTGGCCGATACTCAGCCACGCCTGGCCGATACACAGACACACCTGGCTGATACACAGGCACACCTGGCTGATACACAGGCACACCTGGCTGGTATTCACCCACACCTGGCTGGTACACAGACACACCTGGCTGATACACAGGGACACCTGGCTGTCACTCACCCACACCTGGCCGATACACAGGCACACCTGGCTGGTACACAGACACACCTGGCTGGTACACAGGCACACCTGTCTGATACACAGACACACCTGGCTGGTACTCACCCACGCCTGGCCGATACACAGGCACACCTGGCTGGTACTTATCTACACCTGGCCGATACACAGGCACACCTGGCTGGTACTTATCTACACCTGTCTGATACACACCCACACCTGGCTGATACACAGGCACACCTGGCCGGTACACAGACACACCTGGCTGATACACAGGCACACCTGGCTGATACACAGACACACCTGGCTGATACACAGGCACACCTGGCCGGTACACAGACACACCTGGCTGATACACAGGCACACCTGGCTGGTACACAGGCACACTTGGCCGGTACACAGGTACACCTGGCTGGTACACAGACACACCTGTCCGAGGCACACCTGGAGGTACGTGCAGGTAACCCTGCGATAGTGAGACTAGCCCGGTGCCGACACCACGTGACGCAGCGCCTGCGAGTGGCCACGTGGTGCTCGCGGCTGCAGCCTCTCCTCCTCCTCCTGCTAACGAGTCGGAGTTGGGAAAAGTCTCGCTGGCAGCGCTGCACTGCATGGCGGTCGTGACGCTGCTGCTGCTGCTGCCTCTGTTGCCGATGATGATGATGTCAGATAGCGACAAGGGCAGTGATGATGATGTCAGATAGCGACAAGGGCAGTGATGATGATGCTGTCAGATAACGACAAGGGCAGTGATGATGATGCTGTCAGATAGCGACAAGGGCAGTGATGATGATGCTGCTGATGATGATGATTCAACTGATGATGCCACTTAATGCTATCGCAGCTGATGATGATTGACAAACATGATTATTATATTCTTTGGGTCTTTCGATAAAGCAACGTAAATAGAAAAAATATATAAAAATAATAACAATATCATATAGCGGGAGAGCTGCTGAGGCAGTAAACATAAATGTGATTCCTGCAGTCACGACAGCTTTAAGTCATTCATATTATGGTCATCGCAAAACATCCTAACGGCTCGGCATTGTACGAAATGCATAACGTAACCCAAGAGCTACAGTATTATTACTACCACCACTGCTTAACGCGGTGTTTGTTGTTGTTGTTGTTGAAATTAAGAATGGTCACATTCTCCAGAAAGTGCGTCTATGAATCTGGAGACTACGGTAGAGAACGCACAGAGTTGGGGGTCTGCCACGCGTCCACAACCCACCCCCCCCCCACTCGGCTATTTGTAGCTCGAATAACAAACGTCGTAAACTCGAGACAACAGACCGTCCTGCTGGCCAGGTGAAGCTTCACTTTGTGCCCCAACTCCTTACAACATCACCACCACCACCAATGTCGAGTCCAGTGAACGATCATTAACAAGCCCTCCACAGCGCCGGCGGTAGCCACCGCTCCACACACACACCGAGTGAACAATTCACTATTCACTAGGCGCACTCCTCCTTCAGCCTGCCCGCCTTGATTCATCAATCAGTGGGATGCGACACTAATTTGCATAATTAATTGGCCGATGCCTTGACGGCCACATGACGCTGGGAAGCCACGCGCGTGGATGTCAATGATTGCCAATCGGGTTAATGAGTTAATTGCGAGAGCACGTGACGTGGACGCGTGTTTACAAGGCCATATTGGCACTTAACTATTATATTCATCACTTGCACGAGTGGGTGGAGGTTTATACATTGTGTCCGTGTGTGTGTGTCTGTGTGTGTGTCTGTGTGTGTGTGTTTGTGTGTGTGTCTGTGTGTGTGTGTCTGTGTGTGTGTCTGTGTGTGTGTCTGTGTGTGACTGTCTGTGTGTGTATGTCTGTGTGTGTCTGTGTGTGTGTGTCTGTGTGTGTGTCTGTGTCTGTGTGTGTGTCTCTGTGTGTGTCTGTGTGTCCGTGTGTCCGTGTGTGTCTGTGTGTGTGTATCCGTGTGTGCGTGTCTGTGTGTGTGTGTCTGTGTGTGTGTCTGTATGTGTGTCTGTGTGTGTCTGTGTGTGTGTCTGTGTGTCTGTGTGTGTGTCCGTGTGTGTGTCTGTGTGTGTCCATGTGTGTGTGTCTGTGTGTGTGTCTGTGTCTGTGTGTGTGTCTGTGTGTGTGTGGAAGCGTAACACATTGTAGTGTAGTGGTTAGCGCTACGCTGCGCTACAAACCCGGCGACCCGAGTTCGATTCCCGCTCACGGCCACCACCGGTGACGATTATTTTAACCGGTCCTGGGCCTCCCCTAGGTCGTCTCAGCCTCAAACGAGTAACTGCTGTGGTGTGTGAACATCCCCACTGGGGAGACAAAGGCGGCCGGGCGTTGTGGATCGAAGTCCTGGGCGAAGCCGGGTAGTACAGCTAGTATTTTATAATCAAGGCCATCTGTCACACTTATAACGTACTCGGTACATGCTGTCAGCTCCACTGAAACAAATTACGTAATTATCTTCATTATGAAAATCATGCAGGTCAATCACCGTGGCGTCAATTATTTTGAAAAATATTGCAGAGCATTAATGTAATGGACGATGCCCATTTATTAACGACGTTAACGAACCTATTTGTTATTGATGTTTTAGTTTTTCCCGGTCAGGAAATAAAATAAATTTAAACCAGCTACAACAATCACGGGGATATGACGGTATCTAGCAGATGGATCGTACGATCATCACGGATCGTACGATTGTTGTTGATACGGCGTAGTATCACCACGTCGCGAGGACCCTGTGTAGCGTCGGACATATACAGCACGTGCTGCCCGGTGTCTACTTACCTGTGGTTGGGGGCACAGTCAAATTGGGGGTGCCACCCTGCGCTGGGGAGAGACAGGGAGCCGGGACGTTGAGGGGCCGGGTTCTCCCCCCACCGACCCCGGGTGAGGGGTTGGGGATTTCTTCCAGAGCCATGATGATAAACAAAGGCAGGCCAAGCCCACTTTACCACGCCATTTGCTTAATCGGGACAGTTGCACGCACGCCTCTTAACTATGCTCAGATATATTATTGGTTCTTTCGGTAAAGTCACGTTGAAGGGAAACAATAAAATAATAGAATATATATAAAACAATAAAATTCTCACGACGTTTCGACCGCAACACAAGCAATCATCATCAGGTGTGAAAACCTGATGATGACTGCTCGTGTTGCGGTCGAAACGTCGTGAGAATTTATTGTTTTATATATTTGATTATTTGATTGTTTCCCTTCTACGTGGTGACTTTACCGAAAGAACCAAGAATATGAATCACTGCAGTCACGAAAGCTTCAAATCAAAATTCATGCTCAGATGTGTTTTTGGCGTCTTTTTTTCCCCCCAAACGTTATTCCAGAAACGTGCGTTCCGTATGACGTCACGTGACGAAGTGTCCGTCTGGAACTCTCGCGAAGCGGAGCGGCGGCCTCCACCACCCCTCCCCCCTCCCCCCGGCTCGCGAGGCGGATTTCGCAAGCGTTTCTGAGATTCCCTTCAAATGACCTTCGATTGACACACACACCCACCAGGAGGAGGGGGCACAACACTTCACGTCGATGCCCTGCGACGAGGCGAACAAACAGCATGTTGATTGGACGAGTCGAATTATGGTGAGAAAAAAAATATTTATTTGTGTAGAGCTGGAACTTGGCCCAAATTAAGTGAGAACTATTTTTAGCACGATGGTTAGCGTAGTCGTTGGTGATTTGGCCGACATCAAATGTACACATTTAAGGGTACGGTTTAAACATTAGGCGGTTGTTGCTTGGATTCAAACCCAGGGTCTCGGCGATTCTGGCTCAATGCCCTCGCTGCAGATCCGTCCATCCGTCCGTCCCAACGACACTCAAGATAAACAACTGGAGCTGCTCAGAAATCCATCAGCAAAAAAAGGCATTTTGAGATGAAATTGGGTTTCAAATAGATTTCAGTGAGGTGCTGCTCAGTTAGTCCTGAAATTTGCGGATAAAATAAAAACCAAACAGACGAATACATGATCATAGGGGTTTTCCCCTTTTCTCCTGGCAACGAAACAGCGGCGTTAAGATGTTAAAACACCAAAACTGAAACCTTTTAACAAGGAATCACGTTGCTGCATTAACCACAATGCTTGTGGTCAGAATGCAAACAAAAACAACACACTCTGATAATATTTGATGATGCATTGTCTTTGAAAACTGATTGGCCCACACCAGAGACAGCTTTCTTAGGAGCCTCGTCTCAGACGGTGTTAGACCAGAGGACGCCAAAAGGCCAAAAATGCGTCTCTGGTGTAGACCCAAGCAGTTTCAAAGACAATGCATCATCATATATGATCAGAGTACGTTTTTTGTTTGCATTTTGACCACAAGCATTGTGGTGAATGCAGCAACGTGATTCCTTGTAAAAGGTTTCAGTTTGGCGTTTTAACATCTTGACGCCGCTGTTTCGTTGCCAGACAAAAAGGTGGACAAACCTACCATCACTTTTTGGCGCTGGCAAAAGGAGGTCCCAGGATGAAGACAAATGTTGTCTGACCATTGTCGCGCGTGGCAGGACTTGTAACACACAAACTACATTCTGCTGCAAATCATGAATTACCTCCGTGATAGAGGTGTTTTTTGTGTTAGATCGCGTAAATATATGTGTCGTTAAACCCGCCACCACCCGACGCAGCCAGTTAGTTTGTCCCGTGAACAGAACGTGGCCCAATTCGTCACTAGCACGGCAACAGCGGTGCGCTGGAGAGCAAAGCCCAAACATGAACAACGTGAACACGACGTTTCGTCAGTAATCACAACAAGCAGCTTCACCGACGTTCGGTGCTTCTCGGCTATCGGCCGTCAGAGGGGCCTGGCCGGATTTCCCTTGCCGCCCCTCTGGGCATCACCGACCGAGACCCCCAGCCGACGTGACTCTTGCGTCACGTGCTGCGCCGCCCCCGGCCGTTCGTTCGTCCGGCCCGGGGAATGAATCTCGTCACTTGGGGACCGCGACAGTCACCAGGGGCCCTTCTTGATGACGGAGTGGCCTTGGCAAATCCCCCCAAGACTTTACAATCAGCGGTGCAGATTTGTTGTGTGGTAACACCGCAGTGCCGCTGCAATGCCAGCGCTTTTAAAGCGTAGGCCGATCAATGATTTTACTTTCGTCGGAGGATGTCTCTGTTTAAGACAACATCATGGTTTATAATGGCTGCTGTGAATTATACGAAGCATTTCTGAACGGTTTAACACGTAGCAGGCTGTAACGAACATTATCATCCACGAGAGGTTTTTGTGGGGTCAGATCGCGTACAAATATAAATGTTGTGTCGTTAAAACCCGCCACCACCCGACACAGCCAACCAGTAAGGGTTGTCACATGAACAGAACGTGGCCGATTCGTCACTAGCACAGCACGAGTGTGTAGTGTAGTGTATAGTGTAGTGTATATTAGTGTATAGTGTAGTGTATAGGGTAGTGTATATTAGTTTATAGTGTAGTGTATATTAGTGTATAGTGTAGTGTATAGTGTAGTGTATAGTAGTGTATAGTGTAGTGTATATTAGTGCATAGTGTAGTGTATAGTAGTGTATAGTGTAGTGTATAGTGTAGTGTATATTAGTGTATAGTGTAGTGTATAGTAGTGTATAGTGTAGTGTGTACTAGTGTATAGCGCAGTGTATAGTGTAGTGTATAGTAGTGTATAGTGTAGTGTATAGTGTAGTGTATAGTGTAGTGTATAGTGTAGTGTATAATAGTGCAGTGTATAGTGTAGTGTATAGTAGTGTATATTAGTGTATAGTGTAGTGTATATTAGTGTATAGTGTAGTGTATAGTGTAGTGTATAGTAGTGTATAGTGTAGTGTATTGTGTAGTGTATATTAGTGTATATTGTCGTGTATGTCAGTGTATAGTGCAGTGTATAGTGTAGTGTATAGTAGTGTATTGTGTAGTGTATAGTGTAGTGTATATTAGTGCATAGTGTAGTGTATAGTGTAGTGTATAGTGTAGTGTATAGTGTAGTGTATATTGGTGCATAGTAGTGTATAGTAGTGTATAGTGTAGTGTATAGTAGTGTATAGTGTAGTGTATATTAGTGTATAGTGTAGTGTATAGTGTAGTGTATAGTGTAGTGTATATTAGTGTATAGTAGTGTAGTGTATAGTGTAGTGTATAGTGTAGTGTATAGTGTAGTGTATAGTGTAGTATACTAGTACAGAACACCGGTTGTGTGTTGGACAGCCAAGCCACGACATTAACAAACTGAGTACCATGACGTTTCGCCATTAATCACAACGAGCTTCAGGTGACAGCTAGCCAGCTCTCCAACACACAACCGGCGTGCTGTACCAGTGACGAATTGGCCACGTTCTGTTTACGTGACAACCCTCACTGGTTGGCTGTCTCGGGTGGCGGCGGGTTCAACAACACAACATTTACACATTTACGCGATCTGACCCCAAAAAACCTCCGTTATTGATGAATTTGTTAACACATTCGCGGGCTTCCGTTGACTTCTGTTCTTCACCGTATGGCTCTGCCTTGAATAACTCACCCACGAGCGAGGAGGGCCTTTGACAGACCGCGCGGTGTTGTACGGTAGAGCGTAGTGACCCGTGAGAGTGCAGCGATCACTCAACATAGACGTTGGACTTCTTTCGCGCCGTACGTGGCAATCCAAACAATTCCTTACATGGGAAAAAAACCAATGAATAACGATTGAATGATTACCAATCTATTATATAATTACAATACCCGCTCCGCCTCAAATCACCGCACCAGACTGGGTTAAATGATGACGTCACCCTGCTGCTGCTCTATTTAAGACCGGGAGCAAGTGGAGAGGGCTTCACCATTCTGGCAAATCGCCCGTTGATACTGAATGTAATTACCAGCGAAACGTCGTACTACTCAAAAAATGTAAATGATGTTGATTCACTCTTCAACACACCGATTGGCTAAAGCAGTGAACTATTTGTCTTTTTTAAACGTGACACTTTTTTTACTGTTTGGCTGTGTCGGGTGGTGGAGAGTTAAAACACATTAAATAACACGATCTAACCCAAAAACCTTGATTGTGAATAATATTGGTCGCGAAAGCCTACGTGTTAAACTCAACATAAATAATATGTCGAGAAAACCACGTATACGCATCTGCGTGAACGTGGACAACGTTGCGGACATAACCCACCCCCCAAGTCTATCACTGTGGCAGTCAGAGTGATGGCGTTGGGGGCAGGGTGTCTCTTGATTGATGAGGAGCGAGGGACGCACGTGGGGAGGGGGGCAGGGCTTTGTGGAAAGTGGCTGCAGGTGTGTGTGGGATGAGATCATCTCGGGAGCACGTGGACTCGTGATGAGCACGCCGTGATGACTAATTTGACAAACAACAAGATCTATAAAAGGGCCCTCCGCTGACACTGCGGGGGTGTGGATTCCACTGCCTGCCTGCCCGCCTACCTGCCCGCCTGCCTGCCTGCCTACCCGCCTGCCTGCCCCACCTGCCTGCCCTGCCTTCCTGCCTGCCAGCCTACCTACCTGCCTGCCAGGCTGTGTACCTGCCTGTGCACCTGCCAGGTGAGACTGCCGACGACGGGGAAACTCGTCCACGGCCCGTGGAGCACGTCCCGAAGTGTCGCACCGTTTGCAATCGGAATGGCGCCACATTGCGGGCGAGTTTTTTTTCGTCTTCACGCGAAAGGATTTCGCTCCTTAGCCGCTTCGCCCCGAAGGGAGCGAGCGAGTGGTCAAACTTCCGGCCTTAAAAATATAAATATGATGAACGTAGGTGGAGTCAATTCTTGACCCTATTTCAGTTCCCTCGCTCACAGCCAACGCCAGTGACGATTATCTGAACCGGTCCTGGGCCTCCCCTAGGTATACTCGGCCTCAAATGAGCACACCTGGTGCGATGGGTAGACCTCGCCACAGGGGAGACAAAGGCGGCCGAGCGTGGCGCCGCTACTCGCTAACGGTACTTGCCTCGATGGTCTAAGGCTTGCACGGGGGACCTTTGTCTTTGTGTGTGCGTGTGCAAGTGTTTCACGGTGGGGAGCATGAAACTCCCCGGCCCATCGCGCTCTTCAGACGATACCGGGGAGACTCATCATCCTCACATGCCCTCACCCCCCTCCACCAGCAGCCACGCTCCATTGAGACTACCGTAGTTTCAAGCATGTAACCCGCAGAAATTCAGATAGCCCGCACCTCCATATACCCCGCATGCATTCATAGATTTAACGTCGTTACCGCAGCTTAATTCCATCGTACCCACCAGAGTGACGGCAGTCGAGTTGGTCACGATCACTGTGGCTAGGAGATGTTAACTCCCTCGCCTGGTACGCAAGCGGTCGTGGGTTCGATCCCGCGTACCACGCGAGGTAATGAACATCTCCCAGCCACCATGGTGGTGATGATGATGATGAGCGAGACGTGAAAACTCAAAACATACGGCAGCGGGCATCGTCAGGGTCGAACCCACGACCTCTTGTGTACCAGGCGAGGGAGTTAACATCGTCACCACCGGGCCGCTTCTCTTCTGCGCAGCGCCGCTGACCACGAGGATTTCGATGGATCCCCTGCGACGTGTGGACTGGTTCCCGCTGGGGCTCTGCGCCTTGGCACAGCTGTGGGCAGTCGCCAGCGCCTCCTTGTGGTGACTGCAAGCCGCCGCCACTGCCGCTGTCTTCGTCCTCACTGCTGCGATGAGAGCTCACAAGTTTCGACGTCGATTTGAGCAACCTTCTTACCTTGCCTCTATTTTGCACACTCAATACGGTTGTTGTACGGGATTTTTTTTATCGTGTGCGTGTATATACATCACATATACAGTATCTAGCGCGGTATATTGGGGCACCATGGTGGCTAGGAGATGTTGACGACCTCGGCTGTTATGCAGGAGGTCGTGGGTTCAATCGCGACCTTGACACATGCCGTATATTTGGAGTTGCTATATTTTCCCCGTGGTCGTCTTAAGAATTTTTATTCCGGGGTCCTCCGATTATTCCCTCCACATTTAGAAGCACGCGTTGAGAGTGTTTGCCTACTGCTGTAAGTGTCAGCGTGATGATCGCCAGGTCGCCGCTGAGGAAAGAGTCACTTGGCTCGGCCGGGGTCTTGCGCGCTAAAAGACAATCGCTTGTTTCCCATCCTGCGCCCATGTAGCGTCCTCCTCCGGCGTGCGGCACGCACACGCACAGTCGGAGACGATGCAGTCGCAGGAGGCACCGTCTCTTATTTCCGTTACACCAACTCCGGCCTCTCTCTCTCGACCACGCTGCCGTACAGCCGCGGCCCAGACACGACCCTGAACCGCGTTGCGTCGACCGAGACGACCAACCGCTGTCCGGCCGCACAATTACCGGTGAAGGCGACAATGAGAAGAAGAGTCCATTCCCAGTACCGGCAGCCCGGAGCGCTCTCACCGCTGCTTTTATATTGCCCCTGGCCCCTGGCCTGGCCTGGCCCCGCCCCTGGCCCTGCCCTGGCCCCGCCCCTGGCCCCACCTCCCTTCTCAAACCAACCAGAGGGTTCCAGGGGCCTCCCTCCCTGTGAGGTCTTCCGTGACCCTTGCCCCGGTTCCTCCGCCCTGCCGGCACGCAGCGGCCGTGTGTAGACTCTCGACGGCGTGAGTGCACTCGCTGTCCACAGCAGTTGCCGCCGCTGGACAGCGGTCGGCGCTGTGTCACTACACAACTTCAGAGAAGAATAACTCGTGTGTGTGTGTGTGTACATCGTGTAATATTCAAATTTACAAACCTGTAGAAATTCCACAGATATTTGCTCTATTTAACTTTTTATCATGTAGCACTTTTTCAGGAGAGGCCTGGCTATCGCACTTTATAGCTCAAGCAAGTGGCCGATATCATCATCACGTGGTGATTTATAGCAGCAGCCAAATCACTCCAAACGCGTAGAGACGTTGATTCTAAACCAGAGGGACCTGGAGATGAATCCACGCAACCACGGAGAGAGACATGCAAACTCAAAACGTACATGCAGCAGCAGGCATTTTTTAAGGGGTTGGGATCGAACCCACAACTGCCTGCGTACCAGGCGAGGTAGTCAACATCCCCCGGCCACCGTGACTTCCGCCCCCATCCCTCTGCAGGTCGCTCGCACTGTGGGTCCCCAACTTTGACCCCTCCGAGTATCGGCCGCTGTGCATTTGGGTGCCGGGGCTGTCTCCCGCACAGCGCAGAATATGCCTGCGGCACCGGGACCACGTGGCGCACGTGGCCGAGGGCGTCCACCTGGCGCTGTCCGAGTGCCGGCACCAGTTCCAGGGCAAACGGTGGAACTGCACCGTGCCTGGCGCGGAGGACGCACTGGACCTCGTGGCCAAGTCGGGTAAGGGGTCAGAGCGAGCCCGCCACATCCACTCGCACCTAAGGTGCCCGACCGCTTCCCCGAGACACGCACACAGAAGCTTTTTTGGGGGGGGAAAGGGGGGGGGTCGGGGGGGGTCGCCCACCTCCCACCCCTACGCGACTCTGCTTCGGAGTTCCCGCGTTCCTCCTCCAGGGGTTTCCCCCTCCCCTACGCGACTCTGCTTCGCAGAGTTCCCGTCCTCGGGCAGCGAGAGATGTCCGCGGGCGGCCCAAGCGGCCGCCCCGTTATCCCGATGGCAACCGCCTTCGCTCTGGGCCAGTGCCAGGCTGCGGCTCGCTCGCTTCACTGCTCCTGACGCTCCTGGCACGCCTCTTGGGGGTCCCGGACGTCCCACCGGCCCTAGTTCGCTCCCCAGGTCGGCCGCTGTAAAAGCAGCGATCGTAATACCCGTCACCTGATCGTTTCCCTGTCCCGAGATCTATTCCGCGGAGTTGGAGACGGCGCTCGGCTCCTACCCGCGGCGACGATCCCCCTGGTCCCCACTCGTGTCGGTCCTTGAGGGTGGGAGCTCTCCCCAGCCGCTCGTGCTGCTGCCGCTTCTGAGCTGCGCGCCCCCACGCCGCCGATTCGGGGGCTCTCCTTTCGCAGGGCCGCGGAGCCCATTGTTCGGTCCCCGGGCAAATCCCGTGAGAGGGGTCTGTCTCTAAATAGGCGACGTTTTCCCTACCACCTGCTTGGCGTGTTCTCCCCCAAAACCCCTTCCCACACCGGTCTGGCCGCACCGTCTCCAGCTGACGGGGCGGGCTTCACGCACGACGCCCCCCTGGGAGTCTCCCCAGGCTCGCGCGAGGCCGCGTTCGTCTCCGCCGTCACCGCTGCCGGAGTGGCCCACGCGGTGGCGCGCGCCTGCCGCCAGGGGGCCCTGCAGGGTGCTTGCTCCTGGGTCGTTCCCCACGCCATGAAGCTACCGCCGGATGCTCGGCGGGGCGGCTCCGGAGACGACGTCGAATACGGATACCAATTCGCCAAGTGGTTCGTGGATGCGGGCGATCACAATCGTGGCAGCGGGCAAGGAGGGGAGTCTTTGGCGATGAATTTGCACAACAACGAGGCCGGCCGGCTGGTGAGTGGGTGAACGGGTGGGTTGTGCATGTGTGTGTATTGTCATTAAAAAAACAAATGTAATGGAAAAAAGTTATTTTATGCGATCAATGCAAATTAGGTTCGGCTTTGTCGGCTCGGGTTGTATTACCAATCGTGATTGATGCAATGATTCTCGCTTTAACTTTCACCGGTTATATTCTTGGTTCTTTCGGTGAAGTCATGTAGAAGGGAAACAATAAAATAATAAAAAAATAAAAATATGAACATTAAAATTCTCACGACGTTTCGACTGCAACACAAACAATCATCATCAAAATTTGAAGAAAAAAACACAACTTTTTTCAAATTTTCTTGCTGTGGTTTTCACACCTGATGATTGCTTGTGTTGCAGTCGAAACATCGTGAGAATTGAATTGGCTTATATATTTATTTATTATTTCATTTTTCCCTTCTACGTGACTTTACCGAAAGAACCAAGAATATTAATCCCTGCAATCACGAAAGCTTTAAATCAAAATTTTACCGGTTTATGTTTCAAGTACAATAACGTCTGGTCGCAGGATACAGTTCTTACATTTAAGATTATTGTTATGCATGAATCTTGATTTGAAGCTTTCGCGACTGCAGGAATCCACACCCCTTTGGGTTCTTTCGGTAAAGTCATCACGGAGGTAGAAAAAATAAAACGTCCACGCTGTTTTGATCGCAACACCACAAAGCGGTCGTCTTTAGGGCGAAAAAGCATACCCCAGCAGTTGAACTGCTGGAGCAGCGAGAGAGCCGTTACACACAGCAAGAGGTGATGTTTGTGGCGAAGGGCACGCTGGGTCTGAGCTGGAAAGGAATTCCATCCCCGGACGCAGGCACAGGTGCCGTCGTGACGTCACCGCCACTTGTTAGCGAACGGCGGTTGGTAGTGGCGATTATGATGGTGGCGGTGAGTGTGGTGGTGGTGGTGACGATGATGACGGTGGTGGTGGTGGTGCTGCAGGCGGTGTACAATCTGGCGTACATGGGCTGCAAGTGTCACGTGTTATTTGGCACCTGCATGCTGAAAATCTGCTGGCAGCAGCTCGCCGACTTTCGCAGCGTTGGAAACTTTCTGAAGGTGAGCTCACGGCTGCAGGTGATGAGACTGCACCCAGAGGAGGTGAGTGTGGGGTGGGAGTGACGAGGATGAAGCCTTCTAGATTTGAAGTTTCATGACCGCAAGGATCTTTCGGTAAAGTCACGGAGGTAAAGAAAATAAAAAATAAAAATATTTAAAAAATCACGACGTTTCGATTGCAACACAAGCAATCGTCATCAGGTGTGACAACCACAGCAAGAAATTTTGCTGAAGTGGGAAAGAAGCCGGAGTCAAGGGGTTTATACTGGGCATGGTGGGGGTGGGGGAACCATCACGTCACCATACATAGCAGGCGTTACCAAAAAGATTTCCAAAATCTTAAAAACAAGCACAAGATCCAGGTCCGATTCAGTACAGTACACAATCCCTGATCTAATCCCATCTGTGAAGGATGTCATTCCTGACATGCAATACCCTGGAGTTTACAAACTGAGTTGCATTTGTTTCGATTGTTACATTGGGGAAACGAAATGTCATGTCTCAGACCGTATCCGCGAGATTTGAAATACGGCAGGACTAAATTTTCCGCCATGGCTGATCACTGCTACAACGCCGTGGGCTCCCATGATATTGTTTTCTCCGAGACCAAAGTGCTCTGCAAGCCGTCTGGCTACCATTAAAGATTTGTTCATGAAGCCATCCAGATATACAAACACAGACATAACTTCAACCCAGAGGACAGATACAAACTGAGCAATCATTAAAATGTGTTATTAACCAAGTAAAATTGAACAGTTCATAGATGTTCCCTCTTATTTACCGGATACTAGTTTATTTTACAGAGTTAATTACATCGTCAGCGCTTGGCAGTGCGGCTATTTTGTTGCGAGTGCCACCATCCGTGTTGGCGGCAATCGTTGTAGATGCGTGGCTCTCTCCCCACTGGCCCCTCTTCCCGCACCTACAGCCCCGCCCACTCCCCCCCCCCCCTACCATGGCCAGTATAAACCCCTTGACTCCGGTTTCTCTCCCACTTCAGTAAAATGTTCTTGCTGTGGTTGTCACACCTGATGATGATTGCTTGTGTTGCAATCGAAACGTCGTGATTACATTTTCCCCAAATCGGTACGTCAGACGACAGCAAAAAAAACCCAACTGGGTGCGGAGTGTAAATGATGATAATTTAATTATCCAGGAAGTTACGCAGTGTCACGGGGACTCTCCACTTAGTAGGGCACCTTCGACATTTGGGTTTTTCATTTATTTTTAATCGCAGGATATTGTCAGCCAATGAATGAGTCGTGTGAACAAGCGTAGGAGGAAACCTGAGCACCCGGAGAAAAGCCGCTCCTTGCGCGAGGGGGGAAACACTCCACCCACGCCTCTGATTTTGCACGGTTGGCTACGTACGGTGCGATCAAAAGCTCAACGCGCGCAGCATTTTTATACGAACGGACAGCAGCCAAAAGGCATGGCGGTTAATCCACGATTGCTGCACCGCCTTCTGCTGGCGAGCCAGGGGTTATGGGCGCCTCCTCGGCGCTCACGGGCGAGGGAGTTTCGCAGCGTTCGTGCGGTGATCCACCTCCCCATCGCTGCCGCCCGCACGTGGCCCGCATCGCGGGTCACGTGCACATCGGTCGCCGCCGAACGATCGTGAAAGCGCTCGCACACGTGACACCTGCGTCTGTGTGGCTGTGGGTGGGGGGGTTTTTACGATGGCAATTTTGAAGGGTTCATCGTCATGAAGTGACCTCGCCCAAACATCGATTATGCATCATCATCGTTAACTCATCATCGTCGTCGTCGGCAGCAGCAGCAGAAACGGCAACTTTAACTCTCAATGCCCATCGTTATCACGGACACCGATTGTGCTCACTTGTTTTGACTTGGGTCGTAGGTCGTAGGTCAGATATAGCCCATCAATAGTACCGGTCAGAATGTGCCCTTACTCGGCTCTGTACGACCAACATGACGACCAACACTGACTCGCAGACACACGGGCAATCAAAGCTACCAATGATGTCGTGTAAAATTATGCCCACAATGATGAGGTCGAGTTGCCCATGGCTGGAATGTGAACTCACGAATGATTGATTGATTCGGAGACACGCAGCTCAAACGGCCAAGTTGAGGCCCTAGCCCCGGTGAGAGTGAGCGGTGTATCTTGTTGACTCCTGTCCATTTTAATTGATCCAAATACGACACGGTTCCTAATCTCTCTGGCTTGCGTGCCACCACGGGAGATGGAAAATTCGGATTTAGTAGGACTCTCCTCCTCCCTCCCACTCCCCCTCCTACCCTCCCTGCCTCCCTTGACTTTCCTGCCATGGACAGTTCTGAAGTCAGAATAATAAATTGGTTCCCGAGTAAAGGTCATTGAGCTATACTCTTTGGTTTTTTTCGGTAAAGTCACGTACGTACAAAATAAATAAAATAAATGAAAACTACATTTAGTTTTCAAATAAATAAAATAAAAGAAAACTACATTTAGTTTTCTTTTATTTTATTTATTTTGAAATTAAAACTAAATTTAGTTTTCATTTATTTTATTTATTTTTTCACCTACGTGACTTTACCGACAAAACCAAAGAGTATGAATCCTTTCAGTCACGACAGCTTCAAATCTGAAGAGTCATTGAGCTCATTTGTTTTCAAGGGTGCTGCGACTCTGCCCGCAGGCAACATCAAATCCATTTCAAGGTTACATACACAACATTTAAATAAACACAATTCAACATCACGCGCCTTGTCCTCTGATGACGAGAGATGTAACAATAAGCTATTAAGCGATGTTGTGTTATGGGTTTATGTTATTTGCCAGTGCGGTAGGGGGGGAGGGACCCTGCATGCATTACCGTCCAGTCGACCTTCCTGGCAAGGGGGCTGCCCAGTGGAGAGAGAAAAACGCCGCGGGATTTCCACCCCCGGGGGCTCCGCAAGCCTCGCGTCCTCGGGGAGATGGAACGCGAAAATTGGCAACAAACTCCCAGAGCCCCCCCCCCACTGTCCCCCCCCCCCCGTGGTGGGGGGACCACTGCCACTTTGCGAGCACCAAATAGTGGCGGTGGAGCCTGCAGAGAAGACCTCGGTGAGTCCCAGGACCGGTTACACAGAAACACAGAGACACACAGAGACACTACACAGACAGAGACACACACCACACAGAGACACTACACACACACCACACACACACAGACACGCCACACACACCACACGCACTACACAGACACTACACACACACAGACACGCCACACACACTACACACACACAGACACGCCACACACACCACACACACCACACACAGATACAACAACAACAACAACAACCGCCATTCGCCACTAAGTGGCAGTGACGTCACCACGACGCTTGTGCCAGGCTATGTGCACCCTGAGGCCACGTGAAGTGTCGAACGCCCGCTGGCAGGAGGTCACGGGGCAGACCCAGGTGCCACGGGTCGACTGACTGAGATGACTGGCTGATGCACCACCTGTGCCCCCTACTGTGCCAACCTGCTGTGCTTTAGCCACCCGGCGCTCCGCTCGTTGTTGTGAGCGTCGCTCCTCCGCCCTCCGTTGTTGTTGGAGGGCGACTGCCTCCAACTGCCCAGTAGCATCCTTCACGAGCCTCCTCCACAGAGGCCGATCTTGACACCGCTGGTACCAGTCATCGGCAAGTCCACTCAGCTCCACGTCCTCCTGTACCACATCACTCCATCTCTTCTCTAGCCCGTGCCGCGCCCGCTTAGCCCCCTCAATCCGGCCAAACAAAAGCTGTTTCGGCATGCGGTGGCTGGGCATGCGGGCTACATGACCCAGCCATCGCAGCCTTGCCTGCCGGAGGAGCTCACCGATGGGACCCTGCCCAGATCTTTCAAGGATTTGTGAGCTCCTCACACAATCCAGTCTGGTTAAACCCAGGATGGATCGTAGGCAGGCCAGCCTAAATGTTTCTAACCGGCGAAGATGTTCCATTAGGGGGGTCCACGTTTCGCAAGCGTAGAGAAGGGAGGGAATGACCGTGGCCGAGAAGACCTGAAGCTTAGTGCGGAGCGACAGACCAGGTAGCTTCCACACAGCGTTACGCAACCGATGAAAAGATATTGCCGCTCGACTGATTCGGAGTGAGACCTCTGCTGTTAAACTGGAGCCAGTCATAAGCACACTGCCCAGGTATGGGAAACTCTCCACTCTCTCCACAACTGCCCCATCACCGATTGGGAGTTGTGGGGGTGGAGTGTCCGATGGTACAAAATACCCAGGCAGGTGCTTAGTTTTGGTGGGGCTGATGGTAAGGCCCCACCTCTTAGTGGCACGCTCCAGTCTCAGCAGCAGCGTCTCCAACTCCTCCTCTGACTGAGCAGCTATTACCAAGTCATCAGCATACATAACGTGGTTGAGCAATCGGGAGCCATCCCTTGACCGCACCCGGGCATCGATTAGCCTCCCATTATATCTGTACCATATGGAGATTCCCCCGGTACAGCTATTGAAGGCTTCACGAACTACGTGGTCAAAATAGATGTTAAATAATGTGGGAGCCAGAGGACATCCCTGTCGCACCCCAAGGTGTACAGGGAATGGCTCTGACTCCCGGCCACGTAGTTTTACCCGGGCCCGCTCACCATCATGAAGGTCCTTAATGATCGTGAGCAGAGGGTCAGGTACTCCAAAAGCACGAAGAACGACCCAGAGCCCAGGCCTACTGATGGTATCATAGGCCTTGACCAGGTCAATAAAGCAGAGATGTAGGTCTTGTTGGAATTCCCTACACCTCTGCTGTAGCAGACGGACAGAAAATATGGCATCTGTGCAGGACCGCCCTTTCCTGAAACCGCATTGGGGCTCCGCAAGCCTCTCCTCAGCGTGCCTGGCAAGGCGATGCTGAATAATCCTTGCCAGGACCTTTCCCGGCACACTGAGGAGTGAGATGCCCCTGTAGTTGTTACAGTCTGTGCGGTCCCCCTTCTTAAAAAGGGGGACCACCAGGGCATCCTTCCAATCCTGCGGAACCCGTCCAGCGGTCCAGACTGTTGTTATGATGTCATATAGGGCAGTCTGTGCACAAACGCCACCCTCCCTCAGCATTTCGCTTGGGAGATCATCTCTGCCTGCTGCCTTTCCTGGTCTCAGACTCCGGATCGCCTTCAATACTTCCTCAGCAGATGGCACCTCAGCCAGCCACTCACAGGGGGTGACTTCATCCAATATTTGAGGCACCGCATCCTCAGCAGGGTCATCCTCACTTTGTGCCACGATGTTTTCCTGGCTGAGGGATATTCCCTTCCCCAGGACCTCACAGAAATGCTCAGCAAATCTGTGAACCTGTTCCTGGGGGTCGGAAATTGGATCACCGTTTTTTCCCCTATTGATGGTAACAGGTGTGGCGCTGCAGGTTACTTTTTTGATGGAGTTAAATAGAGATTTGTGATCACGGGCCACTGAGGCAGACTCCATCCCCTCAGCAACCCGCGACCACCACCCATCCTTGCAGCGCCTCACGGCTCTCCGAACCTCCGAGCGAAGGCTGCGGTAAGCCTCCTCATTCTCTGACGTGGGATTCTGTAGCCGATGACAGTGGGCCTGTCGCTTTTTCTCAACCATCCTGAACAACTCCTCTGTCATCCAGGGTGTCTGGGGAGGTCTGGACCGCGTACCCAAAGCAGCCATTGCAGCTGCATGAGTCACAGTCCTAAACCTCGCCCATTTACCCTCGACATCAGGAGGAGTCGGGGACGATGCCAATCCCAGCCGCAAGCGATGATGAAATTCTCGCTTGCAACTTTCATCAGATAACTGAGACCAGGCCACTTTAGGTTGGAATGGGGTCCTGGGTGTACACCCACCACCGGAGTGGAAGAATGGCAGGCGCATCTTACAGATGACTAGTCGATGGTCAGAGGGCAGATCAGCTCCACGGTAGGTCCTGGTGTCAAGGACATGGGCTCGCATTCGCTGGTCCGTCACTATGTAGTCCAGCAGATGTTCTTGCTTGGACCCGGCATGCATCCATGATGTTGTGTGGATGCGCCGATGCCGGAACAGCATGTTGGTAATTACAAGCCCATGGGCTGCACAAAAATCTAGCAGCCTCCTACCGTTGTTATTGAGCTGATCTGGCCCATGCCCTCCAATCACTCCAGACCAGGTGCCAGTATCATGACCAACTCGGGCATTGAAGTCACCCAACATGATGACTCTATCCCGAGGGGCCACTTTAGCCAGCACCTGTGACAGGAGGTCATAGAAGGCATCTGACTCATCGGCTTTGCCTGCATCCCTCCACGGATATTCATCTTCGGTGGGGGCATAAGTAACCACGACCACCATTCCTCGCCTCCGGTTGATGGGAAGGCGAGCCCAAAGTAGCCTGGGGCTTACAGCTTCCCACACCTCACCGCCACGCTCCCACGCCCCCTTCATTCTTTTGTTCAAAAGAAGACCCACACCCTGTTGTTTGGCAGTCTGCTGCCCCGAGTAGAGGACTGTCCACCCCTCATGGTGGCAGGAGCCAGAGCCGGTCCACCGGACCTCCTGAATGCCGCATAGATCCAGGCGATACCGGTCCAGCTCCCGACAGAGGAGTGGCAGCCTCTCCTCTGCAGTGAGCGTTCGAACATTCCACGTGGCCACCCGTAGTGGCTTTTCGTTGTTTCTGGAGTAGCCCCGAGGGTAGGTATTCAATCTCCTGGCTCCGCCAATTGGGGTTTGGCCAGGAGACGTCATAGACGCCTGGCCCCCCGGGGCCTTCGGCACAAGCTTAGTTGTTACATATTTAAGTTTAATTCGTGGTTTCGTGGTAATTAATTGAAGGTGGAGGGGTTACCAGCCCCTCGCACCCGTCCAGAGCCCCCGTTTAGCCCCTGTGGTGGACACATATGCCATGAGGGGAGGAGCCAATCAAAATTGGATCTCCCCCCACAGCGCTGTCCACGACAGAGTTGCCCGTCCGGCACCGCGAGGAGGTAGGGGGTTGTTTTGCCGGACCACACACAGATACACACAGACACACAGATACACACACACACAGAGACACTACACACCACACACACACAGACAAGCCACACACACCACACACAGACACGCCACACACTACACACAGAGACACTACACACACACAGACACGCCACATGCACTACACACACCACACACAGACACACCACACACACACAGACACGCCACAAATACCCCACACACAGACACACAGATACACACACAGATACAGACACACACACAGACACAACAACAACAACCGCCATTCGCCACTAAGTGGCGGTGACGTCACCACGACGCTTGTGCCAGACCATGTGCACCTTGAGGCCACGTGAAGTGTCGTACGCCCGCGGGCAGGAGGTCACGGGGCAGACCCAGGTGCCACGGGTCGACTGACTGAGATGAATGGCTGGTGCACCACCTGTGCCCCCTACTGTGCCAACCTGCTGTGCTTCAGCCACCCGGCGCTCCGATCGTTGTTGTGAGCATCGCTCCTCCGCCCTCCGTTGTTGTTGGAGGGCGACTGCCTCCAACTGCCCAATAGCGTCCTTCACGAGCCTCCTCCACAGAGGCCAATCTTGACACCGCTCGTACCAGTCATCGGCAAGTCCACTCAACTCCACGTCCTCCTGTACCACATCACTCCATCTCTTCTCTAGCCCGTGCCGCGCCCGTTTAGCCCCCTCGATCCGGCCGAACAAAAGCTGTTTCGGCATGCGGTGGCTGGGCATGCGGGCTACATGACCCAGCCAACGTTGCCTTGCCTGCCAGAGGAGCTCACCGATGGGACCTTGCCCAGATCTTTCAAGGATTTTTGAGCTCCTCACACAATCCAGCCTGGTTAAACCCAGGATGGATCGTAGGCAGGCCAGCCTAAATATTTCCATCCAGCGAAGATGCTCCATTAAGGGGGTCCACGTTTCGCAAGCGTAGAGAAGGGAGGGAATGACCGTGGCCGAGAAGACCTGAAGCTTAGTGCGGAGTGACAGACCAGGTAGATTCCACACAGTGTTACGCAACCGATGAAAAGAGATTGCCGCTCGACTGATTCGGAGTGAGACCTCTGCTGTTAAACTGGAGCCTGTCATTAGCACACTGCCCAGGTATGGGAAACTCTCCACTCTCTCCACAACTGCCCCATCACCGAATGGGAGTTGTGGGGGTGGAGTGTCCGATGGTACAAAATATCCAGGCAGGTGCTTAGTTTTGGTGGGGCTGATGGTAAAGTCTCAGCAGCAGCGTCTCCAACTCCTCCTCTGAATGAGCAGCTATTACCAAATCATCAGCATACATAACGTGGTTGAGCAATAGGGAGCCATCACTTGACCGCACCCGGGCATCAATCAGCCTCCATTATATCTGTACCAAATGGAGATTCCCCGGTACAGCTATTGAAGGCTTCATGAACTACGTGGTCAAAATAGATGTTAAATAATGTGGGAGCCAGAGGACATCCCTGTCGCACCCCAAGGTGTACAGGGAATGGCTCTGACTCCCGGCTATGTAGTTTTTTTACCCGGGCCCGCTCACCATCATGAAGGTCCTTAATGATCGTGAGCAGAGGGTCAGGGACTCCAAAAGCACGAAGAACAACCCAGAGCCCAGGCCTACTGATGGTATCATAGACCTTGACCAGGTCAATAAAGCAGAGATGTAGGTCTTGTTGGAATTCCCTACATCTCTGCTGTAGCAGACGGACAGAAAATATGGCATCTGTGCAGGACCGCCCTTTCCTGAAACCGCATTGGGGCTCCGCAAGCCTCTCCTCAGCGTGCCTGGCAAGGCGATGTTGAATAATCCTTGCCAGGACCTTTCCTGGCACACTGAGGAGTGAGATGCCCCTGTAGTTGTTACAGTCTGTGCGGTCTCCTTCTTAAAGAGGGGGACCACCAGGGCATCCTTCCAATCCTGCAGAACCCGTCCAGTGGTCCAGATTGTTGTTATGATGTCATATAGGGCAGTCTGTGCACAAACGCCACCCTCACACACACAGACACAGGCACACACACACACAGAGACACAGGCACACACACAGAGACACAGTGTATACACACAGTGTACACACACACACAGTGTATACACATAGTGTATACACACACAGTGTACACACAGAAACAGTGTGTACACACAGTAATGTCCATGTTGTAGTTGCTGAGCTCACGCACCCAAGGGGTCTCTGTTCAAGAGATGGAGCAATGGAAAATGAATCTAAATCAACATAAAACTCCATCCCCGCTCTGTGACGTCACCACTCAGCATGACCTCATCGGCGTGAAACGCCAGGGGGAGGTGTGCCTTGTTAGTGACGTCATGCCACCAAGGCATTCACCCCACCCCCGTCCACCGCGCCCTTGAGCGTGACGTCACTGAAGTAGGCGCCTAGTTCAGTTTCTTCTTCTTGCTGCTGTGCTTGTCCCACCTGATGACGATTGCTTGTGTTGCGATCTAAACGCCGTGATCTATTATTTGTAGCGTAATGTTTAGAATTTGCTACATTTTGACCCAGACGCCAGCATGCAACGGCCTACTCGTTTTGAATGACGCAACAATAGTACGGTGTACATACACTGTTAAGCAGATGGTGCGTATTTGTAAAATAACTTCTTGTTGTTACGATGTAACCTGTTGCAGGATATTTCACTGCAGTAATTCAATGTTGTTAATATGCCCGTCAATAATTTAAAGTGAATACTTGTCTGATTGTGCGCGTGCATGTAACATTTTGTCTGAGGGTCAAACATTGAATAAGTGATGTTAGGACAAAGTGTGTGTGTGTGTTTGAAAGTAACCTGTACAGAGAACTCAGGTGAGACCCGTTGTTCTTGTGATACAGGTCAAACGGTGTTTTGTGTTCCATGAAACATCTGGAGCAACTCATTGTCTTTGAAATAGGGAGCACGCTCGGATCATTCATCAGTTACAAGGCATACCACTTGAAAGTTACACGTATAGGAGGAGGTACATTCTCTACAACACGAATTGTAATTTTGTCTTACGTGTTGAAGTAGATTTTGTCGAACTTGGACTAGAAATGCTCCTTGCTGATTAAGGTCTGGATGTTCACAACCATGGCTTGAAGCAAGCCCCGCTGCTGTTGAGACATTGTCCACCAAAACCGGTCCACAGTTGGCTTGCACACACAGTGTACACACACACAGTGTACACACACACACAGTGTACACACACATAGTGTACACACACACAGTGTACACACAGTGTACACACACAGTGTACACACAGTGTACACACACACAGTGTACACACACACAGTGTACACACAGTGTATATACATAGTGTACACACACATAGTGTACACACACAGTGTACACACACACAGTGTACACACAGTGTATATACACAGTGTACACAGACATAGTGTACACACACAGTGTACACACACACAGTGTACACACACACAGTGTACACACAGTGTATATACACAGTGTACACACACACACATAGTGTACACACACAGTGTACACACACAGTGTACACACACAGTGTCCACCAAAACCGGTCCACAGTTGGCTTGCACTGAAGCAATGCTGCAGTAATTATGGACTCGCACGAAGGCCGTGGGATTTATATTTCGTGTTAAACATTCCTTTGTTTCGTGGAGAGACCGATTAAATTAAAGACGTCTTGTCTGCTGATCTTGTTCATATCTGTGTACATCGATATCCCACATTGCTTGCACGTACACACCACACGCAATTAAATCAATAAAAATAAGAACGACTTCCGGGCATTGCGAAGATCGAGGAATCTCTTTCAATGGAGCGAGTTCAGTGTGTTCGATTCAACATCTCTCTGTCTCTGTCCGTCTGTGTCGTCTGTTTGCCTCTGTGTTTCTCTCTGCCTGTGTCTCTCTGTCGTCTCTGTGTTCCTCTTGTCTGTGTCTGTCCGCCTGTCTTGTCTGTGTGTGTGTCTATCAGCGTCTATCCAACCGTATTCAACGACTGTCAGTAGCAACACGCGCCTGGTCAACTTCCACGGCCCGCGACTCAAACTCGTTTATCTGTAACTTTCGCACCGTACGTAGCAAACTGTGTTAATCCACGGGTCTCTGTGTGTGTATATAACTTCTTTCGCACCATACCTAGCCAACCGTGATAATCTATGGGTCTGTGTGAGTCTCTGTGTGTGTATCTGGAACTTATTTCGCACCGTACGTAGGCAACCGTGATAATCTATGGGTCTCTGTGTGAGTCTGTGTGTGTGTATCTGTGTGAGTCTCTGTGTGTGTATTTGTGTGTGTCTCTGTGTAAGTCTCTGTGTGTGTATCTGTGTGTGTCTCTGTGTGTGTCTCTGTGTGTGTATCTGTGTGAGTCTCTGTGTGTGTCTCTGTGTGAGTCTGTGTGTGTGTATCTGTGTGTGTCTCTGTGTGAGTCTCTGTGTGTGTCTCTGTGTGAGTCTCTGTGTGTGTATCTGTGTGTGTATCTGTGTGAGTGTCTGTGTGAGTCTCTGTGTGTGTATCTGTGTGAGTCTCTGTGTGAGTCTCTGTGTGAGTCTCTGTGTATCTGGAACTTATTTCTCACCGTACGTAACCGAACCTGCCCAGGATGAGCGGCTGGCATCTGTGGAGCTGTGGGCTGGGTAAATCTGTGAGCAGGAGCGAGAGACAATTCTGATCCCAAGCATTCACTACGTTATAAACAACATATTTGCACTCATAAGTCGCTTGCCTAATTGCACTCAGCAACTCGATGTTTCGTATCGAACCTCATCTCAAACAATGGAAGGGCGCCCCCTAGCGGCAGCTGCCCCTGTGTGGCACAAGGTGACCCTGCACCGACCTGCACGTGGCATGAGTCTGTCGGTAGGGGGCGATCATTACTGGAATTGCCACAATTTTGACCGTGACACCAACATGCAATGTGCGTTGTGAGTGACACAGTGGTTTGTTTGACATCCGCTGTTAAGCAGACTGCGCATGTTGTTGTGAATGTTACTGGAGTAGCCAGATGTGCCTGTCGGATTTGAACTTTGAACCTCAGCAATGAATAGAGAATGCACTACCATATTCCTGGTTCTTTAGGTAAAGTCACGTAGATAGAAAAATAAAAGATACAAATAATAAATTAACATTTTCATAATAAAAAATAATAAATAAAAATAATAAATTGAAAAAAAATTGATGAAAAGATGCCATGGGTCGACTGACTGAGATGACTGGCCAATGCACCACCTGTGCCCCCCACTACACACACAGTGTACACACACACACAGTGTACACACACAGTGTACACACACACACAGTGTACACACACAGTGTACACACACACACATTGTGTACACACACAGTGTACACAGTGTACACACACAGAGTACACACACACACAGTGTACACACACACAGTGTACACATACACAGTGTACACACACACAGTGTAAACACACACACACAGTGTATACACACACACAGTGTACACACACAGTGTATACAAATAATGTCCACGTTGTTGTTGTAGCTGAGCCCACACACCCAAGGGAGGGAGCAATGGAAAATGAATATAAATCAACTTAAACTCCAATCCCGCTCTGTGACGTCACCACTCAGCATTACTTCATCGGCGTGAAACGCCAGGGGGAGGTGTACCTCGCTAGTGACGTCATGTCACCAAGGTATTCCACCGCGATCTTGAGCGTGACGTCACCTCCGCTTGGTCACTGCCGATTGCGTTCCAGTGCCAATCCTTATTTGGGCAAAGCTACGCCCAGTGACGGCAACTCATTAACATAATGTGTTCGTTAAAGCCGTCGCGAGTTTATTGCGACGAGTTCATTGCCCACGACAAATGGGACGAGTGACATTAACATAATTTATTTATTCTCTAATTTATTCAGTTACGGAGCCGCTCATTGTGGGAGGAGCGTGTCTCGTACCCCGGATGTGACGTCATGGCACCTGCTGCTGCGTGACGTCACGAGGTAACAGGAAGCTATCGCTTCCTGCACTGAAATCCGAGGTGAGAAATTCTCATTGCGATTGTTGTGGTTGTGGTGGTGGTTGTGGTTGTTGTTGTTTACCAAGGTAGAGCCTCTCTCTCTCGTAGGGATGTCAATTGAGTAGCAGCGAGCATAGGAATCGATGTCCAGGTTGGAACTTTACAACGCGGGGCCTAGCCACGCGGGGCCTTGCCTCCTGCCCTCGCCTGATTGCGTTCACTTTAATTATCTCGCTTAAGCTTAATTTGTCTTCACCCGGCTCGCCACTTTGTAACTTTGTTTTATTGCAAATATTAACGCAGTTTTTATTTTCTTTTGTTAGCAGGCCAAGCCCGCTTGAGCTGCTATACCGCTCTTGTTATCAGAAGCGACCTGCCCACAACAACACAAGGTGAGGCTTTGTCAACGTGTGTGAATGTTTTGACTTAAAACTTTGGTGACTGCAGGAATTAATATTCTTGGTTCTTTCGGTAAAGTCACGTAGATAGAAAATAAAATAAAAACAGATAATCATTTTTCTTTTTTAAATGAAGCAAAAAACCCCACAACGTTTCTATGGCAACATTAATGTTGAAGATGCTAGAGCTTACAGGAATATTTGACATTTGCCCTCATTGCGTGCCATGACAGTGCTGTTTGCACAGTCACACAGAGTCACTGTAAGATGATTTTCTTGGTCGTGTTTTTGTTTTGTCGCTTGTTGTGGTTGCACCCGATTCAAGAGCCGAATGGCTCACGGGACTATAACCAAAATAAATCAAACTGAAAATCAAAAAACTGAAACCGCGTGATGAATTTTGGGAAAGTTTTTCACTGCATCTCCAAATATAAAAGGCAAAGTTGTGATTGTGTGTGTTGTCTGTTCAAAATGTTTAGCGTACTTCCCGACATGCAACAAACTGTAAATTTGCCATGTGGGTACTTTACAGACTGTACACCGTACAAACATTATACAAATACACTTTTGTGTTTTTGTTGGGGGGGGGGGGAGCTCAATAATGCATAGATTTTTTGCACGGCAAGTGAGCTGTGACGTCAAATCTGTCACGTGACCCTCGCATGTGGAAGCATCACGCATTGTAGTGTAGTGGTTAGCGTTGTCTGTGTGTGTGTCTGTGTGTGTGTGCCTGTGTGTGTGTGTCTGTGTGTCTGTGTGTGTGTCTGTGTGTGTGTCTGTGTGTGTTTGTGTGTGTGTGTGTCTGTGTGTGTGTGTCTGTGTGTGTGTCTGTGTGTGTATCTGTGTGTGTGTCTGTCTGTGTGTATGTGTCTGTGTGTGTCTGTGTGTGTGTCTGTGTGTGTGTGTATCTGTGTGTATGTGTCTGTGTGTGTCTGTGTGTGTGTGTCTGTGTGTGTGTGTCTGTGTCTGTCTGTGTGTGGAAGCGTAACGCATTGTAGTGTATCGGTTAGCGCTACGCCGCGCTACGAACCCGGCGACCCGAGTTTGATTCCCGTTCACGGCCACCACCGGTGATTATTAATTCAACCGCTTCTGGGCCTCCCCTAGGTCGACTCAGCCTTAAACGAGTAACTGTTGTGGTGTGAACATCGCCACTGGGGAGACAAAGGCGGCCGGATGTGGTGGATCCAAGTCCCGGGCGAAGCCGGGTAGTACAGCTAGTCGTGAATCCATGAATGAATATAGACGTGTAAGTCATGTGTGACTGTATATATTCATTCCTCCATGGCTCGTTACTGACGTGTAGATGGTGTGGATATTCTTATTTTCTGTCTGCAGCTGACGCTGGTCTGATGGAGCAAAGGCACTCAGCACAGCATCTCGGTACGACAAGTCAACAATGCGACCAGCGTGCTTACAGCACGGATCGGACTGGAAATTTGACACAGCACCAGAGAACTCGCACAGGAGAGAAACCCTTCAAGTGCACTGTGTGTGACAAGGCATTTGCATGGCCATCAGTTCTTCAGACCCACCAGAGAACTCACACAGGAGAGAAACCCTTCAAGTGCACTGTGTGTGTGAAGGCATTTTCACGGTCATCTGCTCTTAAAACACACCAGAGAACACACACGGGAGAGAAACCCTTCAAGTGCAGTGTGTGTG
Source organism: Petromyzon marinus (assembly GCF_048934315.1). Lineage (NCBI taxonomy): Eukaryota > Metazoa > Chordata > Hyperoartia > Petromyzontiformes > Petromyzontidae > Petromyzon > Petromyzon marinus. The sequence goes on along the minus strand of NW_027422706.1, from coordinate 2,875,398 downwards.
GGAAGACATTTTCAGATTCATTTGCTCTTAAAACACACCAGAGAACACACACGGGAGAGAAACCCTTCATGTGCAGTGTGTGTGGGAAGGCATTTCCAGATTCATCTAATATTAAAACACACCAGAGAACACACACGGGAGAGAAACCCTTCAAGTGCAGTGTGTGTGTGAAGGCATTTTCACGGTCATCTGCTCTTAAAACACATCAGAGAACACACACGGGAGAGAAATCCTTGTGCAGTGTGTGTGGGAAGACATTTTCTGATTCTGCTCTTAAAAAACACCAGAGAACACACACGGGAGAGAAACCCTTCAGGTGCAGTGTGTGTGGGAAGACATTTTCAGATTCATCTACTCTTAAAACACACCAGAGAACACACACGGGAGAGAAACCCTTCATGTGCAGTGTGTGTGGGAAGGCATTTCCAGATTCATCTAATATTAAAAAACACCAGAGAACACACACGGGAGAGAAACCCTTCAAGTGCAGTGTGTGTGGGAAGGCATTTTCGCGGTCATCTGCTCTTAAAACACACCAGAGAACACACACGGGAGAGAAACCCTTCAGGTGCAGTATGTGTGGGAAGACATTTTCAGATTCATCTACTCTTAAAAAACACCACATAACACACATGGGAGAGAAATCCTTCTTGTGCAGTGTGTGTGGGAAGACATTTTCTGATTCATCTGCTCTTAAAACACACGAGAAAACACACACGGGAGAGAAATCCTTGTGCAGTGTGTGTGGGAAGGCATTTTCTGATTCTGCTCTGAAAAAACACCAGAGAACACACACGGGAGAGAAACCCTTCAGGTGCAGTGTGTGTGGGAAGACATTTTCAGATTCATCTACTCTTAAAACACACCAGAGAACACACAAGGGAGAGAAACCCTTCAAGTGCAGTGTTTGTGTGAAGGCATTTCCGCGGTCATCTGCTCTTAAAACACACCAGAGAACACACACGTGAGAGAAACCCTTTAAGTGCAGTGTGTGTGTGAAGGCATTTTCGCGGTCATCTGCTCTTAAAACACACCAGAGAACACACACGGGAGAGAAACCCTTCAGGTGCAGTGTGTGTGGGAAGACATTTTCAGATTCATCTACTCTTAAAAAACACCACAGAACACACATGGGAGAGAAATCCTTCTTGTGCAGTGTGTGTGGGAAGACATTTTCTGATTCATCTGCTCTTAAAACACACCAGAGAACACACACGGGAGAGAAACCCTTCAAGTGCAGTGTGTGTGAAGGCATTTTCACGGTCATCTGCTCTTAAAACACACCAGAGAACACACACGGGAGAGAAATCCTTGTGCAGTGTGTGTGGGAAGACATTTTCTGATTCTGCTCTTAAAAAACACCAGAGAACACACACGGGAGAGAAACCCTTCAGGTGCAGTGTGTGTGGGAAGACATTTTCAGATTCATCTACTTTTAAAACACACCAGAGAACACACACGGGAGAGAAACCCTTCAAGTGCAGTGTTTGTGTGAAGGCATTTCCGCGGTCATCTGCTCTTAAAACACACCAGAGAACACACACGTGAGAGAAACCCTTCAAGTGCAGTGTGTGTGGGAAGGCATTTTCACAGTCATCTGGTCTTAAATCACACCAGAGAACACACACGGGAGAGAAACCCTTCAAGTGTAGTGTGTGTGGGAAGGCATTTTCACAGTCATTTGCTCTTAAAAAACACCAGAGTACACACGGGAGAGAAACCTTTCAAGTGCAGTGTTTGCGGGAAGGCATTTGCACACTCATCAAATCTTCAAGTACACCGGAGAACACAGAAGCATCAGAAGATCCACAAGGAGTGGAGTCTGAAATCAGCTTGTGAAAGTCAAAGTGCTGCAATGAGCCCATCCCTCATGAAACACGAACCAGAAGAAAATCCCAGCTTGGACACTTTTAAAGGTATCGAGGTGAAATGTGAAGAGGTGATGGTGAAATGTGAAGAGGTGATGGTGAAGAGTGAAGAAGTGAAGGTAAAATGTGAAGGTGAAGATTCAACTCCAAAATGGGACCTTCACATCGTGAAGCAGGAGGAGAATTATGACTGAGGCAGAGTGAGGCAACTCCCAGCAGTTTGTGGAAGTGGAGGTGTGGGTGGACTTCCTCTGAGACAATACAAAGTCAAGTGGAGACCCGGTAGATGTGTAAGCTTGATATAATGTTGCTCCAATAGATGCACCTTTGTCACAGGCCTTTAATGACAATAATGTGAAATTGGACACTCACTTCCTAGTTCAACCTGCAGAGTAAGAGCAGCCAGTCTTTGTGGGCCCGTGGTTTGGGTAGATCTCTAACCAGGAGCGAGAGCTAATAAGCTCCCAAGCATTCACAATGTTCTCATGATAATTGCATTTACACGGTGCTTGCTTAACCGCCTCAGCAACTCGGAGTTTCGTGTCGTACCTCGTCTGAATCACTCGAAGAGCATCCCCAAGTAGCAGCTGCCCCTGTGTGGCACAGGGTGGTGGCCCTGCACCGGCCTGCATGTGGACAAGAGCCTGTCAGTAGGGGGCGATGATTGATGCGTCATCTCAGTTGTGTAGTTTGTAGGTAATCTTGATTCGAAGCTGTTGTGACTGCAGGAATCCACACTCTTGAGTTATTTCGGTAAAGTCACCACGTGGGTATAAACATAACAGATCATGGCGTTTAGATCACAACACAAGCAATCGTCAGGTGGGACAACCACAGCAAGAGAAACTGCTGAAGTAGTAGGCGCCTACTCCAGCAGTTTCTTCTTCTTGCTGTGCTTGTCCCACCTGATGACGATTGCTTGTGTTGCCATCGAAGCGCCGTGATCTATTATTTGTAGCGTATTTAGAATTTGCTACATTTGACCCAGACGCCAGCATGCAACGGCCTACTCGTTTTGAATGACGCAACAATAGTACGTTGTACATACACTATTAAGCAGACGGTGCGTATTTTTCTTGTTAATAAGATGTAACGTGATGCAGTCAATTTCGCTGCAGTAATTCAATTTTGTTAATATGCCCGTCAATAATTTAGAATGAATACTTGTCTGATTGTGTGCGTGCATGTAACATTTTGTCTGAGGGTCACACATTGAATAAGTGATGTTAGGACAAAGTGTGTGTGTTTTGGAAGTAACCTGTACAGATAACTCGGGTGAGACCCGTTGTTCTTGTGATACAGGTCAAAGGGTACTTTTGTGTTTCACGAAGCGTCTGCCTCTGGAGCAACTCATCGTCTTTGAAATAGGGAGCACGCTCGGATCATTCATGAGTTACAAGGCATACCACTTGAAAGTTACACGTATAGGAGGAGGTACATTCTCTACAACACAAATTGTAGTTTTGTCTTACGTGTTGACGTAGATTTTGTCTACTGGGACTAGAAATGCGCCTTGTTGATTGACGTCTGGATGTTCGTTACCTATCGGTTGAAGCAAACCCCACTGCTGTTGTTGAGATGCTGTGCACCTTTGGTTCTATTGGGTAAAGTCACGTAGGTGAAAATAAAATAACAAAAAATCACGACGTTTCGGCCACAACACAAGCGGCCTTCATCAGGTGAAGGGACGAGCCTGTCTGGAGGACAGCGCTGGAGTGGAAGAAGCCACGCTTAGATCACGACATTTAAGCTTGTCAAGGGGCACCTCTGCGGATGTGTATACTTTAACTTAGCTATTTCAATGAGCCATTTCAATGCTAAATTATATGCTAATTCCTTTGTCAAAGCCCGTGGTCTTCTTCTCACACAGCTTAAATGTCGTGATCTAAGCGTGGCTTCTTCCACTCTAGCGCTGTCCTCCAGACAAGCTCGTCCCTTCACCTGATGAAGGCCGCTTGTGTTGTGGCCGAAACATCGTGATTTTTTGTTATTTTATTTTCACCTACGTGACTTTACCCAATAGAACCAAAGAGTATGGATCCTAGCAGTCACGAAAGCTTTAAATCTAGAAATGCTGTGCACCATTTAATGGTCCAACACATTGACGGCCTTCAGGCCAGGAAAGTCACAACATTTGCACACGAAGGACGCATTCACGCAAGTACCCCATGCTCCGTTTTGAAGTTTTAAAATGAAACATCTTTGAATTGTGTTGTGTTTTGAATTAGATGATTTTATTTCTTCATTGAAAGCTTGTATCAATTTACATCTTGGAGACTTCATTGAAAAGGACATTTAGTGTGAATTTTCTCTCGTCATTAAGTAGATGGCCTTGCCGGGGGTTTGGTTCAATGCGGACACAAACAGTGTACACACACACAGTGTACACACACATAGTGTACACACAGTGTACACACACACACACAGTGTACACACACACAGTGTACACACACAGTGTACACACACACAGTGTATACACTTAGTGTACACACACAGTGACACAGTGTATACACACAGTGTACACAGACACAGTGTACACACACACAGTCCACGTTGTTGCTGAGCTCACACACCCAAGGGAGGGAGCAATGGAAAATGAATCTAAATCAACTTAAACTCCAACCCCGCTCTGTGATGTCACCACTCTGCATTACCTCATCGGCGTGAAACGCCATGGGGACGTGTACCTCGATAGTGACGTCATGTCACCAAGGTATTCACCCGTCCACCGTGCTCTTGAACGTGACGTCACCTCCGCTTGGGTCGCTGCCGACGTCTTTTCAGTGGCAATCCTTATTTGGGCAAAGCTACGCCCAGTGACTGGTGGCTCATTAACATAATGTGTCCGTTAAAGCCGTCGCCAGTTTATTGCGACGGGTTCAGCGCCTACGACCCTATCCCTCGACATATGGGCCTGCCTTATTAACATAATTTATTCAGTTAGAGAGCCGCTCGTCGGAGGGAAGTGACGTCATACTACTTCCTGCTGTCGCTAGGCAACAGGAAGCTGCCGTGTGCGCGCTTGCACTGAAATCCGAGGTGAGAAATTCTCATCGTTGTGGTGGTGGTTGTGGTGGTGGTTGTTGTTTACCAAGGTAGAGCCTCGCTCTCTCGTAGGGATGTCAGTTGAGTAGCAGCGAGCATTGGAATCGATGTCCAGGTTGGAACTTTACAACGCGGGGCCTAGCCACGCGGGGCCTTGCCTCCTGCCCTCGCCTGATTGCGTTCGCTTTAATTATCTCACTTAAGTTTAATTTGTCTTCACCCGGCTCGCTACTTTGTAACTTTGTTTTATTGTAAATATTCACGCAGTTTTTATTTTCTTTTGTTAGCAGGCCAAGCCCGCTTGAGCTGCTATACCGCTCTTGTTATCAGAAGCGACATGCCCACAACAACACAAGGTGAGGCTTTGTCAACGTGTGTGAATGTTTTGACTTAAAACTTTGGTGACTGCAGGAATTAATATTCTTGGTTCTTTCGGTAAAGTCACGTAGATAGGAAATAAAATAACAGATAATATTTTTTCTTTTTTAAATGAAGTAAAAACCCCCACGTTTCTATGGCAACATTAATGTTGAAGATGCGAGGGCTTACAGGAATATTTATGACATTTGCCCTCTCATTGCATGCCATGACAGTGCTGTTTGCACAGTCACACACAGTCACTGTAAGATGATTTTCTTGGTCGTGTTTTAGTTTTTTTGCTTGTTGTGGTTGCACCCGATTCAAGAGCCGAATGGCTCACGGGACTATAACCAAAATAAATCAAACTGAAAATAAAAAAAAAACTGAAACCGCGTGATGAATTTTGGGAAAGCTTTTTCACTGCATCTCCAAATATATATAAAAGGCAGAGTTGTGATTGTGTGTTGTCTGTTCAAAATGTTTAGCGTACTTCCCGACATGCAACAAACTGGAAATTTGCCATGTGGGTACTTTCCAGACTGTACACCGTGCAAACATTATACAAATACACTTTTGGTTTTTGTTGGGGGGGGGAGGGGAGCTCAATAATGTATAGATTTTTTGCACGGCTAGTGAGCTGTGACGTCAAATCTGTCACCTGACCCTCGCATGTGGAAGCGTCACGCATTGTAGTGTAGCGGTTAGCGTTGTCTGTGTGTGTATGTGTCTGTGTGTGTGTGTCTGTTTGTGTGTGTCTGTGTGTGTGTGTTTGTGTGTGTGTCTGTGTGTGTGTGTGTGTATCTGTGTGTGTCTGTGTGTGTGTGTGGAAGCGTAACGCATTGTAGTGTAGCGGTTAGCGCTACGCTACGCTACAAGCCCGGCGACCCGAGTTCGATTCCCACACATGGCCACCACCGGTGACGATTATTTGAACCGCTTCTGGGCCTCCCCTAGGTCGACTCAGCCTCAAACGAGTAACTGCTGTGGTGTGAACATCGCCACTGGGGAGACAAAGGCGGCCGGACGTGGTGGATCCAAGTGCCGGGCGAAGCCGGGTAGTACAGCTAGTCATGAATACATGAATGAATATAGACGTGTAAGTCAGGTGTGACTGTATATATTAATTCCTCCATGGCTCGATACTGACGTGTAGATGGTGTGGATATTCTTATTTTCTGTCTGCAGCTGATGCTGGTCTGATGGAGCAAAGGCCCTCAGCACAGCAGCTTGGTACGACAAGTCAACAATGCGACCAGCGTGCATACAGCACGGATCGGACTGGAAATTTGACACAGCACCAGAGAACTCGCACAGGAGAGAAACCCTTCAAGTGCACTGTGTGTGACAAGGCATTTTCAGATTCATCGACTCTTAAAAAACACCAGAGAACACACACAGGAGAGAAACCCTTCAAGTGCACTGTGTGTGGGAAGGCATTTTCAAAGTCATCTGCTCTTAAAAAACACCAGAGAACACACACGGGAGAGAAACCTTTCAAGTGCAGTGTGTGTGGGAAGACATTTTCAGATTCATCTACTCTTAAAACACACCAGAAAACACACACGGGAGAGAAACCCTTCAAGTGCAGTGTGTGTGGGAAGGCATTTTCAGATTCATCTCATCTTCAAAGACACCAGAGAACACACACGGGAGAGAAACCCTTCAAGTGCACTGTGTGTGGGAAGGCATTTCCAGATTCATATAATCTTCAAAGACACCAGAGAACACACACGGGAGAGAAACCCTTCAAGTGAAGTGTGTGTGGGAAGGCATTTCCAGATTCATCTAATCTTCAAAGACACCAGAGAACACACACGGGAGAGAAACCCTTCAAGTGCAGTGTGCGTGGGAAGGCATTTTCATGGTCCTCTGCTCATAAAACACACCAGAGAACACACACGGGAGAGAAACCCTTCAAGTGCAGTGTGCGTGGGAAGGCATTTGCACATTCATCAGTTGTTCAGACCCACCAGAGAACACACACAGGAGAGAAACCCTTCAAGTGCAGTGTGTGTGGGAAGGCATTTTCACAGTCATCTGTTCTTAAAACACACCAGAGAACACACACGGGAGAGAAACCCTTCAGGTGCAGTGTGTGCGGGATGGCGTTTGCACAGTCACCACATCTTAAAGTACACCAGAGAACACACACAGGAGAGAAACCCTTCAGGTGCACTCTGTGCGGGAAGGCGTTTGCAGATTCATCAAATCGTCAAAGACACCAGAGAACACACACGGGAGAGAAACCCTTCAAGTGCAGTGTGTGTGGAAAGGCATTTTCACAGCCATTTGTTCTTAAAAAACACCAGAGGACACACACAGGAGAGACACCCTTCAGGTGCACTCTGCAGGAAGGCGTTTGCAGATTCATAAAATCTTCAAGTACACCAGAGAACACAGAAGCATCAGAAGATCCACAAGGAGTGGAGTCTGAAATCAGCTTGTGAAAGTCAAAGTGCCGCAATGAGCCCATCCCTCATGAAACAAGAACCGGAGGAAAATCCCAGCTTTGACACTTAAAGGTTTCGAGGTGAAATCTGAAGAGGTGATGGTGAAGAGCGAAGAAGTGAAGGTAAAATGTGAAGATGATTCAACTCCAAAATGGGACCTTCACATCGATGGAGGCAACGTGAAGCAGGAGGAGAATTCTGAGTGAGGCAGAGCGAGGCAACTCCCAGCAGTTTGTGGAGGTGTGGGTGGACTTCCTAGACAATACAAAGTCAAGTGGAGACCCGGTAGATGTGTAAGCTTGGGACAGGTTCAACCTGCAGAGTAAGAGCGAGCGGCCAGTCTTTGTGGACCTGTGGGTTGGGGAGATCTCTGACCTGGAGCAAGAGACAATAAGCTCCCAAGCATTCACTATGTTATAATAATAATTGCATCTACACGGTGCTTGCTTAACCGCCTCAGCAACTCGGAGTTTTGTGTCGTACCTCGTCTGAAACACTCGAAGAGCATCCCCAAGAAGCAGCTGCCCCTGTGTGGCACAGGGTGGTGGCCCTGCACCGGCCTGCATTTATTTTGTTTTCTGCCTGAGGACGACCGCTTGTGTTACGATCAAAACGTCGTGATCTATTATTTTTTCTACCTACGTGACTTTACTGAAAGAACCAAAGAGTATGTGAACAAGAGGCTGTCAGTAGGGGGCGATGATTGATGTTTCATCTCAGTTGTGTAATTTGTCGCTAATGTTTAGCATTCGCCAGCATGCAATGGCCTACTCGTTTTGAATGACACAATAGTATGTTTTACATCTACTGTTAAGCAGACGCTGCATATTTTTTAAAATAGTTTCTTAATCATATGTTATCTGATGCAGTATATTTCACTGCAGTAATTACATTTTGTTAAAATGCCTGTCAATAATTCAGAATGAACACTTGTCTGATTTTGTGTGTACATGCATCATTTCATTTATAAGGGTCAAACATTGAATAAGTGATGTTAGGACAAAGTGTGTGTGTGTGTTATGGAAGTAACCTGTACAGATAACTCAGGTGAGACCCGTTGTTCTTGTGACACAGGTCAAATGGTGTTTTTGTGTTTCACGAAGCATCTGGAGCAACTCATTGTCTTTGAAATAGGAAGCACACTCGGATCATTCATCAGTTACAAGGCATACCACATTAAAGTTACACGTAGACGAGATACATTCTCTACAACACGAATGATAATTTTGTCTTACGTGTTGACGTAGATTTTGTCGAACTTGGACTAGAAATGCTCCTTGCTGATTCACGTCTGGATGTTCACAACCATGGCTTGAAGCAAGCCCCACTGCTGTTGAGACATTGTCCACCAAAACCGGTCCACAGTTGGCTTGCACACACAGTGTACACACACACAGTGTACACACAGTGTACACACACAGTACACACAGTGTACACACAGTGTACACACACAGTGTACACACACAGTGTACACACAGTGGACACACACACACATACAGTGTACACAGAGTGTACACACACACACAGTGTACACACAATGTACACACTACAAACAATGTACACACAGTACACACACAGTGTACACACACAGTGTACACACTGTACACACAGTGTACATACACACAGTGTACACACTGTACACACACAGTGTACACACACAGTGTACACACACACATAGTGTACACACAGTGTACACAGAGTGTACACACACACAGTGTACACACAATGTACACACACACAGTGTACACACAGTGTACGCAGTGTACACACACACACTGTACACACAGTGTACACACACACAGTGTACACACACACAGTGTATACACAGTGTACACACACACATAGTGCACACACACACACATAGTGTACACACACACACAGTGTACACACACACAGTGTATACACAATAATGTCCACGTTGTTGTTGCTGAGCTCACACACCCAAGGGACGGAGCAATGGAAAATGAATCTAAATCAACAACTCCAATCCCGCTCTGTGACGTCACCACTCTGCATTACCTCATCGGCGTGAAACGCCAGGGGGAGGTGTACCTCGCCAGTGACGTCATGTCACCAAGGTATTCCCCCGTCCTCCGCGCTCTTGAGCGTGACGTCACCTCCGCTTGGGTTACTGCCGATATCGTTCCAGTGCCAATCCTTATTTGGGCAAAGCTACGCCCAGTGACTAGCGGCTCATTAACATAATGTGTTCTTTGAAGCGGTCGCGAGTTTATTGCGACGGGTTCAGCACCTACAATATATATCGGATGATACATTAACATAATTTAATCATACTCCATTTTTACGGAGCAGCTCATTGTGGGAGGGGCGTGTCTCGTTTCCCGGAAGTGACGTCATGTCACCTGCTGCCTCGTGACGTCACGAGGTAACAGGAAGCTATCGCTTCCTGCTCTGAAATCCGAGGTGAGAAATTCTCATTGCGATTGTGGTTGTTGTGGTGGTGGTTGTGGTGGTTGTTGTTGTTTACCAAGGTAGAGCCTCTCTCTCTCGTAGGGATGTCAGTTGAGTAGCAGCGAGCATGGGAATCGATGTCCAGGTTGTAACTTTACAACGCGGGGCCTAGCCACGCGGGGCCTTGCCTCCTGCCCTCGCCTGATTGCATTCACTTTAATTATCTCGCTTAAGTTTAATTTGTCTTCACCCGGCTCGCCACTTTGTAACTTTGTTTTATTGTAAATATTCACGCAGTTTTTCTTTTCGTTCTTTTGTTAGCAGGCCAAGCCCGCTTGAGCTGCTATACCGCTCTTGTTATCAGAAGCGACCTGCCCACAACAACACAAGGTGAGGCTTTGTCAACGTGTGAATGTTTTGACTTAAAATTTAGGTGACTGCTGTTGTATATATAGGTATTATGAAAATTGATGAAAATAATGAAAATTAAATGAAATCTGAAATTTGCATAATTTATCCAAAATTATGTTAATCAGTGTAATTATGCGCATAAATTATGCCGATTCGAGATATAATCGTATTAATTTATGCGAGTGGGCGTGGTTATGATAATGCAGGTCGTTATGGATTATAAGGTCGAGCCTCGGTGACGAGGATTGTGTTATGAATTGGAATAACGCAATTAATCGTATGCAGTGACGCAGGCGTTGTGAGCGTGAATGAGAGAGAGTCGATTCGACTCAGCTCTTTAATTCCGTATTATCGATAAGGATACGATTACTCTCGATTGAACATTACGAATTATGTGTGTTACGGATTATGTGTGGTGATAGTGTGCTTGTGATAGGTCCCCAGGATTCAGATCTCACACGCAGAACAATATTATGCAGAATTTCAGGAAGAATCACACACAAACCTTCTGCTTTGATCAATTTTATTTTCTAGCTAACTTTAATTTTTGGATAATATGAAAACTCAATCTCGGGATGTTGGAATTTCAACACAGCGTTAACATGATACCATCACGATTGCGTTGTTTCACCTCGATAGCGGCACCTGTGGTTAATTCCCGACGCGTAACGCAATCGATCGGTTGTTGAGAGAGAGATTAAAAACATGCGAACTATTCTATCAAACCTTAACTTTATAATATGCAAACTCGTATACTTGAATTGTTACACAACACGGCACTTGGTCTTTGATTCGTATACAATCCTTAATACATTCTGATATGCGAAGTTATTATGCTTGAAATCGTCAGCACAGTACCACGTTGATGTTCGTTCATTGATTCATAACGATTATGAATTTAAAGCGTTCGACTGAAATACTTCTAATTGCCTTATCAACACCACTCGATGGCCGCAATGCTTCGTTACTTGAATTGTCACACAACACAGCATTCGGTCATTGATCATGCGCGGCCCTTAATGCAATTATTGTCACGTTGTTAACAATAGGATGACTGATTATTATGCAACGCTACTCGTTGAAAGGGCACTCCAACCAGTATTATTCTTGGAGGCACAAATATACGTTTGAATTCGTTATTTCATTCGTGGATACCAGCAAGATTATGCAGAAAGACAAATATTAACGAACGACTCAAGTAGTTCTAATCAACTTCTCAACGCGACTCAATGGGTGGCGATGTTTCCTTTTCAGATCCTTATCTCGGGCCAATCTTTTAATTAATTGTGGCCAGACCCCTGACAGGGAACCAGTTGAACACGCTCTCCACCCCCGCGAGCGGTGCTCCGTGGTGAGGTGCCAAGAATTAATCCTTGTTAATGGGTCAGTTGGCAATTTATGCAGTTAGAAGTACAGCCCCAGCACAATATTACAGAGGAAAATTATGAACACTCTTAAAAACGATGGATTATTCACTCGGTCGTTGCGATGTTTCCACAATCACGGATGGTTCAATGGCTTGAGGTTTTAGGCTTTGTTAATGACCCGTGTGTGTGTGTTGAATGGTATGAGTGGTGAAAGAGTAGGCCAATGATTCTTTGCGTCAAGCAGACGTCTGGTTTGTCGTGTAGTGGGGGGCAGTGTATCATACGTATCAGTTGATTCTTTCAGTAGTTGGTTCGGACTCGACGGACGTTGGTGAACGAGTAGATACGTTGTTGTAGCTGCGATGACCGTCTGGTTGATGGCGTTAGAAGCACGCCCGCAGCGGCGCGGTTGTACGCGGACGGTAGGTAATGCGCGCAGTGCGTCTGCGAGCAGCTGGCACGCTGGTGCTCCGTCGTCGGCGGTTGTAGATTGCAGGCTCACGATTCGCTCGTGGTGGCGCTGGCCACTAATAGCGGCAGCGGGTCGCCAATCGGCGAGTTGTAGAGGCGTCTCCGGCGTCGGTGATGGCTGGTCTTCTGCTGAGACGAGTTGAGCGGGTCTTCTGCTGACATGAGTTGAGATGAGTCTTCTTCTGTTGAGCTGAGTTGAGATGAGTCTTCTTCTGTTGAGCTGGCCCCGAGGCCTGATGAGTTTTCTTCTGTTGAGCTGGCCCCGAGGGCAGATGAGCTTTCTTCTGTTGAGCTGGCCCCGAGGGCAGATGAGCTTTCTTCTGTTGAGCTGGCCCCGAGGGCAGATGAGCTGATTTCAATGCTGAAACGGCTCCTTTTTATGCCAAAAATCTCTCTCCTTCTCGGCTCCTCCTCACGAGGCGGAGCTATCTTTGATCTGATCGTATGTCGGTGGGGGGGGTTCGTGTGTCAGTGGTGAGGGGGGTTCGTGTGTCAGTGTGTATGTTTGTGTGTGTGTCATTTATGACACGGTTCTGTTGGGGTCTTTCCTCAAGCCATAAACATCAAGACAACAGACACCTCGATTCATCTTGGAGGCGTCTGGTTGTCTACTCCATCCATCTAGAGAGAGGGGCGGGTTCCCCCCCTTTTTCGTACACGTTTTCGACGCACAAAGAAATGGTTAAGATTTTTAAAGTTTAACATTTCACATCACGGTTGGTATCTTATCATACACAGTTATGATCCTGCTTGTGATTCATAGTATTTGATTTATTTCCAAGTGAAGATGCTCTTCCGAGCGTATGCATTTTATCACGTGCTGCAGGGAAAGACAAAGGTGGCCGGGATCTTCCCATCTCTCTATACTTTGCAAATATCATTTCGACTCTACATTCTACCAGCCTAATCCACCCCGTTACCTTGGCTCTTAGTTTATTAATTTTCGTCACTTTGTGTGTTTATAAATGTGTGACAGTTTAACTTTAAGCTCGCTCGCTCTTTTGCTGCCCGTGTGCAGGGTGGGGTGGGGGCTACTACTAAGTCCCGTGTGTGGCAGATGGTCCCCGCGATAACGATCTGTTTGCCCTGGCATGAAATTCCTCTCTCGCGCTCTTCGGGAGAGACAAAGGTGGTCGGGAGCACCTCTTTATACTTTAGACGTACAATTCTCAAATAACATTTGGTCCCATGTTCGCCAAGACGCGTGTTTGTAACTACGTCCTCCCGACACCTCTCGGTTTACCGAGGTTCGCATTGTTATGATGGAATTATTAAAAAGAAAAATAATTTTCATTCTGAGTTTAAGAGGTCCGTTTCTTGATTGTTGGAATCCATATCCCTTGGTTCTGTAAGGTTTTATAATGGAATATCGTTTAAGGTTAACACGTTATTATTAATGTTATATTGCAATTTCTTTAAAACTTGTTTGCCTGGTTGCCGTGTGTGGGGTGGGGTGTGTCTCCTCATCAAACCCGGCTGGCTTTTCCAGATGGCCCCTTGTGATAAGGTGTAATTCCTGCTTCTCCGCGCTGTGAGAGAGACAAAGATGGTCGGGGTTGCTTGGGATATTGTTTAAACTCTTTCGCAAGTTTGCCCGTTGTCTCATTCCTTCTCGATAACCTTTGATGTGACTCGGTATTCCTGCTCCAAGCTTTGTTTTAACAGTAAAAGTATTAAAGGTGAAAATAATTTGATAGCGAATTAATCATTGGATAATAATTTACTGATGTGTCTGGTGGCCTGTTCTTAATTGGAGTGAGCGTTAGGATCGCTAATTTTATCTTATTCTTGTTGTTGCCTTTTAATTTTTTTGTTGTTTTACTGGCAAATAAGGAAAAGAATATGTATATGATTTACCCTGTTGGCGTCTCCGTGTCTGCTCTCTTGGTGTTTTGACCTCGGAGGGACCTTTCCTAAGGGGCCCATCAAACTCTTGTTCATCTGGAGATTTTCGCCGATAGCTGTTACATCCTCGCCTTGAGAGTTTTATTATTTCTTTATATATATGGCCTGTTTATGACCGACATCTGGTTTTTCGTGTTTCTGGCTTACGGGTTTGATTCATTAAAAAAATATATATATTGTTTGTCACGAAAGAAAGGAAAAAGAAATCTAGGTGTATGCATCCGTAAATATTCTTATGGATATTAATTGTGGAAAAAGGGCCGTATACAACACTCCCCTGTGTGAGTTCTCTGGTGCAATGTCAAATGTTCAGTACGATCCGTGCTGTATGGACACCGGTCGCATTGATGCCTTTTTGCACCGAGCTGCATCGAGTGCCTTTGCTCCATCAGACAAATTCTGCAGAGGAAGCGACAGCTGCAGAGAGAAAAAAAGAATATCCACACCATCTACACATCAGTTTCGATGCACAGAGGAATGCATATATACAGTCACACGTGACTAACACGTCTATACTTATTCATATATTCATGTTATAGTGAAAAAGTGTCCCAAATTCATCACACGAGCTGTTATGGCATGCAATGAGGGCAAATGTCATAAACGTGCCTGGAAGCGCTCGTATCTTCAAAATGAATGTTAACCCAAAACTCCGAGCACACAATTTCGGCTGTCTGGCTTCAAAATGAATATTTATGAAAGCTAAATTCAGGTGACATAGGAAAGGGTGTTGAAAATAATACTATTTGTGTTATGCAGAAATGCATAAATTAATGTTCAATCGCAACTCAGAGGTGTGAAGCCAGGCACAGATGTCCTTGAATGCTGGGATGAACAGTTCCGACTTCAGCTGCACGTGTGCTGTGATAACTTCCTGACTACATTCTTAGAAAGAGTAGCAGAGGAAAACAAAAATAAACTACTGTTTTTATATAACCTCCGTGCTCAATAGAGTTAGACTTTACTGTAAATACAAACTTGACCCTGTCACACACTCAGAGGTGGAGCCAGGATTTTCAGGTAGGAGGGGCAACCCCTTCAGCAATGAAAAATGATAAGAGTTGTTAGTAAGTAAGGAGTTGTTAGTAGGGAGTTGTTAGTAAGTAGGGAGTTGTTAGTACGTAAGGAGTTGTTAGTAGGGAGTTGTTAGTAAGTAGGGAGTTGTTCGTAAGGAGTTGTTACTAAGGACTTGTCCCTTATATTCTTAGCTCTTTCGGTAAAGTCTCGTTGAAGGGAAACAATAAAATAATAAATATATAAAACAATAAAAATTCTCACGACGTTTTATATATTTTTTATATATTGAATATAAATTACTGCAGTCACGAAAGCTTTAAATCAAAATTTAGCTTGTGTTGCGCCCGAAACGTCGTGATTTATTTTATTTTGTACCTACCACGTCATGACTTTTAACCTGAAAGGACCAAAGAGCATCACGCTGAAGAATATTCTCCGTGTCTCTGGTGGACTGGAGTAGGCTCGTGGCTCGTGGTCACAGCTGTGGGTGACAAGAGTGGCGGATGCAGCGTGCCCAGCCGACTTGGGGACAGATCTGGCTGAAATGAAGCTTTGTACATGACCCGCAGTGGTGAAGTATGGTCAAACAACCTCTCCATTACCGCCATGGAGTTGGGGAAGCCTTCATCCATTGGTGGAATGAGATGGGCGGAGTTTATTTATTCTGTATCAACGATATATTGAAATGACGAGGGACCTTGAAAGTGTTTCTCAGAGGGGAGAAACACCTTAGGCTTAAGTTTCAACGCGTACCATTGAAGTATTGTTCATTGTAAGAGCTGGCAAAGTTGTGGCGGCTTGTAGAAGAATAAAAAAAGATTTCCCCCAAAAAAATCTTGCTCAAAATGCCCCCCCCCCCAATATATTTCTATTAAAAATATTTAAACAAAAATAATAATTGCTGTGCTATGTAAATACAAATAATTTTCTAAACCTTGGCCACAATATGTGGACTTGTCTTCATGTAACAATGCATAGATTTCTGTTTATATGATTGTGGTTATGAAGAAAAAAACAGAGCAATGTTGTAATAGAATAACACTCTTAGCCATTATTGTTAAAAAAATAACATGGAGTCGATTCCCGTTGCGGCTTCCGCCGTTCAGATGGAGTCGATTCCCGTTGCGGCTTCCAACGTTCAGATGGAGTCGATTCCCGTTGCGGCTTCCGACGTTTTAGATGGAGTCGATTCCCGTTGTTGATAACATGGGAATAGATTATTGGTGAATGGAGCTCGTGGAATGGATTTTCAATGGGGGGGGATAAAGCGGGAATCGAGATGGTGGTAGTGATTATAGCTGATGGAATCGATTACCATTGGGATAATATTGGTGGAGTTATATTATTGTTACTGCTCCTCTGTTTAAATATAATTTACGTGCAAACTTTGCCGACTACACAATTATTAAAACAATGCTCTCGATAACTTTTACCCCGGGGTTTAAATATTGTTTTGTGATTTAAAAAAAAAACCCGAAAGAGCGGGAAACATTGAACGGCCTGCTCACTGATTGGTCCAAGCGGCACCCGGCCACCTCCCACCATCGCCTTCTCCTATTGGACGCTGCCTTCAGCAGCGTTGCGCTCCCATTGGCTCAGCAACCGCGGACCACGATTCGCGTTTCGTCATCATAGCTCGACACGATTCAGGACTGAGAAGGAATCGAAACAACGGAATCGCGTTCGAGTTAAAAACATTTGATTTAAATATGGTACGTCAACAATACAACTTTTTTTTTACATTTATTTACACCGGCGCGAATGCCAACGCGAGTTTTATTGTCGATGTTGAGTTTTGTAATTTCTTACTGTAAAAAAGTTTTCCTCAAAGTCGCTCCCACCTCGGAGCCAATCGGATTTGGCGTCTCCCTTCCCACGTGACGCGAAGTTTTTTTGTTTTCCCGCCAATTTGTTTTGGCTCCTCCCCCTCACCCACCGCCATTTTTTTTAATTCGTGAGGGGGGTGCAGACGCCTGCAAATTAATTTTTGTTGCTCAATTAACGACGAGGAGGAGGACGACGACGAGGACCCGCTAGCAGTGTGAGGTCGCCACTTTTGAGAGAAAGCGTGAGGTAAAGAATGCCCTCTACCGTCCAGGTTGTGGCGTGTAAGTTTGGCCTTTAAGGGTTGGTGTTTAAAGGCTGCTGTTTAAGGTTTGGTGTTTAAGGGATGGCGTTTAAGGGTTGGTGTTTAAGGGTTGGCCTTCAAGGGTTGGTGTTAAGGGTTTGCCTTTAAGGGTTGGCCTTTAAGGGTTGGTGTTTAAGGGTTTGTTTTTAAGGGTTGGCGTTTATGGGTTGGCTTTTACGGGTTTGCGTTTAAGGGTTGGTGTTTAAGGGTTTGTGTTTAAGGCTTGGTGTTTAAGGCTTGGCGTTTAAGGATTGGTGTTTAACGGGTGGTGATTAAGGGTTGGCGTTTAAAGGTTGGTGTTTAAGGGTTGGTGTTTAAGGGTTGCTGTTTAAGGGTTGGTGTTTAAGGGTTGCTGTTTAAGGGTTGGTGTTTAAGGGTTGGTGTTTAAGGGTTGGTGTTTAAGGGTTGGTGTTTAAGGGTCGGTTTGCTAGGGTTGGTGTTTAAGGGTTGGCGTTTAAGAGTTGGCTTTTAAGGGTTAGTGTTTAGCTGATCGTGCACCTGGCGTAGCCTGAGTGAGGCCTAGTAAATTGTGCACGTGACACTGCCTGAGTGAGGCCTAGCTAATCGTGTACCTGGGCCAGCCTGAGTGAGACCTAGCTGATCGTGCACCTGGCGCAGCCTGAGTGAGGCCTAGTAAATTGTGCACGGGACACTGCCTGAGTGAGGCCAAGGTAATCGTGTACCTGGGCCAGCCTGAATGAGGCCTAGTAAATCATGCACAAGGCACAGCCCGAGTGAGGCTTCCAGTTACTGTAGCGGCCTAGTGCATGCTCCGTCCACTGCTGCCCTGAGGGAAAGCCGCGCTCTCTCGGCTGCTGCCCTGAGGGAGAGCCGTGCTCCGTCCACTGCTGCCCTGAGGGAGAGCCGTGCTCCGTCCACTGCTGCCCTGGGGCAGAGCCGTGCTCTGTCCACTGCTGCCCTGGGGTGGGGTCGTGCTCTCTCCACTGCTGCCCGGAGGGAGCCCCGTGCTCTCCAATACTGGCTTGAGGGAGAGACGCGCTATCTCCACTGCTGCCGTGAGGGAGCCAGACTCTCTCTCCACTGCTGCCCTGAGGCAGGGTTGTGCTCTGTCCACTGCTGCCCTGAGGGAGAGCCGTGCTTCTGTCCACTACTCCCCCGAGATGTCGCGGGCGCTGCCCCAGAACAAGGAGGTGCTGCTGCAGTCGTTCAACAAGCGGCTCAAGGACGACGTGCGCTCCATCCTGGACAACTTCACGGAGATCATTCGAGACGGCCAAGGGTTGTGAATGAAGAGTCCCCTGTGTGGGCTTCAGTGGGGCCGTCTGGACGGGCAGCAGAGACACGAGAGGCCAAGAAACGACATTCCAGTCGTGGGCTGAGCTCAAGGAGGGCTAATTCGAGCACCATCCTGCGGCGGGGAAAGGAGGCGGTGCAAGCGGTTCAGCCGAGCCTACAACAGCCAATAATCTGCTGTCTGGGAGAGGGGGGTGGGCGCTGTTCAACCCTAACACATGGGCGAGAAGCCGTGCATGTGTGACGAGTGCGGCAAGACGTTTTTCTCACGCTCGGCCTACAAGTATATATATTTTTCTATTCCACTTGTGTGTAAATCTGTGTATACCCCGGATATTTTAGAGATGGCAATTCTCCTGCTGTGTATCCTACTGCTGTCCCTCCCGGCCATGTCTAGTGCCACACTCAACTCTACAAACGGCTACCCTAGTTATTTTGCATCAATACTTGTTGCTCGATTTGCCACTACACCTGCAAATGAAACAGCTCATAGACACTTCTACACTCCATCATTGTATCCTTTTAAACCCTATCTTTGTCCTATTACTTCACCAGCACTCCTTCCAAACTTCATTCTGCTCTTAAAAATAACACCATCTGCGAGCTGCTGCTATTCGTCCAAGGTTCGCCGCTCTTTCTCCTTTCACAGAAAATACTTATGCAAACTATTAATTCTACTTTTCTTATTTCTGGGTGGTATTGAGCTTCATCCTGGCCCAAATGAAAAGAGCTCGTATAATTCTGTAGATTTTTCTGGCAGGAAAGGTGTTGGTGTTCTACATGTCAACATCAGAGGGCTTGTGATTAAATTAAGTCAACTAAAACTAGAAGTGGCAAATCTTGACCCGGACTTTTTTTGCCTAACAGAAACATTTCTCACTCCTGCCGTCAATGACTTGCAGATTACGATTGAAAACTACAACCTTTTTCGGCTTGACCGAGGATCTAAAGGAGGTGGAATTGCCATCTATGTTCGTAACACTATTGCATGTTCACCAGCTCACTCCTTGTTTAAAAAATGTTGCTTTGAAGGTCTGGCTCCCAGAATAACTCTCCCAAATAATCAACAGATATTGGTAGTGTGCTGCTATAGACTGCCTTGTGGGAAGGATGTTGAAGCTGCATCAGCACTGAGAGAGTTTTTTGGGGGCCTCCCTAAAGGTGAAATAATTTTAGTGGGTGATCTAAATTGGAATTGGCTAAACCCGCCGGCCGTGGCCACAAATTTTACAGATGAATTTAACTTGTTTCAATTAATAAATGTCCCCACAAGACCCAACCTAAAAAATCCGGGACAGTAAACTCTACTTGACGTCCTATTGACAAATGCCCCTCACAATTTCGCACTGACTGGTGTTCTGGGTAATAACCTTAGTGATCACTCCTTCATTTTTGGTGTGAGATCATCAGCCAGACCCAAAGCCCCCCCTAAAATTGTTGAGAAGCACTCTTTGAGGCACTTCAGCACTCAGGCATTTACAAATGATGTGCTTCACTCGGATATTGATAAGGTCTGTGATATCCCCAACCTGACTACGGCTTGGGAGACTTTCAGGTACACGTTTCTCCAAATTCTTAACAAACATGCTCCGTTGGTTAGATTTAAAACTAAAGGCAACCGCCCACCATGGTATGATCCTTTGATTACAAAGCTCATGAAAACTAGGGACAAGGCTTGGGCATGTGCTCAGAAAAGTAATTTGGTAAATGACTGGCTAGAATACAGGATTTTAAGGAATAGATGCGTAAAAAAAATACGGCATGCAAAAAATGCCTATTTTTTTCTCCACTCTCCTGGAATCACATGGAAATACCAGGATTTTTTGGAAAACAATCAAATCTATTGAAAAGGCATCCAAAACAGAAAATCTGTCCGTTGAGCTTCACCGAAATGGGGAATATTTTTAAGATCCCCAAAAAATAGTTGACAATTTTAACCTTCATTTTTCTGAAGCTGGTAATCTTTTTGATAATGTATTGGGAGTCACCCCTGCTCCTGCAAATTCCTACACCCCTGTCCAAACATTAAACGAATTTAGTTTCCAACCAATCCACGAAAGTAATGTTCTGAAACAACTGTCCTACCTCAAAGGGTCCTCCTCTACCGGAGCAGATAGTTTTCCCGTCTTTGCTCTACTAACTGTTGGTCACCTAATATACAAACCTATAGCCCATATTTTCAACCTGTCCATCAAAGAAGCATCAGTTCCTCTAGAATGGACACATTCCTATGTCCGTCCACTTCACAAAGGTGGCCCTAAAGATGATCCCAATAACTACCGACCTATTTCAATTTTGTCCCCATTGATGAATATTTTTGAAAAATTATTGAACTACCAAATTAGCAGTTTCCTGTCCACCAACAATCTACTACATCTAAAACAATCTGGGTTCCGAAAAAAATACAGCACCACATCTGCTGCATTAGACTCTTTGAATCTAATTTACAATAGCCTTGATAATAAGCAGTACTGTACCTGTCTTTTTCTTGACCTGTCCAAAGCTTTTGATACAGTTGACCACAACACCCTGCTTAGTAAACTAAGTTGCCTCGGTTTTTCCGAGAACACAGTACAATGGTTAAAAAATTACCTCTTTTCTCGCACCCAAACTGTATTCACAGATGGTTGGAGGTCAAACAGTGTTAAGATAACAAAAGGGGTTCCACAGGGTTCCATCCTCGGCCCCCTCTTGTTCTCTCTTTATGTCAATGACTTGGGCACTGAACTGGATCATTCAAGGGTAAATCTTTTTGCAGATGACACGATACTGATTACTGCTGGCCGCTCTCTGGATGACGTGATTGCTAAGCTCCAGGGTGATTTCAACAAACTACAACATCAGCTAGTTTCTCTTAAACTAGTCCTGAATACCTCCAAAACCAAGGTGCTATGCTTCTCTCCGGGACTAAAGCAGGAAGTTATTTTTCCCCAATTACATTCCTTGAATAATTATCAAATAGAGCAAGTCAAGATCTATAAGTATCTTGGGGTCATCCTGGATTCAAAACTTAGTTTTGAAGATCACATTGATTATATTGGTAAAAAGACAAATAAAAATTGGTTTTCTGTATCGACACAAGCACTGCTTCCCCCCAATGTTTCGTTTGGAATTGATAAAAGCTACCATACTGTCTCTACTTGACTACTGTGACATCGTGTATAAATCAGCCCCAAGTACTGTACTGAAGAAGCTTGATTCCATCTATCACTCGGCCTTAAGATTTGCATTGAACTGCCCATATAAGACTCACCACTGTGATCTCTCCATTGGGTCAAACTTAACATCTCTTAATGTTCGACGGCTTGTGCACCAGATCTTATTTATTCACGATGTACTTACAAAAAATTCCGCAGACTACCTACTGGATCTCCTCTCTGTTTCAAAGAACAAATTTGACCTCAGGTCTTCGCTCATTTACCAGCTTCACATTCCCTATTGCCGTACAAAAACTGGAGGAAGGGCCTTTGCTATTGATGCCCCTAGGGTCTGGAATGCTATTGCCAATAAACTGCAACTTGAATCACTAACTATGAGATCTTCACTCAAAACTGCTCTAGAGGAGTTGTACAACCCTAGCTGCCACTGCTATTCAGTGGCCTAAAATATGGCTCTAGATTTTGGTGTTATAATAAATTTATGTAGTTTATTGTGTAGTGGGTTCCAGGACATGGAGACGGCAGAATAGAAGCAGCACTATTGTTTTAAACCTTAACAAGGGTTACACTAGAAGGGGTAGCGGCCCCTCCACCCGCATAACTCAGGAACACACCCCAGGCTCTCTAGCCTAAGCTCCCTGGCTCCCCGCACTTTATACCCACTGGAGCCTTAGCGGACGTTGTTGTAGCCACCAAGGTGTGGGTGAACCACACCTTCCCGTGCCATGTGTTTATTCCCCATAGCACCCCTACATCACCCCCTCCCGTGTAACCCGCAGCCGTCCCGGCTGCAACAATACTCGAACAATAAACACAACAAACCCCCACCCGTGCGTGCCTCATAAGAACGAACACCCCAATAAATAACCCAACCCACCTATACAAAATTACACTATATACACATATACATTGTACCCCCCCCCCATCAACGCAGCAAGAAAACTTAACAGTGAACAACAAGAGTAACAAGAACCATTTTTACAACAAGCGGTGCATTTTGGCGCGAGTCCGATTTGCGGGTCCATCGTAGGGGGAGGGTCCGGTCGGCCCGGCAGTGGGCACCGGCTGTGCAGGTGCACCGTCTTCCGTCACCCCGGAAGGGCAAACTCCGTCCCCACCGGGTGGCGCAGGCGCGCTGGAAGCCGTCATTCTTGAGGCGCCTGAAGGTGGAACAGTTAGCGAAGCATCAAGGACAGGTGACGAAGACGCCGTCCGGGAGTCAGCGGAGACATCACATGCTCGGCCTGTGTAATGTGGTGGAGGGACGCGCGGCGCCACAAACGGCTTCAGACGCGAGGGGTGTACGTACCAGCGGCGTTTCCCCCACTGGATACGAACGCACTGCGGCCGCATAACCTTCACAATAACCACAGGGCCCCTCCAAGGCCGCAACAATTTCGCCGAGGTCGCCAACGGCACCTGAGGGCAGTGCAGCCAGGCTTGATCGCCTGGCTTCCACGCATGTGTGCGTGATTGGCGCGATCGCAACCTCTCGTTGGCCTTCTGCCGAGAGGAAGAGTTTTGGGCCGCTGCCTCCCGCGCCTCGGTCAACCTCAGGATATTAAATTTAACGTGGTCGGCCAATTTCGATTTTCTGCTGGTTTCCGAGACGCGGAGCTGATTCGCAATTGGTGGGTCAACGTCGCGACCGTACATCAAAAAGAACGGCGAGAAGCCGGTTGCCGCGTGAGGAGCCATTCTATAGGCGGCCAAAACCCCCGGAATGTGAAGGTCCCAATCGGTCTGGGAGTCACACACCTGGTGACACAACATAGATGTGAGCGTCCTATGCAGCCACTCCACCATGCCATCGGTTTGTGGGTGATAGGGGGAAGTGCTAATCTTTTTCGTACCAAGAAGCGCACACACCTCGTGCAGAAGGACGCCAGAGAAGTTCTTCCCTTGGTCAGTCAGCAGCCCTTGTCGAGGACATAGCCCTGGACAAAGGCCTCGGCAACGGCTGCTGCTGACTGGTTAGCAAGAGGCCATGCCATAGGCCATCGGGTGAAATATTCCACGCCAACCAGCAGGTACTTGTTACCCCTAGGGGTCGCAGGGAAGGGCCCCAATATATCGAGTGCGACGAGTTCGTTAACCCAAGAGACCGTGATAGATTGTAGCGGTGGGCAGGCGCCTTTCGCTGGTGGTTTTCGTTGGGCGCACTGAGTGCATGCACCCAGGAGGTCATCCACATCCCTTGCCATACCCGGCCAGAAGAAATCCAGCTGGAGCACGGCAAGGGTCTTGTGGGTCCCCAGGTGCAAAAGCCGCTCGTGTGCGGCCCAAATGGCCTTACCCCGCAAAGCGGATGGCACCACAAGCCTGTGACGGCAGGCCCTCCCATCCCAATGCATTAGGAGCCCCTGGAGCAGCCCGTACGAATCAATCCCCGCGACCCCCCGCACGGAACCCCCTGCGCGACGACGCAACGCGAGGAGGGATGCGTCCTCCATCTGGAGGCGCCCCCATTCCGCAACGGACAACCCCAGCAAGGAGTCCGCACCTCCCTCCCCGACAGGACCCTCAGGCAAGGGGTCCTCAGTGGCAGCAGCGAGAACCGGGATATCTAAGGGGGGGCTATCCTCTGGCGGCTTACAACGCCCTGATCCCCTGAGACAAGCGCAATCTGAGGCGGGTGGCAGGCGAGACAGCGCATCCGCATTAGTGTGCCGAGCACCCTTCCGATATGTGGTCGTGAAATCATAATCCTGAAGGATTTCGAGCCATCGGGACAATTGCCCTGAAGGCTGTGTCACCCGCAAGGCATATTGTAATGCCGCATGGTCCGTACGGACAGTGAAATGCCGACCGTACAGGTATGGGCGATACTGTTGCATAAAAAATACAATAGCCAAGAGTTCCCGACGCGTGACGCAGTATCTCTGTTCCGCCGGAGACAAAACCCTACTGCCATAAGCCACGACGCGTTCCACACCACAGATCACCTGTGAGAGCACACCCCCAATGCCCGTATTGCTGGCGTCTGTATCGAGCAGGAAGGGTTCCGAAAAATCGGGGTAGCTCAATGGAGGGGCCCGCACGAGAGCGTCGCGAAGGGAACAAAAAGCGACCTCCTCCTCCTGGCCCCAGTGAAATTTCACTCCCTTCGCCGTCAGAGCGTGTAAGGGCTTAGCAATGGTCGCGAAATCCGCGACGAACCGCCGGTAATAAGACGCAAATCCAATGAAACTCCTGACCTCAGCCACCGAGGTGGGGGTTGGCCAGGAGTTGACACACTGCGTCTTTGCGGGATCGGTGGATATGCCCGAGCGGCTGACGATGTGCCCCAAATAGCGTACGGATTCCCGTAGCAGGTGGCACTTTTGCGGCTTAAATTTCAAATTCGCAGCACGCATTTTGAGGAACACGGCGCGCAAGCGCAGAAGGTGTTCGTCAAATGTCTTGCTGAACACGATGACGTCATCCAGATAGATCAAACAGACGTTCCACTGTAAGCCAGCCAAAACCAGTTCCATAAGGCGCTGAAATGTCGCCGGAGCGGAGTGTAATCCCATAGGTAACCGGTTAAATTGGAATAGGCCGTGTGGTGTGCGAAACGCAGTCTTTGGCTTGGACTCATCATCCAATGGGAGTTGCCAAAATCCGGATAACAAGTCCAACGTAGAAAAAAAACGTGCGCCAGCCAGAGCATCCAGAGATTCGTCCATCCGGGGAAGTGGATACGCGTCGGCCACGGAGATCTTATTAAGGCGGCGAAAATCCACACAGAATCGCAAGGACCCATCGTGCTTTTTGACAAGCACTATGGGTGCTCCCCATGGACTGGTGGAAGGGGCTATAATGTCTGCAGCCAGCATGTCATCCACTGCCAATTTGACATGATCTTTTTCGGCCGGACTTAACCGAAAAGGATTCTGGCGTACCGGGGCATTGTCACCCGTGTCAATGTGGTGACGCAACAATTTCGTGCACCCAATGTCATATTTGTGTTTACTAAAAACATCGGAAAATTCCGTCAGAAGGGTGCGTAGGCCGGCACGCTGGGAGTCGGACAGATCACTCGTGCCCGAACATAGTGTGTCCATCCAACTATCGTCCCCCTCAGAATGCGGTTGAGCCAGAGGATCGGTCCCCACATTACCCATAACCATGTCTACCACGGGGACCGGTGTCGCGTGCGCGAGCACAGTTCCCTGAGGAACGACGGCCGTCTGTACGCCAACGTTAAGGACGAGGATAAACGGGTCATCGCTCCCCTTAACGAGCGTTTGAGCGGCCACCAGATCCAGCCCGTTTTCCCCAGCCCTCGAGGGCCCTAACAGAATTCCCTGGTCCAGAACACCGGGCACGAAAGGCCGACGCAAGCGAAGGGGCACGAGCATTTGCGCCCCGGGAGGTACACGCACCGTCCGAGTGACGAACGCTTGTATCGACGCGCACGCTGCCCTTCAGGTGACAGGGGAAGGCAGGAATGTTACCCGTCGGCCCGAGGGAAGCTCGATGCAACCCTGATCAATTAGAATTTTAATCGGCATTTTGCCCAAAAAGTCCGTCCCCAACAAGCACGGAACCGCCAGCGAGGACGAGACTAATATCGGCCCGGAGAGTTTGATATCGCCAATGCAAATTTGTGCTCGAATTTGGCCTATGATACCCAGCGAACCCCCGTTCGCTGCGTAACACGGAACGGTGACTGGGAGCAAGGGGCGGCTTTGAACGGGAAGAATATTATAAATCAAGTCTGACACAATGGTCACCGAAGCTCCCGTATCGACGAGGATACGCACCTCGACCCCGTCAATGCGACCCGCGACCACGGACGAGCCTGCCGACGCAGCAACAATGCGGTGGGCCAATTCCGTCCACTGCCCCGGCCCGAGCACCCTCTCGACCCCGCCGCCACCCAACAAACCAATGGGCGTACCCCGAGGCCCGTACACCGAAACGCGCGAGGTGGGGACAGGTGTGTGCACAGGCCGAGCATGTGGGGTGCCGCGACTTGCCGGGTTGCGATGCGGAGGCCTGTAGGTTGGAGCGCCGTCCGACCGTCCCGGCTGTCGTTGACGAGGCGCCCGGCATTCCGCAGCCACGTGGCCCTTGCGGCCACAGTTGTAGCACGTGATGAGCGCCTTGGGGTGCTCCTGGCGATCCGGTGTGGTCCGAGCCGGCCTCCCTCCGGATCTCCACTCCACCGGGCGACCCGCCGCGAAGACCTCCTCGGAGGGGGGGATGGTCGGCGTCCCAGCGCACACCGCAGCTGCGCCCTTGGGGACGAGAGGTGATCGACGCTGCGCTATCAGGTGCGCGTGGATGTGTCTTGCTGCCCGCAAGGAGCACATGTCCGCGTCGTCCTCTGCGACGATGACGATCTGTAGCTCCTGGGCCAACGCCAGGAGCTTCTCCGTCACCATCGCGTCCACCCCTTCGCCGTCCATCCGCGGGAAAGCCGCTTTTGCGGGGGCCAGGAGAGCCGTGCGATACGCCAGCGGTGGCTCCTTCTGGCCCCTGCACCGCTCGTGGAAGAGTTTGCGGCAGTCCGACGATGGCCCGTAGACTATGGTGAGGACCTGGAGCGCCGACTGTAGCGTAGATCGCGTTGATCTGGGAGCTGTGATGAGCGTAGCAAGGGCGTCATCGTCCAGCATGGCCGGTAGCGCACTCAACGCCTCGTTGTCCGTCCAGCCGGCTATCTCTTGATGAGCGAGAAAGCGGCGTTGAAAGGCCCCCCAGTCGCCGCCGTCTGAAACGAACTCCTTCAACACCGGCAGGCGTTGTTGAAACAATGGCTTCGTCTCTGAGAGGTGCCGCGCGCCATTTCCGGCCTCTCCACCGGTGTTTGAGGGGCTGGGGACACCCATCGGCGGTCGCGCAGGTGATGACGATGCGCCCGCCGATTGGTCCTGACAGCGGGCGTCCGTTGGTGATGACGTCACCACCGCTGATTGGCCCACAGCGTCCACGTGGAGCTGCGATCCTCCAATCGCCGTGGCGGACACTGTCATGGCGGAAAATCCGAAATCTGGTGGCTGTGTTTCGGCGGGAATGGCCGTTGAACGGCGTTCGTCTCTCTGCCGCCTTTGCGCCCGCAGCCCCGCGCGGTTGATTTCCTCCAGCGTGGAAGCCGCGGCCTACAGCAGCTCAGCCAGTCGAGAGTGAGCCGCCTGCAACCCGTCCTCCATCGGCGGCCACTCCTCCAGCGGCGGCTGCTGTTGGGGCGTCTGGGACATCCCAGGATCGTCGGCCGCGGCCTCTGGCGCAATTCCAGGCGAGCCGTCCTCCTCCTGGGGTTCCTGTGATCGGTTTGTACTCCTTGTGTCCATTTTAAGACCACTTCTGACACCAGTTGTAGTGGGTTCCAGGACACGGAGACGGCAGAATAGAAGCAGCACTATTTATTTAAACCTTAACAAGGGTTACACTAGAAGGGGTAGCGGCCCCTCCACCCGTATAACTCAGGAACACACCCCAGGCTCTCTAGCCTAAGCTCTAGGCTCCCAGTTCCTCCTGGTAGGGCTCTAAGGGAGGCTATCAGGTCCGGCCCTGGTTAGGCACAGATCTCGGCACCCCGCCGACCAGACCGGCCCTTAGAAGGACTCTGACTCTGGGGCTCTGGGGCCGCACCACTGGCTTGCTGTGCCGGCCCTGAAAAGGGCAGCGGTCACAGGAGTTCCAGGGTCTCACCTAGCTGGCCTTCTTTCTTCACTGGTTGCTTCAGCCTCGGGCCCCACACTCTGCCCCGAGCTCCCTGGCTCCCCGCACTTTATACCCACTGGAGCCTTAGCGGACGTTGTTGTAGCCACCAAGGTGTGGGTGAACCACACCTTCCCGTGCCATGTGTTTATTCCCCATAGCACCCCTACAATTGTAAAAAATTCGGTCACACTCCCTATGATCACTGTTACATTGGATTTATGGCTTTTATTTTGGTGATTTCGAAAAGTTTGTTTTTGTTTTGGCCATGTTTTTGTTTATTGTAGTACGGAGTTGACTGATGGTCTTAATCTTAGTTGTCTTGTGGTTGTTGTTGTTATTTTGACTTGCATCCCACTGGGATTTTTGCACGCAGCGTTGGTGTACGGTGCTATTTCAGGAATATTTTGATATTTTTTCCTGTATTTTCTGTTTGCACAGTCACATAATCACTTTAAGATGTTTTCTTGTTCATGTTTTTTGTTTGTTGCAGTTGCACCCGATTCAAGAGCCAAATGGCTCACAGGGCTATACCAAATAAATGAACTGTAAATTTGCAGACGATTTGCAGGTGCAGCAGTTGTTGAGTCTGTGGACGCTAAAGGGGCTGCAACTAACCCAACTATCGTGCAGTAAACCGATGTGATAAAATCGCAGTATAAATTACATCAATATAATGAATGTACTCAGTATATTCTTCAATAAGCTGAGCTATTAACACAGAGCAACTGGGTATACACTACGCTATATAATGAATGCCATATAGTAAACCAATAAAAAACTAAAATATAAACTACCTCAATGTTTTATGAGACCTCCTTTACCAGTAACAAGATATAGTAATAGGTTTTACTCTTTTAACTGGCACAAAAACTGACACCTTTATTCAAGGCATCATGTGTTGTGGTTATTACAAACATGATGCCTTGAATTTTGATTTAAAGCTTTCGTGACTGCAGTAATTCATATTCTTAGTTTTTTCGGTAAAGTCACGTTGAAGGGAAACAACAAAATAATAAAATATATATTATATTTTCCCTTCAACGTGACTTTACCGAAAAAACTAAGAATATGATGCCTTGAATAAAGGTGTCAGTTTTTGTGCCAGTTAAAAGGGTAAAACATATTACTATACCTCAATGTTATCAATAAACTCTATATACTCTCAAACCAGCAGAGCCACCAACAATAAGTCGTTATATATCACAATGCCATATGGCGAAACAATGGGTGGATTCTTCTACTAGATTTGAATCTTTCGTGACTGTAAGGATCCACACTCTTTGGTTCTATTCGGTAAAGTCACGTAGGTAACAAAAATAAAATAACAAAAATCTCACGACGTTTCGGCCACAACGCAAGCGGCCTTCATCATGACAGCAGGGTCCCTTCACCTGATGAAGGCCGCCTGTGCTGTGGCCGAAACGTCGTGATTTTTGTTATTTTATATTTTAATTAACCTACGTGGTGACTTTACCGAATAGAACCACAGAGTGTGTGGGATCCTTCCCCTCACCTCCAGCACCACGGACAGCGACGGGCCCCGTTCACACGGACGAGTCCATCCACGCTCCTCGGGACGGAGGAGGGGGGGGAGAGAAACAGCCACGAGGCGCTGTTATACTCCACGTTACAAACCACAACGTTAACCGTGCTGTGAGAGGTGTTAAGAGGCGGTGCCAGCGAAAGAGCTGCGGTCTGAGGTCACCGTAAAAATACAATTAGTTGAGAACCGACGTGATTTTACCTAAAGAACCAAGAAGATTAATCCCTGCAGTCACGACAGCTTTAAATCGAAATCTATCGTGTAGTGTTGAGTCTATGGTGTAGTGTTGAGTCTATGGTGCAGTGTTGAGTCTATGGTGTAGTGTTGAGTCTATGGGCAGTGTTGAGTCTATGGTGCAGTGTTGAGTCTATGGGCAGTGTTGAGTCTATGGTGCAGTGTTGAGTCTATGGGCAGTGTTGAGTCTATGGTGCAGTGTTGAGTCTATGGTACAGTGCTGAGTCTATGATGCAGTGTTGAATCTATGGTGCAGTGCTGAGTCTATGGGCAGTGTTGAGTCTATGGTGCAGTGTTGAGTCTATGGGCAGTTTTGAGTCTATGGGCAGTGTTGAGTCTTTGGGTAGTGTTGAGTCTATCGGGCAGTGTTGAGTCTATGGTGCAGTGCTGAGTCCATGGTACAGTGTTGAGTCTATGGGTAGTGTTGAGTCTATGGTGTAGTGTTGGGTCTTTGGGTAGTGTTGAGTCTATGGTGCAGTGTTGAGTCTATAGTGCAGTGTTGAGTCTATGGTGCAGTGCTGAGTCTATGGTGTAGTGTTGAGTCAATGGGTAGTGTTGAGTCTATGGGCAGTATTGAGTCTATGGGCAGTGTTGAGTCTATGGTTAGTGTTGAGTCTTTGGGTAGTGTTGAGTCTATGGTGCAGTGCTGAGTCTATGGGTAGTGTTGGTTTTTCTCACACCAGATAACTCTCGAAACTCCGTTTGGTACAGGACCATCCAGACTGTGTGTGCCCCCTTTTATTGCTGTGCATGAGTTTGTCAGAAGTGACAGACTGAACTGTTTAATTCTTAACACGTAGGCTTTGGCGACCAATATCATCCATAATAGAGATTGTTCTGTTTACGTGACAACCCTTACCAGTTGGCCGTGTCGGGTGGTGGTGGGTTTAACATTAATATATTTACGCGATCTAACCCACAAAAAGCCTTTGTGTATGGATGAATTGTTTAAACCAAACATTTCAAGTCACTTAAATATTTTATTTTGATTTAAAGCTTTCGTGACTGCAGTAATTCATATTCTTAGCTCTTTCGGCAAAGTCACGTTGAAGGGAAACAATAAAATAATAAAATATATATACAAAACAATAAAAATTCTCACGACGTTTCGACCATAACATAACGACCGTTTGTGTTATGGTCGAAACGTCGTGAGAATTTTTATTGTTTTATATGTATTTTATTATTTTATTGTTTGCCTTCAACGTGACTTTACCGAAAGAGCTAAGAATATCACTAAAAGATGTCCGTTTTTAATGACGCTTGCCGCCCCAACATTTTTGTTCCCGCATTCAGGAGCCGTCGAGGGTGACAACAGGGGTCGTGCCATTTCCCATCGCCGGTTTTTAAACTACCCGTCGAGCTACGAGCTACGAGCCCCGGGATCTCTTCGACGCCTTGAAAGGAGGAGAAGGCCTCGACGTTTCTTGAGCGATCTTTAACAAGAGACCCCCGGGCGGACTCGTCCCTCGCAAAAGCATTCTTTTCACCCCAAATCGCCCCGTATTTTTCCGCCGGGTCGATGCCGAACGTCGTAGACTTTCGGGCCTCCCGCAGGGCGTCGGCGGCGGCGAGACGCTCCGCCCCCCCGATGCCCCGCTTCGACCGGATCCCGCGACCGTCGGCCTCGAAGATGCAGAGCGAATCGGCCAGGCTGCTGTCGTTCTCCAAGGGGTGGCCCCGGTCGTCCCCCGTGCGGCCCGCGGACTTGGCGCGGGCCGGACTCTACCGCATGGGCTTCAGCGACCTGGTGGCCTGCTTCCGCTGCGGCGGGATGATGCATCGCTGGGAGGAGGGGGACGACCCCGCTCGGGAGCACGCCAGGCACTTCCCCGCCTGCGCTCGCGCGGTGGGTGACGCCAGCGACGGCGCCGGTGACGTCCTGACGCTTGTTTTGGGGGGGCGAGGCCGGGTCTATCCTAAAACTAGTGCGGGGTGCCCCTGAGAATTTGCAACGATTGGCACGAAGAGATGTGCCTCGGGGTTCTGGGTACCGATTGGAGATAATTCTAGGCGTGTTTAGACGACGATGGCGAACGAGCGGAGACCCTTTGGCTCGTTGAATCCATTGACGCGCATTCGCGGTCAGATTCGTGTTATATTAAAAAAACGATAGTCCAAAAACAAGTGTGAACATTTCTTTGTAAGCACCCTGTGCTAACACAGTTATTCTTGACCTGGCGAGGGCCATACTCAGCGCTGCGATGACGTAGCTATTTGTTTCAGATGCCGACCCTCTCCGTCACGCAAAGCAGCGACGTTGCTCAGCGAAGCGGGCTCAGCATCGTTGCGTGGACATTTATATTTGCCGAATACCCTCGCACGTGGTGACCACGGGGGGAACAGAGAGAGAGAGAGAGACGGAAACTCCAAATAGGCAGAAGCAGGTGTCAGGGTCGGGTTTCGAGCCCATGACCTCCTGCATACCAGGCGAGGTCGTTCACATCTCCTGGCTACCGCTGCGCCCTTGTAGATGAGTCTCAGTTCTTCAATGCTTTGTGCCTATAACCATGTTCAATGATGAGACTTTCCCGCTCCCCGCGCTGAAGAGTCGGCTCGCTCATTTGACAGCAGAGCCACGGCAACAAAATCAATTAAACTCTGCCCACCGTTGTAAAGACGTTGCAGCTGCCGTGCCGTAGAGGCGGTCACGTGGATTTCGGATTAACCGGGGCAACGTATTTGTTCGGTTAAAGTGCCACGTGACTTGTAATAAAAATGTCCAAGAATTAACCATTGTTGTATAAACTGTTTTTAGATTATATTCTTAGTTTTTTCGGTAAAGTCACGTTGAAGAGAAACAACAAAATAATATATATAAAACAATAAAAATTCTCACGACGTTTCGACCATAACTCAAACGGTCATCTTCAGGTGGACTTCAGGGGAATATCCACGAGTTCTTAATCTCCGTCAAAATCTCAGGTGTGCGGTTCATCTGCAAATCGAACAAACCGCGCGCGGATCATCCAGAGTGTACTGTAATTCAAATCAAGATTCTACTGTAATGTTATCTTCTCTATAAATTCCCCCACCTGTTGTATATGCCGGGTCTTGAAAATTTTAATAAAAATAATAAAAATGAAATGAAATTTGGAAAAATGCGTAATTATCCGAAATAACGTTAATTGATGTAATTATGCGCATAAGTTATGCTAGTTATGGAGATGTAATCGTATTAAGTCATGTAAATGACTTAACCTTTTTAGGCCAGTCTAAAAAGGTTTTGTTTCGAAGATGTCGTTTAAAAAAAAACGATTCCAATGCCCTCACGGCTTCCTGGGGAGCCTTTCCAAAGGGCGGGGACAATTCGATGAGCTCACTGCGTCACCGTCGTCGCCGTCGACGCTGCCGTCGCAGTCGTCATCGTCGTCACCGTTGTCGTCGTTGCGTTTGTCCCTGGGTGGCGCCTTTTCCCCGCAGGCCCCGTTGCCGCCGGCCACTCAGGATCGCGCCGACTCCGGACTGAGTCCAGAGATGCGTTCGTTCGGGGCGCGACTCAGATCTTTCGCGAGCTGGCCGTACACCGCCAATGTGTCCCCGCCTGAACTGGCCTACGCAGGCTTCTACTATTCCGGTACGGTTTGTGCTGCTGCTGCCGCTGCGTAGAAGTGGGTGGAGGCCGGCCTTCCCCGGCGCTGTAGTCGTCCCCGTTTTGTGGGGGGAGGGGCGGCTCTTTGGGGGCAAGCGCCACGGTGGCTCGGAGATGTTGGCTACCTCGCCTGGAAGGCAGGAGGTGGTGGGTTCCATCCTGACGCCTGATGTGTATTTGGAATTTTCGTGCCTCTCTCCCCGTGGTCGCGTGGATTTTTTCTGCCGGTCCTCCGGTTTTTTCCTTGCACATTTAGAAACACGCGTTTAGAGTATTTGGCTGCATTTAAATTCTCATGCGATAAGCCACTTCGTTGAGCTATCGTTTGTGATAGCCAGGTGGTCACCTCTGAAAAAGAGCTAAATAGCAACTCAATGGTCCTAACACCTGGTATCATAAAATAGTATCAATGTTGGTTAATAGTTTTGGTCAAACACCTGAGGGAGGTCAGAATCAGAATATTTATCTATACTGGAGGAATCCATTGAGCTGTGAAGCTCTTTTTCGCATGATGTCCAGTCCGGGCACGGGGGGTAAGAACGTCACGGCAACGAACGGTTTACAAAAACACGATAGGAGTGCGAAGTCCTGTCGGTTCCAAACGTGTTGTAGAGTGTGTACACGAAACACGGGGAATGCCTTTACAAGTTGTATAATCTCCTGAAGATTTAGATGCCACTGGTTCGTCACGTTCTGTAGATGTAGATGCCACTGGTTCTTCACGTTCTGTAGATGTAGATGCCACTGGTTCGTCACGTTCTGTAGATGTAGATGCCACTGGTTCGTCACGTTCTGTAGATGTAGATGCCACTGGTTTTTCACGTTCTGTAGATGTAGATGACGCTGGTTCTTCACGTTCTGTAGATGTAGATGCCACTGGTTTTTCGTATTCTGTAGATGTAGATACAACTGGTTCTTCACATTCTGTAGATGTAGATGATGCTGGTTCTTCACGTTCTGCAGATGTTGAT
Source organism: Petromyzon marinus (assembly GCF_048934315.1). Classification (NCBI taxonomy): domain Eukaryota; kingdom Metazoa; phylum Chordata; class Hyperoartia; order Petromyzontiformes; family Petromyzontidae; genus Petromyzon; species Petromyzon marinus. The sequence continues at coordinate 2,840,558 of NW_027422706.1, read as the reverse complement.
GCCACTGGGTTCTTCACATTCTGTAGCTGTAAATGCCACTGGTTCTTCACGTTCTGTAGATGTAAATGCCACTGGTTTTTCACGTTCTGCAGATGTTGATGCCACCACCTCCAACTATTGTGAGGCGGTTGAACTTAGGACTCTCGGTCCGAACGGGCAACTGGATGGGTTTGTTTATCTCTGAAAAGTCGACAGTGTCGATAAGTAGGGGAGAGGTCCCTGTAACGTGTTTTCTATTTTGAGTAGGTTACGGAGATCTTGTGAAGTGCTTCAGCTGCGACGGTCATCTACAAGAGTGGGCGCTGGGAGACAGCGCTTGGCATGAGCACGCAAAGTGGTTTCCCAGGTGAGGCGTTTGGCACCTGCTGCGCCCGTGAAATTTATATATATACAGTAAGGGAAAAAAGTATTTGATCCCCTGCTGATTTTGTACGTTTGCCCACTGACAAAGAAATTATCAGTCTATAATTTTAATGGTAGGTTTATTTGAACAGTGAGAGACAGAATAACAACAACAAAATCCAGAAAAACGCATGTCAAAAATGTTATAAATTGATTTGCATTTTAATGAGGGAAAAAAGTATTTGACCCCCTCTCAATCAGAAAGTTTTCTGGCTCCCAGGTGTCTTTTATACAGGTAACAAGCTGAGATTAGGAGCTGAGATTAGGAGCACACTCTTTAAGAGTGTGCTCCTAATCTCAGCTCGTTACCTATAAAAGACACCTGTGCACAGAAGCAATCAATCAAATTCCAAACTCTCCACCATGGCCAAGACCAAAGAGCTCTCCAAGGATGTCAGGGACAAGATTGTAGACCTACACAAGGCTGTAATGGGCTACAAGACCATTGCAAAGCAGCTTGGTCAGAAGGTGACAACAGTTGGTGCGATTATTCGCAAATGGAAGAAACACAAAAAAACTGTCAATCTCCCTCGGCATGGGTCTCCATGCAAGATCTCACCTCGTGGAGTTGCAATGATCACGAGAACGGTGAGGAATCAGCCCAGAACTACACGGGAGGATCTTGTCAATGATCTCAAGGCAGCTGGGACCATAGTCACCAAGAAAACAATTGGTAACACACTACCTCGTGAAGGACTGAAATCCTGCAGTGCCCACAAGGTCCCCCTGCTCAAGAAAGCACATATACATGCCCGTCTGAAGTTTGCCAATGAACATCTGAATGATTCAGAGGACAACTTGGTGAAAGTGTTGTGGTCAGATGAGACCAAAATGGAGCTCTTTGGCATCAACTCAACTCGCCGTGTTTGGAGGAGGAGGAATGCTGCCTATGACCCCAAGAACACCATCCCCACCGTCAAACATGGAGGTGGAAACATTATGCTTTGGGGGTGTTTTTCTGCTAAGGGGACAGGACAACTTCACCGCATCAAACGGACGATGGACGGGGCCATGTACCGTCAAATCTTGGGTGAGAACCTCCTTCCCTCAGCCAGGGCATTGAAAATGGGTCGTGGATGGGTATTCCAGCATGACAATGACCCAAAACACACGGTCAAGGCAACAAAGGAGTGGCTCAAGAAGAAGCACATTAAGGACCTGGAGCGGCCTAGCCAGTCTCCAGACCTTAATCCCATGGAAAATCTGTGGAGGGAGCTGAAGGTTCGAGTTGCCAAACGTCATCCTCGAAACCTTAATGACTTGGAGAAGATCTGCAAAGAGGAGTGGGACAAAATCCCTCCTGAGATGTGTGCAAACCTGGTGGCCAACTACAAGAAACGTCTGACCTCTGTGATTGCCAACAAGCGTTTTGCCACCAAGTACTAAGTCATGTTTTGCAGAGGGGTCAAATACTTATTTCCCTCATTAAAATGCAAATCAATTCATAACATTTTTGACATGCGTTTTTCTGGATTTGTTGTTGTTATTCTGTCTCTCACTGTTCAAATAAACCTACCATTAAAATTATAGACTGATAATTTCTTTGTCAGTGGGCAAATGTACAAAATCAGCAGGGGATCAAATACTTTTTTCCCTCACTGTAAATATTAAATAATTATGTGTTCCCCAACACATCCATCGCATTATAAGATAATAACAAAATCATAATAAACGCGATAAAATAATAGATATAATGTGTTCCCCAATACAACCATCTCACTATAAGATCATAATATAAATAATAATAATGGTGACATGCTCCCCAATACATCCACCACATTGTACCCAGCCGGCGTAAAATAATGACCCCCCTCCCCCCGCCTCTCTTCCCGCGTCGTTTGCTGAACAGCTGCGTGTTTGTTGGACGACAGAAGGGGGAAGCTTTCGTCCGCGGGTCGACGCGGCCGCCGGTAACAAAACATTTTCTCGCCAACTTTTGGTTTCGCAGGAGAATCGAGTTTAACGCCGGCGTGCGAACACGCCGCACGTACGATTTTTTGTTTAGTTTTTTAACGTTGACCTTGGTCAACTCCGGTCGTTGAACAGACGAGACCAGCCTCGTCTCTTGATGGAGTTTATCAGCGGTCTTGAACACAAATAGACTCAAACTTAAACTTCGCAGGCAGCTTGAAATGTTGTTCATCATTCAGGGGTAAAAATACAAAAATAATGTGGTTTTATTACCAATATGCTTATTGTAAATATAGTAGTGTGTATAGTATAGTAGTGTATAGTGTAGTAGTGCATAGTGTAGTAGTGTATAGTAGTGTAGTGTATAGTATAGTTGTGTATAGTATAGTAGTGTATAGTGTATAATAGTGTAGTAGTGTATAGTGTAATAATGCATAGTGTAGTAGTGTATAGTAGTGTATAGTATAGTATAGTAGTGTATAGTATAGTAGTGTATAATAGTGTAGTAGTGTATAGTGTATAGTAGTGTATAGTGTAGTAGTGTATAGTGTAGTGTATAGTGTAGTGTATAGTATAGTAGTGTATAATAGTATAGTAGTGTATAGTGTATAATACTAGTACAGCTCACACCGGTGTGTTGGAGAGCCAAGCCACAACATTTAGAATCTGAGTACGACGTTTCACCAGTAATTACAACAACAACGAGCTTCATCAGGCGACAGCCAGATTGAATGTACTCTATAACTATATATATAACTATGGGGATAATCGGTGTTTTTGGCGTAGAGATCCACGGAAATTTTTTTTATTTTATCTTTTTGGATGCTGCACGATTTTGAGCCGTCTGCAGCTGCCCTGCCCCCCGTCGTTAGCGGCGACAATCGAGAGCCGGCTCTTGTCGTTCCGTTTGGTTTGCCGACACGCCGATTGCAAATCGAGCGCAGAGTAACGGTGCAAAAAGTCGCGATCGTTTTCAACGCGAGCGGTCGTCGCTTGCGTAACTTATCCATTTTTGTCGGTTCTTCTGCGTGACACCGGCGATGATTCTTACACGCGACGATGTTCATCTTTATTTGTCGGTTCAAAGGCTCCGCTACCGGGACAGACGCCGCAGAGTACAACCGCGGAGATTGAGCACGGTAAGACGACGGATCCCTGCGCACTGTATCAGACCCTCACCTGATACAGGTGAGGGTCTGTTACAGGTGAGGGTCTGATACAGGTGAGAGACTGATACAGGTGAGGGTCTGATACAGGTGAGGGTGATACAGGTGAGGGTCTGATACAGGTGAGGGTCTGATACAGGTGAGGGTCTGATACAGGTGAGAGTCTGATACAGGTGAGGGTCTGATACAGGTGAGAGACTGAACCAGGTGAGAGACTGATACAGGTGAGAGACTGATACAGGTGAGGGTCTGATACAGGTGAGAGTCTGATACAGGTGAGAGTCACGACCTCATGTATACCAGACGAGGTGGTCAACATCTCGCCAACTTTGCGCCCCATATGTAAGCAGTCTGGTGATGATCGACCATCACTTTTTGAAACCGCTGAAAGTGTGTGCTGGTGTGCCTGTGTGTGCGTCTGTGTGTGTGTGCGCTTGCGTCTGTGCGTGCGCGCGTGTGTCTCCGTGCGTCTCTGTGTGTCTCTGTGTGTCTCTGTGTGTCTCTGTGTGTCTGCACGTGTGTCTGTGTGTCTCTGTGTGTCTCCGCGTGTGTCTCCGCGTGCGTCTCCGCGTGCGTCTGCGCGCGCTTTTGTCCACAGCAGCGCCATCGACTGAGGAGCTTCTGGACAAGCTGGAAGAGCGGCTGTCCTGCAAGGTGTGCATGGAGCGCGAGGTGTCCACGATGTTCGTGCCGTGCGGACACGTGGCCACGTGCGGCCACTGCGCCCTCTCCCTGAGCCGGTGTCCCGTGTGCCGTGTCGCCGTGAAGACGTCGCTCCGGGCCTTCGTGGTTTAGGCGAACGGCCGGGCGAAGGAGGAGGAGAGAGAAACGACCGCCGGGGATCCCGACCGCCCGTGGCTGCGACCGTCGGGGCGAGTTCGTTGATTAACCCCTCCCCTCTCCCGTGCCGAGGCATAAGCCGGTCGCTGGCGAGCGTTCGGCGTTCGTTTTTTCGCGCAGGGAGGCACGGGGAGGGCAATTTCACTTGGCCACCGGCCTCCACCCATAGAGCAGCCTTTTTTTTGGGGGGTTTCCGGAATGTGAAAGGGTTAATTAATAATGATCAGTGTGGTGGTTTTGAAGGCGTACGATGTCAGACTTGGAAAGTGAAGGAAGTGAAGTTTTAAGACTGTTCTGTAATCTTTGCTTTAACCGGATGGTACGCAAAGTTTACACGCGTTAACAGTTTCTACATTTGGGAGCTATTACATTTAGAACTCTGTGGAGCGCTTATTGCAACGGGTGGAAGGGTCAAAGATTGCGGTGATTTTAAGGCGTACTTACATGTGCGAGTTATTACATTTCTAACTCTGTGGGACAATGCAATGGGTGGCATGGGAAAGCGTTAATAAGAGTGCGTTGATTTTAAGGTGTACGGTGTCAGTCTTGTGAAGTGACGAAGTGAATGTAGATGCACATATACACGTGTAAGCTGTTACACGTGTAACAGCTTACACATATGCATGTGTAACAGCTTACACATATACATGTGTAACAGCTTACACATATACATGTGTAACAGCTTACACATATACACGTGTAAGCTGTTACACGTGTAACAGCTTACACGTGTATATGTGTAACAGCTTACACATATTCACGTGTAGAAAGAACCAAGAACATTCTTCAAGGTTCTTTCGGTCAAGTGACGTGGGGACAAAATAAAATAAATCACGACGTTTCTGTCGCAACACAAGCGACCCCCCATCAGTTGAACTGTACCTGTTCCGCCTGATGACGGTTGCTTGTGTCGCGATGGAAACGTGGTGATGTATTTTATACACCTACCACGTGATGACTTTGAGAGCGTGGATCCCTGCAGTTGCCACGAAAGCTTCAAGTGAAGATTCTCAATGCTGCTTTCAATGTTGCGTTCAGTCAGTGAAACGTCCGCACATTCGAGTCGAGCACCCATTAATGGGCCACGCAAGGCCCAACGCGTAGGCCCGAGGCTTCGCTCTGTAGCTAGTTTGTTCGTCTCGTTATTAAATAATTTTTGATGTCACCAGAGGCCTTGGGAGTCTTGTTGTGTTTAGACTGCGGGAGCGGTGGGAGGGGTTTAAAGAGCTATTAAAGCTCTTGGTTGTCTCTCTCTCTGTCTCTGTGTGAGTCTCTCTCTCTCTGTGTCTGTCTGTGTGTCTATGTTGTGTGTCACTCTCTGTGTGTCTCTGTGTGAGTCTCTCTCTGCTTGTGTGTCTGTGTTGTCTCTCTCTGCTTGTGTGTCTGTGTGTCTATGTTGTGTGTCTCTCTCTGTGTGTCTCTGTGTTGTCTCTCTCTGCTTGTGTGTCTGTCTGTGTGTCTATGTTGTGTGTGTCTCACTCTGTTTGTCTCTGTGTGAATCTCTCTCTGCTTGTGTGTCTGTCTATGTGTCTATGTTGCGTGTCTCTCTCTGTGTGTCTGTGTTGTCTCTCTCTGCCTGTGTGTCTGTCTGTGTGTCTATGTTGTGTGTCTCTGTGTTGTCTCTCTCTGCTTGTGTGTCTGTCTGTGTGTCTATGTTGTGTGTCTCTCTCTGTTTGTCTCTGTATGAGTCTCTCTGCTTGTGTGTCTGTCTGTGTGTCTATGTTGTGTGTCTCTCTGTTTGTCTCTGTGTGAGTCTCTCTCTCTGCTTGTGTGTCTGTCTGTGTGTCTATGTTGTCTGTCACTCTCTGTGTCTCTGTGTGAGTCTCTCTCTGCTTGTGCGTCTGTCTGTGTGTCTATGTTGTCTGTCTCTCTCTGTGTCTCTGTGTGAGTCTCTCTCTGCTTGTGCGTCTGTCTGTGTGTCTATGTTGTGTGTCTCTCTCTGTTTGTCTCTGTGTGAGTCTCTCTCTCTGTGCTTGTGTGTCTGTGTTGTCTCTCTCTGCTTGTGTGTCTATGTTGTGTGTGTCACTCTCTGTGTCTCTGTGTTGTCTCTCTCTGCTTGTGTATCTGTGTGTCTATGTTGTGTGTCTCTCTCTGTGTGTCTCTGTGTTGTCTCTCTCTGCTTGTGTGTCTGTCTGTGTATCTATGTTGTGTCACTCTATGTGTGTCTCTGTGTGAGTCTCTCTCTGTGTGTCTGTGTGTCTATGTTGTGTGTCTCTCTCTGTGTGTCTCTGTGTGAGTCTCTCTCTGCCTGTGTGTCTGTCTGTGTGTCTATGTTGTGTGTCTCTGTGTTGTCTCTCTCTGCTTGTGTCTGTCTGTGTGTCTATGTTGTGTGTCTCTGTGTGTCTCTGTGTGAGTCTCTCTGCTTGTGTGCCTGTCTGTGTGTCTATGTTGTGTGTCTCTCTCTGTGTCTCTGTGTTGTCTCTCTCTGCTTGTGTGCCTGTCTGTGTGTCTATGTTGTGTGTCTCTCTCTGTGTCTCTGTATTGTCTCTCTCTGTGTGTCTATGTTGTGTGTCTCTCTCTGTGTGTTTCTGTGTTGTCTCTCTCTCTGCTTGTGTGTCCACGTGTCTATGTTTTGTCTCTCTCAAATTTATCAATCTTTGGAAGAACGTAATCAACCAGGTGGGGCGTTGATTGTTTTGTTGGCCGACTCTGTGTTATATTGCATTATATTTCCAAGTTTACTATGTTTGTTCTCATTCATTTGTACCTGATGATGGTTGTTTGTGTTGCAATTGAAACGTCGTATTCTATTATTATTAAATTTCATTACCATTACGATTTTCAAGAACGCCAATGTTGGTTTCACTGTTGTTAGATTTACACATTTTGGCCGAGGAGGCGAAAATCCACGAGTTGTTAATTCACGTCAAAATCTGAGAATTAAAGAATCCACAAATTTGGCTGAGTCTGCTGTATCCATCAGTCACTTTCCGCATCAGATATTAACCAACATATCCATGATGCAACGTAACTACTGCAGTCTAACTGCATTTTAAATGGATTAAATAAGCATGGACTGAATGACCATTCATTATGAATATCCTGAGGTAACACCAAAACACACTTTACACACATTCAACAATCTAACAACAATTCTACACTATGTGCCTGTGTTCAACCAAGTTAGCGATCTTAAAACCATTCAAACTCACCACCACCACAACCAAACCACCAGAATCGTAAAATCGAAATCCCAACGAAGCGAACGGCGGTCCACAGAAGTACGTCCTGGCACGAGAAAACATTCCCCGCTCAAACACAAAGAACACCACCACCCATACACTCCACACCACCACCACCACACCACCACCACCACACCCCACACCACCACCACCACACCCCACACCACTACCACACCCCACACCACCACCACCACCACACCCCACACCACCACGCCCCACACCACCACCACCACCACCTCCCCTACACCACCACCACCACACCCCACACCACCACACCCCACACCACCACTACCACACCCCACACCACCACCACACCACCACCACCATACCCCACACGACCACCACCACACCCCACACCACCACCACCACACCCCACACCACCACACCACCACCACTACCACACCCCACACCACCACCACCACACCCCACACCACCACACCCCACCACACCACCACCACCACACCCCACACCACCACCACCACACCCCACACCACCACCACCACACCACCACACCCCACCACACCACCACCACCACACCACCACCACATCCCACACCACCACACCCCACACCACCACCACTACCACACGAGAAAACATTCCCTGCTCAAACACAAAGAACACCACCACCCATACACTCCACACCACCACCACCACACCACCACCACCACACCCCACACCACCACCACCACACCCCACACCACTACCACACCCCACACCACCACACCCCACACCACCACGCCCCACACCACCACCACCACCTCCCCTACACCACCACCACCACACCCCACACCACCACACCCCACACCACCACTACCACACCCCACACCACCACCACACCACCACCACCATACCCCACACGACCACCACCACACCCCACACCACCACCACCACACCCCACACCACCACACCACCACCACTACCACACCCCACACCACCACCACCACACCCCACACCACCACACCCCACCACACCACCACCACCACCACACCCCACACCACCACCACCACACCCCACACCACCACCACCACACCCCACCACACCACCACCACCACACCACCACCACATCCCACACCACCACACCCCACACCACCACCACACCACCACTACCACACCACACCACCTCCCCTACACCCCACACCACCTCCCCCACACCACCACACCACACCACCTCCCCTACACCCCACACCACCTCCCCCAAACCACCACACCACCTCCCCTACACCCCACACCACCACACCCCAAACCACCACACCCCACACCACCACTACCACACCCCACACCACCACTACCACACCCCACACCACCACCACACCACCACTACCACACCCCACACCACCACCAAACTCACCACACTCACCACACACACGCTCACCACACTCACCACACTCACCACGCTCACCACACACCCCACACTCACCACACACACACCACATTCACCACAAACACACACCACAGACACCACAAACACACACCACACACTCACCACATACGCTCACCACACACTCACCACACACACACCACACACACCACACTCACAAACACCACACTACACTCACCACACACTCACCACACCACACACTCACCACAAACGCTCACCACTGTTCACACACACTGTTCACACACACTGCTCACCACACTGTTCACACACACTGTTCACACACACTGCTCACCACACTGTGCCCCGGAGAGGCCTACCCACCTGCTGGGAGGCCTACCCACCTGCCGCTGGGAGGCCTACCCACCTGCTGGGAGGCCTACCCACCTGCTGGGAGGCCTACCCACCTGCCGCTGACAGTGGTACCTGGAGCGTGCTGACGCTCAGCTGATGTGTCACACCGTGGCAAACCCGCAGCTAACTCATTCACGTGGAGCAGGCCAAGAAACGACATTCCAGTTGTGGGCTGAGCTCAAGAAGGGCTAGCTCGAGTACCATCCTGTGGCGGGGAAAGGAGGCGGTGCAAGCGGTTCAGCCGAGCCCACAACAGCCAAGAATCTGCTGTCTGGGAGAGGGGGGTGGGCGCTGTTAAACCCTAGCACATGGGCGAGAAGCCGTGCATGTGTGACGAGTGCGGCAAGACGTTTTTCTCACGCGCGGCCTACAAGTATATATATTTTTCTATTCCACTTGTGTGTAAATCTGTGTATACCCCGGATATTTTAGAGATGGCAATTCTCCTGCTGTGTGTCCTACTGCTGTCCCTCCCGGCCATATCTAGTGCCACACTCAACTCTACAAACGGCTACCCTCGTTATTTTGCGTCAATACTTGTTGCTCGATTTGCCACTACACCTGCAAATGAAACAGCTCATAAACACTTCTACACTCCATCATTGTATCCTTTTAAACCCTATCTTTGTCCCATTACTTCACCAGCACTCCTTCCAAACTTCATTCTGCTCTTAAAAATAACACCATCTGCGAGCTGCTGCTATTCGTCCAAGGTTCGCCGCTCTTCATCCTTTCACAGAAAATAGTTATGCAAACTGTTAATTCTACTTTTCTTATTCCTGGGTGGTATTGAGCTTCATCCTGGCCCAAATGAAAAGAGCCCGTATAATTCTGTAGATTTTTCTGGCAGGAAAGGTGTTGGTGTTCTACATGTCAACATCAGAGGGCTTGTGATTAAATTAAGTCAACTAAAACTAGAAGTGGCAAATCTTGATCCGGACATTTTTTGCCTAACAGAAACATTTCTCACCCCTGCCGTCAATGACTTGCAGATTACGATTGAAAACTACAACCTTTTTCGGCTTGACCGAGGATCTAAAGGAGGTGGAATTGCTATCTATGTTCGTAACACTATTGCATGTTTGCCAGCTCACTCCTTGTTTAAAAAATATTGCTTTGAAGGTCTGGCTCTCAGAATAACTCTCCCAAATAATCAACAGATATTGGTAGTGTGCTGCTATAGACCGCCTTGTGGGAAGGATGTTGAAGCTGCATCGGCACTGAGAGAGCTTTTTGGGGGTCTCCCTAAAGGTGAAATAATTTTAGTGGGTGATCTAAATTGAAATTGGCTAAACCCGCCGGCCGTGGCCACAAATTTTACAGATGAATTTAACTTGTTTCAATTAATAAATGTCCCCACAAGACCCAACCTAAAAAATCCGGGACAGTCAACTCTGCTTGACGTCCTATTGACAAATGCCCCTCACAATTTCGCACTGACTGGTGTTCTGGGTAATAACCTTAGTGATCACTCCTTCATTTTTGGTGTGAGATTATCAGCCAGACCCAAAGCCCCCCCTAAAATTGTTGAGACGCACTCTTTGAGGCACTTCAGCACTCAGGCATTTACAAATGATGTGCTTCACTCGGATATTGATAAGGTCTGTGATATCCCCAACCTGACTATGGCTTGGGAGACTTTCAGGTACACGTTTCTCCAAATTCTTAACAAACATGCTCCGTTGGTTAGATTTAAAACTAAAGGCAACCGCCCACCATGGTATGATCCTTTGATTACAAAGCTCATGAAAACTAGGGACAAGGCTTGGGCATGTGCTCAGAAAAGTAATTTGGTAAATGACTGGCTAGAATACAGGGTTTTAAGGAATAGATGCGTAACAAAAAATACGGTATGCAAAAAATGCCTATTTTTCCTCCACTCTCCTGGAATCACATGGAAATGCCAGGATTTTTTGGAAAACAATCAAATCTGTCGAAAAGGCATCCAAAACAGAAAATCTGCCCGTTGAGCTTCACCGAAATGGGGAATATTTTTCAGATCCCAAAAAAATAGTTGACAATTTTAACCTTCATTTTTCTGAAGCTGGTAATCTTTTTGATAATGCATTGGGAGTCACCCCTGCTCCTGCAAATTCCTACACCCCTGTCCAAACATTAAACGAATTTAGTTTCCAACCAATCCACGAAAGTAATGTTCTGAAACAACTGTCCTACCTCAAAGGGTCCCCCTCTACCGGAGCAGATAGTTTTCCCGTCTTTGCTCTACTAACTGTTGGTCACCTAATATACAAACCTATAGCCCATATTTTCAACCTGTCCATCAAAGAAGCATCAGTTCCTCTAGAATGGAAACATTCCTATGTCCGTCCACTTCACGAAGGGGGCCCTAAAGATGATCCCAATAACTACCGACCTATCTCAATTTTGTCCCCATTGATGAAAATTTTTGAAAAATTATTGAACTACCAAATTAGCAGTTTCCTGTCCACCAACAATCTACTACATCTAAAACAATCTGGGTTCCGGAAAAAATACAGCACCACATCTGCTGCATTAGGCTCTTTGAATCAAATTTACAATAGCCTTGATAATAAGCAGTACTGTGCCTGTCTTTTTCTTGACGTGTCCAAAGCTTTTAATACAGTTGACCACAACACCCTGCTTAGTAAACTAAGTTGCCTCGGTTTTTCCGAGAACACAGTACAATGGTTAAAAAATTACCTCTTTTCTCGCACCCAAACTGTATTCACAGATGGTTGGAGGTCAAACAGTGTTAAGATAACAAAAGGGGTTCCACAGGGTTCCATCCTCGGCCCCCTCTTGTTCTCTCTTTATGTCAATGACTTGGGCACTGAACTGGATCATTCCAGGGTAAATCTTTTTGCAGATGACACGATACTGATTACTGCTGGCCGCTCTCCGGATGACGTGATTGCTAAGCTCCAGGGTGATTTCAACAAACTACAACATCAGCTAGTTTCTCTTAAACTAGTCCTGAATACCTCCAAAACCAAGGTGCTATGCTTCTCTCCGGGACTAAAGCAGGAAGTTATTTTTCCCCAATTACATTCCTTGAATAATTATCAAATAGAGCAAGTCAAGATCTATAAGTATCTTGGGGTCATCCTGGATTCAAAACTTAGTTTTGAAGATCACATTGATTATATTGGTAAAAAGACAAAAATAAAAATTGGTTTTCTGTATCGACACAAGCACTGCTTCCCCCCAATGTTCCGTTTGCAAATGATAAAAGCTACCATACTGCCTCTACTTGACTACTGTGACATCGTGTATAAATCAGCCCCAAGTACTGTACTGAAGAAGCTTGATTCCATCTATCACTCGGCCTTAAGATTTGCATTGAACTGCCTATATAGGACTCACCACTGTGATCTCTACATTGGGTCAAACTTAACATCTCTTAATGTTCGACGGCTTGTGCACCAGATCTTATTTATTCACGATGTACTTACAAAAAATTCCGCAGACTACCTACTGGATCTTCTCTCTGTTTCAAAGAACAAATTTGACCTCAGGTCTTCGCTCATTTACCAGCTTCACATTCTCTATTGCCGTACAAAAACTGGAGGAAGGGCCTTTGCTATTGATGCCCCCAGGGTCTGGAATGCTATTGCCAATAAACTGCAACTTGAATCACTACCTATGAGATCTTCTCTCAAAACTGCTCTAGAGGAGTTGTACAACCCTAGCTGCCACTGCTATTCAGTGGCCTAAAATATGGCTCTAGATTTTGGTGCTATAATTTATTTATGTAGTTTATTGCTAAAAATTCGATCACAGTCCCTATGATCACTGTTACATTGGATTTATGGCTTTTATTTTGGTGATTTCGAAAAGTTTTTTTGTTTTGGCCATGTTTTTGTTTATTGTAGTACGGAGTTAGACTGATGGCTTTAACCTTAGTTGTCTTGTGGTTGTTGTTGTTGTTGTTATTTGACTTGCATCCCACTGGGATTTTTGCACACAGCGTTGGTGTACGGTGCTATTTCAGGAATATTTTGATATTTTTTTCCTGTATTTTCTGTTTGCACAGTCACATAATCACTTTAAGATGTTTTTTGTTCATGTTTTTTGTTTGTTGCGGTTGCACCCGATTCAAGAGCCGAATGGCTCACCGGGCTATACCAAATAAACGAACTATGAACTAACTATGAACTATGTCTAGTTCCCCGGAAGTGACGCCATGTCACCTGCTGCGCGTGACGTCACGAAGCTATCGCTTCCTGTTACCTCGTGACGTGCACTGAAATCCGAGGTGAGAAATTCTCATTGCGGTTGTGGTTGTTGTGGTTGTGGTGGTTGTGGTGGTTGTGGTTGTGGTGTTTGTTGTTCTTGTTTACCAAGGTAGAGCCTCTCTCTCTCTCTTAGGGACATCAATTGAGTAGCAGCGAGCATGGGAATCGATGTCCAGGTTGGAACTTTACAACGCGGGGCCTAGCCACGCGGGGCCTTGCCTCCTGCCCTCGCCTGATTGCATTCACTTTAATTATCTCGCTTAAGTTTAATTTGTCTTCACCCGGCTCGCCACTTTGTAACTTTGTTTTATTGTAAATATTCACGCAGTTTTTATTTTCTTTTGTTAGCAGGCCAAGCCCGCTTGAGCTGCTATACCGCTCTTGTTATCAGAAGCGACCTGCCCACAACAACACAAGGTGAGGCTTTGTCAACGTGTGTGAATGTTTTGACTTAAAACTTTGGTGACTGCAGGAATTAATATTCTTGGTTCTTTCGGTAAAGTCACGTAGATAGAAAATAAAATAACAATAACATAATAAAAATAAAAAATATTAAATAAAGCAAAAAAACCCACGTTTTGATTGCAACACAAGTCTTTATTTAATTTGATTGTATTATCTGTTATTGTTATTTCCTATCTACGTAACTTTACCGAAAGAACCAAGAATACGTGTCAATAGAAATAGGTTTTACCCTTTTAACTGGCACAAAAACTGACCTTTATTCAAGGCGTCATGTTTGCAATAACCACAACACAAGCAGGCAAAATGCAAACAAAAGAGACAACTCTGATAATAATATTGGCACTGTCCTTGAATTTGATTGGTCCACACCCGAGATGGCTTTTCTTAGAGCCCTTTAGTCTCCACTGGTGTTGGACCAGAAGACGCCAAAAGGCGTACAACTCAAAAACAGCGCACTATCAGAGTATTGAGGGCTCGGGGTGAGCATTTACATTATGAAACCTTTGCCAGTAACAGATATAGAAATAGGTTTTACCCTTTTGTTTGCATTTTGACTGCTTGTGTTGTGGTTATTGCAAACATGATGCCTTGAATAAAGGTGTCAGTTTTTGTGCCAGTTAAAAGGGTAAAACCTATTACTATATCTTGTTACTGGCAAAGGAGGTCTCATCAAGTACGTGTATCAATGTCTATCGGTCAAAGACGATAAACGGAGAGACTCGCAAACTCCATTTTGGAGTTGAAGATTCAACTGCAAAATGGGACCTTCACATCGTAAAGCAGGAGGAGAATTCTGACTGAGGCAGAGCGAGGCAACTCCCAGCAGTTTGTGGAAGTGGAGGTGTGGGTGGACTTCCTCCTAGACAATCCAAAGTCAAGTGGAGACCCGGTAGATGTGTAAGCCAGAGACGATGTCCCTACAATAGATGCACCTTTGTCACAGGCCTTTAATGACAAGAATGTGAAGTTGAACACTCAGTTCCTAGGTTCAACCTGCAGAGTAAGAGCGGCCAGTCTTTGTGGACCTGTGGGTTGGGTAGATCTCTAACCAGGAGCGAGAGACAATAAGCTCCCAAGCATTCACTATGTTATAATAATTGCATTTACTCGGCGCTTGCTTAACCGCCTCGGCATCTCCGAGTTTTGTGTCGTACCTCGTCTTAACACTCGAAGAGCATCACCAAGTAGCAGCTGCCCCTGTGTGGCACAAGGTGGTGGCCCTGCATCGGCCTGCATGTGGACAAGAGCCTGTCAGTAGGGGGCGATGATTGATGCGTCATCTCAGTTGTGTTTGTAGGCAATCTTGATTCGAAGCTTTCGTGACTGCAGGAATCCACACTCTTGAGTTCTTTCGGTAAAGTCACCACGTGGGTAGAAACATAACAGATCACGGCGTTTAGATCACAACACGAACAATCGTCATCAGGTGGGACAACCACAGCAATAGAAACTGCTGAAGTAGTAGGCGCCTACTCCAGCAGTTTCCTCTTATTGCTGCTGTGCTTGTCCCACCTGATGACGATTGCTTGTGTTGCCATCGAAGCGCCCTCATCTATTATTTGTAGTGTAATGTTTAGAATTTGCTACATTTTGACCCAGGCGCCAGCATGCAACGGCCTACTCGTTTTGAATGACACAACAATAGTACGGTGTACATACACGGTTAAGCAGATGGTGCGTATTTGTAAAATAACTTCTTGTTAATACGATGTAACGTGATGCAGTCAATTTCGCTGCAGTAATTCAATGTTGTTAATATGCCCGTCAATATGCCCGTCAATAATTTAGAATTAATACTTGTCTGATTGTGCTCGTACATGTAACATTTTGTCTGAGGGTCAAATATTGAATAAGTGATGTTAGGACAAAGTGTGTGTGTTTGGATGTAACCTGTACAGAGAACTCGGGTGAGACCCGTTGTTCTTGTGATACAGGTCAAAGGGTGTTTTGTGTTTCACGAAGCATCTGGAGCAACTCATTGTCTTTGAAATAGGTAGCACACTCGGATCATTCATCAGTTACAAGGCATACCACTTAAAAGTTACACGTATAGGAGGAGGTACATTCTCTACAACACGAATTATAGTTTTGTCTTACGTGTTGAGGCCACGTGATATGTCGAAGGCTCTCTGCCAGCTCACAGGACAGACCTAAGTTGCCATGTGCTCAATAAGATGACTGACAGAGGCACCACTGCACCGACTTGGTGTGGTAGACACTCCGCTCGTTGTCGTGAGCGTTGCTCATCCGCCCTCCGTTGTTACTGGAGGGCGACTGCCTCCAACTGCCCAGCAGCGTGCTTCACGAGCCTCCTCCACAGAGGCCGATCTTGACACCGCTGGTACCGGTCATCGGCAAGTCCACTCAGCTCCACATCTTTATGTACAGCATCAGTCCATACATCTTTAAGAGGGTTATCGAAATGCCATGCAACAGACAGATGGGCAGATATGAACGAACAGAGCTAATGCATTAACATCTCAACCTTGGTTGGAAAGCGTTAAAAAGGAATGTCTTATTTGACCTGAACTGCATATTGTTTGATTTGAGTTAAGGACAATAAAAAAACTAATACAGAGATCGTGCACTCACATCAGTCTGGGTTAGCGCGTGAGAGGACCTCCTGTAATACTATGATCTCACCAGATACGGAAACAAATTGGCATTAATGCAGATTTGAGGCTATGCGGATGGCTTTGAACCCAATGCACCCTTCAATGGTAATGCACATAATAGAGACATGCTTTGTTCACTTTTCTAAACCCATGCTTTTAAAATAATCTCAAGCAATTTTCTCTGCCAGTCATGTTGCCTGATCTTATTGCACTCACACAAAGACAAAGATCCCCCATATAGCCTTAACAGACTGTAGGGGCAAGTGCTGTTAGCGAGCACCTATGAAGGCCGGAACGGTACACGAGGGGGTGGGTGGCCAGCACCACGCCCGACCGCCTTTGTCTCCCTAGTGGCAATGTTTACACACCGTACCAGGTACTCACACACTCACACACAAAGATCCCCCGTACAGCCTTCAACAGACTCCTGGGGCAAGTGCTGTTGGTGAGCTATAAACGCCGGCATGCACGGCACTCGAGGGGGAGGGTGGCCAACACCGCACCGGGCCGCCTTTGTCTCCCCTGGTATTTACACACCACACTAGGAAGTCATTCAAGACTACATCGATGTAGGGAAAACCCAGGACTGGTTTAAATATCTGCCACTGTTGTGTGTCATGAGCAGGAATCCAAGTTGAGTCACCGGGTTACGGAGTGCAGTGCGATAGCCACTAAATTACTGCTCCCCACTCGTACACAACAACAAGAACAAAGATCCCCGGTAGAGCATTAACAGACTCTAGGGGCAAGTGCTGTTAGCGAGCACCTATGAAGGCTGGCACGGCACACGAAGGGGGTGGGTAGCTAGCACCGCGCCCGGCCGTCTTTGTATCCCGAGTGGCGATGCTCACATCACACTGGGTACTCATTTTTAGGCTGAGTCGACCTAGGGAAGGCCCAGGACCGGTTCAGATAATCGTCACTGGCGGTGTTGGCCGTGAGCGGGAAACAAACCCGTGTCTCCGGGTTCGTAGCACAGCGTAGCGCTAACCGCTGCCCTACCGCTCGTACAAAGATACGTTTATACACGCGCACGCAAATACACATTCTGTTTGACTAACACTTCTTTCAAACCGTACGTAGCCAAGCATTTCCATTGTTGAGTTTCTGGATAATGTTTGGAATTACCACAATTTTGACCGTGACACCAACATGCAATGTGCGTTGTGAGTGACACAATACTCTGTTTTACATCCGCCGTGAAGCAGAACAGCGCATATTGTGGTGAATGTTACTGGTGTAGCCAGGTGTGCCTGTCGGACTTGAACTTTGAACCTTTGCAACAAATAGAGAATGCGCTACCATATTCCTGGTTCTTTCGGTAAAGTCACGTAGATAGAAAACAAAAAATAAACAATAAAAGATTAAAAAATATACAAATAACAAATAAAAATACATTTTAAAAATAAATTGATAAGATGCCATGGGTCTACTGACTCAGATGACTGGCCAATGCACCGCCTTTGCCCTCCACTACACACACTGTGTTTGTGTACATACACACAGTGTGTGTACGTACACACAGTGTGTACGTACACACACTGTGTACGTACACACTGTACACACAATAATGTCCACGTTGTTGCTGAGCTCACACACCCATGAGAGGGGGCAATGGAAAATGAAGCTAAATCAACTTAAACTCCATCTCCGCTCTGTGACGTCACCACTCAGCATGACCTCATCGGCATGAAGTTCCAGCGGGAGGTGTACCTCGCTAGTGACGTCATGTCACCAAGGTATTCACACTCCCCCAACCCCGTCCACAGCGCTCTTGAGCGTGACGTCACCTCCGCTTGGGTCTGCCGATATCAATCCAGTGCCAATCCTTATTTGGGCAAATGTACGCCCAGTGACTGGCGGTCATTAACATAATGTATCCGTTGAAGCCGTCGAGTGTTTATTGCGACGGGTTCAGCAGCCACGCCCCATCCCATGGACATTAGGCCCGGATTCATTAACATAATTTATTCTGTTGCAGAGCCGCTCCTTATGGGAGGGGCGTGTCTCTTACCCCGGAAGTGACGTCATGTTACCTGATTTACGCGCGTGACGTCGCGAGGTAACAGGAGGCTGCCGATCCGCGCTTGCACTGAAATCCGAGGTGAGAAATTCTCATGGTGGTCGTGGTCGTTGTTGTTTACCAAGGTAGAGCCTCGCTCTCTCGTAGGGATGTCATTTGAGTAGCAGCGAGCATGGGAATCGATGTCCTGGTTGGAACTTTACAACGCGGGGCCTAGCCACGTGGGGCCTTGCCTCCTGCCCTCGCCTGATTGCGTTTACTTTAATTATCTCGCTTAAGTTTAATTTGTCTTCACCCGGCTCGCCACTTTGTAACTTTGTTTTATTGTAAATATTCACGCAGTTTTTATTTTTTTCACCAGGCCAAGCCCGCTTGAACTGCTATACCGCTGTTGTTATCAGAAGCGACCTGCCCACAACAACACAAGGTGGGGCTTTGTCAACGTGTGTGAATGTTTTCACTTAAAACTTTGGTGACTGCAGGAATTAATATTCTTGGTTCTTTCGGTAAAGTCACGTAGATAGAAAATAAAATAACAATAAAATAATAAACATAAAAAATAGTAAATAAAGCAAAAAAAACCCACGTTTTGATTGCAACACAAGTGGTCTTTATTTAATGTAATTGTAGTATCTGTTATTGTTATTTTCTGTCTACGTAACTTTACCGAAAGAAACAAGAATAAGTGTATATTATATACTTAGTTTTTTCGGTAAAGTCACGTTGAAGGGAAACAACAAAATAATAAAATATATATAAAACAATTAAAAATTCTCACGACGTTTCGACCATAACTCAAACGGTCGTCTTCAGGTGTGTTGGTTTGCATAAATTTATTTTTAAATGGTGCATTTATTTATTTATAAAAACGTTAGCGCCACGCGCAACGATTTGGCAGTTTATTTAGGACTAGTCCATCTATATTCTGAAAAGAGGAGGGGGGAGACGAATTTTTTTTATAATGTATGCTGTCTGAAAGCCACTGTAAGCGTGAACAATCAATTAAGACCTGAAATGGTTTATCAAATCTTTCCAATGATTGCTAAGATAGAATCCATCTTCTTCGTTCATGAGGCTATCCACATATACAAGCACAGAGACAATTTCAACCGAGAAGATGGATTCTATCTTAGCAATCATTGGAAAGATTTGATAAACCATTTCAGGTCTTAATTGATTGTTCACGCTGAACAGTGGCTTTCAGACAGCATACATTATAAAAAATTTCGTCTCCCCCCTCCTCTTTTCAGAATATAGATGGACTAGTCGTAAATAAACTGCCAAATCGTTGCGCGTGGCGCTAACGTTTTTATAAATAAATAAATGCACCTTTTAAAAATAAATTTATGCAAACCAACACACCTGAAGACGACCGTTTGAGTTATGGTCGAAACGTCGTGAGAATTTTTTATTGTTTTATATATATTTTATTATGTTGTTGTTTCCCTTCAACGTGACTTTACCGAAAAAACTAAGAATATGAATTACTGCAGTCACGAAAGCTTTAAATCAAAAGAATAAGTGTGTCAATGTCTATCGGTCAAAGACGCTAAACGGAGAAACGCTCAAACTCAAAATATACAGCAGGCGTCAGGGTCGGGATCGAACCCACGACTTCCTGTATACCAGGTGAGGTAGTTAACATCTCACCAGTTAGCCTTGGCTATGTTCATTAATCCTCAATTAATTACTTGGTGGAGTGAGAAAGCAATAATGCCTAGCAGATGAAGGTGGCCAGGCGTGATTCTAGACACGCCACCACCTGTTTACCCGGTGACAGTGTACAGTTTGTGTTTGCAGTAACGTCTATTCACTCTATTGAACACGGAGGTTATAGCGTAACAATAGTTTACTTTTGTTTTCCTCTGGAACTCTTTATAAGAATGGAAACAGGAAGTTAACACAGCACACACATTCAGCTGAAGTCGGAACTGTTCATCCCAGCATTTAAGGACATCTGAGCCTGGATTCACACCTCTAAGTTGTGATTGAACGTTGATTTATGCATTTCTGCCTAACACAAATAGTATTGTTTTCAACACCCTTTGCTATGTCAGCTGAATTTAGCTCTCATAAATATTCCTTTTGCAGCCAGACAGCCGAAATTGTGTGCTCGGAGTTTTGGGTGAACATTCATTTTGAAGATATGAGGGCTTCCAGGCATGTTTATGACCATTTGCCCTCTCATTGTGTGCCATAACAGCCCTGTGATGAATTTGGGAAACGTTTTTACTACACCCTGAATATATGAATAAGTATAGACGTGTAAGTCACATGTGACTATATATGCATTCCTCTGTGCCTCGATACTGTCGTGTAGATGGTGTGGATATCATTTTTTTCTGTCTGCAGCTGACGATTCCTCTGACGCTTCCTCCGCAAAATTGGTCTGATGGAGCAAATGCAGTCAGCGCAGCTCGGTATGACAAGTCAACAATGCGACCAGCGTGCGTACAGCTCGGATCGGACTGGAAATTTGACACGGCACCAGAGAACTCACACAGAAGAGAAACCCTTCAAGTGCACTGTGTGTGGGAAGGCATTTACTTGGCCATCTGTTCTTCAGACCCACCAGAGAACACACACAGGAGAGAAACCCTTCAAATGCACTGTGTGTGGGAAGGCATTTTCACAGTCATCTGTTGTTAAAAAACACCAGAGAACACACACGGGAGAGAAACCCTTCAGGTGTACTCTGTGCGGGAAGGCGTTTGCACAGTCATCACATCTTCAAGTACACCAGAGAACACACACAGGAGAGAAACCCTTCAAGTGCAGTGTGTGTGGGAAGGCATTTGCACGGCCATCAGTTCTTCAGACCCACCAGAGAACACACACAGGAGAGAAACCCTTCAAGTGCACCATGTGTGGGAAGGCATTTGCATGCCCATCAGTTCTTAAAAAACACCAGAGAACACACAAAGGAGAGAAACCCTTCAAGTGCACCGTGTGTGGGAACGCATTTTCAGAATCATGTAATCTTGTAACACACCAGAGAACACACACGGGAGTGAAACCCTTCAGGTGCACGATGTGCGGGAAGGCGTTTGCACATTCATCAAATCTGCAAAGACACCAGAGTACACACACGGGAGAGAAACCCTTCAAGTGCACTGTGTGTGGGAAGGCATTTTCACGGTCATCTGCTCTTAAAAAACACCAGAGAACACACACAGGAGAGAAACCCTTCAGGTGCTTTTTGTGCGGGATGATGTTTTCACAGTCACCACATCTTCAAGTACACCAGAGAACACACATGGGAGAGAAATCCTTCAGGTGCACTCTGCAGGAAGGCGTTTGCACATTCATAAAATCTTCAAGTACACCAGAGAACACAAAAGCATCAGAAGATCTGCAAAGAGTGGAGTCTGAAATCAGCTTGTGAAAGTCAAAGTGCCACAATAAGCCCATCCCTCGTGAAACACAAACCGGCAAAAATCCCAGCTTGGACACTTTTAAAGTTATCGAGGTGAAATATGAAGAGGTGATGGTGAAGAATGAAGAAGTGAAGGTGAATAGCGAAGAAGTGAAGGTGAAATGTGAAGATGAAGATTCAACTCCAAAATCGTACCTTCACATTGATGGAGGCAACGTGAGGCAGGAGGAGAATTCTGACTGTGAGGCAGAGCGAGGCAACTCCCAGCAGTTTGTGGAAGTGGAGGTGTGGGTGGACTTGTTCCTAGACAATACAAAGTCAAGTGGAGACCCGGTAGATGTGTAAGCCAGAGACGATGTCGCTCCAATAGATGCACCTTTGTCACAGGCCTTTAATGACAAGAATGTGAAGTTGAACACTCAGTTCCTAGGTTCATCCTGCGGAGTTAGGGCGGCCAATCTTTGTGGGCCTGTGGGTTGGGTAGATCTCTAACCAGGAGCGAGAGACAATAAGCCCCCAAGCATTCACTATGTTATCATAATAATTGCATTTACACGGTGCTTGCTTAACCGCCTCAGCAACTCGGAGTTTTGTATTTCGTCTGAAGCACTCGAAGAGCATCCCCAAGTAGCAGCTGCCCCTGTATGGCACAAGGTGGTGGCCCTGCACCGGCCTGCATGTGGACAAGAGCCTGTCAGTAGGGGGCGATGATTGGTGCGTCATCTCAGTTGTGTAGTTTGTAGGCAATCTTGATTCGAAGCTTTCGTGACTGCAGGAATCCACACTCTTGAGTTCTTTCGGTAAAGTCACCACGTGGGTAGAAACATAACAGATCACGGCGTTTAGATCACAACACAAGCAATCGTCATCAGGTGGGACAACCACAGCAAGAGAAACTGCTGAAGTAGTAGGCACCTACTCCAGCAGTTTCTTCTTCTTGCTGCTGTGCTTGTCCCACCTGATGACGATTGCTTGTGTTGCCATCGGAGCGCCGTGATTTATTGTTTGTAGCGTAATGTTTTAAATTTGCTACATTTTGACCCAGACGCCAGCATGCAACGGCCTACTCGTTTTGAATGACGCAACAATAGTACGTTGTACATACACTGTTAAGCAGACGGTGCGTATTTGTAAAATTACTTCTTGTTAATACGATGTAACGTGATGCAGTCAATTTCGCTGCAGTAATTCAATGTTGTTAATATGCCCGTCAATGATTTAGAATGAATACTTGTCTGATTGTGCGTGTGCATGTAACATTTTGTCTGAGGGTCGAACATTGAATAAGTGATGGTAGGACAAAGTGCGTGTGTGTTTTGGAAGTAACCTGTACAGAGAACTCGGGTGAGACCCGTTGTTCTTGTGATACAGGTCAAAGGGTACTTTTGTGTTTCACGAAGCGTCTGTCTCTGGAGCAACTCATTGTCTTTGAAATAGGTAGCACGCTCGGATCATTCATCAGTTACAAGGCATACCACTTGAAAGTTACACGTATAGGAGGAGGTACATTCTCTACAACACGAATTGTAGTTTTGTCTTACGTGTTGACGTAGATTTTGTCTAACTGGGACTAGAAATGGTCCTTGCTGATTGACGTCTGGATGTTCGTACCTATCGGTTGAAGCAAACCCCACTGCTGTTGTTGAGACGCTGTGCACCAATAAGGGTCCAACACATTGACGGCCTTCAGGCCAGGAAAGTCACAACATTTGCACACGAAGGACTCATTCACGCAAGTACCCCATGCTCCGTTTTGAAGTTATAAAATGAAACATCTTTGAATTGTGTTGTGTTTTGAATTAGATTATTTTATTTCTTCATTAAAAGCTTGTATCAATTTACATCTGGAAGACTTCATTGAAAAGGACATTTTTTTGTGAATTTTCTCTCAACGTTAAGTAGATGGCCTTGCCGGGGGTTCGGTTCGATGCGGACTTTCACCTGTTTGGGATTGCGGGATCGAGATAAGGCGACACGGAGCTGCTGGCCGTGCGAGAAGACCGCCGTCTGCAGATCGATTCCAACGTAATCGAACGTCTGTCCCTGCGCCTCCGTCGTCCATGCAGGGGGTGCGTAGGTTTGCAGCGCCCCCTGCATGAAAACAACGGAAAGTGCAGCGCTCATCACAGATAGATAAAGTTGTGCTCTTATATTTAAAATGTTATTTTATAAAGTGATGTTGAAATCGAAAAGTGTTTGGCCAGTTCATGATTGCAATAAGATTGATTAATTTATTATGAACCACATATTTGAGCTTTTGTGGTCCAGTTGAGGTAAAGTTGGAAAAAGTCCGTGACTATAACTTCGCTCAATATTGTAAACGTGTTTCTATTATTTAGTTATTGTTTAATACAAACTACTTCAGATAATGGGTTTCAAGATGTACTTGAATGGCACGTTCGTTGTTCCGGTGTTTAATGGCTTGGACGTCATGGCAAATGGTGTATGACGTCACAAAGCTGTCCTTACAAGGGCCTCAATGCACGTTGGTGTGTGACGTCTCAAAGCAGTCCTTACAAGGGCCTCAATGCACGTTGGTGTGTGACGTCACAAAGCAGTCCTTATAAGGGCCTCAATGCACGTTAGTGTATGACGTCACAAAGCAGTCCTTATAAGGGCCCCAATGCACGTTGGTGTAGGACGTCACAAAGCAGTCACGAGGCCGTCCCACAGCGCGACAAATGCGGTTTCCTCCTCCACCCCCCCTCCCCACCGAAATCTTTGGCCTTTCCGCGGTGAGAGCGTGGAGCGGTTTAGCAATTTTTGCTAAATTTGGGCACAAAGCGGCGGTAATACGACAAAGCTGCAAACGTCACCCACCGACGTGGGGGTTGGCCATGTTGCGCACGCACGCTGTTTTGTTGGGGTCCTTGGCTATCCCGGACTTGTTGACGATGTGCCCCAAGTAGCGAACTGATGTCTGCAGGAGATGACACTCCTGTGGTTTAAACGTAAGATTGGCCGCCCGAACGTTTAACAAACACCGATCGCGACCGCTGCAGCTGCTCCTGGAACATGCATCCGAAGACGATCACGTGGTCCAAATAAATAATGCACGAGTCCCATTGGAGGCCTGCTAGGTCCAGCTGCGTGAGTCGCTGGAACGTGACCGGAGCCGAGTGGAGTCCCATCGGGAGACAATTAAACTGGAACAGAGCCCAAGGTGTTCAAAACGCAGGATTTGGTTTAGAGCTCTCATCAAGAGGCAACTGCCAACACCCCGACGACAAGTCAAGTGTGGTAGAAAACCCACACGGCCAACAGGGCATCCAATGAATCGTCCATCCGTGGGAGCGGGTGTGCATCTGCCACGGAGACCCTGTTCAATTGGTGGAAATCCACGCGAAGCCGCAGACTCCCATCGTGTTTCTTAACGGGAACAACGAGAGCTCCCCTCGTCGACCGCAGCGGCGAACGTGGTCCTCTTCCTGACGACTGAGCCCGTGTGAATTCTGGCGTACGGAAGCGGCGTTGCCCGTGTCAATGCGGTGCTGCCATCAGGGACGTGCGGCCAAAGTGTCATATTTACCCTGACTGAAAATGTTTTGAAAATTCGCCCCGCCGCTCGCCGGATAAAATCGGAATTCTTGCAGCGCAGCGCGTCCATCCATGATTCGTCCGGCTCGCTCCTCCGCTTCACTGTGGCCACGAGACATCTGTGGTCGCCTCGCCGGCCTCCCCACGACACGCGGCCACTGCGTGGGCCAGAACGGTGCCCGCCTGGACGACCGCAGCACCCAGGCCGACGTTGAACACTCTGAATGGCTACGTATGCATAGTCACACCGTTAGTGTCAGTAGCATAACTCTCAACCACTTATCAGTGCCCTACCTTATTACAGACCAACTCAGACCTTACTGATCACCCCGTGCCCCTTATAAATCTCAACGTTCATCCTATACATTATACTACACTATACACTACACAGCTGTCAACCCCTTATCGGCGCTCTGCCTTATTACAGACCAATTCAGACCTTGTCGATCACCCCGTGCCCCTTATAAATCTCAACGTTCATCCTATACATTATACTACACTATACACTACACAGCTGTCAACCCCTTATCAGTGCCCTACCTTATTACAGACCAATTTCAGACCTTACTGATCACCCCGTGCCCCTTATAAATCTCAACGTTCATCCTATACATTATACTACACTATACACTACACAGCTGTCAACCCCTTATCAGTGCCCTACCTTATTACAGACCAATTCAGACCTTACTGATCACCCCGTGCCCCTTATAAATCTCAACGTTAATCCTACAAAGTCCCATCACAAGGAAGAAACACAAACAAATCGACACGGATTTGTATTGTTGTTTGCCCGTATTGAAACGGCTGTACGCCCGTACGGGCCTGAGAACTCACTTTGCTTGCGCAAAGACCACGACGGGGTAAAAGCGTGATGGGCTTCTACAGCTCCGCAATAGTCGAGTGTGAATAGTCGCCTAATAGTCGCTATTGGCTATCAGAGGTTCTCCCCAACAACCAGTCAAACAACGTGTGGGCGGTCATTTTGGGTAGGGGGGTGTGTGTGGTGGCTTCTCCCTTACCAAGATGGCAACCCCCCTCCCACCACGAGTCACGTGGTGTTGATATTTTGTGGGTGTTTTTTAATTGGTCAGCTCCATTGCACGTGACATTGAACTTTATTTCATAGCCCGGATTAAGGCCCATGGTAAATAGCATAGACTAGATAAGGCGCTGCTGCGTTTCAGACTATACCAAGCATAGCCCGGAAGAGGGGGATTTAAAGCATCAAAACTCAAGACGCGCTGAATAAATGTAGCGAATTTGTTTGATGTTTAATTATTTCATCCATAGCGACAAGAAGCAAGAGGGGCTCACTAGCGTTAGTGAAAGGTGGGGTTTGCTGTGTACCCCCCTAAATTAAAACAATTTAAGTTCGCCGGTGGCATTCACCCCTCCCTCGCCCGCTGCTCGCGTTGGTTTCGCCCACACGACCCTCTCCCTCCACCACCAAAGTGTCGCGTTTTGGCGGGAGAAGGCGGCTGTGTGTTCTGAGGAGACTAACAACCACCACCACAACATCTATAATCATAAGTATAACTACTATAATAACAACAACATCTACAATCATAACTATAACACTAATAATAACATCAACAACTTACAACAGCAATAATATAAACAATAATAATATCAACAACTTACAACAGCAATAATATGAACAATTATAATAGTAATAAAAACATGAACTGCTATAATAACTAATACTGTAACATCAACAACTACTACGACTATAATAAAACAAAAACGTGAACGAGAGCGGGCGACACAACGAGGGCGGTGAGTGAGAGAGTGGAGCCGACCTCTCGCCCTCACAGCCTGAGGCCCACAAAGACGCGCGGGCTTTGTCAGCCTCACGCAGCCCGTCAGGGAGACTACACGGGGAGACATTTGTGTTGTGTCTGTGTGTGTCTCTGTGTGTGTGTCTCTGTCTGTGTGTGTCTCTGTGTGTGTATCTGTGTGTGTATCTGTGTGTGTATCTGTGTGAGTCTCTGTGTGTGTGTCTGTGTGTGTGTAAGCCTCAGGCAGCCCGTCAGGGAGACTACACGGGGAGACATTTGTGTTGTGTCTCTGTGTGTGTGTCTGTCTCTGTGTGTCTGTGTGTGTCTCTGTGTGTGTCTCTGTGTGTGTGTCTCTGTGTGTGTGTCTCTGCGTTGTGTCTGTGTGTGTGTCTCTGTGTGTATCTGTGTGTGTGTATCTGTGTGTGTGTCTCTGTGTGTGTCTCTGTGTGTGGGTGTCTGTGTGTGTGTCTGTGTGTGTGTCTGTGTGTGTGTCTCTGTGTGTGTCTCTGTGTGTGTGTCTCTGTGTGTGTGTCTCTGTGTGTGTCTCTGTGTGTGTCTGTGTCTCTGTGTGTGTGTCTCTGTGTGCGTCTGTGTGTAAGCCTCACGCAGCCCGTCAGGGAGACTACACGGGGAGACATTTGTGTTGTGTCTGTGTGTGTGTGTCTGTGTGTCTCTCTGTGTGTGTGTCTCTGTGTGTGTCTGTGTGTGTCTCTGTGTGTGTGTCTCTGTGTGTGTCTGTGTCGCTGTGTGTGTGTCTCTGTGTGTGTCTGTGTCTCTGTGTGTGTGTCTCTGTGTGTCTCTGTGTATGTCTGTGTGTGTGTCTGTGTGTGTCTCTGTGTGTGTGTCTCTGTGTGTGTGTCTCTGTGTGTGTGTCTCTGTGTGTCTCTGTGTGTGTCTCTGTGTGTGTCTGTGTCTCTGTGTGTGTGTCTCTGTGTGTCTCTGTGTATGTCTGTGTGTGTGTCTGTGTGTGTGTGTCTCTGTGTGTGTGTCTCTGTGTGTGTCTCTGTGTGTGTGTCTGTCTCTGTGTGTGTGTGTCTCTGTCAGCCTCACGCAGCCCGTCAGGGAGACTACACGGGGAGACATTTGTGTTGTGTCTCTGTGTGTGTGTCTCTGTGTGTGTCTCTGTGTGTGTGTCTCTGTGTGTCTCTGTGTATGTCTGTGTGTGTCTCTGTGTGTGTGTCTCTGTGTTGTGTCTCTGTGTGTGTCTCTGTGTGTGTGTCTCTGTGTGTGTGTCTCTGTGTGTGTGTCTCTGTGTGTCTCTGTGTGTGTCTCTGTGTGTGTGTCTGTGTGTGTCTCTGTGTGTGTGTCTCTGTGTGTGTGTCTCTGTGTGTCTCTGTGTATGTCTGTGTGTGTCTCTGTGTGTGTGTCTCTGTGTGTGTGTCTCTGTGTGTCTCTGTGTATGTCTGTGTGTGTCTCTGTGTGTGTCTCTGTGTGTGTGTCTGTGTGTGTGTGTCTCTGTGTCTGTGTGTGTGTTGGGAGGCTAATCGATGCCCGGGTGCGGTCAAGGGATGGCTCCCTATTGCTCAACCACGTTATGTATGCTGATGACTTGGTAATAGCTGCTCAGTCAGAGGAGGAGTTGGAGACGCTGCTGCTGAGACTGGAGCGTGCCACTAAGAGGTGGGGCCTTACCATCAGCCCCACCAAAACCAAGCACCTGCCTGGGTATTTTGTACCATCGGACACTCCACCCCCACAACTCCCAATCGGTGATGGGGCAGTTGTGGAGAGAGTGGAGAGTTTCCCATACCTGGGCAGTGTGCTTATGACTGGCACCAGTTTAACAGCAGAGGTCTCACTCCGAATCAGTCGAGCGGCAATATCTTTTCATCGGTTGCGTAACGCTGTGTGGAAGCTACCTGGTCTGTCGCTCCGCACTAAGCTTCAGGTCTTCTCGGCCACGGTCATTCCCTCCCTTCTCTACGCTTGCGAAACGTGGACCCCCCTAATGGAACATCTTCGCCGGTTAGAAACATTTAGGCTGGCCTGCCTACGATCCATCCTGGGTTTAACCAGACTGGATTGTGTGAGGAGCTCACAAATCCTTGAAAGATCTGGGCAGGGTCCCATCGGTGAGCTCCTCCGGCAGGCAAGGCTGCGATGGCTGGGTCATGTAGCCCGCATGCCCAGCCACCGCATGCCGAAACAGCTTTTGTTTGGCCGGATTGAGGGGGCTAAGCGGGCGCGGCACGGGCTAGAGAAGAGATGGAGTGATGTGGTACAGGAGGACGTGGAGCTGAGTGGACTTGCCGATGACTGGTACCAGCGGTGTCAAGATCGGCCTCTGTGGAGGAGGCTCGTGAAGGATGCTACTGGGCAGTTGGAGGCAGTCGCCCTCCAACAACAACGGAGGGCGGAGGAGCGACGCTCACAACAGCGAGCGGAGCGCCGGGTGGCTAAAGCACAGCAGGTTGGCACAGTAGGGGGCACAGGTGGTGCATCAGCCAGTCATCTCAGTCAGTCGACCCGTGGCACCTGGGTCTGCCCCGTGACCTCCTGCCAGCGGGCGTTCGACACTTCACGTGGCCTCAGGGTGCACATAGCCTGGCACAAGCGTCGTGGTGACGTCACCGCCACTTAGTGGCGAATGGCGGTTGTTGTTGTTGTGTGTGTGTCTGTGTGTATCTGTGTGAGTCTCTGTGTGTGTGTGTCTCTGTGTGTGTGTGTCTCTGTGTGTGTGTGTCTCTGTGTGTGGGTGTACCTCTGTGTGTGTCTCTGTGTGTGTGTCTCTGTGTGTGTGTCTCTGTGTGTGGGTGTGTCTCTGTGTGTGTCTCTATGTGTGTGTCTCTGTGTGTGTAAGCCTCACGCAGCCCGTCAGGGAGACTACACGGGGAGACATTTGTGTTGTGTCTGTCTGTGTGTGTCTGTGTGTGTGTCTGTGTGTATCTGTGTGAGTCTCTGTGTGTGTGTGTCTCTGTGTGTGTGTGTCTCTGTGTGTGTGTCTCTGTGTGTGGGTGTGTCTCTGTGTGTGTCTCTGTGTGTGTGTCTCTGTGTGTGTAAGCCTCGCGCAGCCCGTCAGGGAGACTACACGGGGAGACATTTGTGTTGTGTCTGTCTGTGTGTGTGTCTCTGTGTGTGTGTCTCTGTGTGTGGGTGTGTCTCTGTGTGTGTCTCTGTGTGTGTGTCTCTGTGTGTGTAAGCCTCGCGCAGCCCGTCAGGGAGACTACACGGGGAGACATTTGTGTTGTGTCTGTCTCTGTGTGCGTGTCTCAGTGTGTGTGTGTCTGTGTGTGTTGTGTGTCTCTGTGTGTGTCTCTGTGTGTGTCTCTGTGTGTGTTGTGTCTGTTGTGTCTGTGACTTTAATGCCCGAGTTGGTCATGATACTGGCACCTGGTCTGGAGTGATTGGAGGGCATGGGCCAGATCAGCTCAATAACAACGGTAGGAGGCTGCTAGATTTTTGTGCAGCCCATGGGCTTGTAATTACCAACACGCTGTTCCGGCATCGGCGCATCCACACAACATCATGGATGCATGCCGGGTCCAAGCAAGAACATCTGCTGGACTACATAGTGACGGACCAGCGGATGCGAGCCCATGTCCTTGACACCAGGACCTACCGTGGAGCTGATCTGCCCTCTGACCATCGACTAGTCATCTGTAAGATGTGCCTGCCATTCTTCCACTCCGGTGGTGGGTGTACACCCAGGACCCCATTCCGACCTGAAGTGGCCTGGTCTCAGTTATCTGATGAAAGTTGCAAGCGAGAATTTCATCATCGCTTGCGGCTGGGATTGGCATCGTCCCCGACTCCTCCTGATGTCGAGGGTAAATGGGCGAGGTTTAGGACTGTGACTCATGCAGCTGTAATGGCTGCTTTGGGTACGCGGTCCAGACCTCCCCAGAGACCCTGGCTGACAGAGGAGGTGTTCAGGATGGTTGAGAAAAAGCGACAGGCCCACTGCCATCGGCTACAGAATCCCACGTCAGAGAATGAGGAGGCTTACCGCAGCCTTCGCTCGGAGGTTCGGAGAGCCGTGAGGCGCTGCAAGGATGGGTGGTGGTCGCGGGTTGCTGAGGAGATAGAGTCTGCCTCAGTGGCCCGTGATCACAAATCTCTATTTAACTCCATCAAAAAAGTAACCTGCAGCGCCACACCTATTACCATCATTAGGGGAAAAAACGGTGATCCAATCTCCGACCCCCAGGAACAGGTTTGCAGATTTGCTGAGCATTTCTGTGAGGTCCTGGGGGAGGGAAAATCCCTCAGCCAGGAAAACATCGTGGCACAAAGTGAGGATGACCCTGCTGAGGCTGCGGTGCCTCATATTGGAAGAAGTCACCCCCTGTGAGTGGCTGGCTGAGGTGCCATCTGTTGAGGAAGTACTGAAGGCGATCCGGAGTCTGAGACCAGGAAAGGCAGCGGGCAGAGATGATCTCCCAAGCGAAATGCTGAGGGAGGGTGGCGTTTGTGCACAGACTGCCCTATATGACATCATAACAACAGTCTGGACCACTGGACGGGTTCCGCAGGATTGGAAGGATGCCCTGGTGGTCCCCCTTTTTAAGAAGGGGGACCGCAGAGACTGTAACAACTACAGGGGCATCTCAATCCTCAGTGTGCCGGGAAAGGTCCTGGCAAGGATTATTCAGCATCGCCTTGCCAGGCACGCTGAGGAGAGGCTTGCGGAGCCCCAATGCGGTTTCAGGAAAGGGCGGTCCTGCACAGATGGCATATTTTCTGTCCGTCTGCTACAGCAGAGGTGTAGGGAATTCCAACAAGACCTACATCTCTGCTTTATTGACCTGGTCAAGGCCTATGATACCATCAGTACGCCTGGGCTCTGGGTCGTTCTTCGTGCTTTTGGAGTACCTGACCCTCTGCTCACGATCATTAAGGACCTTCATGATGGTGAGCGGGCCCGGGTAAAACTACGTGGCCGGGAGTCAGAGCCATTCCCTGTACACCTTGGGGTGCGACAGGGATGTCCTCTGGCTCCCACATTATTTAACATCTATTTTGACCATGTAGTTTGTGAAGCCTTCAATAGCTGTACCGGGGGAATCTCCATATGGTACAGATATATTGGGAGGCTGATCGATGCCCGGGTGCGGTCAAGGGATGGCTCCCTATTGCTCAACTACGTTATGTATGCTGATGATTTGGTAATAGCTGCTCAGTCAGAGGAGGAGTTGGAGACGCTGCTGCTGAGACTGGAGCGTGCCACTAAGAGGTGGGGCCTTACCATCAGCCCCACCAAAACTAAGCACCTGCCTGGGTATTTTGTACCATCGGACACTCGACCCCCATAACTCCCAATTGGTGATAGGGCAGTTGTGGAGAGAGTGGAGAGTTTCCCATACTTTGGCAGTGTGCTCATGACCGGTTCTGGTTTAACAGCAGAGGTCTCACTCCGAATCAGTCGAGCGGCAATATCTTTTCATCGGTTGCGTAACGCTGTGTGGAAGCTACCTGGTCTGTCGCTCCGCACTAAGCTTCAGGTCTTCTCGGCCACGGTCATTCCCTCCCTTCTCTACGCTTGCGAAACGTGGACCCTCTTAATGAAGCATCTTCGCCGGTTAGAAACATTTAGGCTGGCCTGCCTACGATCCATCCTGGGTTTAACCAGACTGGATTGTGTGAGGAGCTCACAAATCCTTGAAAGATCTGGGCAGGGTCCCATCGGTGAGCTCCTCCGGCGGGCAAGGCTGCGATGGCTGGGTCATGTAGCCCGCATGCCCAGCCACCGCATGCCGAAACAGCTTTTGTTTGGCCGGATTGAGGGGGCTAAGCGGGCGCGGCACGGGCTAGAGAAGAGATGGAGTGATGTGGTACAGGAGGACGTGGAGCTGAGTGGACTTGCCGATGACTGGTACAAGCGGTGTCAAGATCTGCCTCTGTGGAGGAGGCTCGTGAAGGACGCTATTGGGCAGTTGGAGGTAGTCGCCCTCCAACAACAACGGAGGGCGGAGGAGCGACGCTCAGAACAACGAGCGGAGCGCCGGGTGGCTAAAGCACAGCAGGTTGGCACAGTAGGGGGCACAGGTGGTGCATCAGCCAGTCATCTCAGTCAGTCGACCCGTGGCACCTGGGTCTGCCCCGTGACCTGCCAGCGGGCGTTCGACACTTCACGTGGCCTCAGGGTGCACATAGCCTGGCACAAGCGTCATGGTGACGTCACCGCCACTTAGTGGCGAATGGCGGTTGTTGTGTGCGTGCGTGTGTACTGTGCGTGTGTGTGTACTGTGTGTGCACTGTGCGTGTGTGTGTGTACTGTGCGTGTGTGTGTGTAACGTGTGTGGCGGTAGTCTAGCGGTTAGTGCGCTGCTCTACGAACATAACGACCCGAGTTTGATTCCCGCCCACAGCCAACACCCAGTGACGATTATTTGAACCGGTTCTGGGCCTCCCCTAGGTCGACTCAGCCTCAAGTGAGTACCCGGTGCGGTGTGCAAGCATCGCTACTGGGGAGACAAAGGCGGTCGGGCACGGTGCTGGCCACCCATTCCCTTTGCGTGCCGCGCCGGCCTTCATAGGTGGAGCTGATACTTGCTAACAGCACTTGCCCCAACAGTCTGTTAAGGCTACATGGGGGATCTTTGTCTTTGTATCACCACCCAGGAGTCACGGAGCTTTTGAGGCTCCGAGCCACGTGGGGATCCACAACAGCGTGAGGCGGTGCCACTCACAGGTGAGACTCGGGGATATGTGATTTCTAATCGATAGCCATCCGTCGGTTAACCCATCGCAACTGCTGAGTCTGTCACGCGACTTCCTCCTTCCAGCGAGCCTTTGATGCTTCACGTGGCCTCAAAGTGTACACAGTGTGTACGTATACACAATCATGTCCACGTTGTTGTTGCTGAGTTCACGCACTCATGGGAGGGGGCAATGGAAAATGAATCTGAATCAACTTAAACTCCATCCCCATGACCTCATGAAGTGCCAGCGGGAGGTGTACCTCGCTAGTGACGCCATGTCACCAAGGTATTCACACTCCCCCAACCCCCGTCCACTGCGCCCTTGAGCGTGACGTCACCTCCGCTTGGGTCACTGCCGATATCAATCCAGTGCCAATCCTTATTTGGGCAAAGCTACGCCCAGTGACTGGCGGTACATTAACATAATGTATTAGTTTAAACCGTCGAGAGTTTATTGCGACGGGTTCAGCAGCCACGCCCCATCCCTCGACATATGGGCCGGACTCATTAACATAATTTATTCAGTTACAGCCGCTCATTGTGGGAGGGGCGTGTTTCTTAACCCGGAAGTGACGTCATGTCACCAGCTTACCCACGTGACGTAGCGAGGTAACAGGAGGCTGCTGATCCGCGCTTGCACTGAAATCCGAGGTGAGAAATTCTCATGGTTGTGGTGGTTGTTGTTGTTGTTTACCAAGGTAGAGCCTCTCTCTCTCTTGTAGGGATGTCAGTTGAGTAGCAGCGAGCATGGGAATCGATGTCCAGGTTGGAACTTTACAACGCGGGGCCTAGCCACGCGGGGCCTTGCCTCCTGCCCTCGCCTGATTGCGTTTACTTTAATTATCTCGCTTAAGTTTAATTTGTCTTCACCCGGCTCGCCACTTTGTAACTTTGTTTTATTGTAAATATTCACGCAGTTTTTATTTTCGTTCTTTTGTTAGCAGGCCAAGCCCGCTTAAGCTGCTATACCGCTCTTGTCATCAGAAGCAACCTGCCCACAACAACACAAGGTGAGGCTTTGTCAACGTGTGTGAATGTTTTTACTTAAAACTTTGGTGACTGCAGGAATTCATATTCTTGGTTCTTTCGGTAAAGTCACGTAGATAGAAAATTAAATAAAAATAACAATGAAAATGAATGTAAATAAAGCAAAAAAACTCACGTCGTTTTGATCGCAACACAAGTGGTCTTTATTTAATGTAATTGTATTATCAATTATTGTTATTTTCTATCTACGTAACTTTACTGAAAAAAACAAGAATACGTGTGTCAATGTCTATCGGTCAAAGACGCTAAACGGAGAGACGCGCAAACTCCAAATATACAGCAGGCGTCAGGGTCGGGATTGAACCCACGACTTCCTGTGTACCAGGTGAGGTAGTTAACATCTCGCCACGGAGAGAGACACGCAAACTCCAGTTAGCCTCGGCTATGTTCGTTGATCCTCGATTAATTACTTGGTGGAGTGAGAAAGCATTCATGCCGAGCAGATGAAGGTGGCCAGGCGTGATTCTAGACACGCCACCGCCTGTTTACCCATTGACAGTGTACAGTTTGTGTTTGCAGTAACGTCTATTAACTCTGTTGAACACGGAGGTTATATCACAACAGTAGTTTAATTTTGTTTTCGTCTGGAACTATTTATAAGAATGGAAACAGGAAGTTAACATAGCACACACATGCAGCTGAAGTCGGAGCTGTTCATCCCAGCGTTTAAGGACATCTGAGCCTGGATTCACACCTCTAAGTTGCGATTGAACATTAATTTATGCATAACACAAATGGTATTGTTTTCAACACCCTTTGCTATGTCAGCTGAATTTAGCTCTCATAAATATTCCTTTTGTAGCCAGACAGCCGATATTGTGTGCTCGGAGTTTTGAGTTAACATTCATTTTGAAGATGCAAGGGCTTCCAAGCATATTTATAACCATTTGCCCTCTCATTGTGTGCCATAACAGCCCTGTGATGAATTTGGGAAACTTTTTCACTACTTCATGAATATATTAATAAGTATAGACGTGTAAGTCACATGTGACTGTATATATGCATTCCTCTGTGCCTCGATACTGACGTGTAGATGGTGTGGATATTCTTATTTTCTGTCTGCAGCTGACGCTGGTCTGATGGAGCAAAGGCAGTCAGCACAGCAGCTCGGTACGACAAGTCAACATTGCGACCAGCGTGCATACAGCACGGATCGGACTGGAAATTTGACACAGCACCAGATAACTCGCACAGGAGAGAAACCCTTCAAGTGCAGTGTGTGTGTGAAGACATTTTCAAATTCATCTGCTCTTAAAACACACCAGAGAACACACACGGGAGAGAAACCCTTCGAGTACAGTGTGTGGGGGAAGGCATTTTCAGATTCATTTGCTCTTAAAACACACCAGAGAATACACACGGGAGAGAAACCTTTCAAGTGCACTGTGTGTGACAAGGCATTTTCATGGCCATCAGTTCTTAAAACACACCAGAGAACACACACAGGAGAGAAACCCTTCAAGTGCACTGTGTGTGGGAAGGCATTTTCACAGTCATCTACTCTTGTAGCACACCAGAGAACTCACACGGGAGAGAAACCCTTCAAGTGCAGTGTGTGTGTGAAGGCATTTTCACAGTCATCTACTCTTGTAGCACACCAGAGAACTCACACGGGAGAGAAACCCTTCAAGTGCAGTGTGTGTGGGAAGGCATTTGCAGGGTCATCTGCTCTTGTAGAACACCAGAGAACACACACGGGAGAGAAACCCTTCAAGTGCAGTGTGTGTGGGAAGGCATTTGCGCAGTCATCTGCTCTTGTAGCACACCAGAGAACTCACACGGGAGAGAAACCCTTCAAGTGCAGTGTGTGTGTGAAGGCATTTTCACAGTCGGTTGCTCTTGTAACACACCAGAGAACACACACGGGAGAGAAACCCTTCAAGTGTACTCTGTGCAGGCAGATGTTTGCAAATTCATCAAACCTTCAAGTACACCAGAGAACACAGAAGCATCAGAAGATCCACAAGGAGTGGAGTCTGAAATCAGCTTGTGAAAGTCAAAGTGCCGCAATGAGCCCATCCCTCATGAAACAAGAACCGGAGGAAAATCCCAGCTTGGACAGTTTTAAAGGTATCTAGGTGAAATGTGAAGAAGTGATGGTGAAGAGCGAAGAAGTGAAGGTGAAATGTGAAGATGAAGATTCAACTCCAAAATGGGACCTTCACATCGATGGAGGCAACGTGAAGCAGGAGGAGAATTCTGACTGTGAGGCAGAGCGAGGCAACTCCCAGCAGTTTGTGGAAGTGGAGGTGTGGGTGGACTTACTAGACAATACAAAGTTAAATGGAGACCCGGTAGATGTGTAAGCATGAGACAATGTTGTTACAATAGATGCACCTTTGTCACCGGCCTTTAACGAAAAGAATGCGACGTTGAACACTCAGGTCCTAGGTTCAACCTGCAGAGTAAGAGCGAGCGGCTAGTCTTTGTGGACCTGTGGGTTGGGGAGATCTCTGACCAGGAGCAAGAGACAATAAGCTCCCAAGCATTCACGATGTTCTCATGATAATTGCTTTTACACGGTGCTTGCTTAATCGCCTCGGCAACTCCGAGTTTTGTATCGTACCTCATCTGAAACACTCGAAGAGCATCCCCAAGTAGCAGTTGCC
This sequence comes from Petromyzon marinus, assembly GCF_048934315.1. Taxonomy (NCBI): domain Eukaryota; kingdom Metazoa; phylum Chordata; class Hyperoartia; order Petromyzontiformes; family Petromyzontidae; genus Petromyzon; species Petromyzon marinus. The sequence goes on along the minus strand of NW_027422706.1, from coordinate 2,803,017 downwards.
CCTGTGTGGCACAGGGTGGTGGCCCTGCACCGGCCTGCATTTATTATTTTTTTCCGCCTGAGGACGACCGCTTGTGTTACGATCGAAACGTCGTGATATATTATTATTTGTTCTACCTACGTGACTTTACTGAAAGAACCAAAGAGTATGTGAACAAGAGGCTGTCAGTAGGGGGCGATGGTTGATGTTTCATCTCAGTTATGTAATTTGTCGCTAATGTTTAGAATTCGCCAGCATGCAATGGCCTACTCGTTTTGAATGACACAATAGTATGTTTTACATCCACTGTTAAGCAGACGGTGCATATTCTTTTTTTTTCAATAGCTTCTTAATCAGATGTTATCTGATGCAGTATATTTCACTGCAGTAATTAAAGTTTGTTAAAATTCCTGTTAATTTCGATTGAACGCTTATCTGATTTTGTGTGTACATGCAACATTTTATTTATAAGGGTCAAACATTGAATAAGTGATGTTAGGACAAAGTGTGTGTGTGTGTTTTGGAAGCAACCTGTACAGATAACTCAGGTGAGACCCGTTGTTCTTGTGATACAGGTCAAACGGTACTTTTGTGTTTAATGAAGTATCTGGAGCAACTCATTGTCTTTACATAGGAAGCACACTCGGATCATTCATCAGTCACAAGACATACCACCTTAAAGTTACACGTAGAGGAGATACATTCTCTGCAACACGAATTATAATTTTGTCTTACGTGTTGACGTAGATTTTGTCGAACTCGGACTATAAATGCTCCTAGCTGATTAACGTCTGGATGTTCTCAACCATGGCTTGAAGCAAGCCCCACTGCTGTTGAGACATTGTCCACCAAAACCGGTCCACAGTTGGCTTGCACACACAGTGTACACACACACAGTGTACACACACAGTGTACACACAGTGTACACACAGTGTACACACACAGTACACACACAATGTACACACAGTACACACACAGTGTACACACACAGTGTACACATACAGTGTACACACAGACATAGTGTACACACACAGTGTACACACACACATAGTGTACACACACAGTGTACACACACACACAGTATACACAGTGTACACACAGACACGCAGTGTATACACAATAATGTCCACTTTGTTGTAGCTGAGCCCACGCACCCAAGGGAGGGAGCAATGAAAATGAATCTAAATCAACTTAAACTCCAACCCCGTTCTGTGACGTCACCACTCAGCATTACTTCATCGGCGTGAAACGCCAGGGGGAGGTGTACCTCGCTAGTGACGTCATGTCACCAAGGTATTCACACTCCCCCAACCCCGTCCACGGCGCTCTCGAGCGTGACGTCACCTCCGCTTGGGTCACTGCCGATATCAATCCAGTGGCAATCCTTATTTGGGCAAAGGTACGCCCAGTGACTGGCGGTTCATTAACATAACGTAGCCGCGCCCCCATCCCTCCACATATGGGCTGGCCTCATTAACATAATTTATTCAGTTTCAGAGCTGCTCATTTTGGGAGGGGCGTGTCTCTTACCCCGGAAGTGACGTCATGTTACCTGCTTACCCGCGTTACGTCGCGAGGTAACAGGAGGCTGCCGATCCACGCTTGCACAGAAATCCGAGGTGAGAAATTCTCATGGTGGTTTTGGTTGTTGTTGTTTACCAAGGTAGAGCCTCGCTCTCTCTCGTAGGGATGTCAGTTGAGTAGCAGCGAGCATGGGAATCGATGTCCAGGTTGGAACTTTACAACGCGGGGCCTAGCCACGCGGGGCCTTGCCTCCTGCCCTCGCCTGATTGCATTCACTTTAATTATCTCGCTTAAGTTTAATTTGTCTTCACCCGGCTCGCCACTTTGTAACTTTGTTTTATTGTCAATATTCACGCAGTTTTTATTTTCTTTTTCACCAGGCCAAGTCCGCTTGAGCTGCTATACCGCTCTTGTTATCAGAAGCGACCTGCCCACAACAACACAAGGTGAGGCTTTGTCAACGTGTGTGAATGTTTTGACTTAAAACTTTGGTGACTGTAGGAATTAATATTCTTGGTTCTTTCGGTAAAGTCACGTAGATAGAAAATACAATAAAAATAACATAATAAAAATGAATTAAATAAAATTGTAAATAAAGCAAAAAACTCACGTCGTTTTGATCGCAACACAAGTCTTTATTTAATGTAATTGTATTATCTGTTATTGTTATTTTCTATCTACGTAACTTTACCGAAATCAACAAGAATACGTGTGTCAATGTCTATCGGTCAAAGACGCTAAACGGAGAGACGCGCAAACTCCAAATATACAGCAGGCGTCAGGGTCGGGATCGAACCCACGACTTCCTGTATACCAGGTGAGGTAGTTAACATCTCACCACGGAGAGAGACACGCAAACTCCAGTTAGCCTCGGCTATGTTCGTTAATCCTCAATTAATTTCTTGGTGGAGTGAGGAAGAATTAATGCCAAGCAGATGAAGGTGGCCAGGCGTGATTCTAGACACGCCACCGCCTGTTTACCCAGTGACAGTGTACAGTTTGTGTTTGCAGTAAAGTCTATTCACTCTGTTGAACACGGAGGTTATAGCGTAACAATAGTTTACTTTTGTTTTCCTCTGGAACTCTTTATATGAATGGAAACAGGAAGTTAACACAGCACACACATTCAGCTGAAGTCGGAACTGTTCATCCCAGCATTTAAGGACATCTGAGCCTGGATTCACACCTCTAAGTTGCGATTGAACGTTAATTTATGCATTTCTGCCTAACACAAATAGTATTGTTTTCAACACCCTTTGCTATGTCAGCTGAATTTAGCTCTCATAAATATTCCTTTTGTCGCCAGACAGCCGAAATTGTGTGCTCGGAGTTTTGGGTGAACATTCATTTTGAAGATTCGAGGGCTTCCAGGCATGTTTATGACCATTTGCCCTCTCAGTGTGTGCCATAACAGCCCGTGTGATGAATTTGGGACACTTTTCCACTATATCATGAATATATGAATAAGTATAGACGTGTAAGTCACGTGTTACTGTGTATATATGCTTTCCTCTGTGCATCGATACTGACGTGTAGATGGTGTGGATATTGTTTTTTTCTGTCTGCAGCTGACACTTCCTCTGACGCTTCCTCCGCAGAATTGGTCTGATGGAGCAAATGCACTCAGCGCAGCTCGGTAGGACAAGGCAACAATGCGACCGGCGTGCATACAGCACGGATTGTACTCGAGATTTGACACGGCACGAGAGAACTCACACGGGAGAGAAACCCTTCAGGTGCAGTGTGTGTGGGAAGGCGTTTGCACATTCATCTACTCTTGTAGCACACCAGAGAACACACGGGAGAGAAACCCTTCAAGTGCAGTGTGTGTGGGAAGGCGTTTGCACATTCATCTACTCTTGTAGCACACCAGAGAACACACACGGGAGATAAACCCTTCAGGTGCAGTGTGTGTGGGAAGGCATTTGCACGTTCATCAAATCTTGAAGTACACCAGAGAACACACACGGGAGAGAAACCCTTCAAGTGCAGTGTGTGTGGAAAGGCGTTTGCACAGTCATCTACTCTTGTAATACACCAGAGGACACACACAGGAGAGAAACCCTTCAGGTGCAGTGTGTGCGCGAAGGCGTTTGCACGTTCATCTAATCTTGTAGAACACCAGAGAACACACACGGGAGATAAACCCTTCAGGTGCAGTGTGTGTGGGAAGGCGTTTGCACGTTCATCAAATCTTGTAGCACACCACAGAACACACACGGGAGAGAAACCCTTCAAGTGCAGTGTGTGTGGGAGGGCGTTTGCACATTCATGTACTCTTGTAATACACCAGAGAACACACACGGGAGATAAACCCTTCAAGTGCAGTGTGTGTGGAAAGGCGTTTGCACAGTCATCTGCTCTTGTAATACACCAGAGGACACACATGGGAGAGAAACCCTTCAAGTGCAGTGTGTGTGGGAAGGCATTTGCAAATTCATAAAATCTTCAAGTACACCAGAGAACGCACAAGCATCAGAAGATCCACAAGGAGTGCAGTCTGAAATCAGCTTGTGAAAGTCAAAGTGCCGCAATGAGCCCATCCCTCATGAAACACGAACCGGAGGAAAATCCCAGCTTGGACACTTAAAGGTATCGAGGTGAAATATGAAGAGGTGATGGTGAAATGTGAAGAAGTGAAGGTGAAATGTGAAGAAGTGATGGTGAAGAGGGAAGAAGTGAAGGTGAAATGTGAAGATGAAGATTCAACTCCAAAATGGGACCTTCACATCGATGGAGGCAACGTGAAGCAGGAGGAGAATTCTGACTGAGGCAGAGTGAGGCAACTCCCAGCAGTTTGTGGAAGTGGAGGTGTGGGTGGACTTCCTCCGAGACAATACAAAGTCAAGTGGAGACCCGGTAGATGTGTAACCTTTGCGTTTTAATAATTGTGTTTTTTTTATTTTATTTTGGGCACCATTATAATATATGCCACAGGACCCGCACGAGCTTAATCCGGAACTGTCAGGGATACCGTTCCAGTGCCCAACCAGGCTGTTGAAAACACCGTGAGTGGATATTCTTAGCTCTTTCGGTAAAGTCACGTTGAAGGGAAACAAAATAATAAAATATATATAAAACAATAAAAATTCTCACGACGTTTCGACCATAACACAAACGGTCGTCATCAGGTGTGTCGAAACGTCGTGAGAATTTTTATATATATTTTATTATTTTATTGTTTCCCTTCAATGTGACTTTACCGAAAGAGCTAAGAATATGAATTACTGCAGTCACAAATGCTTTAAATCAAAATTTTACCACGAGTAGAGTTGAGGGTGACGGTGGAGGGCGCGAAGGGGGCGAGTGATGCCGATGGGCGGCGAGGGGGTCATCCGAGAGGATGCCCAGTGGGGAGACGAAGCAATGAAATCGCTCCACGTGTCAGGCGCTGGGTGGATCACCGCACAGCGGCATCGTGGGAGGTGGCGACGGCACGGGGGAGGTCTCTACCCGCTAGTGGATTGACCGTGGCTGATGGTGACGACGACGACGATGGATGTTGCTCACTCAACTCTGCGACGTACGAAACGCCGGAGACGCACGGCGATGTGCGGGGTGTTCAGCGGCACGGTGGAGCCGATGGCCTCCTTGCAGCCGCTGTACAGTTGACGCACGACGTGGAGCAGGGCAGGGAGCACGCTGTCCACTATGTCCTGGCAGCTGCCGCTCAGCTCACCCATAGCCTGCAGTAGGGCAGGGAGCACGCTGTCCACTTTGTCCTGGCAGCCACTGTACAGCTGACCCATAGCCTGCAGTAGGGCAGGGAGCGAGCTGTCCACAATGTCCTCACTGTGGCTACTGCACAGCTGACCCATAGCCTGCACTAGGGCAGGGAGCACGCTGTCCACTATGTCCTCACTGTGGCTACTGCACAGCTGACCCGCAGCCTGCAGGAGAGGAGTCGGCGCGCTGTCCATGAGCCAGGACATCCCGGGGGGCCAGGCTGGGCCGTCCCTCTCCTGTCCGTCTGCGTGTCCGCTGGTGAACATCGGTCCCCAGGTGGCGACCGCTGCCGGTGGAGAGACGTCCTTCATGAGTCCCGAGTAGTTGTTTATCGTTATGGTGGTAGTGGTGGCGTTGGAGCCGTTGATGTTCGAACCCCCACGCCGAGATCCTCCGAGGAGTTCCACCACCGGCTGCGTGAGCAGCAAAACCACAGTGAGCACAGCCGTGAAGATCGCCACGCTGGTGGTGGTGGTGGCGAAGTTCTCCGCAGACCTCGAAGTGGAGGAGCGGCGTGGGGCAAGGTGGTTGCCTCTCCCGGAGCCGACTCCACTCTGGTCGCTCCAATGGATGCACCTTTGTCACAGGCCTTTAATGACAAGAATGTGAAGTTGAACACTCAGTTCCTAGATGCAACCTGCATGGTTAGAGTAGCCAGTCTTTGTGGACCTGTGGGTTGGGTTAATCTCTAACCAGGAGCGAGAGCCAATAAGCTCCCAAGCATTCACTCGGTTTTAATAATTCCATTCTAGATTTGAAGCTTTCGTGACTGCAAGGATCTATACTCTTTGGTTCTATTCGGTAAAGTCACGTAGATAAAAGATAAAATAACAAAAATCACGACGTTTCGGCCACAACACAAGTGGCCTTCATCATGACAGCACGGTCCCTTCACCTGATGAAGGCCACTTGTGTTGTGGCCGAAACGTCGTGATTTTTGTTATTTAATTATTCCACTTATATGGTGCTTGCTTAATCGCCTCTGGCAATTCGGAGTTTTGTATCTCGTCTCAGACACTCGAAGAGCATCCCCAAGTGGCAGCTGCCCCTGTGTGGCACAAGGTGGTGGCCCTGCACCGGCCTGCATGTGGACAAGAGCCTGTCAGTAGGGGGCGATGGTTGATTTGGCATCTTAGTTGTGGAGTTTGTAGGCAATGTTTAGAATTTGATAAATTTTGACCCAGACGCCAGCATGCAACGGCCTACTCGTTCTGAATGACACTACAATAGTATGTTGTACATACACTGTTAAGCAGACGGTGCATATTTTTAAAATAGCTTCTTGTTAATGCGATGTAACCTGATGCAGTCTATTTCACTGCAGTAATTCAATTTTGTTAATATGCCTGTCAATAATTTAGAATTAATACTTGTCTGATTGTGTGCGTACATGTAACATTTTGTCTATAAGGGTCAAACATTGAATAAGTGATGTTAGGACAAAGTGTGTGTGTGTGTTTGGAAGTAACCTGTACAGCTAACTCAGGTGAGACTCATTGTTCTTGTGATACAGGTCAAAGGGTATTTTTGTTTTTCGATTTAAAACTTTCGTGACTGCAAGGATTCATCTTCTTTGGTTCTTTCGGTAAAGTCACGTAGAAGGAGAATAAAATAATAAATTGATAAAATAAAATAACAATAAAATTCTCACGACGTTTCGGCCACAACACAAGCGGCCTTCATCAGGTGAAGGGACGAGACTGTCTGGAGGAAAGAACCAAAGAAGGGTATTTTTGTGTTTTCAGGAAGCATCTCCCTCTGGAGCAACTCATTGTCTTTGAAATAAGGAGCACACTCGGATCATTAATCAGTTACATGGCACACCACTCAAAGGTTACACGTTAGGAGGTTCATTCTCTGCAACACGAATTGTAGTTTTGTATTATGTGTTGACGTAGATTTTGTCGAACTAGGACATAGTTCATAGTTAGTTCATAGTTCATTTATTTGGTATAGTCCTGTGAGCCATTCGGCTCTTGAATCGGGTGCAACCGCAACAAACAAAAACCATGAACAAGAAAACATCTTAAAGTGATTATGTGACTGTGCAAACAGAAAATCCAGGAAAAATATCAAAATATTCCTGAAATAGCACCGTACACCAACGCTGTGTGCAAAAATCCCAGTGGGATGCAAGTCAAATAACAACAACAACAACCACAAGACAACTAAGATTAAGGCCATCAGTCTAACTCCGTACTAGAATAAACAAAAACATGGCCAAAACAAAAAAAACTTTTCGAAATCACCAAAATAAAGCCATAAATCCAATGTAACAGTGATCATAGGGACTGTGACCGAATTTTTAACAATAAACTACATAAATAAATTATAACACCAAAATCTAGAGCCATATTTTAGGCCACTGAATAGTGGCAGCTAGGGTTGTACAACTCCTCTAGAGCAGTTTTGAGTGAAGATCTCATAGGTAGTGATTCAAGTTGCAGTTTATTGGCAATAGCATTCCAGACCCTGGGGGCATCAATAGCAAAGGCCCTTCCTCCAGTTTTTGTACGGCAATAGGGAATGTGAAGCTGGTAAATGAGCGAAGACCTGAGGTCAAATTTGTTCTTTGAAACAGAGAGGAGATCCAGTAGGTAGTCTGCGGAATTTTTTGTAAGTACATCGTGAATAAATAAGATCTGGTGCACAAGCCGTCGAACATTAAGAGATGTTAAGTTTGACCCAATGTAGAGATCACAGTGGTGAGTCCTATATGGGCAGTTCAATGCAAATCTTAAGGCCGAGTGATAGATGGAATCAAGCTTCTTCAGTACAGTACTTGGGGCTGATTTATACACGATGTCACAGTAGTCAAGTAGAGGCAGTATGGTAGCTTTTATCAATTCCAAACGGAACATTGGGGGGAAGCAGTGCTTGTGTCGATACAGAAAACCAATTTTATTTTTTGTCTTTTTACCAATATAATCAATGTGATCTTCAAAACTAAGTTTTGAATCCAGGATGACCCCAAGATACTTATAGATCTTGACTTGCTCTATTTGATAATTATTCAAGGAATATAATTGGGGAAAAATAACTTCCTGCTTTAGTCCCGGAGAGAAGCATAGCACCTTGGTTTTGGAGGTATTCAGGACTATGAATAAAGGTGTCAGTTTTTGTGCCAGTTAAAAGGGTAAAACCTATTCTTATATTTTGTTTCTGGCAAAGGAGGTCTCATAATGTTAATGCTCACCCCGAGCCCTCAATACTCTGATAGTGCGCTGTTTTTGAGTTGTACGCCTTTTGGCGTCTTCTGGTCCAACACCAATGGAGACTAGGCTCTAATAAAAGCTGTCTCAGGTGTGGACCAATCAAATTCAAGGACAGTGCATATTATTATCAGAGTTGTCTTTTTTGTTTGCATTTTGACTGCTTGTGTTGTGGTTATTGCAAACATGATGCCTTGAATAAAGGTGTCAGTTTTTGTGCCAGTTAAAAGGGTAAAACCTATTCTTGTATTCAGGACTAGTTTAAGAGAAACTAGCTGATGTTGTAGTTTGTTGAAATCACCCTGGAGCTTAGCAATCACGGCATCCGGAGAGCGGCCAGCAGTAATCAGTATCGTGTCATCTCCAAAAAGATTTACCCTGGAATGATCCAGTTCAGTGCCCAAGTCATTGACATAAAGAGAAAACAAGAGGGGGCCGAGGATGGAACCCTGTGGAACCCCTTTTGTTATCTTAACACTGTTTGACCTCCAGCCATCTGTGAATACAGTTTGGGTGCGAGAAAAGAGGTAATTTTTAACCATTGTACTGTGTTCTCGGAAAAACCAAGGCAACTTAGTTTACTAAGCAGGGTGTTGTGGTCAACTGTATCAAAAGCTTTGGACAGGTCAAGAAAAAGACAGGCACAGTACTGCTTATTATCAAGGCTATTGTAAATTTAATTCAAAGAGTCTAATGCAGCAGATGTGGTGCTGTATTTTTTCCGGAACCCAGATTGTTTTAGATGTAGTAGATTGTTGGTGGACAGGAAACTGCTAATTTGGTAGTTCAATAATTTTTCAAAAATTTTCATCAATGGGGACAAAATTGAGATAGGTCGGTAGTTATTGGGATCATCTTTAGGGCCCCCTTTGTGAAGTGGACGGACATAGGAATGTTTCCATTCTAGAGGAACTGATGCTTCTTTGATGGACAGGTTGAAAATATGGGCTATAGGTTTGTATATTAGGTGACCAACAGTTAGTAGAGCAAAGACGGGAAAACTATCTGCTCCGGTAGAGGAGGACCCTTTGAGGTAGGACAGTTGTTTCAGAACATTACTTTCGTGGATTGGTTGGAAACTAAATTCGTTTAATGTTTGGACAGGGGTGTAGGAATTTGCAGGAGCAGGTGTGACTCCCAATACATCAAAAAGATTACCAGCTTCAGAAAAATGAAGGTTAAAATTGTCAACTATTTTTTTGGGATCTGAAAAATATTCCCCATTTCGGTGAAGCTCAACAGGCAGATTTTCTGTTTTGGATGCCTTTTCGATAGATTTGATTGTTTTCCAAAAAATCCTGGCATTTCCATGTGATTCCAGGAGAGTGGAGGAAAAATAGGCATTTTTTGCATGCCGTATTTTTTTTACGCATCTATTCCTTAAAATCCTGTATTCTAGCCAGTCATTTACCAAATTACTTTTTTGAGCACATGCCCAAGCCTTGTCCCTAGTTTTCATGAGCTTTGTAATCAAAGGATCATACCATGGTGGGCGGTTGCCTTTAGTTTTAAATCTAACCAACGGAGCATGTTTGTTAAGAATTTGGAGAAACGTGTACCTGAAAGTCTCCCAAGCCGTAGTCAGGTTGGGGATATCACAGACCTTATCAATATCCGAGTGAAGCACATCATTTGTAAATGCCTGAGTGCTGAAGTGCCTCAAAGAGTGCTTCTCAACAATTTTAGGGGGGGGCTTTGGGTCTGGCTGATGATCTCACACCAAAAATGAAGGAGTGATCGCTAAGGTTATTACCCAGAACACCAGTCAGTGCGAAATTGTGAGGGGCATTTGTCAATAGGACGTCAAGCAGAGTTGACTGTCCCGGATTTTTTAGGTTGGGTCTTGTGGGGACATTTATTAATTGAAACAAGTTAAATTCATCTGTAAAATTTGTTGCCACGGCCGCGGGTTTAGCCAATTCCAATTTAGATCACCCACTAAAATTATTTCACCTTTAGGGAGGCCCCCAAAAAGCTCTCTCAGTGCCGATGCAGCTTCAACATCCTTCCCACAAGGCGGTCTATAGCAGCACACTACCAATATCTGTTGATTATTTGGGAGAGTTATTCTGAGAGCCAGACCTTCAAAGCAACATTTTTTAAACAAGGAGTGAGCTGGTGAACATGCAATAGTGTTACGAACATAGATGGCAATTCTACCTCCTTTAGATCCTCGGTCAAGCCGAAAAAGGTTGTAGTTTTCAATCGTAATCTGCAAGTCATTGACGGCAGGAGTGAGAAATGTTTCTGTTAGGCAAAAAATGTCCGGGTCAAGATGTGCCACTTCTAGTTTTAGTTGACTTAATTTAATCACAAGCCCTCTGATGTTGACATGTAGAACACCAACACCTTTCCTGCCAGAAAAATCTACAGAATTATACGAGCTCTTTTCATTTGGGCCAGGATGAAGCTCAATACCACCCAGAAATAAGAAAAGTAGAATTAACAGTTTGCATAAGTATTTTCTGTGAAAGGATGAAGAGCGGCGAACCTTGGACGAATAGCAGCTCGCAGATGGTGTTATTTTTAAGAGCAGAATGAAGTTTGGAAGGAGTGCTGGTGATGTAATAGGACAAAGATAGGGTTTAAAAGGATACAATGATGGAGTGTAGAAGTGTCTATGAGCTGTTTCATTTGCAGGTGTAGTGGCAAATCGAGCAACAAGTATTGACGCAAAATAACGAGGGTAGCCGTTTGTAGAGTTGAGTGTGGCACTAGATATGGCCGGGAGGGACAGCAATAGGACACACAGCAGGAGAATTGCCATCTCTAAAATATCCAGGGTGTACACAGATTTACACACAAGTGGAATAGAAAAATATATATACTTGTAGGCCGAGCGTGAGAAAAACATCTTGCCGCACTCGTCACACATGCACGGCTTCTCGCCCATGTGCTAAGGTTTAACAGCGCCCACCCCCCTCTCCCAGACAGCAGATTCTTGGTTGTTGTGGGCTCGGCTGAACCGCTTGCACCGCCTCCTTTCCCCGCCGCAGGATGGTGCTCGAGCTAGCCCTCCTTGAGCTCAGCCCACGACTGGAATGTCGTTTCTTGGCCTCTCGTGTCTCTGCTGCCCGTCCAGACGGCCCCACTGAAGCCCACACAGGTGACTCTTCATTCACAACCCTTGGCCGTCTCGAATGATCTCCGTGAAGTTGTCCAGGATGGAGCGCACGTCGTCCTTGAGCCGCTTGAACGACTGCAGCAGCGCCTCCTTGCTCTGGGGCAGCGCCCGCGACATCTAGGGGGAGCAGTGGACGTAGCACGGCACTCCCTCAGGGCAGCAGTGGATGGAGCACAACCCTGCCTCAGGGCAGCAGAGGAGAGAGAGTCTGGCTCCCTCACGGCAGCGGTGGAGATAGTGCGGCTCTCCCTCATGCCAGTAGTGGAGAGCACGGGGCTCCCTCCGGGCAGCAGTGGACGGGGCACGACCCTGCCTCAGGGCAGCAGTGGAGAGAGCACGGCTCTCCCTCAGGGCAGCAGCGGAGAGAGCACGACCCCACCCCAGGGCAGCAGTGGACAGAGCACGGCTCTGCCCCAGGGCAGCAGTTGAGAGAGCGCGGCTTTCCCTCAGGGCAGCAGTGGACGGAGCACACACTAGGCCGCTACAGTAACTGGAAGCCCATGGCCCCACCCAGTTACGCCCGCCGGGAAAATGCTCATTTCTCTCTCTCTCAACTTTGCACTCCGAACGTCGTGTTGTTGTATTGTTCGTGTTTGGGGAGAGAGACATGGGGAGAGACACGGGAAAGAGACACGAAGAGACACTAGGAGACATACACCGGGAGAGAGACACGGAGAGACACGGGAAAGAGACAGACAACTAGGATACAGAGACACGGGGAGAGACACTCAGCATCGCGTGTAAATTTGAAATGCTCCTTGCTGATTCACGTGTGGATGTTCACGACCAAGGGTTGAAGCCAGCCTGACCGCCTGCGGCGCCCCTCACAACCATTTGCGGCCTTGGGCCAGGAAAGTCACGAAAGAAATTGCACGCGAACGACGCCTCCACACAAACTCCCGATGCTCCGTCTTGAAGTGTGAAAATGAAACAGCTTTTAATTGTATTGTCTTGAATTGTATAATTGTATTTCTTCATTAAAAACTTATTCATTGAAAACGACATTTTGTGTGAATTTTCTCTCTTCATTAAGTAGACGATGGCCTTGCCGGGGGTTCGGTTCGATGCGGACTTTCACCTGGTTGGGATTGCGGGATCGAGATAAGGCGACACGGAGCTGCTGGCCATCTGCAGATCGATTCCAACGTAATCGAACGTCTGTCCCTGCGACTCCATCGTTGGTACAGGTGGTGCGTGTCTCCGTTGTGGAGTTTCTGGATAATGTTTGGAATTGCCACAATTTTGACCGTGACAACAACATGCAATGTGCGTTGTGAATGACGCGACGTTATGTTTTACATCTGCCGTTTAGCAGACTCTGCAATGAATAGAGAATGTGCTACCACATTCTTGGTTCTTTCGGTAAAGTCACGTAAATAGAAAATAACAAAAACAAGAAAATTGGAAAATAATAAATTGATGAAAAGATGCCCATTGGTCGACTGAGATGACTGTGCCCCCCACAGTGTACACACACAGTGTACACACACACAGTGCACACACACAGTGCACACACAGTGTACACACACACACAGTGTACACACACACACAGTGTACACACACACAGTGTACACACACACAGTGCACACACACACAGTGTACACACACAGTGCACACACACAGTGTACACACACACAGTGTACACAATAATTTCAGTATATTTTTTGGTATACCCCTGTGAGCCATTCGGCTCTTGAATCAAGTGCAACCACAACAAACACAAACCCGAACAAGAAACACATCTTAAAGTGACTACTTTGTGTGACTCTGCAAACAGAAAATTCATGAAAAAAACAGCTAAATGTTCCTGAAAAAAGCACCGTACACCAACGCTGTGTGCTAAAAATCCCAGTGGGATGCAATGTCCACGTTGTTGTTGTTGCTGAGTTCAAGGGAGGGAGCAATGGAAAATGAATCTAAATCAACTTAAACTCCAATCCCGCTCTGTGACGTCACTACTCAGCATCACCTCATCGGTGTGAAACGCCAGAGGTGTCCCTTGCTAGTGACGTCATGTCACCAAGGTATTCACCCCTCCCCCATCCACCGCGCTCTTGAACATGACGTCACCTCCGCTTGGGTCACTGCCGATATCGTTCCAGTGGCAATCCTTATTTGGGCAAAGTTACGCCCAGTGACTGGTGGCTCATTAACATAATGTTTCCGTTAAAGCCGTCGCGAGTTTATTACGACGGGTTCAGTGCCCACGCCCCCATCCCTCGACACATGGGCCGGCCTCATTAACATAATTTATTCATATTCTTAGTTTTTTCGGTAAAGTCACGTTGAAGAGAAACAACAAAATAACAAAATATATATAAAAAAAAAATTCTCACGACGTTTCGACCATAGCTCAAACGGTCATCATCAGGTGTGTCGGTTTGCATAAATTTATTTTGAAAACGGCATATTTATTTATTTATATAAAAAAATAACGTTTGCGTCACGCGCAACGATTGGCTGTTTGCCAGGACTAGTCCATCTATTTTTTTGAAAAGAGGAGGGGGGAGACGAAATTTGTTTTTATGTATGCTGTCTGAAAGCCACTGTAAGCGTGAACAATCAATCAAGAACTGAAATGATTTATCAAATCTTTCCAATGATTGCTAAGATAGAATCCATCTTCTCGGTTGAAATTGTCTCTGTGTTTGTATATGTGGATAGCCTCATGAACGAATCTCTCATGGAAGCCAGATGGCTTACAAAGAACCTCCGTCTTGGAAAAGTCAATGGCATGTGAGCCTACTGAATTAGAACAATGATCTGCTACGGCCGAGGTGTTGGTCCTACCGTGTTTAAGGTCTGCTTTATGTTCACGAATGCGGTCCGAGATATGGCGTTTGGTTTCTCCAATGTAACTACTACCACAGAGGCAACTTAGTTTGTAGACACCAGGGTATTGTATGTCCGGAATCACATCTTTTACAGACGGAACCAGATCACGGATTTTATGTAATGTGTTGAAACGGACCTGGATCTTGTGTTTATTCAAGATTTTGGAGATCTTTTTTGTGATCCCAGCAATGTAGGGTAAAGTGATGGTTTTGAAAGGCTCCTCAAGAGGGTTCTTCTTCATGGTTTGAGTGATAGCTTTGCGGATTGTATAGTCGGAGTAACCATTAGCCCTAAGAGCTTGGTGTACGTGCTTGAGTTCACTGCTTATGTGTTCCTGGTCGGATATGCATTGGGCTCTATGATACAGAGTCTTGATGAGAGAATTCTTCTGTGATGGATGGTGGTGGGAATCCGGTTTCAGATAAGCATCCGTATGGGTAGCTTTCCTGTAGACAGAGTGGCTCATTGAACCATCAGGTCTCTTTTTAATTAGGACATCCAAAAAAGGTATCTTGCCATCTATTTCGACTTCCATGGTAAATCTGATGGCTGGGTGTATGGAATTGATGTGGTCGAAGAATTGGTCTAGAGCAGGCCGGCCATGTGGCCAGATGACAAAAGTGTCATCCACGTACCTCTTCCATAAGGTTGGGCGCAGAGTGGCAGTCTGGATGGCGTCAGTCTCAAATTTCTCCATGAAAATGTTAGCTATAACTGGAGAAAGGGGGGAGCCCATTGGGGTGCCCTCAGTTTGTTTGTAGAAAGTTCCATACACCCAGCCATCAGATTTACCATGGAAGTCGAAATAGATGGCAAGATACCTTTTTTGGATGTCCTAATTAAAAAGAGACCTGATGGTTCAATGAGCCACTCTGTCTACAGGAAAGCTACCCATACGGATGCTTATCTGAAACCGGATTCCCACCACCATCCATCACAGAAGAATTCTCTCATCAAGACTCTGTATCATAGAGCCCAATGCATATCCGACCAGGAACACATAAGCAGTGAACTCAAGCACGTACACCAAGCTCTTAGGGCTAATGGTTACTCCGACTATACAATCCGCAAAGCTATCACTCAAACCATGAAGAAGAACCCTCTTGAGGAGCCTTTCAAAACCATCACTTTACCCTACATTGCTGGGATCACAAAAAAGATCTCCAAAATCTTGAATAAACACAAGATCCAGGTCCGTTTCAACACATTACATAAAATCCGTGATCTAGTTCCGTCTGTAAAAGATGTGATTCCGGACATACAATACCCTGGTGTCTACAAACTAAGTTGCCTCTGTGGTAGTAGTTACATTGGAGAAACCAAACGCCATATCTCGGACCGCATTCGTGAACATAAAGCAGACCTTAAACACGGTAGGACCAACACCTCGGCCGTAGCAGATCATTGTTCTAATTCAGTAGGCTCACATGCCATTGACTTTTCCAAGACGGAGGTTCTTTGTAAGCCATCTGGCTTCCATGAGAGATTCGTTCATGAGGCTATCCACATATACAAACACAGAGACAATTTCAACCGAGAAGATGGATTCTATCTTAGCAATCATTGGAAAGATTTGATAAATCATTTCAGTTCTTGATTGATTGTTCACGCTTACAGTGGCTTTCAGACAGCATACATAAAAACAAATTTCGTCTCCCCCCTCCTCTTTTCAAAAAAAAAATAGATGGACTAGTCCTGGCAAACAGCCAATCGTTGCGCGTGACGCAAACGTTATTTTTTTATATAAATAAATAAATATGCCGTTTTCAAAATAAATTTATGCAAACCGACACACCTGATGATGACCGTTTGAGCTATGGTCGAAACGTCGTGAGAATTTTTTTTTATATATATTTTGTTATTTTGTTGTTTCTCTTCAACGTGACTTTACCGAAAAAACTAAGAATATGAATTACTGCAGTCACGAAAGCTTTAAATCAAAATATAATTTATTCAGTTTGGAGAGCCGCTCTTGGGAGGGAAGTGACGTCATACTACTTCCTGCTGTCGCGAGGCAACAGGAAGCTGCCTTGTGCGCGCTTGCACTGAAATCCGACGTGAGAAATTCTCATCGTTGTGGTGGTGGTTGTTGTTGTTGTTTACCAAGGTAGAGCCTCGCTGTCTCTCTCGTAGGGATGTCAGTTGAGTAGCAGCGAGCATGGGAATCGATGTCCAGGGTGGAACTTTACAGCGCGGGGCCTAGCCACGCGGGGCCTTGCCTCCTGCCCTCGCCTGATTGCATTCACTTTAATTATCTCGCTTAAATTTAATTTGTCTTCACCCGGCTCGTCACTTTGTAACTTTGTTTTATTGTAAATATTCACGCAGTTTTTATTTTCTTTTGTTAGCAGGCCAAGCCCGCTTGAGCTGCTATACCGCTCTTGTTATCAGAAGCGACCTGCCCACAACAACACAAGGTGAGGCTTTGTCAACGTGTGTGAATGTTTTGACTTAAAACTTTGGTGACTGCAGGAATTAATATTCTTGGTTCTTTCGGTAAAGTCACGTAGATAGAAAATAAAATTGAAATAACATAATATTTTTTCTTTTTTTAAATGAAGCAAAAACCCCACGACGTTTCTATGGCAACATTAATGTTGAAGATGCGAGGGCTTACAGGAATGTTTATGACATTTGCCCTCTCATTGCGTGCCATGACAGTGCTGTTTGCACAGTCACACATAGTCACTGTAAGATGATTTTCTTGGTCGTGTTTTTGTTTTGTTGCTTGTTGTGGTTGCACCCGATTCAAGAGCCGAATGGCTCATGGGACTATAACCAAAATAAATCAAACTGAAAATCAAAAAACTGAAACCGCGTGATCAATTTGGTGAAGTTTTTCACTGCATCTCCAAATATATATAAAAGGCAAAGTTGTGATTGTGTGTTGTCTGTTCAAAATGTTTAGCGTACTTCCTGACATGCAACAAACTGGAAATTTGCCATGTGGGTACTTTCCAGACTGTACACCGTACAAACATTATACAAATACACTTTTGGTTTTTTTTGGGGGGGGGGGGAGGGGAGCTCAATAATGTATAGATTTTTTGCACGGCAAGTGAGCTGTGACGTCAAATTTGTCACGTGACCCTCGCACGTGGAAGCGAAACTCATTGTAGTGTAGTAGTTAGCGTTGTCTGTGTGTGTCTGTGTGTCTGTGTGCGTGTGTCTGTGTGTGTCTGTGTGTTTGTGTCTGTGTGTGCGTGTGTGTGTCTGTGTGTGTGTCTGTGTGTGTCTGTGTGTGTGTGGAAGAGTAACGCATTGTAGTGTAGCGGTTAGCGCTACGCTACGCTACAAACCCGGCGACCCGGGTTCGATTCCCGCTCACGGCCAACACCAGTGACGATTATGTGAACCGGTCTCGGGCCTCCCCTAGGTCGACTCAGCCTCAAATGAGTACCTGGTGCGGTGTGTAAACATTGCCACTAGGGAGACAAGGCGGTCGGGCGTGGTGCTGGCCACCCACCCCCTCGTGTACCGTTCCGGCCTTCATAGGTGCTCGCTAACAGCACTTGCCCCAACAGTCTGTCAAGGCTATACGGGGGATATTTGTCTTTGTGTCTGTGTGTGTCTGTGTGTGTGTCTGTGTGTGTCTGTGTGTGTGTCTGTGTGTGTCTGTGTGTCTGTGTGCGTGTGTCTGTGTGTGTCTGTGTGTTTGTGTCTGTGTGTTTGTGTCTGTGTGTGTGTGTCTGTGTGTGTGTCCATGTGTGTGTGTCTGTGTGTGTGTACGTGTGTGTGTACGTGTGTGTACGTGTGTGTGTACGTGTGTGTGTACGTGTGTCTGTGTGCGTGTGTCTGTGTGTTTGTGTCTGTGTGTTTGTGTCTGTGTGTGTGTGTGTCTGTGTGTCTGTGTGTGTGTGTCTGTGTGTGTGTCTGTGTGTGTGTGGAAGAGTAACGCATTGTAGTGTAGCGGTTAGCGCTACGCTACGCTACAAATCCGGCGACCCGAGTTCGATTCCCGCTCACGGCCACCACCGGTGACGATTATTTGAACCGCTTCTGGGCCTCCCCTAGGTCGACTCAGCCTCAAACGAGTAACTGTTGTGGTGTGAACATCGCCACTGGGGAGACAAAGGCAGCCGGACGTGGTAGATCCAAGTCCCGGGCGAAGCCGGGTAGTACAGCTAGTCATGAATACGTAAATGAATATAGACGTGTAAGTCACGTGTGACTGTATATATTCATTCCTCCATGGCTCGATACTGACGTGTAGATGGTGTGGATATTCTTATTTTCTGTCTGCAGCTGACGCTGGTCTGATGGAGCAAAGGCAGTCAGCACAGCAGCTGGGTACGACAAGTCAACAATGCGACCAGCGTGCATACAGCACGGATCGGACTGGACATTTGACACAGCACCAGAGAACTTGCACAGGAGAGAAACCCTTCAAGTGCACTGTGTGTGACAAGGCATTTTCAGATTCATCGACTCTTAAAAAACACCAGAGAACACACACAGGAGAGAAACCCTTCAAGTGCACTGTGTGTGGGAAGGCATTGTCACAGTCATCTGCTCTTAAAATTCACCAGAGAACACACACGGGAGAGAAACCCTTCAAGTGCAGTGTGTGTGGGAAGACATTTTCAGATTCATCTGCTCTTAAAACACACCAGAGAACACACACGGGAGAGAAACCTTTCAAGTGCAGTGTGTGTGGGAAGGCATTTTCAGATTCATCTACTCTTAAAAAACACCAGAGAACACACACGGGAGAGAAACCCTTCGAGTACAGTGTGTGGGGGAAGGCATTTTCAGATTCATTTGCTCTTAAAACACACCAGGGAACACACACGGGAGAGAAACCCTTCAAGTGCAGTGTGTGTGGGAAGACTTTTTCAGATTCATCTACTCTTAAAAAACACCAGAGAACACACACGGGAGAGAAACCCTTCGAGTACAGTGTGTGGGGGAAGGCATTTTCAGATTCATTTGCTCTTAAAACACACCAGGGAACACACACGGGAGAGAAACCCTTCAAGTGCAGTGTGTGTGGGAAGACTTTTTCAGATTAATCTACTCTTAAAAAACACCAGAGACCACACACGGGAGAGAAACCCTTCAGGTGCAGTGTGTGTCGGAAGACATTTTCAGGTTAATTTGCTCTTAAAACACACCAGAGAACACACACGGGAGAGAAACCCTTCAAGTGCAGTGTGTGTGGAAAGACATTTTCAGATTCATCTGCTCTTAAAACACACCAGAGAACACACACGGGAGAGAAACCCTTCAAGTGCAGTGTGTGTGGGAAGACATTTTCAGATTCATCTACTACACACCAGAGAACACACACGGGAGAGAAACCCTTCAGGTGCAGTGTGTGTCGGAAGACATTTTCAGGTTCATTTGCTCTTAAAACACACCAGGGAACACACACGGGAGAGAAACCCTTCAAGTGCAGTGTGTGTGGGAAGACATTTTCAGATTCATTTGCTCTAAAAACACACCAGAGAACACACACGGGAGAGAAACCCTTCAAGTGCAGTGTGTGTGGAAAGGCATTTTCACAGTCATTTGCTCTTCAAAGACACCAGAGAACACACACGGGAGAGAAACCCTTCAAATGCACTGTGTGTGGGAAGACTTTTTCAGTTTCATCTGCTCTTAAAACACACCAGAGAACACACACGGGAGAGAAACCCTTCAAGTGCAGTGTGTGTGGGAAGGCATTTTCACGGTCATCTGCTCTTAAAACACACCAGATAACACACACGGGAGAGAAACCCTTCAAGTGCAGTGTGTGTGGGAAGGCATTTTCACGGTCATCTGCTCTTAAAAAACACCAGAGAACACACATGGGAGAGAAACCCTTCAAGTGCAGTGTGTGTGGGAAGGCATTTCCAAATTCATCAAATCTTCAAGTACACCAGAGAACACAGAAGCATCAGAAGATCCACAAGGAGTGGAGTCTGAAATCAGCTTGTGAAAGTCAAAGTGCCGCAAATAGCCCATCCCTCATGAAACACGAACCGGAAGAAAATCCCAGCTTGGACACTTTTAAAGGTATCGAGGTGCAATATGAAGAGGTGATGGTGAAATGTGAAGAAGTGATGGTGAAGAGCGAAGAAGTGAAGGTAAAATGTGAAGATGAAGATTCAACTCCAAAATGGGACCTTCACATCGATGGAGGCAACGTGAAGCAGGAGGTGAATTCTGACTGTGAGGCAGAGCGAGGCAACTCCCAGCAGTTTGTGGAAGTGGAGGTGTGGGTGGACTTCCTCCGAGACAATACAAAGTCAAGTGGAGACCCGGTAGATGTGTAAGCCAGAGACGATGTCGCTCCAATAGATGCACCTTTGTCATGGGTCTTTAATGACAAGAATGTGAAGTTGAACACTCATTTCCTAGGTTCAACCTGCAGAGTAAGGGCGGCCAGTCTTTGTGGACCTGTGGGTTGGGTAGATCTCTCACCCGGAGCGAGAGACAAGCCCCCAAGCATTCACTATGTTCTAATAATTGCATTTACACGGTGCTTGCTTAACCGCCTCAGCAACTCGGAGTTTTGTATCTCGTCTGAAGCACTCGAAGAGCATCCCCAAGTAGCAGCTGCCCCTGTGTGGCACAAGGTGGTGGCCCTGCACCAGCCTGCATGTGGACAAGAGCCTGTCAGTAGGGGGCGATGATTGATGCGTCATCTGAGTTGTGTAGTTTGTAGGCAATCTTGATTCGAAGCTTTTGTGACTGCAGGAATTCACACTCTCTCTCTCTCGTTATTTCGGTAAAGTCACCACGTGGGTAGAAACATAACAGATCACGGCGTTTAGATCACAACACAAGCAATCGTCATCAGGTGGGACAACCACAGCAAGAGAAACTGCTGAAGTAGTAGGCGCCTACTACTTCAGCAGTTTCCTCTTATTGTTGCTGTGCTTGTCCTACCTGATGACGATTGCTTGTGTTGCGATCTAAACGCCGTGACCTATTATTTGTAGTGTAATGTTTAGAATTTGCTACATTTTGACCCAAACGCCAGCATGCAACGGCCTACTCGTTTTGAATGCCGCAATAGTACGTTGTACATACACTTTTGATTTAAAGCTTTCGTGACTGCAGGGATTCATATTCTTGGTTCTTTTGGTAAAGTCACGTAGAAGGGAAACAATAAAATAATACAAATATAAAACAATAGAATTCTCACGACGTTTCGACTGCAGTGAGAATTTTATTGTTTTATATTTTTATTATTTTATTGTTTCCCTTCTACGTGACTTTACCGACAGAACCAAGAATATGTACATACACTGTTAAGCAGACGGTGCGTATTTTTAAAAATAGCTTCTTGTGAATACGATGGAACCTGATCCAGGATATTTCACTGCAGTAATAAAATTGTGTTAATATGCCTGTCAATAATTAAGAATGAATACTTGTCTGATTGTGCGTGTACATGTAAAAAAATTTCTATGAGTGTCAAACATTGATTAAGTGTTCAAATCTAGATCAAGTGATGTTAGGACAAAGTGTGTGTGTGTTTGGAAGTAACCTGTACAGAGAACTCAGGTGAGACACGTTGTTCTTGTGATACAGGTCAAAGGGTACTTTTGTGTTTCACGAAGCGTCTGCCTCTGGAGCAACTCATTGTCTTTGAAATAGGGAGCACGCTCAGATCATTCATCAGTTACAAGGCATACCACTTAAAAGTTACACATAGCGGAGATACATTTTCTACAACACGAAGTAGTTTTGTCTTACGTGTTGACGTAGATATTGTCTAACTAGGACTAGAAATGCTCCTTGATGATTGACGTCTGGATGTTCGTTACCCATCGGTTGAAGCAAACCCCACTGCTGTTGTTGAGACGCTGTGCACCAATAAGGGTCCAACATATTGACGGCCTTCAGGCCAGTAAAGTCACAACATTTGCACATGACGGACGCATTCACGCAAGTACCCCATGCTCCGTTTTGAAGTTTTAAAATGAAGCATCTTTGAATTGTGTTGTGTTTTGAATTAGATGATTTTATTTCTTCATTAAAAGCTTGAATCAATTTACATCTGGAAGGCTTCATTGCAAAGGACATTTCGTGTGAATTTTCTCTCGTCGTTAAGTAGATGGCCTTGCCGGGGGTTCGGTTCGATGCGGACTTTCACCTGTTTGGGATTGCAGGATCGAGATAAGGCGACACGGAGCTGCTGGCCGTCTGCAGATCGATTCCAACGTAATCGAACGTCTGTCCCTGCGCCTCCGTCGTCCATGCAGGGGGTGCGTAGGTTTGCAGCGCCCCCTGCATGAAAACAACGGAAAGTGCAGCGCTCATCACAGATAGATAAAGTTGTGCGCTTATATTTAAAATGTTATTCTTTTATAAGGTGATGTTGAAATCGAAAAGTGTTTGGCCAGGTCATGATTTCAATCAGATTGATTCATTTATTATGAACCACATCTGAGCTTTTGTGGTCCTGTTGAGCTAAAGTTGGAAAAAGTCCGTGACTATAACTTCGCTCAATATTGTAATTGTGTTTCTATTATTTAGTTATTGTTTAATACAAACTACTTCAGATAATGGGTTTCAAGATGTACTTGAATGGCACGTTCGTTATTCCGGTGTTTAATGGCTTGGACGTCATGGCAAATGGCTTCCATCGATGTGGAAGTCAATGGTGGATGATAATTTGACATTTCGGTGTTGATTTGGAGTAGATTGTTTAACTGTTGCATACCGAGAGGTGAAATGCTTTGCCGAGTACCTGAACTGTTTGACCAAGTGAATTCATGAAGAGTTCGATACGAGTCTGAGCGTTAATATTCTTGCGGAACGACAAAGGTCTGATATTTTAAACATTCCTGATCGTACGTTTATTGCGACAATGTTCAAGGGGAACACGTGTGGAGGCGAGTTCCGGGTGAAGTCTCCCCTTACCTGGCAACCATGGTGGCTGTCCGCTGATCGCTCTCGCTCCGTCACAGCTACTAGCTGTAGGGATCGGGACTCTCCATGCTGGCGCTGTTTTAATTCACAGCGCCAAGAGCGGAGAGCCTCATCCCTGCAGTGCCCTCCTGTTGTGCCGCAGCATTTACCGCGTAACGAGGCAGTGTTTTCATGAGCAGTGCGTTCCAGTACACACCCACACGAGCGAACCATGTGCAACAGTGTGCGTACATACAGACACGAACAAACACGCGGGTGCACATACACACACGAGCGCTTACTTGCATACACGGATGAGTGGAGGTGCACGCACGAGTGTGGTCACCACCTGGCTAGCTACACTAGTCACGTGATAACTAGTATACTAAACTATACACTACACTATACACTACTATACACTTATACACTACACTATACACTACACTACTATACACTACACTATGCACTACACTAAACACTTATACACTACACTACTATACACTACACTATACACTTATAGACTAAAATATACACTACTATACACTATACAATACACTATTATACACTACACTATTATACACTACACTATGCACTTATACACTACAATATACACTACAATATCCACTACTATACACTACACTGTACACTACACTATACACTACAATATACACTACACTATACACTACAATATACACTACTATACACTACACTCTACACTACAATATGCACTACACTATACACTACAATATACATACACTATACACTACACTATACACTACTATACACTACACTATACTATACACTACAATATATACTACAATATGTACTACTATACACTACTATACACTACACTATACACTACAATATGTACTACTATACACTACACTACTATACACTACACTATACACTACACAACTATACACTACACTATACACTTATACACTACAATATACACTACAATATACGCTTCAATATACACTACACTATACACTACTATACACTAATATACACTACACTATACACTACTATACACTACACTATACACTACTATACACTACACTACTGTACACTACTATACACTACACTATACACTACACACTCGTACTGTACTAGTATACTACACTATACACTACACTACTATACACTACTATACACTACACTATACACTTATACACTACACTGTACACTACTATACACTACACTATACACAACTATACACTACACTATACACTACTATACACTACACTATACACTACACTACACACTACTATACACTACACACTATACACTACACTAGTGCTGCACACACACTACACTAGTGCTGCACTAGTCCCCAAACTGCAAAGACAAAGGCTCCCCAATGTAGACTGACGCATCCACAGACCCACACGTGGACCCACGGACTCGCACAGAAACCCACGGACTCATCGACTCCCACTGGGCGTGCGCTGTTAGCGAGCACCGGTGAGGGTCGCGATGGAACACCACCAGGGGCTGGTGTGGACAGAACCACGGCTGGCCGCTCGTCTCTCAAATTC
Organism: Petromyzon marinus; assembly: GCF_048934315.1. Lineage (NCBI taxonomy): Eukaryota > Metazoa > Chordata > Hyperoartia > Petromyzontiformes > Petromyzontidae > Petromyzon > Petromyzon marinus. Next base: position 2,778,232 of record NW_027422706.1, on the reverse strand, counting down.
TGATGTTAGCACCCCCACCCACCTCACCACCTCCTTAATTATGGCTGAGTCCACCTAAGTGACGCTCAGGACTGCTTCAGGTAAGGGGCGGACCTTAAATGACGTCACGCGATTTTAGAGGATTTTTGACCCCCCCCCCGCCCCCATCGTCACACGACGTCACAAAGTCAGACCCCTCCCCCTCAAATATGACGTCACAAAGCTCTGCCCCCCTCCGCCCTCCCCCCCCCAAAAAAGGTAAAACATGCTTCAAATCGCTTTAAACTATTGTTGTCATTGTAGTGCGTAGTTAATGTGGCGCTGCATACTGATGTAGGTAGAAAACATTTATTACAAAGTCTTATTAAGTAGAACGTGTTTATATTTATTTAAAGTTGCGCAATTTGATGTGACGTCACTTTTCTCAAACCCCCCCCCCCCCTTGTCACACATCGTCACAAACGTCTGACCCCCCCCCCCCCCTAGGTGCGTGACGTCATTCACGGACGGCCCCTAATTGTCGCTGGCATTGGCCGTGAGCGAGAATGGTGCAGCGCCGCTAACCGCTACGCCGTGATGGTGCCCTTACCTGCATGAACGGAGACGCGGTCAGACGATGGGTGAGCCGTTGGTGCGGGCAGGACGAGTGATCTCGGGCGTACCTCCTGACGTGGAAGGCGAGGGAGGTCGGAGTGCGCGTGTGAAGAGAGACGGCAAGGGGCGGGAGGAGAGGGGGGCCATCGGACTGAGCGGAAGCAGGAGGACGAGGGCAGGAGAGGCAGCGGAGCCGTGGAGGAGTCTGGGCGCGCTTGATGGTGAAAGTTGACGTGGACGCACGCTGCGGAAGAGAAGAAAATCTTCACGCTCGGCGCCACACACAGCCAGACGTAGCTCACCTCATCCGTCTTGCTGACGATGTGAAGGACGACTAGACTCTGATTGTCTTGTAGCTCTGTGGAAAGAAGGAGAGGTGTCTTGGGTCCAACAAGGCCCTCTGCCACCGGTGTGGGCGGGGGGGTACCCTAGTGGAGGGCTGAGCGTGGGAGTGAGTCGAGGGGAGGGTGAGTGGTGGTTGACATGAATTTGAATTCTTATACATGCTATGTATTGTAACGTTTATTGTCGTATGGGTTTACATATGGTAGAACATATAGGCTATTAGACGAGGACCAATTCAGTGCTAACATCGTTAACACGGACCCAAAGCGTCATCAGGGACCAACATCGTCAACAGGGATGCTCGCCTTGTCAATAGAGACCCACATCAAAAGGGACGCGCTCACCTCTTTAATCCGGACCCATATCTTCAATCGGGACCCATATCATCAACAGTGACCCACAACATGAATATGGACACTCACCTCGTCAGTAGGGACCCACATCGTCAACAGTGACCCACAACATGAATATGGACACGTTTTTGTTTTGTTGCGGTTGCACCCGAGTCAAGGGCCGCACGGCTCACAGGGCTATACACCTGACACGTGAAACTTAAATTAAACTGAAGACGACGTCTCGCCAGCATGCATCTATCCTCCACGCGTGGCTTCTGTCACGCGGCTTCCACGATTTCGCCTGAGAGTCTCCCGCCGCGTGCCCCCATAGGTCTTCTCCATCGGTCGCTCGACTCACGTAGACCATTCATCCGCGTGGTCCACGTGGTCAAAGAAGAAGTTGGTACCAGCCAAGACAGCACAACGCCAGTAACACAGACTCATGTTAATGGTCGATAAGAGTGAAGTACAGTACGTCATAACCCACTCATTTCAAATGCTTGCCACATTATTCGTTGCTATTGGTCACCTAAAGAACTTGGAATTGCTAATGCTGTGCCACCTCAGGTTCTAAGGCAAAGTGAAATGTCTGCTCTGGGCCGGTCAAGGACACCATTTCTGGGATGAAACTATCACATTCACGACACGTGATAAAGCATAAAAGCGGTATGCACTGCTGTAACCTTAGCAGGTACCACCACAGTCAGTATGCACTGTTGTAGTGAAAGCAGGTACCACCACAGTATGCCCTGCTGTAGTGAAAGTAGGTACCACTAGTCAGTATACCTGCTGTAATCATAGCAGGTACCACCACAGCCAGTATGCACTGCTGTTATAATAGCATAAAAAATATAACGATACTATCATAGAATGTTAACTAAACGAGCATACATTTTTAACTAATTTAGGATAAACATTAAACTTAATGAGTATGGATAAATGTACCGCATTAGCATACAGATTAAAATTAATTAGCATACCAAAATTTGCATAGGACAACCGTTGACCAATCGCTGCGCACCATCGCCCGAGACGCTCCCAGGTTTGCCTCTCGACCAATCGGATCGCTGGCCCTCCCCCCCTCCCCACTTTGGCACGCGGCGACCAATCAGATCGCGGGAAGGACGCTACCATTTTTAATGCCCTACGCTGAACGCCGCGCGCCCATGTGCGTGTGAGTGTTTAGTTTTAATTATTTTAATCATTAAAGTTCGCGAGTGTCAAGGTAAGCTACGTTGACTTTGTTTTTTAAAGCATTTTCTCAAGAGAACCGTTGTTGTTGCTGCTGCGGCTGTTGTTGTGAAAGGCCCGGTACACCCTGAGGCCTTGCCTAGACTAGGACAGCCTTGATGTCACGTGGGTCCACACTCTTTGTGTCTTTCGGTAAAGTCACGTTAAGTTTAATTTAAAATTTTAATTAAGTTGATTGAAACTTATACCTACGTATTTTTTTATAAATGAATATTTTTATAATTTAAATTAAGTTTATTTTATGTTATACCTACGTTAAATTAAATTTTGTAATAAATTAAATTTCATTTAAATTTATTTTATTTCATACCTATGTAAAATAAAATTGAAAATTTTAATAAATTAAATTTATTTAAATTAATTTTATTTTCTACCTACGTTAAATTACATTTTTAATAAATTAAATTTATTTTATTTAAATTTATTTTATACCTACGTTACATTTTTTATAAATCATTTTTTAATTTATTTTATTTTATACCTACGTTAAATTAAATGTTTTAATAAATTTAATTTATTTTATTTAAATTGCATTTATTTTATTTAATACCAACGTTTAATTTTTAAAATAAATAACATTTTATTTAAATTAATTTTATTTTATACCTACGTTAAATTAAATTTTTAATAAATTAAATTATTTTATTTAAATACTTTTTTTAATAAATTACATTTATTTTATTTAAATTACATTTATTTTATACCTACGTTAAATTAAATTGTTTTAATCAAATTTATTTTACATGTACAGTCATTTTAACTGCTCTGACTGCTACAAGCTAAGTGAGGCCTGGAAGCATATTATTAAGTAATACATTTTACAATTGCTTATAGAGGAACCCCATACTAATGAACTGACTACGTATCTATATAATTAAAAGACCGCATGCAGATATCGCAAAAGCGGACCCCGTTGTCAATGATATAATTCGATGTACATACAGCAGTTGCTGTATGTTGCTGTATGTACATTAAAATTACACCGATTGTAATACGTCACCAAAGACGACACAATTTTAATTTGACCCCCGGGTCTGATCGCGTTAACTGTGCAGGTGGCGGGTCGAGAGGTGACTTGCACGTGTGTGCAGCTTGTTGAATATTGACGTGCGATGACTTGTGGAGAGGGAGAATGATGATGATGGCGATGCAAGTCTTGAAGTCTGACGCTGTTCTCCGAGTCGTGTAGCCGACCGCGTGCCACTTTGGGGATTGCGTAATGTCATTTTAGTTTCCTCTGTGGAACTTTTTATTTTGTTGATCCTAACGATGTAACTAACGTAGGGCGGGCTTGGGAGCGGCGTTGACGATGTGTTTTGGCGTTGCACCAACCAGTACCTTTGCATTCAGAAGTTGGAGGTGCTTTGATTGTTACAGCGAGAGGTGGAATCATCACCGCCATCGTCATGGGTTTAAGTGGGCACGGAGCCCGTCAAGGGAATGGGTAGGTAGAGGAATGGGGTTGGAGAGTATACACAACTTGCATTTCTAGTAATTTCAACAATATATGGGCATGCACATCATTAACAGTATCCTGATTGATGAGCAAAACAAAATCGCAATTTAATCGTGAATCTATTGTCATAAATGAGTCTGAAATATGAATAGTCATGCTCAAAACTGCATTCCTATTATAAAAAAATCATTGTACCCCCATTCATGATGACAATTCCAATATGGTCATTATGATGCTCAGAATTACACTTATATTCTCAGAATCATGAACATTTATTAAAACAGCAGTGTGCTCAAAATGCTCATTTAACAATTTCAACATGTACACAATCAATTCCAAGATTCTAATCAAAGTAAGTCCTATGTATCGTGGTGTTTTCATGCTTATACATTATTGCGCGCCCCCCCAAAAAAATATACAAAAGTCTATTTTTATAATGTTTGCACGGTGTACAGTCTGGAAATTACCCACATGGCAAATTTCCAGCTTGGTGCGTGTCGGGAAGTACGCTAAACATTTTGAACAGACGCACACATTCACAACTTTGCCTTTGGTATATATGGAGATTAGTAATAAATTGTTAATTTAACTACTTTCAAGTTGACGGATTGGAAATAGGAATAGCACTGGCTCACCACGGGGCTTATCGCGTGGTATCTGGGCACTTTATTTGAAACGTAAACCCCACAGTTTGTGAGTACAATTCCTCGCAAGTTGCGTCCACAGAGACAGACAGACAATGAGGTTTCTAGGTAAGAGTAAGAAATTAATCTACGTGTCGAGGAGAGACGAGAGAGCCAAGAGGTCACCTCGGGAGACGGGGCGACGCGTCAACCTTAGTCATGTGACTGAAGGAGTGTGGGCATGCCGTGCGTACGTGTGTGTGTACCGTGTTGGTGTGGGCTACTCCAGAAACAACGAAAAGCCACTACGGGTGGCCACGTGGAATGTTCGAACGCTCACTGCAGAGGAGAGGCTGCCACTCCTCTGTCGGGAGCTGGACCGGTACCGCCTGGATCTATGTGGCATTCAGGAGGTCCGGTGGACCGGCTCTGGCTCCTGCCACCATGAGGGGTGGACAGTCCTCTACTCGGGGCAGCAGACTGCCAAACAACAGGGTGTGGGTCTTCTTTTGAACAAAAGAATGAAGGGGGCGTGGGAGCGTGGCGGTGAGGTGTGGGAAGCTGTAAGCCCCAGGCTACTTTGGGCTCGCCTTCCCATCAACCGGAGGCGAGGAATGGTGGTCATGGTTACTTATGCCCCCACCGAAGATGAACATCCGTGGAGGGATGCAGGCAAAGCCGATGAGTCAGATGCCTTCTATGACCTCCTGTCACAGGTGCTGGCTAAAGTGGCCCCTCGGGATAGAGTCATCATGTTGGGTGACTTCAATGCCCGAGTTGGTCATGATACTGGCACCTGGTCTGGAGTGATTGGAGGGCATGGGCCAGATCAGCTCAATAACAACGGTAGGAGGCTGCTAGATTTTTGTGCAGCCCATGAGCTTGTAATTACCAACACGCTGTTCCGGCATCGGCGCATCCACACAACATCATGGATGCATGCCGGGTCCAAGCAAGAACATCTGCTGGACTACATAGTGACGGACCAGCGAATGCGAGCCCATGTCCTTGACACCAGGACCTACCGTGGAGCTGATCTGCCCACTGACCATCGTCTAGTCATCTGTAAGATGCGCCTGCCATTCTTCCACTCCGGTGGTGGGTGTACACCCAGGACCCCATTCCAACCTAAAGTGGCCTGGTCTCAGTTATCTGATGAAAGTTGCAAGCGAGAATTTCATCATCGCTTGTGGCTGGGATTAGCATCGTCCCCGACTCCTCCTGATGTCGAGGGTAAATGGGCGAGGTTTAGGACTGTGACTCATGCAGCTGCAATGGCTGCTTTGGGAACGCGGTCCAGACCTCCCCAGACACCCTGGATGACAGAGGAGTTGTTCAGGATGGTTGAGAAAAAGCGACAGGCCCACTGTCATCGGCTACAGAATCCCACGTCAGAGAATGAGGAGGCTTACCGCAGCCTTCGCTCGGAGGTTCGGAGAGCCGTGAGGCGCTGCAAGGATGGGTGGTGGTCGCGGGTTGCTGAGGAGATGGAGTCTGCCTCAGTGGCCCGTGATCACAAATCTCTATTTAACTCCATCAAAAAAGTAACCTGCAGCGCCACACCTATTACCATCATTAGGGGAAAAAACGGTGATCCAATTTCCGACCCCCAGGAACAGGTTCGCAGATTTGCTGAGCATTTCTGTGAGGTCCTGGGGGAGGGAAAATCCCTCAGCCAGGAAAACATCGCGGCACAAAGTGAGGATGACCCTGCTGAGGCTGCGGTGCCTCAAATATTGGATGAAGTCACCCCCTGTGAGTGGCTGGCTGAGGTGCCATCTGCTGAGGAAGTATTGAAGGCGATCCGGAGTCTGAGACCAGGAAAGGCAGCGGGCAGAGATGATCTCCCAAGCGAAATGCTGAGGGAGGGTGGCGTTTGTGCACAGACTGCCCTATATGACATCATAACAACAGTCTGGACCACTGGACGGGTTCCGCAGGATTGGAAGGATGCCCTGGTGGTCCCCCTTTTTAAGAAGGGGGACCGCACAGACTGTAACAACTACAGGGGCATCTCACTCCTCAGTGTGCCGGGAAAGGTCCTGGCAAGGATTATTCAGCATCGCCTTGCCAGGCACGCTGAGGAGAGGCTTGCGGAGCCCCAATGCGGTTTCAGGAAAGGGCGGTCCTGCACAGATGCCATATTTTCTGTCCGTCTGCTACAGCAGAGGTGTAGGGAATTCCAACAAGACCTACATCTCTGCTTTATTGACCTGGTCAAGGCCTATGATACCATCAGTAGGCCTGGGCTCTGGGTCGTTCTTCGTGCTTTTGGAGTACCTGACCCTCTGCTCACGATCATTAAGGACCTTCATGATGGTGAGCGGGCCCGGGTAAAACTACGTGGCCGGGAGTCAGAGCCATTCCCTGTACACCTTGGGGTGCGACAGGGATGTCCTCTGGCTCCCACATTATTTAACATCTATTTTGACCACGTAGTTCGTGAAGCCTTCAATAGCTGTACCGGGGGAATCTCCATATGGTACAGATATAATGGGAGGCTAATCGATGCCCGGGTGCGGTCAAGGGATGGCTCCCTATTGCTCAACCACGTTATGTATGCTGATGACTTGGTAATAGCTGCTCAGTCAGAGGAGGAGTTGGAGACGCTGCTGCTGAGACTGGAGCATGCCACTAAGAGGTGGGGCCTTACCATCAGCGCCACCAAAACTAAGCACCTGCCTGGGTATTTTGTACCATCGGACACTCCACCCCCACAACTCCCAATCGGTGATGGGGCAGTTGTGGAGAGAGTGGAGAGTTTCCCATACCTGGGCAGTGTGCTTATGACTGGCTCCAGTTTAACAGCAGAGGTCTCACTCCGAATCAGTCGAGCGGCAATATCTTTTCATCGGTTGCGTAACGCTGTGTGGAAGCTACCTGGTCTGTCGCTCCGCACTAAGCTTCAGGTCTTCTCGGCCACGGTCATTCCCTCCCTTCTCTATGCTTGCGAAACGTGGACCCCCCTAATGGAACATCTTCGCCGATTAGAAACATTTAGGCTGGCCTGCCTACGATCCATCCTGGGTTTAACCAGACTGGATTGTGTGAGGAGCTCACAAATCCTTGAAAGATCTGGGCAGGGTCCCATCGGTGAGCTCCTCCGGCAGGCAAGGCTGCGATGGCTGGGTCATGTAGCCCGCATGCCCAGCCACCGCATGCCGAAACAGCTTTTGTTTGGCCGGATTGAGGGGGCTAAGCGGGCGCGGCACGGGCTAGAGAAGAGATGGAGTGATGTGGTACAGGAGGACGTGGAGCTGAGTGGACTTGCCGATGACTGGTACCAGCGGTGTCAAGATCGGCCTCTGTGGAGGAGGCTCGTGAAGGATGCTACTGGGCAGTTGGAGGCAGTCGCCCTCCAACAACAACGGAGGGCGGAGGAGCGACGCTCACAACAGCGAGCGGAGCGCCGGGTGGCTAAAGCACAGCAGGTTGGCACAGTAGGGGGCACAGGTGGTGCATCAGCCAGTCATCTCAGTCAGTCGTCCCGTGGCACCTGGGTCTGCCCCGTGACCTCCTGCCAGCGGGCGTTCGACACTTCACGTGGCCTCAGGGTGCACATAGCCTGGCACAAGCATCGTGGTGACGTCACCGCCACTTAGTGGCGAATGGCGGTTGTTGTTGTTGTTGTTGGTGTGTGTACTGTGCGTGTGTGTGTACTGTGCGTGTGTGTGTGTACCGTGTGTGTGTGTGTACTGTGTGTGTGTGTACTGTGCGTGTGTGTGTACTGTGCGTGTGTCGTGTGTGTGTGTACCGTGTGTGTACTGTGCGTGTGTGTGTACTGTGCGTGTGTACTGTGCATGTGTGTGTACCGTGTGTGTGTGTGTACCGTGCGTGTGTGTACTGTGCGTGTGTGTGTGTACTGTGTGTGTGTACTGTGCCTGCGTGTGTACTGTGTGTGTGTACTGTGCGTGTGTGTGTATTGTGTGTGTGTGTACCGTGTGTGTGTACACTGTGTGTGTGTGTACCGTGTGTGTGTAACGTGTGTGGCGGTAGTCTAGCGGTTAGTGCGCTGCTCTACAAACATGACGACCCCAGTTTGATTCCCGCTCACAGCCAACACCCAGTGACGATTCTTTAGGATATGTTTTTCAAACGAACAGTTGTTTGGGTTGCGTTGTGTTCATTAAAGTTACTTGCAATTCAAATACAGGTGTGTTTTTGGTGGTTGTGATGCCAGACGATAACATTGTGAGGAGCAATGCCTGAATCCTTACCCTTGGGGTTCCTCTAGAAATGGCAAAAAGTCACTGAGAGTGGCCACGTGGAGGAGAGGCTGCTACTCTGTACAGAGCTGGACCGGTACCGCCTGGATCTCTGTGGCATTCAGGAGATCCAGTGGACCGGCTCTGACTCCAATCATCATGAGGGGTGCAGAGTCCTCCACTCGGGGCAGGAGACTGCCAAACAACAAGGAGTGGCTCTTATTCTGAAAAAAAGAATGAAGGCGGCGTGGGAAGGTGGCGGCGAGGTGTGGGAAGCTGTAAGCCCCAGGCTACTTTGGGCTCGCCTCCCCATCAACAGGAGGCAGAGAATGGTGGTGGTGGTGGCTGCTTACGCCCCCACCGAAGACGAACATCAGTGGAGGGATGGAGGCAAGCCCGTGGATTCAGATTCCTTCTATGACCTCCTGTCACAGGTGTTAGCTAAAAGTGGCCCCTCGGGATAGAGTCATCCTGTTGGGTGACTTCAATGCCCGACTTAGTCATGATGCTGGCACCTGGTCTGGAGCGATTGGAAGGCATGGGCCAGATCAACTCAATAACAACGGTAGGAGGCTGTTAGACTTATGTGCAGCCTGTGGGCTTGTCATTGCCAACACGCTGTTCTGGCATCTGTGCATCCAGACAACATCGTGGATTCACGCCGGGTCCAAGCAAGAACATCCGCTGGACTATATAGCAGTGGACCAGCGAATGCAGGCCCATGTCCTTGACACCAGAACCTACAGTGCTGCTGACCTCACTGACCATTAGCATTTCATATGTAAGATCTGTGGGCTGGGTAAATCTGTGAGCAGGAGCGAGGGACAATTAAGCTCCCAAGCATTCACTACGTTATAAACAACATATTTGCACTCATAAGTCGCTTGCCTAATTGCCTCAGCAACTCGGTGTTTCGTATCAAAACTCAACTCAAACAATCGAAGGGTGCCCCCTAAGTGGCAGCTGCCCCTGTGTGGCACAAGGTGGCCCTGCACCGGCCTGCACGTGGCATGAGTCTGTCATTAGGGGGCGATCATTGACGCGTCATCTACGTTGTGGAGTTTCCGGATAATGTTTTGGAATTAACCACAATTTTGACGGTGACATCAACATGCAATGACCTGTGCGTTGTGAGTGACACAATACTCTGTTTTACATCCGCTGTGAAGCAGACAGCGCATATTGTGGTGAATGTTACTGGGGTAGCCAGGTGTGCCTGTCGGATTTGAACTTTGAACCTCTGCAACAAATAGAGAATGTGCTACCATATTCCTGGTTCTTTCGGTAAAGTCACGTAGATAGAAAAAAAAAATGTACAAAATAAAATATTAAAAAAATTAAAAAATACAATTTTTTTTAAATAAATTGATAAGATGCCATGGGTCGACTGACTCAGATGACTGGCCAATGCACCGACTTTGCCCCCCACTACCCACACACACACAGTGTACGTACACGTACACACACAGTGTGTACGTGTACGTACACACAGTGTGTACGTGTACGTACACAGTGTATACACACAGTGTGTACGTACTGAGCAGATGAAGGTGGCCAGACATGATTCTAGACACGCCACCGCCTGTTTACCCAGTGACAGTGTACAGTTTGTGTTTGCAGTAACGTCTATTAACTCTGTTGAACACGGAGGTTATATCATAACAATAGTTTACTTTTGTTTTCCTCTGGAACTCTTTATAATAATGGAAACAAGAAGTTAACAGCACACACACATTCAGCTGAAGTCGGAACTGTTCATCCCAGCATTCAAGGACATCTGAGCCTGGATTGACACCTCTGCCTAACACAAATACTATTTTTTTCAACACCCTTTGCTATGTCAGCTGAATATAGCTCTCATAAATATTCCTTTTGTAGCCAGACAGCCGAAATTGTGTGCTCGGAGTTTTTGGTGAACATTCATTTTGAATATACGAGGGCTTCCAGGCATGTTTATAACCATTTGCCCTCTCATTGTGTGCCATAACAGCCCTGTGATGAATTTGGGACACTTTTTCACTACATCATGAATATATGAATATAGACGTGTAAGTCACATGTGACTTTATATGCATTCCTCTGTGCCTCGATACTGTCGTGTAGATGGTATGGATATTATTTTTTTCTGTCTGCAGCTGACGCTGGTCTGATGGAGCAAAGGCAGTCAGCACAGCAGCTCGGTAGGACAAGGCAACAATGCGACCAGCGTGCATACAGCACGGATCGTACTGGAGATTTCACATGGCACCAGAGAACTCACACAGGAGAGAAACCCTTCAAGTGCAGTGTGTGTGGGGAGGCATTTGCACGTTCATTTACTCTTGTAGAACACCAGAGAACACACACAGGAGAGAAACCCTTCAAGTGCACTGTGTGTGGGAAGGTGTTTGCACATTCATCTACTCTTGGAACACACCAGAGAACACACACGGGAGAGAAACCCTTCAAGTGCAGTGTTTGTGGGAAGGCATTTACACAGTCATCTGTTCTTGTAGAACACCAGAGAACACACACGGGAGAGAAACCCTTCAAGTGCAGTGTGTGTGGGAAGGCGTTTGCACAGTCATCTGCTCTTGTAACACACCAGAGAACACACACAGGAGAGAAACCCTTCAAGTGCAGTGTGTGTAACAAGGCATTTGCACGGTCATCTGCTCTTAAAATACACCAGAGAACACACACAGGAGAGAAACCCTTCAAGTGCAGTGTGTGTGGGAAGGCGTTTGCACGTTCATCTACTCTTGTAACACACCAGAGAACACACACGGGAGAGAAACCCTTCAGGTGCACTCTGTGCAGGAAGGCGTTTTCACAGCAACCACATCTTCAAGTACACCAGAGAACACGGAAGCATCTGAAGATCCACAAGGAGTGGAGTCTGAAATCAGCTTGTGTAAGTCAAAGTGCCGCAATGAGTCCATCCCTCATGAAACAAGAACCGGAAGAAAATCCCAGCTTGGACACTTTTAAAGGTATCGAGGTGAAATATGAAGAGGTGATGGTGAAGAGGGAAGAAGTGATGGTGAAGAGCGAAAAAGTGAAGGTGAAATGTGAAGAAGTGATGGTGAAGAGCGAAGAAGTGAAGGTAAAATGTGAAGATGAAGATTCAACTCCAAAATTGGACCTTCACATAAATGGAGGCAACGTGAAGCAGGAGGAGAATTCTGACTGAGGCAGAGCGAGGCAACTCCCAGCATTTTGTGGAAGTGGAGGTGTGGGTGGACTTCCGAGACAATACAAAGTCAAGTGGAGACCCGGTAGATGTGTAAGCCAGAGACGATGTCGCTACAATAGATGCACCTTTGTCACAATCCTTTAATGACAAGAATGTGAAGTTGAACACTCAGCTCCTAGGTTCAACCTGCAGAGTAAGAGCGGCCAGTCTTTGTGGACCTGTGGGTTGGGTCAATCTCTCACCAGGAGCGAGAGCCAATAAGCTCCCAAGCATTCACAATGTTCTCATAATAATTGCTTTTACGCGTTGCTTGTTTAATTGCCTCGGCAACTCTGAGTTTCGTGTTTCGTCTGAGACTCTCGAAGAGCATCCCCAAGTAGCAGCTGCCCCTGTGTGGCACAGGGTGGTGGCCCTGCACCGGCCTGCATGTGGACAAGAGCCTGTCAGTAGGGGGCGATGATTGATGCGTCATCTCGGTTGTGTAGTTTGTAGGCAATCTTGATTTGAAGCTTTTGTGACTGCAGGAATCCACACTGTCTAATTATTTCGGTAGAGTCATCACGTGGGTAGAAACATAACAGATCACGGCGTTTAGATCACAACACGAACAATCGTCATCAGGTGGGACAACCACAGCAGCAAGAAGACAACTGCTGAAGTAGTAGGTGCCTACTTCAGCAGTTTTGTCGTCTTGCTGCTGTGGTTGTCTCACCTGATAACAATTGCTTGTGTTGCGATCTAAACTCCGTTATCTATTATTTGTAGCTAATGTTTATAATTTGCTACATTTTGACCCAGATGCCAGCATGCAATGGCCTACTTTTGAATGACACTACAATAGTACGTTGTACATACACTGTTAAGCAGGCGGTGCGTATTTTAAAAATAGCTTCTTGTTAATACGATGTAACCTGATGCAGTATATTTCACTGCAGTAATTAAATTTTGTTAATATGCCTGTCAATAATTACGAATGAATACTTGTCTGTGCGTATTTTAAATGTTATTCTTTTATAAGGTGATGTTGATATCGAAAACTGACACATAACCGGCGTGCCATTAATAGGAAATTAACTCTGCTTATTGGAATCAATGTATTCATATATGTTGATAAACTGTTTTCAAGCAGATTTTGTCTCTAACGGCGAATACAGGGACCACGTGATTGTTTAAAAATGTATTTGATTATAACTATAATTGCCTACAATTCGCCATGTGTAGCTTATTTAGACTATAATTTATTCACTACCCAAAATGTATTTACTTGAAAACATAGAGCTGATATTTGTAAGCAATGTCTGTTATTTATACGTTTGAAAAAAAATATTTGCACATATTTAACTTGTTCAGATACAAGGTGAATTCACAAGGCTTTGTAAAAAATCCAATATTTCAGAATTTTGCCTTAACAGAGAATATTTTTTAAAAGGTTGGTAAAAATAAAGATTCAGAAGTATATATTGTGCCGTGTCTACAATTTTACTGTAAAGTGGAATTGGTAAAAACAATTGATGGTTCAATGAGCCACTCTGTCTACGGGAAAGCTACCCATACGGATGCTTATCTGAAACCGGATTCCCACCACCATCCATCCCAGAAGAATTCCCTCATCAAGATTCTGCACTATAGAGCCCAATGCATATCCGACCAGGAACACATAGCCAGTGAACTCAAGCATGTACACCAAGCTCTTACAATCCGCAAAGCTATTACTCCAACCATGAAGAAGGACCCTCTTGAGGAGCATTTCAAAACCATCACTTTGCCCTACATTGCGGGGATCACAAAAAAATCTCCAAAATCTTGAATAAACACAAGATCCAGGTCCGATTCAACACATTACATAAAATCCGTGATCTGGTCCCGTCTGTAAAAGATGTGATTCCGGACATACAGTACCCTGGCGTCTACAAATTAAGTTGCCTCTGTGGTAGTAGTTACATTGGAGAAACCAAATTACATGTCTCGGACCTCATTCGTGAACAGAATGCAGACCTAAAACACGGTAGGACCAACACCTCGGCCGTGGCAGATCACTGTTATAATTCAGTAGGCTCACATGACATTGACTTCTCCAAGACAGAGGTTCTTTGCAATCCATCTGGCTACCATGAGAGATTCGTTCATGAGGCCATCCACATATACACAGAGACAATTTCAACCGAGAGGAAGAAATTGTGGCTTAGCAATCATTGGAAGGATTTGATAAACCATTTCGGGTCTTAATTGATTGTTCACGCTTACGGTGGCTTTCAGACCGCATTCCATTATTTTCATCTCCCCCCACCTCTATTCCGAACATAGATGGACTTGTCCATCTGAACAAACTGTCAAATCGCTCTCCGTGGTGCTAACGTTAAAAAAGCCCGCCACTTTTTTCAAAATTTCTTGCTGTGGTTTTCACACCTGACGTCGATTGCTTCTCGTGTTGCAGTCGAAACGTCGTGATAATTTTATTGTTTTATATTTTTATTATTTGATTGTTTCCCTTCTACGTGGTGGTGACTTTACCGAAAGAACCAAGAACATGAATTCCTCGCAGTCACGAAGCTTTAAATGAACATTTATTATTACTTCGTTAACATCTTTCACTTTCGCACGCCGCTAATTTTTCGCGACAAGAGGTTTCATTACCACAGGTGACACGTGCAGTGGGTCCAAGACGAGGCGAGACGGTTCGCTGGAGGCAACACATTTATTCAACAAGGGAACCACAGCACAGAGGGGTGACGACCCCTCACAGCCGATAACCTCAGGAGGCAGTCCCTCCACACTACGGTGCCCTTACTCTGGTTCTAGCGCTAACCCTACACTGGTTATGTCTGAACCCGACCCTAGCCAGGGTCACAGGGCTCTTCGCTTCAGGGTCTTCAGGGTCTTCAGGGTCTTCAGGGTAGCGCTCAGAGACTTCTTCAGAGCTTCAGGTGGACGAGGACCGCCAAACCCGTTCAGGGGTCCGGCTTTTATCCCCGTTCCAGGGTCTCTCCGCCCCTGGCCAAGCCTTCTGGAACTCTCTAGGGGGCCCTGGAACATCCCCCCCCCACCCCCCCTGGGGTCTGGGGGCCCTGTTCGTCACACCTGGTCTGTACACCACCCCCTGTTGACGCATGTCCGCTATTACAGGTCAGCTCCCGTGGTAATACACATACAGCCCAACAATGGCGCTACATCATCCCCCCCCCCCCCCCCCGTAGCATCCAGCCGTCTGCTACGTTCACAGGAAGCCCTAGACGCATGCACGAATATGCTCAAGGTGCCATGTCATACGTTTGAGCGTATGGATGTCCCCGACTTATTTATTACCTTTACATGTAATCCAACTTGGCCTGAGATAAAACAAAAATAATAATAACTTTCATTCGGCCAGACACCCAGCCGTCGATACGACTTCACAGCCAGGGTGTTCAGACAAAAGCAAGTCAAATTCATCGAGAGCATTCACTGAGAGTCGTGTTTTTTGGAGAAACAAGATGCTGGATGTACTCAACTGAGTGGCAGAAACGAGGACTTCCACATCATAGGGGTTTCCCCTTTTTTTGTGGCAACAAAACTGAAACCTTTTGGCGTCCTCTGGTCGAGCACCAATTGGGTCGAGGCTCTCAAGAAAGCCGTCCCTTGGTGTGGAACAAGCGGTTTCAAGGACAATGCCACATATATATTATCATAGTGCGTGATTTTTTGTTTGCATTTTGACTGCAGGTATTGTGGTTAATGCTGTAATATGAATCCTTGTAAAAAGGTTTCAGTTTTGTTGCCAGAAAAAAAAGGGGAAAAACCCCTTATATTTTGGTACTGCCAAAGGAGGTCTAATGATGTAGATGACTT
The DNA here is from genome assembly GCF_048934315.1 of Petromyzon marinus. Taxonomy (NCBI): domain Eukaryota; kingdom Metazoa; phylum Chordata; class Hyperoartia; order Petromyzontiformes; family Petromyzontidae; genus Petromyzon; species Petromyzon marinus. Next base: position 2,762,444 of record NW_027422706.1, on the reverse strand, counting down.
CCCCACGCTCATATTTTAATCTGGCTGAAAGAAAAAAATCATCCAATCCAAATCGATGTTATATCTGTCGAGTTTCCAAATCCAGAGGAAGACCCACCACCCAGCCCCACCTCACCACCCTACACCTCACCACCAAGCCCCTCCTCACCACCCTACACCTCACCACCCAGCCCCTCCTCACCACCCTACACCTCACCACCCAGCCCCTCCTCACCACCCTACACCTCATCTGCTCCTCCTCACCCTGCATCTCCCCTCCAGCTGGTGTATCTCAGCCATGATGTCGTCTATCTGCTTGAGAATCTGGCACTCCTCCACCCTCTTGAGACTCGCCACCCTCTCCTCCTCCTCCTCCTCGACCTCGTCGCCCGACTTGCAGTCGCCATCATCGGCTGCACTGCGTGATCTCCGTAGTCCCCTCCTCCTCCTCCTCTTCTTCTTCTTCCTCCTCCTCGTCTTCCTCTCCTCCTCCTTCTCCTCCTCCTCGTTGTCCGCCGCCTCCTCCTCGTCTCGTGCTCTGTCGACGCCCGGCTGCAGGCGGCTGGCGCGAAACTTCAGCAGCAGCCTGCGGACACCCCCCGGAGACTCCACCACCTCCTCCTCCTCGTCCCTCCGCTCCTTCACCTCGTCACCCTCCACCACCACCTCCCCCTCCTCCTCCTCGTCGTCCGTCCGCTCCTTCACCTCGTCACCCTCCACCACCACCTCCCCCTCCTCCTCCTCGTCCCTCCGCTCCTTCGCCTCGTCACCCTCCACCACCACCTCCTCCTCCTCGTCCCTCCGCTCCTTCACCTCGTTACCCTCCACCACCACCTCCCCCTCCTCCTCCTCGTCGTCCCTCCGCTCCTTCACCTCGTCATCCACCACCACCTCCTCGTCCCTCCGCTCCTTCGCCTCGTCACCCTCCACCACCACCTTCTCCTCATCCCTCCGCTCCTTCACCTCGTTGCCCTCCACCACCACTTCCCCCTCCTCCTCCTCCTCGTCGTCCCTCCGCTCCTTCACCTCGTCATCCTCCACCACCACCTCCCCCTCCTCCTCCTCATCGTCCCTCCGCTCCTTCACCTCGTCACCCTCCACCACCACCTCCCCCTCCTCCTCCTCGTCGTCCCTCCGCTCCTTCGCCTCGTCCCCCTCCACCACCTCCTCCGGCGATGACGATGACGATGATGAAGACGACGACGACGACGATGCGTCCGAGAACGACCAACAGCTGGACGACGATGACGACGCTCTCTGCTGCCGGTATTGTTGCTGAATTTGTTTCCGTCGCTGCCGCTGCTTCTCCAGGGCGCGACCCCGGCGCCTCTCGGTGGGCGGCGGCGGCTCAGCCAGCGGCCGCGGCATCAGCGAGGAGAAGTGGAACGTCGCCTCACGCGGGGGCGAGCCCCGCTTGCCCGCGACCGCCGGCGCCGGCGGCGGCGGCGGAAGAGGAGCCGGCGGCGATGGAGGAGACGGAGGAGGCGGAGGAGGCGGAGGAGCGCGGCAGGTAGAGGAGCCCGGGCAGGGATCGGGATTCGGTCCCGCCGGGCAATCCGCCGCCGCCACCTCCCGCCGCTTGCTTAGCGGCGACCGCCCGGCCAAAACCTCCTCCTCTTCCTCCTCCGCCTTCATCACCGCCTCGGCCTCCTCTTCCCCTCCTCCTCCTCTCGCTCCGCCTCCTCCTCCTCCGCCCCTCCTGCTGCTCGCCCTCCTGCCCACGCCCTGCCACCAAAAGTCGAAGTGTCTCTTCCACGCCGCACGTGGTTCAACCGCGGCCTCCCTGCGTCTCTCCGCCTCCTCCACCTCCTCCTTGTCTGCCGTCTCGTCGGCACCGAGCGCCGGCCCCGACTCTCCGCCGCCGTCTCCGCGCTCCGGGGCGACCCTCGGGCCGATTCCCGGCGTCAGCGTCGGCCGGGCGCCGCCGCCGCCGCCAACGTGGGAGCTCTCCTGGGGGGGGCGCCGCCGCCGCCGGAGTCTCCCGGCGGCGGCGCCCCCCCTCGAGAGCCCGGAACTTCACGGGGCGACGAAGACGACGGCCGCGGCGGGGAGGCCCCGGCGTTGGCCCCGGCCCCCCGGCGTCGTCGTGGAGCGGGCGAGCGACCTTGGAGGGCGCCGCGTGAGACTCGGCTCCTCCTCCTCCTCCGGCGTCATCCGCGGAGCGCTTGGGCACCCGGATGGGCCGGGAGGAGCGAGCCCTCACGGAGGGGGCGGCCGTGGCCGTCGCCGTGGTCGGGGTCAGGGCCCGAGCCGGGGGAGGCCTTCTGGGAGGCCGCTGGTGAGGGGGGAGGGCCGGAGGAGAGGGAGGAGACGCGGGATCAGATTCCAGCATTCAGCACGCAAACATCCCGGTAGTGGTGGTGGTATTGGTGGTAGCAGTGGTGGTCAGTGATTGTAGTGATGTTGGTAATGGTGGTGGTGATGGTAGTGTATGGTAGTAGTGGTGGTGGAGGTAATGGTGGAAGTGGTGGTAGAAGTGGTGGTGGTGATGGTGCTAGTGGTGGTGGTAGTAGTAGTGGTGGTGTAATGGTGGTGGTAGCGTTGCTGGTAGTAGTGGTGGTAATGGTGGTGGTGGTAGTGATGGCAGTGTATGGTAGTAGTGGTGGTAATGGTGGAAGTGGTGGAAGTGGTGGTGGTGATGGTGCTAGTGGTGGTGGTAGTAGTGGTGGTGTAATGGTGGTGGTAGTGTTGGTGGTAGTAGTGGTGGTAATGGTGGTGGTGTCCGGCAAAACAACCCCCTACCTCCTTGTGGTGCCGGACGGGCAACGCTGCCGTGGGCAGTGCCGGGGGGGAGGGCCAATTCGGATTGGCCTTTCCCCTCATGGCGTTTATAACCACGACAGCGGCTAAGTGGGGGCTCTGGACAGGTGTGAGGGACTGGTAACCCCTCCACCTCCAATTAATTACCACTAAACCACGACCACAACATATTATAAATAAGCTTGTGCCGGAGGCCCCGGGGGGACAGGCATCTATGACGTCTCCTGGCCAAACCCCATTTGGCGGAGCCAGGAGACTGAATCCTTCCCCTCGGTGCTCCTCCATAAACAACAAAAAAAAACACTACGTGTGGCCACGTGGAATGTTCGAATGCTCACTGTGGAGGAGAGGCTGCCACTCCTCTGTCAAGAGCTAGACCGGTACCGCCTGGATCTCTGTGGTAATAAGGAGGTCCGGTGGACCGGCTCTGGCTCCTGCCACCATGAGGGGTGGACAGTCCTCTACTCAGGGCAGGAGACTGCCAAACAACAGGGTGTGGCTCTTCTTCTGAATAAAAGAATGAAGGGGGCGTGGGAGCGTGGTGATGAGGTGTGGGAAGCTGTAAGCCCCAGGAAACTTTGGGCTCGCCTTCCCACCAACCACAGGCGAGGAGTGGTGGTCATGGTAACTTATGCCCCCACCAAAGACGAACATCCGTGCAGGGATACAAGCAAGGCCAATGAGTCAAATGCCTTCTATGACCTCCTGTCACAGGTGCTGGCTAAAGTGGCCCCTCGGGATAGAGTCATCTTGTTGGGTGACTTCAATGCCCGAGTTGTCATGATGCTGGCACCTGGTCTGGAGTAATTGGAAGGCATCGGAAAGATCAGCTCAATAACAACGGCAGGAGGCTGCTAATTTTTTGTGCAGCCCATGGGCTTGTAATTACCAACACGCTGTTCCGGCATCGGCGCATCCACATCACATCATGGATGCATGCCGGGTCCAAGAAAGAACATCTGCTGGACTACATAGTGACGGAACAGCGAATGCGGACCCATGTCCTTGACACCAGGACCTACCGTGGAGCTGATCTGCCCACTGACCATCGACTTGTCATCTGTAAGATGCACCATCAATTCTTCCACTCCGGTGGTGGGTGTACACCCAGGACCCCATTCAAACCCTTAGTGGCATGGTCTCCGCTAGCTGATAAAAGTTGCAAACGAGAATTTCATCATCGCTTGCGGCTGGGATTGGCATCGTCCCCCACTCCTCCTGATGTCGAGGGTAAATGGGCGAGGTTTAGGACTGTGACTCATGCAGCTGCAATGGCTGCTTTGGGTACGCGGTCCAGACCTCCCCAGAGACCCTGGCTGACAAGAGGAGGTGTTCAAGCTGGCTGAGAAAAATCGACAGGCCCACTCTCATCGGCTACAGCATCCCACATCTGAGAATGAGGAGGCTTACCGCAGCCTTCGCTCGGAGGTTCAGAGAGCCGCGAGGCGCTGCAAGGATGGGTGGTGGTTGCGGGTTGCTGAGGAGATGGAGTCTACCTCAGTGGCCCACGATCACAAATCGCTCTTTAATTCCATCAAAAAAGTAACCTGCAGCGCCACACCTATTACCATCATTAGGGGAAAGAACGGTGATCCAATATCCGACCCCCAGGAACAGGTTTGCAGATTTTCTGAGCATTTCTGAGATCCTGGGGAAGGGGAAATCTCTCAGCCAGGAAAACAACGTGGGACAAAGTGGGGATGACCCTGCTGAGGCTGCGGTGCCTCAAATATTGGAGGAAGTCACCCACTGTGAGTGGCTGGCTGAGGTGCCATCCGTTGAGGACAGCAAGTTGGCACAGTAGGGGGCACAGGTGGTGCATCAGCCAGTCGTCTCAGTCAGTCGACCCGTGGCACCTGGGTCTGCCCCGTGACCTCCTGCCAGCGGGCGTTCGACACTTCACGTGGCCTCAGGGTGCACATAGCCTGGCGCGAGCGTCGTGGTGACGTCACCGCTACTTAGTGGCGGTTGTTGTTGTTGTCTGTCTCGGCGTGTGTCTGTGTGTGTCTGTATCGGTGTGTGTCTGTGTCTCTGCTTGTGTGTCTGTCTCTGCGTGTGTATGTCTCTGCGTGTGTGTGTCTATGTGTCTCTGTGTGTGTCTGTGTGTCTGTCTCTGTGTGTGTGTCTGTGGTTGCGTGTGTGTCTATGTCTCTACGTGTGTGTCTATGTGTCTCTGTGTGTCTATTTGTCTCTGCGTGTATGTCTATGTGTCTCTGCGTGTGTGTCTATGTCTCTGCGTGTCTGTGTCTCTGCGTGTGTGTGTCTATGTCTCTGCATGTGTGTGTCTGTCTCTGCACGTGTGTGTCTGTGTCTGTGTGACTGCCAAGTTGTCCTTATTTTCGTTGCTTTCTGATACGCCCAGCAGAGACACTCGCTGCACACACTCACCGTGCCGCGCACAGACAAAGATCCCCCGTATAGCCTTAACAGACTGTAGGGGCAAGTGCTGTTAGCGAGCTCCTATAAGGCCGGCACGGTACACGAGGGGGTGGGTGGCAAGCACCACGCCCGGCCGCCTTTGTCTCCCTAGTGGCGATGTTTACACACCGCACCAGGTACTCATTTGAGGCGGAGTCGACCTAGGGGAGGCCCTGGACCGGTTCAGATAATCGTCACCGATGTTGGATGCGAGTGAGAATCGAACTTGGGTCGCCAGGATCGTGGTGCAGTGTAGCGCTAACCGCTACCGTTCAGCTCTCCACACACGTCGTCGGTCACACACAGAACCGCAGAGGGCAAGAAGGATCTCAAGCGTGTGACACTGAGAACCACAAGTGGCAGAGACTCGGCCGAGAGAGTGGAGAGAGAGAGAGAGTGGAGAGAGAGAGTGGAGAGAGAGTGGAGAGAGAAAGAGAGTGGAGAGAGTGGAGAGAGAGAGTGAGAGAGTGGAGAGAGAGAGTGGAGAGAGTGGAGAGAGAGTGGAGAGAGAGAGATAGTGGAGAGAGAGTGGAGAGAGAGATAGTGGAGAGAGATAGTGGAGAGAGAGTGGAGAGAGAGAGTGGAGAGAGATAGTGGAGAGAGAGAGTGGAGAGAGAGTGGAGAGAGAGAGTGAAGAGAGAGTGGAGAGAGTGGAGAGAGAGAGAGTGGAGAGAGAGAGAGTGGAGAGAGAGAGTGGAGAGAGAGATAGTGGAGAGAGAGAGAGTGGAGAGAGAGAGAGTGGAGAGAGAGAGTGGAGAGAGAGAGTGGAGAGAGAGTGGAGAGAGAGTGGAGAGAGAGAGAGAGTGGAGAGAGAGAGAGAGTGGAGAGAGAGATAGTGGAGAGAGAGAGAGTGGAGAGAGAGAGTGGAGAGATAGTGGAGAGAGATAGTGGAGAGAGAGAGTGGAGAGAAAGAGATAGTGGAGAGAGAGATAGTGGAGAGAGTGGAGAGAGAGAGTGGAGAGAGAGATAGTGGAGAGAGATAGTGGAGAGAGAGAGAGAGTGGAGAGAGAGAGAGAGAGTGGAGAGAGATAGTGGAGAGAGAGAGTGGAGAGAGAGATAGTGGAGAGAGAGATAGTGGAGAGAGAGTGGAGAGAGAGTGGAGAGATAGTGGAGAGATAGTGGAGAGAGAGTGGAGAGAGAGTGAAGAGAGAGCGTGGAGAGATAGTGGAGAGAGAGTGGAGAGAGAGTGGAGAGAGAGATAGTGGAGAGAGAGATAGTGGAGAGAGAGTGGAGAGAGAGAGAGAGTGGAGAGAGAGTGGAGAGAGAGAGAGAGAGTGGAGAGAAAGAGAGTGGAGAGAGAGAGTGGAGAGAGAGAGTGTGGAGAGAGAGAGTGGAGAGAGAGTGGAGAGAGAGAGAGTGGAGAGAGAGAGTGTGGAGAGAGAGAGTGGAGAGAGAGAGTGGAGAGAGAGAGTGGAGAGATACTTTTAAAGGACTTTATTTCCACTGAAACATAAACAACAGAAACATTACCGGAAAAAAACACCTAAACTGAAAATCAATAAAACATCAAACTCTTAACAGCTCTATGTGTACTCTTTGGTTCTATTCGGTAAAGTCACCACGTAAGTAAAAAGATAAAACAAAAATCACGACGTTTCGGCCACAACGCAAGTAGCCTTCTTCAGGTGAAGGAACAGAACTGAAATACAAATGGCACCGGGATAGAGGCCGTGGAAACGAGGCGGTGCACGGACATCTCCGTGTGCAGCAAAGTTGTTCAAGGGTTTTTCAATTTGATAAACAATCAAATGTTCTGACATCAGAATGCGACGTGAACAAAATATATTTTTCTCCGGTGCATTTTCAAAAACGAAATGGCGTCGACATGTCAAAAAACCTGAATGAGTCTTTTTCTTCAAGGATTCTGTTGTCGGTTTTCATTAAAGTGTAATGACAGGGTAACACCTGCTGACATCACAGGGTGACACCTGCTGACATCACAGGGTGACACCTGCTGACATCACAGGGTGACACCTGCTGACAGGGTGACACCTGCTGACATGACAGGGTGACACCTGCTGACATGACAGGGTGACACCTGCTGACATCACAGGGTGACACCTGCTGACATCACAGGGTAACACCTGCTGACATCACAGGGTGACACCTGCTGACATCACAGGGTGACACCTGCTGACATCACAGGGTGACACCTGCTGACATCACAGGGTGACACCTGCTGACATGACAGGGTGACACCTGCTGACATCACAGGGTAACACCTGCTGACATCACAGGGTGACACCTGCTGACATCACAGGGTGACACCTGCTGACATCACAGGGTGACACCTGCTGACTTGACAGGGTGACATCTGCTGACATGACAGGGTGACACCTGCTGACATCACAGGGTGACACCTGCTGACATCACAGGGTGACACCTGCTGACATCACAGGGTGACACCTGCTGACTTGACAGGGTGACACCTGCTGGCCTGGCAAGGGCTTCAGGGGTACGGCCACAGAGGTAACAACCAATCAGGGAAGGAGGCACATCTGGGGCAAGGGCAACAGGTGGGGCTAGCCGAGTTACTCCGGTCACCTGCTCGAAGGGTTCCATGAGAGGGCGTGGCCGGAGGCAGGGCCTAGCCACGCCTCTGGCCACGCCCTCTCGTGGAACCTGCTGGAAGGTTACACGAGAGGGCGTGGCCAGAGGCGAGGCCTAGCCACGCCTGGGGGGATATAAGGGGGAGCGGCCCCGGAGCTCGGGCCTCGTGCGTGGGGTCCCGGGTCCTGGCGTGTCGCCGTTCGCCGACATCTCTCTCCGTCGCCGTCACGCCGCCATCCGGAATCGTGGCCAAGAAGGGCCGGCACAGTGACGAGACGTTAACGTGGAGAGTCATTTGGTGAGACGTGCGTAGCGAGCGAGGTAGCGGCGCGTGGTCCGGTGAGAAGGAGCGACAAGTCAAACGAAGTCAGGGGTGGTCCCCCCCCCCCACGAGGTAAAAAGGAAAGGGGACGGATGGCTGAGTGGAGAGCGTGCGGGGACGTGAACGTGGAGAGCGAGCGGCCGGGCAATTTGCAGTTTGGACGCCGCAATGGACGTGAGGTTCAAAGTGAACGCTAAGTGAGGGCTCGTGGGTAGAACATCGTCAGCGGTCTGACGAACGCCGCTGCAATGGACACATGTCGCTACGGGTACACGTCGCTTTTGATGCAGGTACAGTACATGGCGACCGCCTGCCGGGTCATGGGGAAGGAGCCGGGTTAAGCCGAGAGGTCCTGGAAGAGGCGGCTGGGAGGCGGTGTCGCGGCGGGGGCTGGGCACTTTCTCAGAGGATTCGCATCGCTGAGGATGTTGTGGATGAGCTGACACGCCACCTCCCGCGCTCCCTCCTCGCTTGAGCTCAGAAATGCGGGGAAGATGCCGGCGCCTTCTCCCATCCCGGGAACCGACACCTTATAGAGGAGGCCCGCGGGCATCCCGGGCCCCGAGTGAGCGTGCAGCTCGAAGGTCGGGTAGCTGACGCCGGTGGTCCAGCACAGCATCCGCAGCCGCCCCTCCCACGACAGGACGGCCGCCTCTGGCAGCGCCTCGAGAGCCACGGGCATGGGCCGCAGGTGGAGAGGTACCCACCACAGCCACGTGCGTGCCCCCCTGCTCCCAAATAGGCTGTGGGCGGCCTTGCCTGTGGCCGTGCACTCCGGCTGCAGCAGGTCTGGCACCGCCGGCTCCGTCTCCTCCACGTCTTCCGTTGCCGCCGCCGCCGCCGCGGCCGCGGCCGCCCGTTCCGGGATGGCCCAGTCCACCTTGACGGTCCGGCCCCACGGCCGGAAGGCGATTCGAAGGAGCTTCTTCCGGGCCATGGCGGCCGCGCGATGGCTCCCGTACTCGACGAACGCGTAGCCTCGGTTGAGGGTTTTGTCCCAGCAACAGACGCTCATCTTGACGTCCACCACGCCCTCCGTGGCACCGCTCATCGCCATCATCACCTCCGCTCGCTTCTTGTCCTCTGGCAGCCCCCCAATGAAGAGGCGGCGATTGTCCACGCTGAAGCAGACTCCAATGCGGCGTCCGGGACGGATCTCTACCTTGTCGAGTTTCTTGACGGCATCCGTGGCTTGGGCGAGCGTCGCGTAGGTAGCGAACGCGTAGCCGCGGGTCTCTCCGCTGTGCCCCGTCACGAGGCAGAGCTGGTAGAGCTTCCCCACCGTCTCCAGCACGGGCACCAGCTCATCCTCGTAGAGGTCGCGCGGGATCCTCCCCAGAAACACCTCGCAGCCACGGGCGGGAGGGGGCCCCCGCCAGTCGGGCGGCGGTCCGAACCTCCTCTGTCTGCTCTCCCGGACGATGTTGTACCCCGTGCGCAACATGAGGTCCGGCAGGACCTTCTTCATGCAGGCCATGCCGAGCACCGGTGGTTTGGCTGCTACGGTGGTGCTGGGGCGGCGCCTTGGGGCCCGGTGGAGCCCTTGACGCTCCGCGCGGTCGCCTCGTGCCGACAAAGTCACGGGGGGAATCAACTCCTGAAGAGCCAAATCCCCGGCAGGAACTCGCTCGGGCCCGAACCTACAGGGGATATGAAGAGAGGGAGAGAGTGAAGACAGAGATGGATGGAGAGAGAGAGAGAGACGCGTTTAAGCAGAGCGACCTATATAAACTCATAATAAAGGTTTTTGGGTTAGATCGCGTTATTTATAAATGTGTCGTAACCCTCCACCACCCGACACGGCCAATCAGCAAAAAAAAGTGTCACGTTGACAAAAGACAAATAATTCACATTAAAACCATCTTTTTGGTTTAGATATGTGGATGACACTTTGGTTGTCTGGCCACATGGTAAAGATACGCTTAATGATTTTCTAAATCATCTCAATGCACAAAACACGGCCATCCAGTTCACCATGGAAATGGAGGTGAATAACACACTCCCATTCCTAGATATTTTGCTTGGACATGGCCTAAACGATAAAATAACACACAGCGTTTACAGAAAGCAAATGCACACTGATGCCTATCTGAATGCAGATTCACATCATCATCCAGCTCAGAAATCCTCTCTTATCAAGACGCTGATACATCGGGCTAAAACAGTGTCAGATGGAGAGAGTCTAGTGAGAGAGATCAAACACGTTAAAGACGCACTAGGACAGAATGGCTACAATAATGCTCAAATCAACAGAGCACTGAATGCCAAATCACGATCGCAAAGCAATACTGCTGAAAGCGATCACATTGTTAAAACAATAAAAATTCCATATATCTCAGGAGTAACTGACAAATTAGCCCGTGTTTTGCAAAAGCAAAACATTACAGTAAGATTTGGTACAGTACACAAAATTCAAAAACTAGTATCTTACACTAAAAACGCATTACCTAAATTATCAACAGAAGGTGTATATCGGATTAATTGTTTATGTGGCAGATGCTATATTGGACAGACGGTACGTAACATGAGCGTAAGACTAAAAGAACATCAGAGAAATATAAAATTATCTCAAACACAACTGTCGGCAGTGGCAGAACATGCTTGTCAACAAGGACACTCAATTGATTTTGATAACGTTGAAGTGTTGTGTAAAACTAATTATTGCTGGCAAAGACTAATTAGAGAATCCATTGAAATTGAGAGGAATAAAAATAACTTTAATCGCTCTGACAGCTACAGGCTTAGTGCGGCCTGGAAGCGTATTATTAAATAATACATATTACAATTCCTTATAGGGGAAATACATACTAATTAACGGATTACTAACACACATTACAACTAATTGCTAATCTACAACTCATTACTAATCATAACCATTGACTGATTACTATTCGATTATATAATTACAATACCCCCCCCCTCAGCCTCAAATCACTGCACCTGATATGAGTTAAATGATGACGTCACCCTGCTGCTGCTCTATTTAAGACCGGGAGCAAGTGGAGAGGGCTTTACCATTCTGGCGAATTGCCCGATGATGCTGGATGTAATTACCAGCGAAACGTCACACTACTCAAACTGTAAATGTTGTGGATTCACTCTTCAACACACCGGTGGGCTAAAGTAGTGAATTATTTGTCTTTTGTCAACGTGACACTTTTTTTGCTGATTGGCCGTGTCAGGTGGTGGAGGGTTACGACACATTTATAAATAACGCGATCTTACCCAAAAACCTTTATTATGAATAATATTGGTCGCGAAAGCCTGCTACGTGTTAAACTATATAAACTCGAAAAATCACAATAAACTTAAAGAGAAACCCAAGAAACTGTGTCCTGACTTTTGTACCGCCCTGTATAATAATCATTACCCCTCACCCCTGGTACACCCCCCCCACCCTCCGCAGTACCCCTCCTCACTCATCCACTCACTCACCGAGTCGCTCACACATTCACCCACCCATTTACTCACCCACTCACTCAGCCACTCCCCAATCACTCACCTGCTGGCTCACCCACTCACCCACTCACTTGCTCACTTACTCGCCCACTCACTCAGCCACTCACCCACCCACACACTCACCCAACCACTCATACACTCACTCGTCCAGTCGCTCACATACTCATCTACACACACACCCACTCACTCACCCAGTCGCACACACACTCACTCACCCAGTTGCTCACCCAGTTGCTCACTCACTCACACAGTCACCCACCCACTCATCCACCCACACACTCACCTAGTCGCTCACCCAGTCGCTCACACACTCACCTCACACACTCACTCACCCACTCACCCACACACTCACCCAATCGCTCACACACTCACCACCCACTCACCCACCCACTCACCCAGTCGCCCACACACTCACCTCACACACTCACCCAGTTGTTCACCCAGTTGCTCACTCACTCACAGAGTCACCCACCCACTCATCCACCCACCCACTCACCCAGTTGCCCACACACTCACCTCACACACTCACTCACTCACCCACTCACTCACTCACCCACCCACACACTCACTCACCCAGTCGCTCACACACTCACCACCCACTCACCCACCCACTCACCCAGTCGCCCACACACTCAGCTCACACACTCACTCACCCACTCACTCACCCACCCACACACTCACCCAGTCGCTCACACACTCACCACCCACTCACCCACCCACTCACCCAGATGCCCACACGCTCACCCACTCACTCACCCAATCTCTCAGCCACTCACCCACTCACTCACCCAGCCACTCACCCACTCACTCACCTGCTCGCTCACCCAGCCACTCACCCACTCACTCACCTGCTCGCTCACCCAGCCACTCACCCAGCCACTCACAACAATCGCCACTAATTGGCGGTGACGTCACCACGACGCTTGTGCCAGGGTCACGTGGTTAGGGGTAATCAATTGAAGGTGGAGGGGTTAATTAATTGAAGGTGGAGAGGGGCTTAATTAATTAATTACTGCTAACCACGTGAGCCTGGCACATGCGTCGTGGTGACGTCACCGCCAATTAGTGGCGATTGTTGTGAGTGGCTGGGTGTGTGGGCGACTGGGTGAGTGGGTGGATGTGTGAGTGTCTGAGTGAGTGGGTGGGTGAGTGGGTAACCCCTCCACCTTCAATTAAGTAAATGAAGGTGGAGGGGTTACCAGCCCCTCCACCTTCAATTAATTAGCCGCTATGGTGGTCGCAAATGCCCTGAGAGAAGAGGCCGATTGGAATTGGCCCTCCACCCCACAGCACTATCCACGACAACGTTGCCCGTCCGGCACCACGCGGAGGTAAGGAGTTGTTTTTGCCAACAACAACAACCGCCATTCGCCACTAAGTGGCGGTGACGCCACCACGACGCTTCTGCCAGGCTAGGTGCACCTTGAGGCCACGTGAAGGGTCGAACGCCCGCTGGCAGGAAGTCACGGGGCAGGCCCAGCAGGTGCCACGGGTCGACTGACTGAGACGGCTGAGATGACTGGCTGATGCACCACCTGTACCCGCTACTGCGCCAAACTCACCCACTCACCCACCCACACTGTACACACTGTGTGTACACACACTGTGTACACACAGAGTACACACACAGTGTACACACACAGTGTAAACACAGTGCACACACACACGCAGTGTACACACACAGTGTACACACACACAGTGTACACACAGTGTACACACACAGTGTATATACACAGTGTACACACACACAGTGTACACACACACACACTGTACACACACAGTGTAAACACACAGTGTACACACACACACAGTGTACACACACAGTATACACACAGTGTACACACACACAGTGTACACACACACAGTGTAAACACACAGTGTACACACACACACAGTGTACACACACAGTGTACACACACACAGTGTACACACACACAGTGTACACAGTGTACACACACAGTGTACACACAGTGTACACACACACTCAGTGTACACACACATTGTGTACACACACAGTGTACACACACACAGTGTACACACACAGTGTACACACACACAGTGTACACACACACAGTGTACACACACACAGTGTACACACACAGTGCACACACAAAGTGTACACACACAGTGTACACACACAGTGTACACACACACACAGTGTGCACACACAGTGTATATACACAGTGTAAACAAACACAGTGTACACACACAGTGTACACACACACACAGTGTACACACACACAGTGTATACACACAGTGTACACACACACACAGTGTACACACACACACATTGTGTACACACACATTGTGTACACACACAGAGTGTACACACACACACAGTGTACACACACAGTGTACACACAGTGTACACACAATAGTGTACACACACAGAGTGTACACACACACAGTATACACAGTGTATACACACAGTGTACACACATAGACAGTGTACACACGCACAGTGTACACACACAGTGTACACACACAGTGTGTACACACACACAGTGTACACACACACAGTGTACACACACATTGTGTAAACACACAGTGTACAGTGTACACACACAGTGTACACACACACAGTGTACACACACACAGTGTACACACACACACATTGTGTACACATACACAGTGTATACACACAGTGTATACACACACACAGTATACACACACAGTGTACACACACAGTGTACACACACACACATTGTACACACAGTATATACACACACACAGTGTACACACACACAGTGTACACACACACTGTATACACAATAATGTCCACGTTGTTGTTGTAGCTGAGCCCACGCACCCAAGGGAGGGAGCAATGGAAAATGAATCTAAATCAACTTAAACTCCAATCCCGCTCTGTGACGTCATCTCTCAGCATTTCTTCATTGGCGTGAAACGCCAGGGGGAGGTGTACCTCGATAGTGACGTCATGTCACCAAGGTATTCATCCCTCACCCGTCCACTGCGCTCTTGAGCGTGACGTCACCTCCGCCTGCGTCACTGCCGATATCGTTCCAGTGCCAATCCTTATTTGGGCAAAGCTACGCCCAGTCACTGGCGGCTCATTAACATAATGTATCCGTTAAAGCCGTCGCGGGTTTATTGCGATGGGTTCAGCACCTACGATATATCGCATGTGACATTCACATAATTTAATCATACTCTAATTTTCTTCTTCTTTGGTTCTTTCGGTAAAGTCACGTAGAATGATAATAAAATAATAAATTGATAAAATAAAATAACACAATAATATTCTCACGACGTTTCGGCCACAACACAAGCGGCCTTCATCAGGTGAAGGGGGCGAGACTGTCTGGTAGGACAGCGCTGGAGTGAAAGAGCCACGTTCAGATACGGCCTTTAAGCTGTGTGAGAGGAACAAAGCGCCTTGACAAAGGAATTAGCATATAATTTAGCATTGAAATGGCTGAATGATTAGCTTGTGACTGGTCACAGAAATAGCTATGTTAAAAGTTAAAGCATACACACCCGCAGAGGCACCCATTGTTAAAGGGATTAGCATAGAATTTAGCATTGAAATAGCTAAGTTAAGGCATACACATCTTGACAATGGAATTAGCATAGAATTTAGCATTGAGATAGGTGAGTGATTAGCTTGTACCTGCTGCAGAAATAGAGCTTGTACCTGCTGTAGAAATAGCTACGTTAAAGTCAGAGCATACAGATTCACCGAGGCCCTTAGTACAAATCAAACAGGATAATTTAGCATTGAAATAACTAGGCGAATCCAGCATTGAAACAACTGAGTGATTAGCTAGTGACTGGTCACAGAAATGACTACACATCTGAGCTATTCACAGTACTATATAGTGAACCAATAAAAACTAAAATATAAATTACCTTCATGTTATCAATAAACTCTATATTCTCCAATCAGCTAAGCTACCAACAATAAGTCGTTATATATCACAATGCTATATGGCGAAAAAATGGGTGGATTCTTACCCTCAAATTTCAGCACCACGGATAGCTACGGGCCCCGTTCAGACGGACGAGTTCGTCCATGGTCGGAACAGAGGAGGGGGAGAGAGACAGCTGCGAGGCCCTAGTATGCTCCATATTGTAAAACTATACCATTAACCGTGGTGTGAGAGGTATTAAGAGGCAATGCTGGCGAAAGAGCTGCGGTCTGAAGGTCATCGTAAAAATACAATTAATTAAGAACAGAAATGATTTAAAATATCTTTCCAGTGGTTACTAAGCCTGAATCCATCTTCTCGGTTGAAATTGTCTCTGTGCTTGTATATGTGAATGGCCTCATGAACGAATCTCTCATGGTAGCCGGTTGGTTTGCAACGAACCTCCGTCTTGGAGAAGTCAATGTCATGTGAGCCCACTGAATTATAACAGTGATCTGCCACGGCAGAGGAGTTCGTCCTACCGTGTTTCAAGTCTGCTTTGTGTTCGCGGATGCGGTCCGAGATATGTCTTTTGGTTTCTCCAATGTAGCTACTACCACAGAGGCACTTTAGTTTGTAAACGCCCGGGTACTGTATGTCTGGAACAGCATCTTTTACAGATGGAATTAAATCACGGATTTTATGTACTGTGTTGAATCGGACCTGGATCTTGTGTTTGTTCAGGATTTTGGAGATCTTTTTAGTGACCCCTGCAATGTAGGGTAAGGTGATGGTTTTGAGTGGCTCCACAAGAGGATCCTTCTTCATGACTGGAGTGATGGCTTTGCGGATTGTGTAGTCGGAGTAGCCATTAGCCCTGAGAGCCTGGTGTACGTGCTTGAGTTCACTGGTAATGTGTTCCTGGTCGGAAATGCATTGGGCTCTATGGTATAGAGTCTTGATGAGGGAGTTTTTTCTGGGATGGATGGTGGTGGGAATCCGGTTTCAAGTAAGCATCTGTATGGGTAGCTTTCCTGTAGACAGAGTGGCTCATTGAACCATCATGTCTTCTTTTAATTAAGACATCCAAAAAGGGTAGTTTGCCATCTTTTTCGACCTCCATGGTAAATCTGATGGCTGGGTGTATGGAATTGATGTGGTCGTGGAATTGGTCTAGAGCAGGCTGGCCATGTGGCCAGATGACAAAGGTGTCATCAACGTACCTCTTCCATAAGGTCGGGCGTAGAGTGGCAGTCTGGATGGCGTCAGTTTCAAATTTTTCCATGAATACGTTGGCTACAACCGGAGATAGGGGGGAGCCCATTGGGGTGCCCTCAGTTTGTTTGTAGAAAGTTCCATTCCAGGTGAAGTAAGTGTTGGTTAAGCAATGTCTCACCAGGGGGGTACATCAGTATGCAGTCCTTGATGAACCAGGTCTTCAATGATAGCGATGGTGTCAGGTACCGGGACTTTGGTGAACAAGGACACCACATCAAAACTGACAAGCAGGTCGTTTGGGGACAGGGAAATGCCTTTGATTGTCGATACCAGGTGAGTAGAATTTAGTACCGCAGAGGTGGTTTTTCCAGTGAAAGGTCGCAGTATATCAGCAAGAAAACGTGCCAGTTTGTAGGTGGGGGAGCTGATAGTAGAGACGATGGGACGAAGGGGTGTATCTTCTTTGTGTATCTTTGGAAGGCCATATAATCTTGGTGGTCTGGCAGCAGAGGGCTTCAACGAGAACTGTTTGATCTCATCAATTAATGCTGTTGAATCGGAAATTATTTTGCTCGTTTTGGTCCCTATTTTTTAATTGAGATAATTCAAAACGTTCGTCTTTGCTGATGTTGCTGGGTGGCAACTTAGCGTTTTTGAGGGTTGCAGCGATTTCAGATCTTGCTACGTCTGCAGAGATGTGACTCAAGCCCTTGAGTGCAACGTCGACATGGGCAATGATATCATTAACCGGTAAGTGTTTCGGTGTGACAGCAAAGTTTAGACCTTTAGCTAAAACGGATTTCAGACCATCAGAAATGGAACTGTTACTGCGATTAATTACGACTTTGTTGACGTCTATCTTTTCGGTGTGTGGATCCGATTTTTTGCTGGAGAGGTGATTGAATTTGGAAATCAAATTGTCCCTACATTTGTTCGACATAGTGGCAGCCGAAGAGGTAGTCATATTGTCTACATGTTCCCAATCCGATGTAGACATTGTTGCTGTCAATTTTAAGTGTGATTTGTAGAGTGTCTTGTCTAACTGATCGAGTTCGGTGCGTGTAAGTCTGATTTTTTCCGAGATAAGAGCGAAGCTAGTTCTAGCTAGAATTCGTTTTGCATTGAGAGAAGTTGCAACAGCAGAGGTTAGTGTAAATGCGGTTGGTATTACCTTAGAGTCGCGGCATCTCTTCAGAAAGGTGAGAGACTCGATTAGTTGAGCCTTCTTATCCCGAAGTCTGTTGAATGATCTAAAGGATGTGTGGAATCCCTCCCCGAAGAGGCGGTTAAATTTCGATTTAAAGCTTTCGTGACTGCAATGATTCATCTTCTTTGGTTCTTTCGGTAAAGTCACGTAGAATGATAATAAAATAATAAATTGATAAAATAAAATAACACAATAATATTCTCACGACGTTTCGGCCACAACACAAGCGGCCTTCATCAGGTGAAGGGGGCGAGACTGTCTGGTAGGACAGCGCTGGAGTGAAAGAGCCACGTTCAGATACGGCCTTTAAGCTGTGTGAGAGGAACAAAGCGCCTTGACAAAGGAATTAGCATATAATTTAGCATTGAAATGGCTGAATGATTAGCTTGTGACTGGTCACAGAAATAGCTATGTTAAAAGTTAAAGCATACACACCCGCAGAGGCACCCATTGTTAAAGGGATTAGCATAGAATTTAGCATTGAAATAGCTAAGTTAAGGCATACACATCTTGACAATGGAATTAGCATAGAATTTAGCATTGAGATAGGTGAGTGATTAGCTTGTACCTGCTGCAGAAATAGAGCTTGTACCTGCTGTAGAAATAGCTACGTTAAAGTCAGAGCATACAGATTCACCGAGGCCCTTAGTACAAATCAAACAGGATAATTTAGCATTGAAATAACTAGGCGAATCCAGCATTGAAACAACTGAGTGATTAGCTAGTGACTGGTCACAGAAATGACTACACATCTGAGCTATTCACAGTACTATATAGTGAACCAATAAAAACTAAAATATAAATTACCTTCATGTTATCAATAAACTCTATATTCTCCAATCAGCTAAGCTACCAACAATAAGTCGTTATATATCACAATGCTATATGGCGAAAAAATGGGTGGATTCTTACCCTCAAATTTCAGCACCACGGATAGCTACGGGCCCCGTTCAGACGGACGAGTTCTTCCATGGTCGGAACAGAGGAGGGGGAGAGAGACAGCTGCGAGGCCCTAGTATGCTCCATATTGTAAAACTATACCATTAACCATGGTGTGAGAGGTATTAAGAGGCAATGCTGGCGAAAGAGCTGCGGTCTGAAGGTCATCGTAAAAATACAATTAATTAAGAACAGAAATGATTTAAAACATCTTTCCAGTGGTTACTAAGCCTGAATCCATCTTCTCGGTTGAAATTGTCTCTGTGCTTGTATATGTGATGGTCTGAAATCCGTTTTAGCCAAAGGTCTAAACTTTGCTGTCACACCGAGACACTTACCGGTTAATGATATCATTGCCCATGTCGACGTTGCACTCAAGGGCTTGAGTCACATCTCTGCAGACGTAGCAAGATCTGAAATCGCTGCAACCCTCAAAAACGCTAAGTTGCCACCCAGCAACATCAGCAAAGACGAACGTTTTGAATTATCTCAATAAAAAAATAGGGATGATATTGTCGTCCTCTCAGCCGACAAAGGCAATCCACCCATTTTTTCGCCATATAGCATTGTGATATATAACGACTTATTGTTGGTAGCTTAGCTGATTGGAGAATATAGAGTTTATTGATAACATGAAGGTAATTTATATTTTAGTTTTTATTGGTTCACTATATAGTACTGTGAATAGCTCAGATGTGTAGTCATTTCTGTGACCAGTCACTAGCTAATCACTCAGTTGTTTCAATGCTGGATTCGCCTAGTTATTTCAATGCTAAATTATCCTGTTTGATTTGTACTAAGGGCCTCGGTGAATCTGTATGCTCTGACTTTAACGTAGCTATTTCTACAGCAGGTACAAGCTCTATTTCTGCAGCAGGTACAAGCTAATCACTCACCTATCTCAATGCTAAATTCTATGCTAATTCCATTGTCAAGATGTGTATGCCTTAACTTAGCTATTTCAATGCTAAATTCTATGCTAATCCCTTTAACAATGGGTGCCTCTGCGGGTGTGTATGCTTTAACTTTTAACATAGCTATTTCTGTGACCAGTCACAAGCTAATCATTCAGCCATTTCAATGCTAAATTATATGCTAATTCCTTTGTCAAGGCGCTTTGTTCCTCTCACACAGCTTAAAGGCCGTATCTGAACGTGGCTCTTTCACTCCAGCACTGTCCTACCAGACAGTCTCGCCCCCTTCACCTGATGAAGGCCGCTTGTGTTGTGGCCGAAACGTCGTGAGAATATTATTGTGTTATTTTATTTTATCAATTTATTATTTTATTATCATTCTACGTGACTTTACCGAAAGAACCAAAGAAGATGAATCATTGCAGTCACGAAAGCTTTAAATCGAAATCTAATTTTCTTATTTACGGAGCAGCTCATTGTGGGAGGAGCGTGTCTCGTTCCCCTGAAGTGACGTCATGTCACCTGCTGCCGCGTGACGTCACGAGGAAACAGGAAGCTATCGCTTCCTGTTTCCTAAGCTATCGCTTCCTGCACTGAAATCTGATGTGAGAAATTCTCATTGCGATTGTGATTGTTGTGGTGGTGGTTGTGGTGGTTGTTGTTGTTTACCAAGATAGAGCCTCGCTCTCTCGTAGGGATGTCAGTTGAGTAGCAGCGAGCATGGGAATCGATGTCCAGGTTGGAACTTTACAACGCGGGGCCTAGCCACGTGGGGCCTTGCCTCCTGCCCTCGCCTGATTGCATTCACTTTAATTATCTCGCTTAAGTTTAATTTGTCTTCACCCGGCTCGCCACTTTGTAACTTTGTTTTATTGTAAACATTCACGCAGTTTTTATTTTCTTTTGTTAGCAGGCCAAGCCCGCTTGAGCTGCTATACCGCTCTTGTTATCAGAAGCGACCTGCCCACAACAACACAAGGTGAGGCTTTGTCAACGTGTGTGAATGTTTTGACTTAAAACTTTGGTGACTGCAGGAATTAATATTCTTGGTTTTTTCGGTAAAGTCACGTAGATATAAAGTTAAATTAAAATAACATAATAAAAATAATTTAAAAAAATTGTAAATAAAGCTAAAAAAACTGACGTCGTTTTGATCGCAACACAAGTGGTCTTTATTTAATGTAATTGTATTATCAGTTATGGTTATTTTCTGTCTACGTAACTTTACTGAAAGAAACAAGAATACGTGTGTCAATGTCTATCGGTCAAAGACGCTATACGGAGAGACGCGCAAACTCCAAATATACAGCAGGCGTCACGGTCGGGATCGAACCCACGACTTCCTGTACACCAGGTGAGGTAGTTAACATCTCACCACGGAGAGAGACACGCAAACTCCAGTTAGCCTCGGCTATGTTCGTTGATCCTCGATTAATTACTTGGTGTAGTGAGGAAGCATTAATGCTGAGCAGATGAAGGTGGCCAGGCATGATTCTGGACACGCCACCGCCAGTGTGTGACAGTGTCAAGTTTGTGTTTGCAGTAAAGTCTATCAACTCTATTGAACACGGAGGTTATATCAAAACAATAGTTTATTTTTGTTTTCCTCTGGAACTCTTTGTAAGAATGGAAACAGGAGGTGAACACAGCACGCACATGCAGCTGAAGTCGGAACTGTTCATCCCAGCATTCAAGGACATCTGAGCCTGGATTCACACCTCTAAGTTGCGATTGAACGTTAATTTATGCATTTCTGCCTAACACAAATAGTATTGTTTTCAACACCCTTTGCTATGTCAGCTGAATTTAGCTCTCATAAATATTCCTTTTGTAGCCAGACAGCTGAAATTGTGTGCTCGGAGCTTTTGGTGAACATTCATTTTGAAGATACGAGGGCTTCCAGGCATGTTTATAACCATTTGCCCTCTCATTGTGTGCCATAACAGCCCGTGTGATGAATTTGGGACACTTTTCCACTATATCATGAATATATGAATAAGTATAGACACACGTGTTACTGTGTATATATGCTTTCCTCTGTGCATCGATACTGACGTGTAGATGGTGTGGATATTATTTTTTTCTGTCTGCAGCTGACGCTTCCTCTGACGCTTCCTCTGCAGAATTGGTCTGATGGAGCAAATGCACTCAGCGCAGCTCGGTACGACAAGGCAACAATGCGACCGGTGTGCATACAGCACGAATCGGACTGGAGATTTGACACGGCACCAGAGAACTCACACAGGAGAGAAACCCTTCAAGTGCAGTGTGTGTGGGAAGGCGTTTGCAGATTCATCTACTCTTGTAGCACACCAGAGAACACACACGGGAGAGAAACCCTTCAAGTGCAGTGTGTGTGGGAAGGCATTTTCACGGTCATCTGCTCTTGTAACACACCAGAGAACACACACGGGAGAGAAACCCTTCAAGTGCAGTGTGTGTATGAAGGCGTTTGCACATTCATGTACTCTTGTAGCACACCAGAGAACACACACAGGAGAGAAACCCTTCAAGTGCAGTGTGTGTGGAAAGGCGTTTGCATATTCATCTGCTCTTGTAATACACCAGAGGACACACACAGGAGAGAAACCCTTCAAGTGCAGTGTGTGCGTGAAGGCATTTGCACGTTCATCTCTTCTTATAGTACACCATAGAACACACACGGGAGAGAAACCCTTCAAGTGCAGTGTGTGTGGGAAGGCGTTTGGAGATTCATCAAATCTTCAAGTACACCAGAGAACACAGAAGCATCAGAAGATCTGCAAGGAGTGGAGTCTGAAATCAGCTTGTGAAAGTCAAAGTGCCACCATGAGCCCATCCCTCATTAAACAAGAACCGGAAGAAAATCCCAGCTTGGACACTTTTAAAGGTATCGAGGTGAAATATGAAGAGGTGATGGTGAAGAGGGAAGAAGTGATGGTGAAGAGCGAAGAAGTGAAGGTGAAATGTGAAGAAGTGATGGTGAAATGTGAAGAAGTGAAGGTGAAATGTGAAGATGAAGATTCAACTCCAAAATGGGACCTTCACATCGATGGAGGCAACGTGAAGCAGGAGGAGAATTCTGACTGTGAGGCAGAGCGAGGCAACTCCCAGCAGTTTGTGGAAGTGGAGGTGTGGGTGGACTTCCTAGACAATACAAAGTCAAGTGGAGACCCGGTAGATGTGTAAGCCAGAGACGATGTCGATACAATAGATGCACCTTTGTCACAGGCCTTTAATGACAAGAATGTGAAGTTGAACACTCAATTTCTAGGTTCAACCTGCAGAGTAAGAGCGAGCGGCCAGTCTTTGTGGACCTGTGGGTTGGGTCAATCTCTGACCAGGAGCGAGAGCCAATAAGCTCCCAAGCATTCACGATGTTCTAATGATAATTGCTTTTACATGGTGCTTGCTTAATCGCCTCGGCAACTCGGAGTTTCGTATCTCGTCTGAGATGCTCGAAGAGCATCCCCAAGTAGCAGCTGCCCCTGTTTGGTACAAGGTGGTGGCCCTGCACCGGCCTGCATGTGGACAAGAGCCTGTCAGTAGGGGGCGATGATTGATGCATCATCTCAGTTGTGTAGTTTGTCGGCAATCTTGATTCGAAGCTTTTGTGACTGCAGGAATCCACACTCTCTAGTTATTTCGGTAAAGTCACCACGTGGGTAGAAACATAACAGATCACGGCGTTTAGATCACAACACAAGCAATCGTCATCAGGTGGGACAACCACAGCAAGAAGAAGACGCTGAAGTAGGCGCCTACTTCAGCAGTTTTGTCTTCTTGCTGCTGTGGTTGTCCCACCTGATGACGATTGTTTGTGTTGCGATCTAAACTCCGTGATCTATTATTTGTTGGCAATGTTTAGAATTTGCTACATTTTGACCCAGATGCAAGCATGAAATGGCCTACTCGTTTTGAATGACACTACAATAGTTTGTTGTACATACACTGTTAAGCAGGCGGTGCGTATTTTTAAAATAGCTTCTTGTTAATACGATGTAACCTGATGCAGTCAATTTCACTGCAGTAATTCAATTTTGTTAATATGCCTGTCAATAATTACGAATGAATACTTGTCTGTGCGTACTTTAAATGTTATTCTTTTATAAGGTGATGTTGATATCGAAAACTGACACATAACTGGCATGCCATAAATAGGAAATTAACTCTGCTTATTCGAATCAATGTATTCGTATATGTTGATAAACTGTTTCAAGCAGATTGTCTCTAACGGCGACTAGAGGGACCACGTGATTGTTTAAAAATGTATTTGATTATAACTATAATTGCCTACAATTCGTCATGTGTAGCTTATTTAGACTATAATTTATTCACTACCCAAAATGTATTTACTTGAAAACATAGAGCTGATATTTGTAAGCAATGTCTTTGTTATTTTTACGTTTGAAAACAAATATTTGCACAAATTTAACTTGTTCAGATACAAGGTAAATTCACAAGGCTTTGTAAAAAATCCAATATTTCAGAATTTTGCCTTAACGGAGAATTTTTTTTTTAATGTTGGTAAAAATAAAGATTCAGAAGTATATATTGTGCCGTGTCTACAATTTTACTGTAAAGGGGAATTGGTAAAAAAAAAATGATGGTTCAATGAGCCACTCTGTCTACGGGAAAGCTACCCATACGGATGCTTACCTGAAACCGGATTCCCACCACCATCCATCCCAGAAGAATTCCCTCATCAAGACTCTGCACCATAGAGCCCAATGCATATCCGACCAGGAACACATAGCCAGTGAACTCAAGCACGTACACCAAGCTCTTAAGGCTAATGGTTACTCCGACTACACAATCCGCAAAGCTATCACTCCAACCATGAAGAAGGACCCTCTTGAGGAGACTTTCAAAACCATCACTTTACCCTACATTGCGGGGATCACAAAAAAAGATCTCCAAAATCTTGACTAAAGACAAGATCCAGGTTCGTTTCAACACATTACATAAAATCCGTGATCTGGTTCCGTCTGTAAAAGATGTGATTCCGGACATACAGTACCCTGGCGTCTACAAAAAAAGTTGCCTCTGTGGTAGTAGTTACATTGGAGAAACCAAACAACATGTCTCGGACCTCATTCGTGAACAGAATGCAGACCTAAAAAACAGTAGGACCAACACCTCGGCCGTGGCAGATCACTTATAATTCAGTAGGCTCACATGACATTGACTTCTCCAAGACGGAGGTTCTTTGCAATCCATCTGGCTACCATGAGAGATTCGTTCATGAGGCTATCCACATATACACAGAGACAATTTCAACCGAGAGGAAGGAATTCTGGCTTAGCAATCATTGGAAGGATTTGATGAACCATTTCGGGTCTTAAATGATTGTTCACACTTATGGTGGCTTTCAGACCGCATCCATTATTTTCGTCTCCCCCCTCCTCTATCCCGAACATAGATGGGCTCGTCCATCTGAATGACTGTCAAATCGCTCTCCGTGGTGCTAACGTTAAAAAAGCGCCACTTTTTTCAAATTTTCTTGCTGTGGTTTTCACACCTGATGGTGATTGCTTGTGTTGCAGTCGAAACGTGAGAATTTTTATTTTATATTTTTATTATTTTTCTTGTTGTGGTTTTCACATCTGACGACGATTGCTTGTGTTGCAGTTGAAACGTCGTGAGAATTGTATTGTTTTATATTTTTATTATTTTATTGTTTCCCTTCTACGTGGTGACTTTACCGAAAGAACCAAGAACATGAATTCCTAGCAGTCACGAAAGCTTAAAATCAAAATTTATTTTTACTTCGTTAACACCTTTCATGTTCGCACGCCGCTAATTTTTTGCGACAAGAGGTTTCATTACCACAGGTTACACGTGCAGTGGGTCCAAGATGAGGCGAGACGGTTCGCTGGAGGCAACACGTTTATTCAACAAGGGAACCACAACACAGAGGGGTGACGACCCCTCACAGCCGATAACCTCAGGAGGCAGTCCCTCCACACTACGGTGCCCTTACTCTGGTTCTAGCGCTAACCCTACACTGGTTATGTCTGAACCCGACCCTAGCCAGGGTCACTGGGCTCTTCGCTTCAGGGTCTTCAGGGTAGCGCTCAGAGTCTTCTTCAGAGCTTCAGGTGGACGAGGACCGCCAAACCCGTTCAGGGGTCCGGCTTTTATCCCCGTTCCAGGGTCTCTCCGCCCCTGGCCAAGCCTTCTGGGACTCTCTAGGGGGCCCTGGAACATCCCCCAGCCCCCCCCTCCTCTTGGGGTCTGGGGGCCCTGTTCGTCCCACCTGGTCTGTCCACCACCCCCTGCTGACGCATGTCCACTATTACAGGTCAGCTCCCGTGGTAATACGCATACAGCCCAACAATGGCGCAACATCATCCCCCCCCCCCCCTTGTAACATCTAGGCGTCTGCTACGTTCACAGGAAGCCCTAGACGCATGCACGAATATGCTCAAGGTGCCATGTCATACGTTCGAGCGTATGGATGTCCCCGACTTATTTATTACCTTTACATGTAATCCAACTTGGCCTGAAATAAAACAAAAATAATAAAAACTTTCATTCGGCCAGACACCCAGCCGTCGATACGACTTCACAGCCAGGGTGTTCAGACAAAAGCAAGTTAAATTCATCGAGAGCATTCACTGAGAGTCGTGTTTTTTGGAGAATCAAGATGCTGGATGTACTCAACTGAGTGGCAGAAACGAGGACTTCCACATCATAGGGGTTTCCCCTTTTTTTTCTGGCAACAAAACTGAAACCTTTTGGCGTCCTCTGGTCGAGCACCAATTGGGTCGAGGCTCTCAAGAAAGCCGTCCCTTGGTGTGGACCAATCGGT
Source organism: Petromyzon marinus (assembly GCF_048934315.1). Classification (NCBI taxonomy): domain Eukaryota; kingdom Metazoa; phylum Chordata; class Hyperoartia; order Petromyzontiformes; family Petromyzontidae; genus Petromyzon; species Petromyzon marinus. The sequence goes on along the minus strand of NW_027422706.1, from coordinate 2,736,016 downwards.
TTCAAGGACAATGCCACATATATGATCATAGTGCGTGTGTTTTGTTTGCATTTTGACTGCAGGTATTGTGGTTAATGCTGTAACATGAATCCTTGTAAAAAGGTTTCAGTTTTGTTGCCAGAAAAAAGGGGAAAAAAACCCTATTATTATATTTTGGTACTGCCAAAGGTGGTCTAATGATGTAGATGACTTCCCCACGCTCATATTTTAATCTGGCTGAAAGAAAAAAATCATCCGAACCAAATCGATGTTATATCTGCCGAGTTTCCAAATCCAGAGGAAGCCTCAAAATCTGTTTGCAGTAGTGACCGCAAATATGATTCATGGGCCATGCGGAAACCTTAATGTCAATGCAGCAGCATGTATGAAAGACATAGAGAGCAGCAAGAAATATCCGAGACAATTGATTAAAGACACACAAACTGGAGATGATGGATATCCTCGCTATAGAAGGCGAGCTCCAGCTGACGGTGGATACACAGCAAGACTGAAGATTAGAGGCAACGCGGAAATCGAAATGTACAACAGGTGGGTTGTTCCGTATTCTCCGCTTCTTTCTAAAATGTTTCAGGCGTAGATGTGTTGACCACGCTCCACCTCCTCCAGTCAGTGTGTGTATCATGCTGTGTGTGTCAGTGTGTGTGTCAGTGTGTGTGTGTCAGTGTGTGTCTGAGTGTGTGTGTCAGTGTGTGTGTGTGTGTCAGTGTGTGTCTGAGTGACTGAGTGTCTGAATGAGTGACTGAGTGACTGTCTGAGTGACTGAGTGTCTGAGTACATGTCTGAGTGACTGAGTGTCTGAGTGACTGAGTGACTGTCTGAGTGAGTGTCTGAGTAAGTGTCTGAGTGAGTGACTGAGTGAGTGACTGAGTAAGTGTCTGAGTGAGTGACTGAGTGACTGAGTGAGTGACTGAGTGTCTGAGTGAGTGACTGAGTGAGTGACTGAGTGTCCGAGCGAGTGAGCGAGTGAGCCACTCCCAACGCCCTCACCCGCTGCCCTGGAGTCTCCTCACCCTCCTCCTCACCACCCTACACCTCACCACCCAGCCCCTCCTCACCACCCTACACCTCACCACCCAGCCCCTCCTCACCACCCTACACCTCACCACCCAGCCCCTCCTCACCACCCAGCCCCTCCTCACCACCCTACACCTCACCACCCAGCCCCTCCTCACCACCCTACACCTCACCACCCAGCCCCTCCTCACCACCCTACACCTCACCACCCAGCCCCTCCTCACCACCCAGCCCCTCCTCACCACCCTACACCTCACCACCCAGCCCTTCCTCACCACCCTACACCTCATCTGCTCCTCCTCACCCTGCATCTCCCCTCCAGCTGGTGTATCTCAGCCATGATGTCGTCTATCTGCTTGAGAATCCGGCACTCCTCCACCCTCTTGAGACTCGCCACCCTCTCCTCCTCCTCCTCCTCCACCTCGTCGCCCGACTTGCAGTCGCCATCATCGGTTGCACTGCGTGATCTCCGTAGTCCCCTCCTCTTCTTCTTCTTCATCCTCCTCGTCTTCCTCTCCTCCTCCTCGTTCTCCTCCTCCTCGTTGTCCGCCGCCTCCTCCTCGTCTCGTGCTCTGTCGACGTTTGGCTGCAGGCGGCTAGCGCGAAACTTCAGCAGCAGCCTGCGGACGCCCCCCGTAGACTCCACCACCTCCTCCTCCTCGTTCCTCTGCTCCTTCACCTCGTCACCCTCCACCACCACCTCCCCCTCCTCCTCCTCCTCATCCCTCCACTCCTTCACCTCGTCACGCTCCACCACCACCTCCTCCTCCTCCTCGTCCCTCCGCTCCTTCACCTCGTCACCCTCCACCACCACCTCCTCCTCCTCGTCGACCCTCCGCTCCTTCACCTCGTCACCCTCCACCACCACTTCCTCTTCCTCGTCCCTCCGCTCCTTCACCTCGTTACCCTCCACCACCACCTCCCCCTCCTCCTCCTCATCGTCCCTCCGCTCCTTCACCTCGTCACCCTCCACAACCACCTCCCCCTCCTCCTCCTCCTCGTCCCTCCACTCCTTTGCCTCGTCACCCTCCACCACCACCTCCCCCTCCTCGTCGTCCCTCCGCTCCTTCACCTCGTCACCCTCCACCACCACCTCCCCCTCCTCCTCCTCGTCCCTCCACTCCTTTGCCTCGTCACCCTCCACCACCACCTCCCCCTCCTCCTCCTCGTCGTCCCTCCGCTCCTTCACCTCGTCACCCTCCACCACCACCTCCCCCTCCTCCTCCTCGTCCCTCCACTCCTTTGCCTCGTCACCCTCCACCACCACCTCCCCCTCCTCCTCGTCGTCCCTCCGCTCCTTCACCTCGTCACCCTCCACCACCACCTCCGGCGATGAAGACGACGACGACGATGCGTCCGAGAACGACCAACAGTTGGACGACGATGACGACGCTCTCTGCTGCCGGTATTGTTGCTGAATTTGTCTCCGTCGCTGCCGCTGCTTCTCCAGAGCGCGACCCCGGCGCCTCCCGGTGGGCGGTGGTGGCGGCTCAGCCAGCGGCCACGGCATCAGCGAGAAGAAATGGAACGTCGCCCCACGCGGGGCCGAGCGCGGAGGAGGCGGAGGAGGCGGAGGAGCGCGGCAGGTAGAGGAGCCCGGGCAGGGATCGGGATTCGGTCCCGCCGGGCAATCCGCCGCCGCAGCCTCCCGCCGCTTGCTTAGCGGCGACCGCCCGGTCAAAACCTCCTCCTCCTCTTCCTCTTCCGCCTTCATCGCCGCCTCGGCCTCCTCTTCCCCTCCTCCTCGTCTCACTCCGCCTCCTCCTCCGCCCCTCCTGCTGCTCCCCCTCCTGCCCATGCCCTGCCACCAAAAGTCGAAGTGTCTCTTCCACGCCGCACGCGGTTCAACCGCGTCCTCCCTGCGTCTCTCCGCCTCCTCCTCCTCCTCCTCGCCCGCCGCCTCGTCAGCGCTGAGCGCCGGCCCCGACTCTCCGCCGCCGTCTCCGCGCTCCGGGGCGACCCTCGGGCCGATTCCCGGCGTCGGCGTCGTCCGGGCGCCGCCGCTGCCGCCGCCGCCGCCGTGGCAGCTCTCCCGGGGGGGCGCCGCCACCGCCGGAGTCTCCCGGCGGCGGCGCCCCCCCCCCTCGAGAGCCCGGAGCGTCACGGGGCGACGAAGACGACGGCCGCGGCGGGGAGGCCCCGGCGCGGGCCCCGGCCCCCCGGCGTCGTCGCCGAGCGGGCGAGCGACCTTGGAGGGCGCCGCGTGGGACTCGGCTCCTCCTCCTCCGGCGTCGTCCGCGGAGTGCTTGGGCACCCAGATGGGCCAGGAGGAGCGAGCCCTCGCGGAGGGGGCGGCCGTGGCCGTGGCCGGGGTCGGGGCCGGGGCCAGGGGAGGCTGTCTGGGAGGCCGCTGGTGAGGGGGGAGGGCCGGAGGAGAGGGAGGAGACGCGGGATCAGATTCCAGCATTCAGCACGCAAAAGTCCTGGTAGTGGTGGTGGTATTGGTGGTAGCGGTGGTGGTCAGTGATTGTAGTGATGTTGGTAATGGTGGTGGTGATGGTAGTGATGGTAGTGTACGGTAGTAGTGGTGGTGGTGGTAATGGTGGTAATGGTGGAAGTGGTGGTAGAAGTGGTGGTGGTGATGGTGCTAGTGGTGGTGGTAGTAGTGGTGGTGTAATGGTGGTGGTAGCGTTGCTGGTAGTAGTGGTGGTAATGGTGGTGGTGGTAGTGATGGTAGTGTATGGTAGTAGTGGTGGTAATGGTGGAAGTGGTGGAAGTGGTGGTGGTGGTAATGGTGCTAGTGGTGGTGGTAGTAGTGGTGGTGTAATGGTGGTGGTAGTGTTGGTGGTAGAATTGGTGGTAATGGTGGTGGTGTCCGACAAAACAACCCCCTACCTCCTTGTGGTGCCGGACGGGCAACGCTGCCGTGGGCAGTGCCGGGGGGGAGGGCCAATTCGGATTGGCCTTTCCCCTCATGGCGTTTGTAACCACCACAGTGGCTAAGTGGGGGCTCTGGACAGGTGTGAGGGGCTGGTAACCCCTCCACCTCCAATTAATTACCACTAAACCACCAACATTTTATAAATAAGCTTGTGCCGGAGGCCACGGGGGGACAGGCGTCTATGACGTCTCCTGACCAAACCCCATTTGGCGAAGCCAGGAGACTGAATCCTTCCCCTCGGGGCTCCTCCAAAAACAACAAAAAACCACTACGTGTGGCCACGTGGAATGTTCGAACGCTCACTGCGGAGGAGAGGCTGCCACTCCTCTGTCAAGAGCTGGACCGGTACCGCCTGGATCTCTGTGGCAATAAGGAGGTCCTGTGGACCGGCTCTGGCTCCTGCCACCATGAGGGGTGGACAGTCCTCTACACGGGGCAGGAGACTGCCAAACAACAGGGTGTGGCTCTTTTTCTGAATAAAAGAATGAAGGGGTGTGAGAGCGTGGTGATGAGTTGTGGGAAGCTGTAAGCCCCAGGCTACTTTGGGCTCGCCTTCCCATCAACCACAGGTGAGGAGTGGTGGTCATGGTAACTTATGCCCCCACCAAAGACGAACATCCGTGGAGGGATGCAAGCAAGGCCAATGAGTCAAATGCCTTCTATGACCTCCTGTCACAGGTGCTGGCTAAAGTGGCCCCTCGGGATAGAGTCATCTTGTTGGGTGACTTCAATGCCCGAGTTGGTCATGATGCTGGCACCTGGTCTGGAGTAATTGGAAGGCATCGGGCAGACCAGCTCAATAACAACGGCAGGAGGCTGCTAAATTTTTGTGCAGCCCATGGGCTTGTAATTACCAACACGCTGTTCCGGCATCGGCGCATCCACACCACATCATGGATGCATGCCGGGTCCAAGCAAGATCATCTGCTGGACTACATAGTGACGGAACAGCGAATGCGGGCCCATGTCCTTGACACCAGGACCTACCGTGGAGCTGATCTGCCCACTGACCATCGACTTGTCATCTGTAAGATGCACCTGCAATTATTCCACTCCGGTGGTGGGTGTACACCCAGGACCCCATTCAAACCCTTAGTGGCATGGTCTCAGCTAGCTGATGAAAGTTACAAACGAGAATTTCATCATCGCTTGCGGCTGGGATTGGCATCGTCCCCCACTCCTCTTGATGTCGAGGGGAAATGGGCGAGGTTTAGGACTGTAGCTCATGTAGCTGCAATGGCTGCTTTGGGTACACGGTCCAGACCTCCCCAGAGACCATGGCTGACAGAGGAGGTGTTCAAGCCGGCTGAGAAAAATCGACAGGCCCTCTCTCATCGGCTACAGCATCCCACGTCGGAGAATCAGGAGGCTTACCGCAGCCTTCGCTCGGAGGTTCAGAGAGCCGTGAGGCACTGCAAGAATGGGTGGTGGTCGCGGGTTGCTGTGGAGATGGAGTCTGCCTCAGTGGCCCACGATCACAAATCGCTCTTTAATTCTATCAAAAAAGTAACCTGCAGCGCCACACCTATTACCATCATTAAGGGAAAGAACGGTGATCCAATATCCGACCCCCAGGAACAAGTTTGCAGATTTTCTGAGCATTCCTGAGGTCCTGGGGAAATCCCTCAGCCAGGAAAACAACGTGGGACAAAGTGGGGATGACTCTACTGAGGCTGCGGTGCCTCAAATATTGGAGGAAGTCACCCCCTGTGAGTGGCTGGCTGAGGTGCCATCCGTTGAGGACAGCAAGTTGGCACAGTAGGGGGCACAGGTGGTGCATCAGCCAGTCGTCTCAGTCAGTCGACCTGTCGCATCTGGGTCTGCCCCGTGACCTCCTGCCAGCGGGCGTTCGACAATTCACGTGGCCTCAAGGTGCACATCGCCTGGCACAAGCGTCGTGGTGATGTCACCGCCACTTAGTGGCGAACTGCGGTTGTTGTTGTTGTTGATAGTGGAGCTGCTGGTAGTATATTTGGAGTGTGCGTGTCTCTGCCTCGTGGTTGCATGGATTTGTTTCTGGTTCCTCCGGTTTCCCCCCCCTCCAGATTTAGAATTAACATCACGCATTTAAAATATTTAACTGCGATACATTTCCACACGATGAAGTCACTTTGTGTTGAGCTTTCATTCGTGATGGCCAGGTCGCTTGTGAAAAAAAGCTACATAGCTCAGTGAGCCTTACCTTGTACAAGAAAATAGAAAAACTAGTTTATAGTTTAAGAGAGATGAGTTGGATCTGTCACGTGGGTTATTTAAAAAAAAGGTTATTCATTTCATCAGGTCATGTGCACAGATTACAATAACATTTGGAGGGAAAAAAAACATGCTGGCCGTTATGTGACTTCACCGAAAAAGCCAAAAAGTAAGTTATGGTCAAGTTTTATTTTAATTTTTTTAGGATATTTGCTCTTAATGTGCTTACTTTCCCCCAGCACATTCACTGCATTGTCATGGTGAATGCGAGGCATCGCGTGGTCATAACCCACCGGGATATTTTCCCCTTACGTGTCAAGAGATTGACATTCTCAATGGAAATCATTTCAGGTATTCACTGAAAGTGTCAGAGATGAATTTTCAGGATAAAACTGAACATTCGTGCTAAAGATTGGTGCCATATTGTACGATTATAATTGTGCAAAATGCAACCAAAACACAATTAGCACGGTTAGCTACGTACCGCTACAGTCTACATTATAGACTGTCAGTACACTCACTCAGCTTAATAACCAGGCTACATTCTACATTATAGCCTGTCAGTACACTCACCATACTTAATAACCATTACTACAGTCTACATTATAGACTGTCAGTACACTCACTCAGCTTAATAACCATTACTAAAGTCTACATTATAGACTGTAGTACACTCACCATACTTAATAACCAGGCTACAGTCTACATTATAGACTGTCAGTACACTCACCATACTTAATAACCAGGCTACAGTCTACATTATAGACTGTAGTACACTCACCATACTTAATAACCAGGCTACAGTCTACATTATATACTGTCAGTACACTCACCATACTTAATAACCATTACTACAGTCTACATTATAAACTGTCAGTACACTCACCATACTTAATAACCAGGCTACAGTCTACATTATAGACTGTCAGTACACTCACCATACTTAATAACCAGGCTACAGTCTACATTATAGACTGTCAGTACACTCACCATACTTAATAACCATTACTACAGTCTACACTATAGACTGTCAGTACACTCACCATAGTTAATAACCATTACTACAGTCTACACTATAGACTGTCAGTACACTCACCATACTTAATAACCATTACTACAGTCTATATTATAGACTGTCAGTACACTCACCATACTTAATAACCATTACTAAAGTCTACACTATTGACTGCCAGTACACTCACTCAGCTTGATAACCAGGCTACATTCTACATTATAGACTGTCAGTACACGCACCATACTTAATAACCAGGCTACAGTCTACATTATAGACTGCCAGTACACTCACTCAGCTTAATAACCAGGCTAAATTCTACATTATAGACTGTCAGTACACTCACCATACTTAATAACCATTACTACAGTCTATATTATAGACTGTCAGTACACTCACCATACTTAATAACCATTACTAAAGTCTACACTATTGACTGCCAGTACACTCACTCAGCTTGATAACCAGGCTACATTCTACATTATAGACTGTCAGTACACGCACCATACTTAATAACCAGGCTACAGTCTACATTATAGACTGCCAGTACACTCACTCAGCTTAATAACCAGGCTAAATTCTACATTATAGACTGTCAGTACACTCACCATACTTAATAACCATTACTACAGTCTACATTATAGACTGTCAGTACACTCACTCAGCTAAATAACCATTACTACAGTCTACATTATAGACTGTAGTACACTCACCATACTTAATAACCAGGCTACAGTCTACATTATAGACTGTCAGTACACTCACCATACTTAATAACCATTACTACAGTCTACATTATAGACTGTCAGTACACTCACCATACTTAATAACCATTACTAAAGTCTACATTATAGACTGTCAGTACACTCGCCATACTTAATAACCAGGCTACAGTCTACATTATAGACTGTCAGTACACTCACCATACTTAATAACCAGGTTACAGTCTACATTATAGACTGTCAGTACACTCACCATACTTAATAACCATTACTACAGTCTACATTATAGACTGTCAGTACACTCACCATACTTAATAACCATTACTACAGTCTACATTATAGACTGTCAGTACACTCACCATACTTAATAACCAGGCTACAGTCTACATTATAGGCTGTCAGTACACTCACCATACTTAATAACCATTACTACAGTCTACATTATAGACTGTCAGTACACTCGCCATACTTAATAACCAGGCTACAGTCTACATTATAGACTGTCAGTACACTCACCATACTTAATAACCAGGTTACAGTCTACATTATAGACTGTCAGTACACTCACCATACTTAATAACCATTACTACAGTCTACATTATAGACTGTCAGTACACTCACCATACTTAATAACCAGGCTACAGTCTACATTATAGACTCTCAGTACACTCACCATACTTAATAACCAGGCTACAGTCTACATTATAGACTGTCAGTACACTCACCATACTTAATAACCATTACTACAGTCTACATTATAGACTGTCAGTACACTCACCATACTTAATAACCAGGCTACAGTCTACATTATAGACTGTCAGTACACTCACCATACTTAATAACCAGGCTACAGTCTACATTATAGACTGCCAGTACACTCACTCAGCTTAATAACCAGGCTACATTCTACATTATAGACTGTCAGTACACTCACCATACTTAATAACCATTAATAACCATTACTACAGTCTACATTATAGACTGTAGTAATGGTTATTAAGTATGGTGAGTGTACTGACAGTCTATAATGTAGACTGTCAGTACAGTCTACATTATAGACTGCTTTTAAGCTGTGTGAGAGGAACAAAGAGCCTTGACGAAGGAATTAGCATAAAATTTAGCATTGAAAAGGCTGAATGATTAGCTTGTGACTGGTCACAGAAATAGCTATGTTAAAAGTTAAAGCATACACCTCCACAGAGGCACCCATTGTTAAAAGGAATTAGCATAGAATTTAGCATTGAAATAGCTAAATTAAGGCATTCGCTTGTAACTGCTACAGAAATAGTTACGTTGAAGTCAGAGCATACACATTCACCGAGGCACTTAGTACAAATCAAAACAGGAGAATTTAGCATTGAAATAACTAGGCGAATTTAGCATGGAGCTATTCACAGTACTATATAGTGAACCAATAAAAACTAAAATATAAATTACCTTCATGTTATCAATAAACTCTATATTCTCCAATCAGCTAAGCTACCAACCATAAGTCGTTATATATCACAATGCTATATGGCAAAAAAATGGGTGGATTCTTACCCTCAAATTTCCGTACCAATTCCGCGACCACATCAATTCCATACACCCAGCCATCAGATTTACCATGGAGGTCGAAAAAGATGGCAAACTACCCTTTCTGGATGTCTTAATTAAAAGGAGACATGATGGTTCAATGAGCCACTCTGTCTACAGGAAAGCTACCCATACAGATGCTTACTTGAAACCGGATTCCCACCACCATCCATCCCAGAAGAACTGCCTCATCAAGACTCTATACCATAGAGCCCAATGCATTTCCGACCAGGAACACATTACCAGTGAACTCAAGCACGTACACCAGGCTCTCAGGGCTAATGGCTACTCCGACTACACAATCCGCAAAGCCATCACTCCAGTCATGAAGAAGGATCCTCTTGTGGAGCCACTCAAAACCATCACCTTACCCTACATTGCAGGGGTCACTAAAAAGATCTCCAAAATCCTGAATAAACACAAGATCCAGGTCCGATTCAACACAGTACACAAAATCCGTGATTTAGTTCCATCTGTAAAAGATGCTCTTCCAGACATACAGTACCCGGGCGTTTACAAACTAAAGTGCCTCTGTGGTAGTAGCTACATTGGAGAAACCAAAAGACATATCTCGGATCGCATCCGCGAACATAAAGCAGACTTGAAACACGGTAAGACGAACTCCTCTGCCGTGGCAGATCACTGTTACAATTCAGTGGGCTCACATGACATTGACTTCTCCAAGACGGAGGTTCTTTGCAAACCAACTGGCTACCATGAGAGATTCGTTCATGAGGCCATTCACATATACAAGCACAGAGACAATTTCAACCGAGAAGATGGATTCAGGCTTAGTAACCACTGGAAAGATGTGTTAAATCATTTCTGTTCTTAATTAATTGTAATTTTACGATGACCTTCAGACCGCAGCTCTTTCGCCAGCATTGCCTCTTAATATCTCTCACACCACGGTTAATGGTATGGTTTACAACATGGAGTATACTAGGGCTTCGCAGCTGTCTCTCTCCCCCTCCTCTGTTCCGACCATGGACGAACTCGTCCGTCTGAACGGGGCCCGTAGCTATCCGTGGTACGGAAATTTGAGGGTAAGAATCCACCCATTTTTTCGCCATATAGCATTGTGATATATAACGACTTATGGTTGGTAGCTTAGCTGATTGGAGAATATAGAGTTTATTGATAACATGAAGGTAATTTATATTTTAGTTTTTATTGGTTCACTATATAGTACTGTGAATAGCTCAATGCTAAATTCGCCTAGTTATTTCAATGCTAAATTCTCCTGTTTTGATTTGTACTAAGTGCCTCGGTGAATGTGTATGCTCTGACTTCAACGTAACTATTTCTGTAGCAGTTACAAGCGAATGCCTTAATTTAGCTATTTCAATGCTAAATTATATGCTAATTCCTTTTAACAATGGGTGCCTCTGCGGAGGTGTATGCTTTAACTTTTAACATAGCTATTTCTGTGACCAGTCACAAGCTAATCATTCAGCCTTTTCAATGCTAAATTTTATGCTAATTCCTTCGTCAAGGCTCTTTGTTCCTCTCACACAGCTTAAAAGCCGTGATCTGAACGTGGCTCTCTCACTCCAGCGCTGTCCTACCAGACAGTCTCGCTCCCTTCACCTGATGAAGGCCGCTTGTGTTGTGGCCGAAACGTCGTGAGAATATTATTGTTATTTTATTTTATCAATTTATTATTTTATTCTCATTCTACGTGACTTTACCGAAAGAACCAAATAAGATGAATCATTGCAGTCACGAAAGCTTTAAATCGAAATTTAACCGCCTCTACGGGGAGGGATTCCACACATCCTTAAGATCATTCAACAGACTTCGGGATAAGAAGGCTCAACTAATCGAGTCTCTCACCTTTCTGAAGAGATGCCGCGACTCTAAGGTAATACCAACCGCATTTACACTAACCTCTGCTGTTGCAACTTCTCTCAATGCAAAACGAATTCTAGCTAGAACTAGCTTCGCTCTTATCTCGGAAAAAATCAGACTTACACGCACCGAACTCGATCAGTTAGACAAGACACTCTACAAATCACACTTAAAATTGACAGCAACAATGTCTACATCGGATTGGGAACATGTAGACAATATGACTACCTCTTCGGCTGCCACTATGTCGAACAAATGTAGGGACAATTTGATTTCCAAATTCAATCACCTCTCCAGCAAAAAATCGGATCCACACACCGAAAAGATAGACGTCAACAAAGTCGTAATTAATCGCAGTAACAGTTCCATTTCTGATGGTCTGAAATCCGTTTTAGCTAAAGGTCTAAACTTTGCTGTCACACCGAGACACTTACCGGTTAATGATATCATTGCCCATGTCGACGTTGCACTCAAGGGCTTGAGTCACATCTCTGCAGACGTAGCAAGATCTGAAATCGCTGCAACCCTCAAAAACGCTAAGTTGCCACCTAACAACATCAGCAAAGACGAACGTTTTGAATTATCTCAATTAAAAAAGAGGGATGATATTGTCGTTCTCTCAGCCGACAAAGGCAATGCCACTGTCATCATGGACAAAACAGAATATAACAACAAAATTCAAGAACTACTCAACGATGGCAGCTATACAAAAATAAAAAGAGATCCCACCAACAGCCTGGTCACCAAAACGAACAAAATTATCTCTGATTCAACAGCATTAATTGATGAGAACAAACAGTTCTTGTTGAAACCCTCTGCTGCCAGACCACCAAGATTATATGGCCTTCCAAAGATACACAAAGAAGATACACCCCTTCGTCCCATCGTCTCTACTATCAGCTCCCCCACCTACAAACTGGCACGTTTTCTGGCTGATATACTGCGACCTTTCACTGGAAAAACCACCTCTGCGGTACTAAATTCTACTCACCTGGTATCGACAATCAAAGACATTTCCCTGTCCCCAAACGACCTGCTTGTCAGTTTTGATGTGGTGTCCTTGTTCACCAAAGTCCCGGTACCTGACACCATCGCTATCATTGAAGACCTGGTTCATCAAGGACTGCATACTGATGTACCCCCCCTGGTGAGACATTGCTTAACCAACACATACTTCACCTGGAATGGAACTTTCTACAAACAAACTGAGGGCACCCCAATGGGCTCCCCCCTATCTCCGGTTGTAGCCAACGTATTCATGGAAAAATTTGAAACTGACGCCATCCAGACTGCCACTCTACGCCCGACCTTATGGAAGAGGTACGTTGATGACACCTTTGTCATCTGGCCACATGGCCAGCCTGCTCTAGACCAATTCCGCGACCACATCAATTCCATACACCCAGCCATCAGATTTACCATGGAGGTCGAAAAAGATGGCAAACTACCCTTTCTGGATGTCTTAATTAAAAGGAGACATGATGGTTCAATGAGCCACTCTGTCTACAGGAAAGCTACCCATACAGATGCTTACTTGAAACCGGATTCCCACCACCATCCATCCCAGAAGAACTGCCTCATCAAGACTCTATACCATAGAGCCCAATGCATTTCCGACCAGGAACACATTACCAGTGAACTCAAGCACGTACACCAGGCTCTCAGGGCTAATGGCTACTCCGACTACACAATCCGCAAAGCCATCACTCCAGTCATGAAGAAGGATCCTCTTGTGGAGCCACTCAAAACCATCACCTTACCCTACATTGCAGGGGTCACTAAAAAGATCCCCAAAATCCTGAATAAACACAAGATCCAGGTCCGATTCAACACAGTACACAAAATCCGTGATTTAGTTCCATCTGTAAAAGATGCTCTTCCAGACATACAGTACCCGGGCGTTTACAAACTAAAGTGCCTCTGTGGTAGTAGCTACATTGGAGAAACCAAAAGACATATCTCGGATCGCATCCGCGAACATAAAGCAGACTTGAAACACGGTAAGACGAACTCCTCTGCCGTGGCAGATCACTGTTACAATTCAGTGGGCTCACATGACATTGACTTCTCCAAGACGGAGGTTCTTTGCAAACCAACTGGCTACCATGAGAGATTCGTTCATGAGGCCATTCACATATACAAGCACAGAGACAATTTCAACCGAGAAGATGGATTCAGGCTTAGTAACCACTGGAAAGATGTGTTAAATCATTTCTGTTCTTAATTAATTGTAATTTTACGATGACCTTCAGACCGCAGCTCTTTCGCCAGCATTGCCTCTTAATATCTCTCACACCACGGTTAATGGTATGGTTTACAACATGGAGTATACTAGGGCTTCGCAGCTGTCTCTCTCCCCCTCCTCTGTTCCGACCATGGACGAACTCGTCCGTCTGAACGGGGCCCGTAGCTATCCGTGGTACGGAAATTTGAGGGTAAGAATCCACCCATTTTTTCGCCATATAGCATTGTGATATATAACGACTTATGGTTGGTAGCTTAGCTGATTGGAGAATATAGAGTTTATTGATAACATGAAGGTAATTTATATTTTAGTTTTTATTGGTTCACTATATAGTACTGTGAATAGCTCAATGCTAAATTCGCCTAGTTATTTCAATGCTAAATTCTCCTGTTTTGATTTGTACTAAGTGCCTCGGTGAATGTGTATGCTCTGACTTCAACGTAACTATTTCTGTAGCAGTTACAAGCGAATGCCTTAATTTAGCTATTTCAATGCTAAATTCTATGCTAATTCCTTTTAACAATGGGTGCCTCTGCGGAGGTGTATGCTTTAACTTTTAACATAGCTATTTCTGTGACCAGTCACAAGCTAATCATTCAGCCTTTTCAATGCTAAATTTTATGCTAATTCCTTCGTCAAGGCTCTTTGTTCCTCTCACACAGCTTAAAAGCCGTGATCTGAACGTGGCTCTCTCACTCCAGCGCTGTCCTACCAGACAGTCTCGCTCCCTTCACCTGATGAAGGCCGCTTGTGTTGTGGCCGAAACGTCGTGAGAATATTATTGTGTTATTTTATTTTATCAATTTATTATTTTATTCTCATTCTACGTGACTTTACCGAAAGAACCAAAGAAGATGAATCATTGCAGTCACGAAAGCTTTAAATCGAAACCAGGCTACAGTCTACATTATAGACTGTCAGTACACTCACCATACTTAATAACCATTACTACAGTCTACATTATAGACTGTCAGTACACTCACCATACTTAATAACCATTACTACAGTCTACATTATAGACTGTCAGTACACTCGCCATACTTAATAACCAGGCTACAGTCTACATTATAGACTGTCAGTACACTCACCATACTTAATAACCAGGTTACAGTCTACATTATAGACTGTCAGTACACTCACCATACTTAATAACCAGGCTACAGTCTACATTATAGACTGCCAGTACACTCACTCAGCTTAATAACCAGGCTACATTCTACATTATAGACTGTCAGTACACTCACCATACTTAATAACCAGGCTACAGTCTACACTATAGACTGTCAGTACACTCACCATACTAAATAACCATTACTACAGTCTACATTATAGACTGTCAGTACACTCACCATACTTAATAGCCAGGCTACAGTCTACATTATAGACTGCCAGTACACTCACCATACTTAATAACCAGGCTACAGTATACATTATAGACTGTCAGTACACTCACCATACTTAATAACCAGGCTACAGTCTACATTATAGACTGCCAGTACACTCACTCAGCTTAATAACCAGGCTACATTCTACATTATAGACTGCCAGTACACTCACTCAGCTTAATAACCAGGCTACATTCTACATTATAGACTGTCAGTACACTCACCATACTTAATAACCATTACTACAGTCTACATTATAGACTGTCAGTACACTCACTCAGCTAAATAACCATTACTACAGTCTACATTATAGACTGTAGTACACTCACCATACTTAATAACCAGGCTACAGTCTACATTATAGACTGTCAGTACACTCACCATACTTAATAACCAGGCTACAGTCTACATTATAGACTGTCAGTACACTCACTCAGCTTAATAACCATTACTACAGTCTACATTATAGACTGTCAGTACACTCACTCAGCTTAATAACCATTACTACAGTCTACATTATAGACTGTCAGTACACTCACCATACTTAATAATCATTACTACAGTCTACATTATAGACTGTCAGTACACTCACCATACTTAATAACCAGGCTACAGTCTACATTATAGACTGTCAGTACACTCACCATACTTAATAACCATTACTACAGTCTACATTATAGACTGTCAGTACACTCACCATACTTAATAACCATTACTACAGTCTACATTATAGACTGTCAGTACACTCACTCAGCTTAATAACCATTACTACAGTCTACATTATAGACTGTAGTACACTCACCATACTTAATAACCATTACTACAGTCTACATTATAGACTGTCAGTACACTCACCATACTTAATAACCATTACTACAGTCTACATTATAGACTGTCAGTACACTCACCATACTTAATAACCAGGCTACAGTCTACATTATAGACTGTCAGTACACTCACCATACTTAATAACCAGGCTACATTATTATTCACAAATTAAATCGTTTGTATTTTGTCAATGGCCATAGACTCAACACTGCCCCATAGACTCAACACTGCCCCATAGACTCAGCACTGTCCCATAGACTCAACACTGTCCCATAGACTCAACACTGCCCCATAGACTCAGCACTGTCCCATAGACTCAACACTGCCCCATAGAATCAACATTGCCCCATAGACTCAGCACTGCCCCATAGACTCAGCACTGCCCCATAGACTCAGCACTGCCCCATAGACCCAACACTGCCCATAAATTCAACAGTGCATATTTAAACTATCTGCGAATCACGGGCTGGACATTTGAGGCCACTTTTTACCTCACGTTTTCCCTCACGAGAGGCGATCTCGCACCCCTGGGGGGTCGTCATCGTCGTTAATTTCTGCTCCGAAATTAAAAAAATTCAAATCCGAACCTCACGACTCTCAAAATGGCGCCTGGCCGAGGAGGAGTCTCAAAAATTTGGCGGGAAAAAAAATCCCGCGTCACGTGGCTAGGGAGGAACCAAATCTGATTGGCTCCAAGTCGCCGCTTGGACCAATCAGAGAGCTCCAAGCGCCTCGCCTCACAGCAGCTCCGCTCCTGCACTGATAGATTACTGCAGGTCTCTCGTCTATAGTTGAATAGTGTAATAGTGTGTGTGTGTATCTGTGTGTATGTGTATCTGTGTGTATGTGTGTGTCTGTGTGTATGTATGTGTGTGTCTCTCTGTGTGTCTCTGTGTGGGTCTCTGTGTGTGTCTCTGTGTGTGTGTCTCTGTGTGTGTCTCGTGTGTGTCTGTGTGTGTCTCTGTGTGTGATGTGTGTGTGTCTCTGTGTATCTGTGTGTCTCGTGTGTGATGTGTGTGTGTCTCTGTGTGTGTCTCTGTGTGTGTCTCGTGTGTGATGTGTGTGTGTCTCTGTGTGTCTGTCTCTGTGTGTGTGTTGTGTGTGTCTCTGTGTGTGTCTGTGTGTGTCTCTGTGTGTGTGTCTCTGTGTGTGTGATGTGTGTGTGTCTCTGTGTGTGATGTGTGTCTGTATGTGTCTCTGTGTGTGATGTGTGTGTCTCTGTGTGTGATGTGTGTCTCCGTCTGTGATGTGTGTGTCTCTGTGTGTGTGTCTCTGTGTGTGTGTCTCTGGGTGTGTCTCTGTTTGTTTTATGTGTGTGATGTGTGTGTGTCTCTGTGTGTGTCTCATGTGTGATGTGTGTGTCTTTGTGTGTGTCTGTATGTGTGTGATGTGTGTGTGTGATGTCTGTGTGTGTGTCTTGTGTGTGTGTGATGTGTGTGTGTGATGTCTGTGTGTGTCTTGTGTGTGTGTGATGTCTGTGTGTGTGTCTTGTGTGTGTGTGATGTCTGTGTGTGTGTGATGTCTGCGTGTGTGTGATGTCTGTGTGTGTGATGTCTGTGTGTCTTGTGTGTGTGTGATGTCTGTGTGTATCTTGTGTGTGTGTGATGTCTGTGTGTGTCTTGTGTGTGTGTGTGATGTCTGTGTGTGTGATGTCTGTGTGTGTCTTGTGTGTGTGTGTTGTCTGTGTGTGTGTGATGTCTCTGTGTGTGTCTTGTGTGTGTGTGTGATGTTTGTGTGTGATGTCTGTGTGTGATGTCTCTGTGTGTGTGTTGTGTGTGTGTTGTCTGTGTGTGTCTCGTGTGTGATGTGTGTGTGTCTCTGTGTGTCTGTCTCTGTGTGTGTGTTGTGTGTCTCTGTGTGTGTCTGTGTGTGTCTCTGTGTGTGTCTCTGTGTGTGTGATGTGTGTGTGTCTCTGTGTGTGATGTGTGTCTGTATGTGTGTCTCTGTGTGTGATGTGTGTGTCTCTGTGTGTGATGTGTGTGTCTCCGTCTGTGATGTGTGTGTCTCTGTGTGTGTGTCTCTGGGTGTGTGTCTCTGTTTGTTTTATGTGTGTGATGTGTGTGTGTCTCTGTGTGTGTCTCATGTGTGATGTGTGTGTCTTTGTGTGTGTCTGTATGTGTGTGATGTGTGTGTGTCTCTATGTGTCTCATGTGTGATGTGTGTCTTTGTGTGTGTCTGTATGTGTGTGATGTGTGTGTGTGATGTCTGTGTGTGTGTCTTGTGTGTGTGTGATGTGTGTGTGATGTCTGTGTGTGTCTTGTGTGTGTGTGATGTCTGTGTGTGTGTCTTGTGTGTGTGTGTGATGTCTGTGTGTGTCTTGTGTGGTGTGTGTGTGATGTCTGTGTGTGTGTGATGTCTGTGTGTGTGTGATGTCTGTGTGTGATGTCTGTGTGTGTCTTGTGTGTGTGATGTCTGTGTGTATCTTGTGTGTGTGATGTCTGTGTGTGTCTTGTGTGTGTGTGTGATGTCTGCGTGTGTCTTGTGTGTGTGATGTCTGCGTGTGTCTTGTGTGTGTGTGTTGTCTGTGTGTGTGTGATGTCTCTGTGTGTGTCTTGTGTGTGTGATGTTTGTGTGTGATGTCTGTGTGTGTGTGATGTCTCTGTGTGTGTCTTGTGTGTGTGTGTGTGTCTTGTGTGTGTGTTGTCTGTGTGTGTCTTGTGTGCGTGATGTCTGTGTGTGATGTCTGTGTGTGTCATGTGTGTGTGTGATGTCTCTGTGTGTGTCTTGTGTGTGTGTGATGTCTGTGTGTGTGTCTAGACCACTACTCAACAACGGAGGGCGGAGGAGTGACGCTCACAACAACGAGCGGAGCGCCGGGTGGCTAAAGCACAGCAGGTTGGCACAGTAGGGGGCACAGGTGGTGCATCAGCCAGTCATCTCAGTCAGTCGACCCGTAGCACCTGGGTCTCCCCCGTGACCTCCTGCCAGCGGGCGTTCGACACTTCACGTGGCCTCAGGGTGCACATAGCCTGGCACAAGCGTCATGGTGACGTCACCGCCACTTAGTGGCGAATGGCGGTTGTTGTTGTCTGTCTCGGCGTGTGTCTGTGTGTCTGTATCGGTGTGTGTCTGTGTCTCTGCATGTGTGTCTGTCTCTGCGTGTGTGTATGTCTCTGCGTGTGTGTCTGTCTCTGCGTGTGTGTGTCTTTGTGTCTCTGTGTGTGTCTCTGTGTCTGTGTGTGTCTGTGTCTCTGCATGTGTGTCTGTGTGTCTGTTTCTGCGTGTATGTCTATGTCTCTGCGTGTGTCTATGTGTCTCTGCGTGTGTGTGTCTATGTGTCTCTGCATGTGTGTGTCTGTCTCTGCGTGTGTATGTCTATGTGTCTCTGCGTGTGTGTCTGTGTCTCTGCGCGTGTGTGTCACTGTGTCTGTGTGACTGCCAAGTTGTCCTTATTTTCGTTGCCTTCTGATACGCCCAGCAGAAACACTGGCTGCACACACTCACCGTGCCGCGCACGGACAAAGATCCCCCGTGTAGCCTTGACAGACTGTAAGGGCAAGTGCTGTTAGCGAGCTCCTATAAGGCCGGCACGGTACACGAGGGGGTGAGTGGCCAACACCACGCCCGGCCGCCTTTGTCTCCCTAGTGGCGATGTTTACACACCGCACCAGGTACTCATTTGAGGCGGAGTCCACCTAGGGGAGGCCCTGGACCGGTTCAGATAATCGTCACCGATGTTGGATGTGAGTGGGAATCGAACTTGGGTCGCCAGGATCGTGGTGCAGCGTAGCGCTAACCGCTACCCTTCAGCTCTCCACACACGTCGTCGGTCACACACAGAACCGCAGAGGAGGGCAAGAAGGATCCCAAGCGTGCGACACTCAGAACCACAAGTGGCACAGACTCGGCCGAGAGAGTGGAGAGAGAGAGAGTGGAGAGAGAGAGAGTGGAGAGAGAGAGAGAGAGTGGAGAGAGAGAGAATGGAGAGAGAGTGGAGAGAGAGAGTGGAGAGAGAGAGTGGAGAGAGAGTGGAGAGAGAGAGAGTGGAGAGAGAGAGTGGAGAGAGAGAGTGGAGAGAGAGAGTGGAGAGAGAGAGTGGAGAGAGACTTTTTAGGACTGTATTTCCACTGAAACATAAACAACAGAAACATTACCGGAAAAAACACACCTAAGCTAAAAATCAATAAAACATCAAACTTTTAACAGCTGTATGTGTACTCTTTGGTTCTATTCGGTAAAGTCACCACGTAGGTAAAAAATAAAACAACAAAAATCACGACGTTTTGGCCACAACACAAGTAGCCTTCTTCAGGTGAAGGAACAGAACTGAAATACAAATGGCACCGGGATAGAGGCCGTGGAAACGAGGCGGTGCACGGACATCTCCGTGTGCAGCAAAGTTGTTCAAGGGTTTTTCAATTTGATAAACAATCAAATGTTCTGACATCAGAATGCATTTTCAAAAACGAAATGGCATCGACATGTCAAAAAACCTGAATGAGTTTTTTTTCTTCAAGGATTCTGTTTTCGGTTTTCATTAAAGTGTAATGACAGGGTAACACCTGCTGACATCACAGGGTGACACCTGCTGACATCACAGGGTGACACCTGCTGACATCACAGGGTGACACCTGCTGACATCACAGGGTGACACCTGCTGACATCACAGGGTGACACCTGCTGACATCACAGGGTGACACCTGCTGACATCACAGCGTGACACCTGTTGACATCACAGGGTGACACCTGCTGAGGCCTGGCAAGGGCTTCACGGCACGGCCACAGAGGTAACAACCAATCAGGGAAGGAGGCGCATCTGGGGCAAAGGCAACAGGTGGGGCTAGCCGAGTTACTCTGGTCACCTGCTGGAAGGTTCCACGAGAGGGCGTGGCCGGAGGCGGGGCCTAGCCACGCCTCCGGCCACGCCCTCTCGTGTAACCTGCTGGAAGGTTCCACGAGAGGGCGTGGCCGGAGGCGGAGCCTAGCCACGCCTCCAGCCACGCCCTCTCGTGTCACTTGCTCCAAGGTTTCACGAGAGGGCGTGGCCGGAGGCGGGGCCTAGCCAGCCCAGCCCCCGCCGGGAGGCGGCGGGGGCTGGGCACATTCTCAGAGGATTCGCATCGCTGAGGATGTTGTAGGCGAGCTGACACGCCACCTCCCGTGCTCCCTCCTCGCTGGAGCTCAGAAATGCGGGGAAGATGCCGGCGCCTTCTCCCATCCCGGCAATCAACACCTTATAGAGGAGGCCCACGGGTATCCCGGGCTCTGAGTAAGCGTGCAGCTCGAAGATTGGGTAGCTGACGCCGGCGGTCCGACACAGCATCCGCAACCGCCCCTCCCACGACAGCATGGCCGCCTCCGGCAGCGCCTCGAGAGCAACGGGCATGGGCCGCAGGTGGAGAGGTGCCCACCACAGCCGCGTGCGTGCCCCCCAGCCCTCAAACAGGCTGTGTGCGGCTTTGCCGGTGCCCGTGCACTCCGGCTCTGGCAGGTCTGGCACCGCCGCCTCCTTCTCCTCCTCGTCTTCGGTTGTCGCAGCCGCAGCCACCGTGTCCCACTCCGGGATGGCCCAGTCCACCTTGATGGTCCGGCCCCATAGCTGGAAGTTGATTCGAAGGAGCTTCTTCCTGGCCATGGCGGCCGCGTGATGGCTCTCGTACTCGATGAACGCGTAGCCTCGGTTGAGGGTTTTGTCCCAGCAACAGACGCTCATCTTGACGTCCACCACGCCCTCCGTGGCACCGCTCATCGCCATCATCACCTCCGCTCGCTTCTTGTCCTTTGGCAGCCCCCCAATGAAGAGGCGGCGATTGTCCACGCTGAAGCGGACTCCAATGCGGCGTCCGGGACGGATCTCGAATTTGTTGAGTTTCTTGACGGCATCCGTGGCTTCGGCGTGCGTGGCGTAGGTAGCGAACGCGTAGCCGCGGTTCTCTCCGCTATAATCCATCACGAGGCGGAGCTCGTAGAGCTTCCCCACCATCTCCAGCACGGGCACCAGCTCGTCCTCGTAGAGGTCGCGCGGGATCCTCCCCAGAAACACCTCGCAGCCACGGGCGGGAGGGGGCCCCTGCCAGTCGGGCGGCGGTCCGAACTTCCTCTGTCCGTTCTCCTGGACGATGCTGTACCCCGTGCGCAACATGCGGTCCAGCAAGACCTTCATATAGGCCATGCCGAGCACCGGTGGTTTGGCTACTACGGTGGTGCTGGGGCAGCGCCTTGGGGCCCGGTGGAGCCCTTGACACTCCGCGCGGTCGCCTCGTGCCGACAAAATCACGGGGGGAATCAGCTCCTGAAAAGCCAAATCTCCGGCAGGAACTCGCTTGGCCCAAACCTACAGGCCAGCAGTGAAGAGAGGAAGAGAGAGAGTGGAGACGGATGGAGAAAGAGAGACGCGTTTGTTCGGTCCGTGGGCCTAAATGTGACGTTAGCGTAGCCTGTGCAGTATGCATACAGCGCTTTTGTCAATCCACTGCTGGATGAAGCCCTCCCCCACATTGCACAGAGGAAACAAGAAACACAAACTCACACGGTTCCCGGCATGCGTTTGTTTGTCCTCGGAAATGTTCACCGAGCGATGATTTTGCGTTTCGAGCGGCGCTCACGAGGCGGCGTTTGACTTCGCGCGGTGAACTTTGCCCGTGATGACGTCACTGGGCACGACAGGAGAGGTCGGCGCTGACTTTTAGCGCCGTTTTTTTTCTCCCCATCCAATAGTCCATGAGACGCTTCAAAATGAGACCGTTTTGCCGGTATCAAAGTATGACAAAATAAGAATAGATTTGATCCTTTTTTGGCAACAAAACGGGTGTTTAGATGTTCAAACACCAAACAGAAACCTTCTTCAATGAATCTTAAGATCTGTTTTATTGCCAGAAAGGATACAACCTATTCTTATTTTTCCATAGCCCATGAGATGTCTCCTTTGTCGGTACCACGTGAGGTGGCCTAAATTGAGCAGTTGCAATTTCTCTACGTGGCCAGGGATAAACAAATTCAATGAGTGAGACTATCAAGTAATTTACTTTCATTTTCCATTCAAATAAATGGGTACGACTAAAGTTTTGCTAACTTAGGTGGTACCGAGTTCTGCTCTGGACCATGAGTGGGCCATTTAATCAACTGTGGCCAGTTTTCAACATTGTATGGTCCCTAACAGCAACAGAGCTGTTGTATTACAATTGTGTTCATATTGGATCATCTTTACAACAGAGCAGACATGCAGACAGATCTTAATGCTTAATGCTTTCAAACCCTCGTTGTTGAAATGTGAGTTTACTTGCAAATGGAATCACAGTCCCAAATCATGACCGCAGAATGGTTGGAGCGAGTTGTTGGGGAGGGTGGTGGGTCGGGGGTTGATTGAATTGCCATCATCAAAGCAGCACACGCCCCACCTTATGAACCACACAGAGTAATCATGCGAGCCAGACATTGTATAGAAATGAGTATTGTTGTTAGTGTAGCGTTCACCAAAACGATCCAGGATATGTTTTATTTGGTCACGCCATTCATATTCAGATATTAATTTTGCTTGTGTTTCAGAGTGGGCCGATTCATCTTTGATCTCATGAAGATGCGAAATCGCAAATAGGTTTTGATCAAATTGCTAAAAGGATACAATTTTTAAATGGATATTTGAAATCAATGGAGTGCATGTTTTACAATTCACGCAGCTCAACGACGAAATAAATAATATCGCATGGTTTTAATTAAGTAAAATATTTTATATATCAGAATTTATAAATTTGTGTCATGAATTAGGGTGATGAATTTTGCTTTGACCATCTCTTAAATAACCGCATTTATAATTAGAGCTGGGGTATCATCATATTTCTTAAGTCGTTGATCACTCAACCAAATATATCGGTTTCATTACTCGACAAATTGGATAACAATTAGTTTTTAAAAATTTGTCCGCATATGTGCCACTGGATGGGAGGTTATGGGTGCGGCATAATCAGTTGTATTATGCTGGGCGTGGCTTGTAGGGGGTTTCCTACCTTCGGGAAGCGTGACGCTGAAATGGTCGCTGTTTATTAATCCTCAGTCACCGAACAAAGACGGTCACTGTATCGCACGCTGTCAGATGTGTTTCTGCAGCCGCCTGGAATACTTTTTATTACCATATTAGGAAGCCACTGGAGCTATACACATTCACATCTAGATTTAAAACTCATTTCTTTAGAACTGCTTTTTGTGTTCTTAGCTCTTTCGGTAAAGTCACGTTGAAGGGAAACAATAAAATAATAAAATATATAAAAATAAAAATTCTCACGACGTTTCGACCATAACACAAACGGTCATCATGATTTTTATTGTTTTATATATATTTTATTATTTTATTGTTTCCCTTCAACGTGACTTTACCGAAAGAGCTAAGAATATGAATTACTGCAGTCACGAAAGCTTTAAATTAAAATTTAACTGCTTTGTGTTTAGTCTTTCGTCCTTCCCCCACATCTCTGATTGGCACGGTTAACTACCGTACAGCGCGAAAGAAGTTCAACAACATACATGCACACAAAAGTTATAAGTTTGGTCAATTCACTTAATCGCTTAATCATATAAGCTCCTAGCTATACTGCACTCTTTGTAGGTGAGTAGGTCGGTAGCTGCGCTACTGTTGTGACATTGCCTACACGATTAACTCTGCGGTGGCGAATAGCGCGAGTGGTGTGTGTGTGTGTGATAATTATACATGACGACAGTGGTGTAGCTTGTACAGAATAAGTTAACACGATTTTTAATTTAGAGAGCATCTACATGCAACCGAATCTCACGACGCTATACCACAACAGACGCGTGCACCTAACCGGTAACAACGAGGCGTGATACTTGTCCGGTATTTTAAGAGAGAGACGGCCATAGGCAGAGAAGAGGAGGAAATGTATTTAGCTTGGACGTGGACAGATGGTTGAGGGAAGTAAGTTCCAGATCTTGGAGGCAGCAAGAGGAGAAGGCGAGGCAAATGACGAATCGAGGGTTGACCTCTACACAAGAAGAAGGTCAACTCGCCGCTTCGATCAGAAAGCTTCGGCTCCTGCAGCGCAGAGCGCACGGAGGCGGTGCCTGGTGTAAGAGGGGAGATGAGGCTTGCACGTTGGAACCGGCGACAGTTCAATCTACATTCAGAGACGTTCAATTTGTGTACAGGATACATCACGTGAGAGCCCGGAGTGCAGCGGAGGGGGGCGAGGCTGATTCATTCGGCCTCAGAGGAACGCCGTGACCCTCAACCGGTCCGTCATCAGTCTCAGCCGTGGTCTATCCGCTGCGGGGTGAAGGGCACCCCCCTTGTTAGTTGCTCTCGGTACTGCAAGGGCCACGTTACACTTCACTCCTGCGTCATGAAGCGATCCCGTAGCTCCGTCTCTACACGGGCTGGGCCAGACGTGGGCAAAGGACGGCCCGTTGGGCTTTTTAATCCGGCCTGCCGAACTTGTCCAAATATTATTATTGATGTTGTTGTTAAATTAAATTTTACCTTGCTCCTGTAATGCCCCCGTTTCCCAGATTAGACGGCGCACTTTGACCGGGAGTGCGGTAATTGTTCTGGGCGCAGGCCTCAGACGTTTTCGTGATGTTTGATCATTCACGTTATGACACGTTTTTGAATGGTTCATGTTCATGCAATTTGTTAAAATTGCCTTGCAAATAAATGCTTTGCTACCTTTTAAAGGCCAAATCCTTTCACGTAATGATTTTTGACACCATCATTTATGTTAGTTCACACAAACGCTCCATCCACCACCATCACCACCAACATCACCACCACCATCACCACCACCAGCATCACCACCACCATGACCACCACCAGCATCACCACCACCAACATCACCACCACCAACAGCACCATCACCACCACCAACATCACCACCACCAACATCACCACCACCACCAACATCACCACCACAAACATCACCATCACCAACATCACCACCACCAACAGCACCATCACCACCACCAACATCACCATCACCACCACCAACATCACCACCACCGACATCACCACCACCACCAACATCACCACCAACATCACCACCACCAACATCACCACCACCACCACCAACATCACCACCACTAACATCCCGACCACCACCAACATCCCCACCACCACCAACATCACCACCACCATCACCACCACCAACATCACCACCAACATCCCCACCACCACCAACATCACCACCAACATCACCACCACCAACATCACCACCACCACCACCACCAATATCACCACCAACACCACCAACATCACCACCAACATCCCCACCACCACCAACATCACCACCAACATCACCACCACCAACATCACCACCAACACCAACATCACCACCACCACCACCAACATCACCACCACCATCACCACCACCAACATCACCACCAACATCCCCACCACCACCAACATCACCACCATCACCACCACCACAAACATCACCACCACCAACAGCACCATCACCACCACCAACATCACCACCACCACCAACATCACCACCACCACCACCAACATCACCACCAACATCCCCACCACCATCACCACCACCAACATCACCACCACCAACATCACCACCACCACCACCAACATCACCACCACTAACATCCCCACTACCACCAACATCACCACCACCACCAACATCACCACCACCATCACCACCACCAACATCACCACCACCAACATCCCGACCACCACCAACATCACCACCAACATCACCACCACCAACATCACCACCAACATCACCACCACCACCAACATCACCACCACCAACACCACCACCACCAACTTCACCACCAACATCCCCACCACCACCAACATCACCACCAACATCACTACCACCATCACCACCACCAACATCACCACCAACATCCCCACCACCACCAACATCACCACTACCAACATCACCACCAACATCACCACCAACATCACCACCACCAACATCACCACCACCACCAACACCACCACCACCACCAACATCACCACCATCACCACCACCAACATCACCACCAACATCCCCACCACCACCAACATCCCCACCACCACCAACATCACCACCACCAACATCACCACCACCATCAACATCACCACCACCAACAGCACCATCACCACCACCAACATCACCACCACCAACATCACCACCACAAACATTACCATCACCAACATCACCACCACCACCAACAGCACCATCATCACCACCAACATCACCATCAACACCACCAACATTACCACCACCACCAACATCACCACCACTAACATCCTCACCACCACCAACAT
The DNA here is from genome assembly GCF_048934315.1 of Petromyzon marinus. Lineage (NCBI taxonomy): Eukaryota > Metazoa > Chordata > Hyperoartia > Petromyzontiformes > Petromyzontidae > Petromyzon > Petromyzon marinus. The sequence goes on along the minus strand of NW_027422706.1, from coordinate 2,709,101 downwards.
CACCACCACCAACAGCACCATCACCACCACCAACATCACCATCACCACCACCAACATCACCTCCACCACCAACATCACCACCACTAACATCCCCACCACCACCAACATCACCACCAACATCCCCACCACCACCAACATCACCACCAACATCACCACCACCAACATCACCACCAACATCACCACCACCAATATCACCACCACCACCAACACGACCACCAACAACATCACCAACATCCCCACCACCACCAACATCACCACCAACATCACCACCACCATCACCACCACCAACATCACCCCCAACATCCCCACCACCACCAACATCACAACCACCAACATCACCACCAACACCAACATCACCACCACCACCAACTTCACCACCACCATCACCACCACCACCAACATCACCAACATCACCACCACCACCAACATCACCACCACCAACAGCACCATCACCACCACCAACATCACCACCACCACCAACATCACCACCACCACCAACACCACCACCACCAACATCACCACCAACATCCCCACCACCACCACCATCACCACCACCAACATCACCACCACTAACATCCCCACCACCACCAACATCACCACCACCACCAACATCACCATAACCACCACCAACATCACCACCACCAACATCCCCACCACCACCAACATCACCACCAACATCACCACCACCAACATCACCACCAACATCACCACCACCACCAACATCACCACCACTAACATCCCCACCACCACCAACATCACCACCACCACCAACATCACCACCAACATCCCCACCACCACCAACATCACCACCACCAACAGCACCATCACCACCACCAACATCACCACCACAAACATCACCAACATCACCACCACCAACAGCACCATCACCACCACCAACATCACCATCAACACCACCAACATTACCACCACCACCAACATCACCACCACTAACATCCTCACCACCACCAACATCACCACCACCAACATCACCACCACCACCAACAGCACCATCACCACCACCAACATCACCATCACCACCACCAACATCACCACCACCACCACCAACATCACCACCACTAACATCCCCACCACCACCAACATCACCACCAACATCACCACCACCATCACCACCACCAACATCACCACCAACATCACCACCACTAACATCCCCACCACCACCAACATCACCACCACCACCAACATCACCACCAACATCCCCAGCACCACCAACATCACCACCACCATCACCACCACCAACATCACCACCAACATCCCCACCACCACCAACATCACCACCACCACCAACATCACCACCACCAACAGCACCATCACCACCACCAACATCACCACCACCACCAACATCACCACCACCACCACCGACACCACCACCACCAACATCACCACCAACATCCCCACCACCACCAACATTACCACCACCAACATCACCACCACTAACATCCCCACCACCACCAACATCACCACCACCACCAACATCACCACCACTAACATCCCCACCACCACCAACATCACCACCACCACCAACATCACCACCAACATCCCCACCACCACCAACATCACCACCACCAACAGCACCATCACCACCACCAACATCACCACCACAAACATCACCAACATCACCACCACCAACAGCACCATCACCACCACCAACATCACCATCAACACCACCAACATTACCACCACCACCAACATCACCACCACTAACATCCTCACCACCACCAACATCACCACCACTAACATCCCCACCACCACCAACATCACCACCACCACCAACATCACCACCACTAACATCCCCACCACCACCAACATCACCACCACCACCAACATCACCACCAACATCCCCACCACCACCAACATCACCACCACCAACAGCACCATCACCACCACCAACATCACCACCACAAACATCACCAACATCACCACCACCAACAGCACCATCACCACCACCAACATCACCATCAACACCACCAACATTACCACCACCACCAACATCACCACCACAAACATCACCAACATCACCACCACCAACAGCACCATCACCACCACCAACATCACCATCAACACCACCAACATTACCACCACCACCAACATCACCACCACTAACATCCTCACCACCACCAACATCACCACCACCAACATCACCACCACCACCAACAGCACCATCACCACCACCAACATCACCATCACCACCACCAACATCACCACCACCACCAACATCACCACCACTAACATCCCCACCACCACCAACATCACCACCAACATCACCACCACCATCACCACCACCAACATCACCACCAACATCACCACCACTAACATCCCCACCACCACCAACATCACCACCACCACCACCAACATCACCACCAACATCCCCAGCACCACCAACATCACCACCACCATCACCACCACCAACATCACCACCAACATCCCCACCACCACCAACATCACCAACATCACCACCACCACCAACATCACCACCACCAACATCACCATCACCACCACCAACATCACCACCACCACCAACATCACCACCACCACCACCGACACCACCACCACCAACATCACCACCAACATCCCCACCACCACCAACATTACCACCACCAACATCACCACCACTAACATCCCCACCACCACCAACATCACCACCACCACCAACATCACCACCACCATAACCACCACCAACATCACCACCACCACCAACATCACCACCAACATCCCCACCACCACCAACATCACCACCAACATCACCACCACCAACATCACCACCAACATCACCACCACCACCAACATCACCACCACTAACATCCCCACCACCACCAACATCACCACCAACATCACCACCAACATCCCCAGCACCACCAACATCACCACCAACATCACCACCACCAACATCACCACTAACATCCCCACCACCACCAACACCACCACCACCAAAATCACCACCAACATCCCCACCACCACCAACATCACCACCAACATCACCACCACCATCACCACCACCAACATCACCCCCAACATCCCCACCACCACCAACATCACCACCAACATCACCACCAACACCAACATCACCACCACCAACATCACCACCACAATCACCACCACCAACATCACCACCAACATCCCCACCACCACCAACATCACCAACATCACCACCACCACCAACATCACCTCCACCACCAACAGCACCATCACCACCACCAACATCACCACCACCACCACCACCAACATCACCACCACCACCACCAACACCACCAACATCACCACCAACATCCCCACCACCACCACCATCACCACCACCAACATCACCACCACCAACATCACCACCACTAACATCCCCACCACCACCAACATCACCACCAACATCACCACCACCATCACCACCACCAACATCACCAACATCACCACCAACATCCCCACCACCACCAACATCACCACCAACATCACCACCACCAACATCACCACCAACATCACCACCACCACCAACATCACCACCACCACCAACACCACCACCAACATCACCACCAACATCCCCACCACCACCAACATCACCACCAACATCACCACCACCATCACCACCACCAACATCACCACCAACATCCCCACCACCACCAACATCACCACCAACATCACCACCACCAACATCACCACCAACATCACCACCACCACCACCACCAACATCACCACCACCACCATCACCACCACCAACATCACCTCCAACATCCCCACCACCACCAACATCACCACCACCATCACCACCACCACCAACATCACCACCACCAACAGCACCATCACCACCACCAACATCACCACCACAAACATCACCATCACCAACATCACCACCACCACCAACAGCACCATCACCACCACCAACATCACCATCAACACCACCAACATTACCACCACCACCAACATCACCACCACTAACATCCTCACCACCACCAACATCACCACCAACATCACCACCACTAACATCCCCACCACCACCAACATCACAACCACCAACATCACCACCAACATCCCCACCACCACCAACATCACCACCAACATCACCACCACCAACATCACCACCAACATCACCACCACCAATATCACCACCAACACGACCACCACCAACATCACCACCAACATCCCCACCACCACCAACATCACCACCAACATCACCACCACCATCACCACCACCAACATCACCCCCAACATCCCCACCACCACCAACATCACCACCAACATCACAACCACCAACATCACCACCAACACCAACATCACCACCACCAACATCACCACCACCATCACCACCAACATCACCACCACCAACAGCACCATCACCACCACCAACATCACCACCACCAACATCACCACCACCACCAACAACACCACCACCAACATCACCACCAACATCCCCACCACCATCACCACCACCAACATCACCACCACCAACATCACCACCACTAACATCCCCACCACCACCAACATCACCACCACCACCAACATCACCACCACCATAACCACCACCAACATCACCACCACCAACATCACCACCAACATCCCCACCACCACCAACATCACCACCACCAACATCACCACCAACATCCCCACCACCACCAACATCACCACCAACATCACCACCACCAACATCACCACCAACATCACCACCACCACCAACATCACCACCACTAACATCCCCACCACCACCAACATCACAACCACCAACATCACCACCAACATCCCCACCACCACCAACATCACCACCAACATCACCACCACCAACATCACCACCAACATCCCCACCACCACCAACATCACCACCAACATCACCACCACCATCACCACCACCAACATCACCCCCAACATCCCCACCACCACCAACATCACCACCAACATCACAACCACCAACATCACCACCAACACCAACATCACCACCACCAACATCACCACCACCATCACCACCAACATCACCACCACCAACAGCACCATCACCACCACCAACATCACCACCACCAACATCACCACCACCACCAACAACACCACCACCAACATCACCACCAACATCCCCACCACCATCACCACCACCAACATCACCACCACCAACATCACCACCACTAACATCCCCACCACCACCAACATCACCACCACCACCAACATCACCACCACCATAACCACCACCAACATCACCACCACCAACATCACCACCAACATCCCCACCACCACCAACATCACCACCACCAACATCACCACCAACATCCCCACCACCACCAACATCACCACCAACATCACCACCACCAACATCACCACCAACATCACCACCACCACCAACATCACCACCACCATCACCACCACCAACATCACCACCAACATCCCCACCACCACCAACATCACCACCAACATCACCACTACCAACATCACCACCAACATCACCACCACCAACATCACCACCACCACCAACACCACCACCACCACCAACATCACCACCATCACCACCACCAACATCACCACCAACATCCCCACCACCACCAACATCACCACCACCAACATCACCACCACCAACATCACCACCACCATCAACATCACCACCACCAACAGCACCATCACCACCACCAACATCACCACCACCAACATCACCACCACAAACATCACCATCACCAACATCACCACCACCACCAACAGCACCATCATCACCACCAACATCACCATCAACACCACCAACATTACCACCACCACCAACATCACCACCACTAACATCCTCACCACCACCAACATCACCACCACCAACAGCACCATCACCACCACCAACATCACCATCACCACCACCAACATCACCACCACCACCAACATCACCACCACTAAGATCCCCACCACCACCAACATCACCACCAACATCCCCACCACCACCAACATCACCACCAACATCACCACCACCAACATCACCACCAACATCACCACCACCAATATCACCACCACCACCAACACGACCACCAACAACATCACCAACATCCCCACCACCACCAACATCACCACCAACATCACCACCACCATCACCACCACCAACATCACCCCCAACATCCCCACCACCAACATCACAACCACCAACATCACCACCAACACCAACATCACCACCACCACCAACATCACCACCACCATCACCACCACCAACATCCCCACCACCACCAACACCACCAACATCACCACCACCACCAACATCACCACCACCAACAGCACCATCACCACCACCAACATCACCACCACCACCAACATCACCACCACCACCAACACCACCACCACCAACATCACCACCAACATCCCCACCACCACCACCATCACCACCACCAACATCACCACCACCAACATCACCACCACTAACATCCCCACCACCACCAACATCACCACCAACATCACTACCACCATCACCACCACCAACATCACCACCAACATCCCCACCACCACCAACATCACCACCAACATCACCACTACCAACATCACCACCAACATCACCACCACCAACATCACCACCACCACCAACACCACCACCACCACCAACATCACCACCATCACCACCACCAACATCACCACCAACATCCCCACCACCACCAACATCACCACCACCAACATCACCACCACCAACATCACCACCACCATCAACATCACCACCACCAACAGCACCATCACCACCACCAACATCACCACCACCAACATCACCACCACAAACATCACCATCACCAACATCACCACCACCACCAACAGCACCATCATCACCACCAACATCACCATCAACACCACCAACATTACCACCACCACCAACATCACCACCACTAACATCCTCACCACCACCAACATCACCACCACCAACAGCACCATCACCACCACCAACATCACCATCACCACCACCAACATCACCACCACCACCAACATCACCACCACTAAGATCCCCACCACCACCAACATCACCACCAACATCCCCACCACCACCAACATCACCACCAACATCACCACCACCAACATCACCACCAACATCACCACCACCAATATCACCACCACCACCAACACGACCACCAACAACATCACCAACATCCCCACCACCACCAACATCACCACCAACATCACCACCACCATCACCACCACCAACATCACCCCCAACATCCCCACCACCAACATCACAACCACCAACATCACCACCAACACCAACATCACCACCACCACCAACATCACCACCACCATCACCACCACCAACATCCCCACCACCACCAACACCACCAACATCACCACCACCACCAACATCACCACCACCAACAGCACCATCACCACCACCAACATCACCACCACCACCAACATCACCACCACCACCAACACCACCAACATCACCACCAACATCCCCACCACCACCACCATCACCACCACCAACATCACCACCACCAACATCACCACCACTAACATCCCCACCACCACCAACATCACCACCACCACCAACATCACCATAACCACCACCAACATCACCACCACCAACATCACCACCAACATCCCCACCACCACCAACATCACCACCAACATCACCACCACCAACATCACCACCAACATCACCACCACCACCACCAACATCACCACCACTAACATCCCCACCACCACCAACATCACCACCACCACCAACATCACCACCAACATCCCCACCACCACCAACATCACCACCACCAACAGCACCATCACCACCACCAACATCACCACCACAAACATCACCAACATCACCACCACCAACAGCACCATCACCACCACCAACATCACCATCAACACCACCAACATTACCACCACCACCAACATCACCACCACTAACATCCTCACCACCACCAACATCACCACCACCAACATCACCACCACCACCAACAGCACCATCACCACCACCAACATCACCATCACCACCACCAACATCACCACCACCACCAACATCACCACCACTAACATCCCCACCACCACCAACATCACCACCAACATCACCACCACCATCACGACCACCAACATCACCACCACCACCAACATCACCACCACTAACATCCCCACCACCACCAACATCACCACCACCACCAACATCACCACCAACATCCCCAGCACCACCAACATCACCACCACCATCACCACCACCAACATCACCACCAACATCCCCACCACCACCAACATCACCAACATCACCACCAACACCAACATCACCACCACCAACAGCACCATCACCACCACCAACATCACCACCACCACCAACATCACCACCACCACCACCGACACCACCACCACCAACATCACCACCAACATCCCCACCACCACCAACATTACCACCACCAACATCACCACCACTAACATCCCCACCACCACCAACATCACCACCACCATAACCACCACCAACATCACCACCACCACCAACATCACCACCAACATCCCCACCACCACCAACATCACCACCAACATCACCACCACCAACATCACCACCAACATCACCACCACCACCAACATCACCACCACTAACATCCCCACCACCACCAACATCACCACCACTAAGATCCCCACCACCACCAACATCACCACCAACATCCCCACCACCACCAACATCACCACCAACATCACCACCACCAACATCACCACCAACATCACCACCACCAATATCACCACCACCACCAACACGACCACCAACAACATCACCAACATCCCCACCACCACCAACATCACCACCAACATCACCACCACCATCACCACCACCAACATCACCCCCAACATCCCCACCACCAACATCACAACCACCAACATCACCACCAACACCAACATCACCACCACCACCAACATCACCACCACCATCACCACCACCAACATCCCCACCACCACCAACACCACCAACATCACCACCACCACCAACATCACCACCACCAACAGCACCATCACCACCACCAACATCACCACCACCACCAACATCACCACCACCACCAACACCACCACCAACATCACCACCAACATCCCCACCACCACCACCATCACCACCACCAACATCACCACCACCAACATCACCACCACCGACATCACCACCACCACCAACATCACCACCAACATCACCACCACCAACATCACCACCACCACCACCAACATCACCACCACTAACATCCCGACCACCACCAACATCCCCACCACCACTAACATCCCCACCACCACCAACATCACCACCACCACCAACATCACCACCAACATCCCCACCACCACCAACATCACCACCACCAACAGCACCATCACCACCACCAACATCACCACCACAAACATCACCAACATCACCACCACCAACAGCACCATCACCACCACCAACATCACCATCAACACCACCAACATTACCACCACCACCAACATCACCACCACTAACATCCTCACCACCACCAACATCACCACCACCAACATCACCACCACCACCAACAGCACCATCACCACCACCAACATCACCATCACCACCACCAACATCACCACCACCACCAACATCACCACCACTAACATCCCCACCACCACCAACATCACCACCAACATCACCACCACCATCACGACCACCAACATCACCACCACCACCAACATCACCACCACTAACATCCCCACCACCACCAACATCACCACCACCACCAACATCACCACCAACATCCCCAGCACCACCAACATCACCACCACCATCACCACCACCAACATCACCACCAACATCCCCACCACCACCAACATCACCAACATCACCACCAACACCAACATCACCACCACCAACAGCACCATCACCACCACCAACATCACCACCACCACCAACATCACCACCACCACCACCGACACCACCACCACCAACATCACCACCAACATCCCCACCACCACCAACATTACCACCACCAACATCACCACCACTAACATCCCCACCACCACCAACATCACCACCACCACCAACATCACCACCACCATAACCACCACCAACATCACCACCACCACCAACATCACCACCAACATCCCCACCACCACCAACATCACCACCAACATCACCACCACCAACATCACCACCAACATCACCACCACCACCAACATCACCACCACTAACATCCCCACCACCACCAACATCACCACCACTAAGATCCCCACCACCACCAACATCACCACCAACATCCCCACCACCACCAACATCACCACCAACATCACCACCACCAACATCACCACCAACATCACCACCACCAATATCACCACCACCACCAACACGACCACCAACAACATCACCAACATCCCCACCACCACCAACATCACCACCAACATCACCACCACCATCACCACCACCAACATCACCCCCAACATCCCCACCACCAACATCACAACCACCAACATCACCACCAACACCAACATCACCACCACCACCAACATCACCACCACCATCACCACCACCAACATCCCCACCACCACCAACACCACCAACATCACCACCACCACCAACATCACCACCACCAACAGCACCATCACCACCACCAACATCACCACCACCACCAACATCACCACCACCACCAACACCACCACCAACATCACCACCAACATCCCCACCACCACCACCATCACCACCACCAACATCACCACCACCAACATCACCACCACTAACATCCCCACCACCACCAACATCACCACCAACATCACTACCACCATCACCACCACCAACATCACCACCAACATCCCCACCACCACCAACATCACCACCAACATCACCACTACCAACATCACCACCAACATCACCACCACCAACATCACCACCACCACCAACACCACCACCACCACCAACATCACCACCATCAGCACCACCAACATCACCACCAACATCCCCACCACCACCAACATCACCACCACCAACATCACCACCACCAACATCACCACCACCATCAACATCACCACCACCAACAGCACCATCACCACCACCAACATCACCACCACCAACATCACCACCACAAACATCACCATCACCAACATCACCACCACCACCAACAGCACCATCATCACCACCAACATCACCATCAACACCACCAACATTACCACCACCACCAACATCACCACCACTAACATCCTCACCACCACCAACATCACCACCACCAACAGCACCATCACCACCACCAACATCACCATCACCACCACCAACATCACCACCACCACCAACATCACCACCACTAAGATCCCCACCACCACCAACATCACCACCAACATCCCCACCACCACCAACATCACCACCAACATCACCACCACCAACATCACCACCAACATCACCACCACCAATATCACCACCACCACCAACACGACCACCAACAACATCACCAACATCCCCACCACCACCAACATCACCACCAACATCACCACCACCATCACCACCACCAACATCACCCCCAACATCCCCACCACCAACATCACAACCACCAACATCACCACCAACACCAACATCACCACCACCACCAACATCACCACCACCATCACCACCACCAACATCCCCACCACCACCAACACCACCAACATCACCACCACCACCAACATCACCACCACCAACAGCACCATCACCACCACCAACATCACCACCACCACCAACATCACCACCACCACCAACACCACCACCACCAACATCACCACCAACATCCCCACCACCACCACCATCACCACCACCAACATCACCACCACCAACATCACCACCACTAACATCCCCACCACCACCAACATCACCACCACCACCAACATCACCATAACCACCACCAACATCACCACCACCAACATCACCACCAACATCCCCACCACCACCAACATCACCACCAACATCACCACCACCAACATCACCACCAACATCACCACCACCACCACCAACATCACCACCACTAACATCCCCACCACCACCAACATCACCACCACCACCAACATCACCACCAACATCCCCACCACCACCAACATCACCACCACCAACAGCACCATCACCACCACCAACAGCACCACCACAAACATCACCAACATCACCACCACCAACAGCACCAGCACCACCACCAACATCACCATCAACACCACCAACATTACCACCACACCAACATCACCACCACTAACATCCTCACCACCACCAACATCACCACCACCAACATCACCACCACCACCAACAGCACCATCACCACCACCAACATCACCATCACCACCACCAACATCACCACCACCAACATCACCACCACTAACATCCCCACCACCACCAACATCACCACCAACATCACCACCACCATCACCACCACCAACATCACCACCACCACCAACATCACCACCACTAACATCCCCACCACCACCAACATCACCACCACCACCACCATCACCACCAACATCCCCAGCACCACCAACATCACCACCACCATCACCACCACCAACATCACCACCAACATCCCCACCACCACCAACATCACCAACATCACCACCACCACCAACATCACCACCACCAACAGCACCATCACCACCACCAACATCACCACCACCACCAACATCACCACCACCACCACCGACACCACCACCACCAACATCACCACCAACATCCCCACCACCACCAACATTACCACCACCAACATCACCACCACTAACATCCCCACCACCACCAACATCACCACCACCACCAACATCACCACCACCATAACCACCACCAACATCACCACCACCACCAACATCACCACCAACATCCCCACCACCACCAACATCACCACCAACATCACCACCACCAACATCACCACCAACATCACCACCACCACCAACATCACCACCACTAACATCCCCACCACCACCAACATCACCACCAACATCACCACCAACATCCCCAGCACCACCAACATCACCACCACCAACATCACCACCAACATCCCCACCACCACCAACACCACCACCACCAACATCACCACCAACATCCCCACCACCACCAACATCACCACCAACATCACCACCACCATCACCACCACCAACATCACCCCCAACATCCCCACCACCACCAACATCACCACCAACATCACCACCAACACCAACATCACCACCACCAACATCACCACCACCATCACCACCACCAACATCACCACCAACATCCCCACCACCACCAACATCACCACCACCACCAACATCACCACCACCACCAACAGCACCATCACCACCACCAACATCACCACCACCACCAACATCACCACCACCACCAACACCACCAACATCACCACCAACATCCCCACCACCACCACCATCACCAACATCACCACCACCAACATCACCACCACTAACATCCCCACCACCACCAACATCACCACCACCACCAACATCACCACCACCATCACCACCACCAACATCACCAACATCACCACCAACATCCCCACCACCACCAACATCACCACCAACATCACCACCACCAACATCACCACCAACATCACCACCACCACCAACATCACCACCACCACCAACACCACCACCAACATCACCACCAACATCCCCACCAACATCACCACCAACATCACCACCAAGATCACCACCACCAACATCACCACCAACATCCCCACCACCACCAACATCACCACCAACATCACCACCACCAACATCACCACCAACATCACCACCACCATCACCACCACCACCACCAACATCACCACCACCACCATCACCACCACCAACATCACCACCAACATCCCCACCACCACCAACATCACCACCACCATCACCACCACCACCAACATCACCACCACCAACAGCACCATCACCACCACCAACATCACCACCACAAACATCACCATCACCAACATCACCACCACCACCAACAGCACCATCACCACCACCAACATCACCATCAACACCACCAACATTACCACCACCACCAACATCACCACCACTAACATCCTCACCACCACCAACATCACCACCACCAACATCACCACCACCACCACCAACAGCACCATCACCACCACCAACATCACCATCACCACCACCAACATCACCACCAACATCACCACCACTAACATCCCCACCACCACCAACATCACCACCACCAACATCACCACCAACATCCCCACCACCACCAACATCCCCACCAACATCACCACCACCAACATCACCACCAACATCACCACCACCAATATCACCACCAACACGACCACCACCAACATCACCACCAACATCCCCACCACCACCAACATCACCACCAACATCACCACCACCATCACCACCACCAACATCACCCCCAACATCCCCACCACCACCAACATCACCACCAACATCACAACCACCAACATCACCACCAACACCAACATCACCACCACCAACATCACCACCACCATCACCAACATCACCACCAACATCCCCACCACCACCAACATCACCACCAACATCACCACCAACACCAACATCACCACCACCAACATCACCACCACCATCACCAACATCACCACCAACATCCCCACCACCACCAACATCACCACCACCAACAGCACCATCACCACCACCAACATCACCACCACCAACATCACCACCAACAACACCACCACCAACATCACCACCAACATCCCCACCACCATCACCACCACCAACATCACCACCACCAACATCACCACCACTAACATCCCCACCACCACCAACATCACCACCACCACCAACATCACCACCACCATAACCACCACCAACATCACCACCACCAACATCCCCACCACCACCAACATCACCACCAACATCACCACCAGCAACATCACCACCAACATCACCACCACCAACATCACCACCACTAACATCCCCACCACCACCAACATCACCAGCACCACCAACATCACCACCAACATCCCCACCACCATCAACATCACCACCAACATCACCACCACCAACATCACCACCAACATCACCACCACCAATATCACCACCAACACCACCACCACCAACATCACCACCAACATCCCCACCACCACCAACATCACCACCAACATCACCACCACCACCAACATCACCACCACTAACATCCCCACCACCACCAACATCCCCACCACCACCAACATCACCAGCACCACCAACATCACCACCAACATCCCCACCAACATCACCACCAACATCACCACCAACATCACCACCAACATCACCACCACCAATATCACCACCAACACCACCACCACCAACATCACCACCAACATCACCACCAAACGCAATCAGGCGAGGGCAGGAGGCAAGGCCCCGCGTGGCTAGGCCCCGCGTTGTAAAGTTCCAACCTGGACATCGATTTCCATGCTCGCTGCTACTCAACTGACATCCCTACGAGAGAGAGGCTCTACCTTGGTAAACAACAACAACCACCACAACAACAACAGCCACCACAACTATGAGAATTTCTCACCTCGGATTTCAGTGCAAGCGCGCACACGGCAGCTTCCTGTTACCCCGCGCAACAGGAAGTAGTATGACGTCACTTCCCTCCCACGAACGGCTCTCTAACTGAATAAATTATGTTAATGAGGCTGAACCCGTCGCAATAAACTCGCGACGGCTACATTATGTTAATGAGCCACCAGTCATTGGGCGTAGCTTTGCCCAAATAAGGATTGCCACTGGAACGATATAGGCAGTGACCCAAGCGGAGGTGACGTCACGCTCAAGAGCGCGGTGGACGGGGGAGGGGTGAATACCGTGGTGACATGACGTCACTAGCGAGGTACACCTCCCCCTGGCATTTCACACCGATGAAGTAATGCAGAGTGGTGACGTCACAGAGTTGGAGTTTAATTTGATTTAGATTCATTTTCCATTGCTCCCTCCCTTGGGTGTGTGAGCTCAGCAACAACGTGGACATTATTGTGTATACACTGTGTGTACACTGTGTGTGTGTACACTGTGTGTGTACACTATGTGTATACACTGTGTCACTGTGTCGCTGTGTGTGTCACTGTGTGTCACTGTGTGTGTCACTGTGTGTGTGTCACTGTGTGTGTACACTGTGTGTACCCTGTGTGTGTACACTGTGTGTGTATACACTGTGTATACCCTGTGTGTGTGTACACTGTGTGTGTATACACTGTGTGTGTACAGTGTATGTGTACACTGTGTGTACACTGTGTGTACACTGTGTATAAACTCTGTGACACTGCGTGTGTGTACACTGTGTGTGTGTATATATATACACTGTGTGTGTACCCTGTGTGTGTACACTGTGTGTATACACTGTATGTACACTGTGTGTACACTGTATGTGTACATTGTGTATACCCTGTGTGTGTACACTGTGTATACACTGTGTGTGTGTACACTGTGTATGTGTGTACACTATGTGTATACACTGTGTGTGTACACTGTGTGTACACTGTGTGTGTGTACACTATGTGTATACACTGTGTGTGTACACTGTGTGTGTGTACACTGTGTGTATAAACTGTGTGTCCACTGTGTGTGTACACTGTGTATACACTGTGTGTGTACATTGTGTTTGTACACTGTGTGTGTACACTGTGTGTGTGTACACTGTGTGTACACTGTGTGTGTGTACACTGTGTGTGTACATTGTGTGTACACTGTGTGTCGCTCTGTGTGTCGCTGTGTGTGTCACTGTGTGTGTGTCACTGTGTCACTGTGTGTGTGTCACTGTGCCTGGCACAAGCGTCGTGGTGACGTCACCACCACTTAGTTGCGAATGGCGATTGTTGTTGTGTCACTGTGTCACTGTGCGTCTGTCACTGTGTGTGTGTCAGTGTGTGTACACTGTGTGTGTACACTGTGTGTATGTGTACACTATGTGCATACACTGTGTGTATACACTGTGTGTGTATACACTGTGTGTGTACACTGTGTGTACAGTGTGTGTGTGTAAACTATGTGTATACACTGTGTGTGTACACTGTGTGTGTGTACACTGTGTACATTGTGTGTGCACAGTTTGTGTATACTGTGTGTATACTGTATGTGCACAGTGTGTGTGTACACTGTTTGTGTGTACACTGTGTGTACACTGTTTGTGTATGTACACTGTGAATATACTGTGTGTGTGTACACTGTGTGTGTGTATACACTGTGTGTATACAGTGTGTACACTGTGTATAAACTGTGTGTGTATACACTGTGTGTGTGTACACTGTTTGTGTCCACATTGAACCGAACCCCCGGCAAGGCCATCTACTTAATGACGAGAGAAAATTCACACGAAATGTCCCTTTCAATGAAGTCTTCCAGATGTAAATTGATACAAGCTTTTAATGAAGAAATAAAATCATCTAATTCAAAACACAACACAATTCAAAGATGTTTCATTTTAAAACTTCAAAACGGAGCATGTGGTACTTGCGTGAATGCGTCCTTCGTGTGCAAATGTTGTGACTTTCCTGGCCTGAAGGCCGTCAATGTGTTGGACCCTTATTGGTGCACAGCGTCTCAACAACAGCAGTGGGGTTTGCTTCAAGCGATAGGTAACGAACATCCAGACGTCAATCAGCAAGGAGCATTCATAGTCTTAGACAAAATCTACGTCAACACGTAAGACAAAACTACAATTCGTGTTGTAGAGAATGTATCTCCTCCTATACGTTTAACTTTCAAGTGGTATGCCTTGTAACTGATGAATGATCCAAGCGTGCTCCCTATTTCAAAGACAATGAGTTGCTCCAGAGGCAGAAGCTTCGTGAACCACAAAAGTACCCTTTGACCTGTATCACAAGAACAACGGGTCTCACCCGAGTTCTCTGTACAGGTTACTTCCGAAACACACACACACTTTGTCCTAACATCACTTATTCAATGTGTGACCCTCAGACAAAATGATACATGCACGCGCACAATCAGACAAGTATTCATTCTAAATCATTGACAGGCATATTAACAACATTGAATTACTGCAGCGAAATTGACTGCATCACGTTACATCGTATTAACAAGAAGTTATTTTACAAATACGCACCGTCTGCTTAACAGACGGTGCGTATTTGGCCGTTGCATGCTGGCGTCTGGGTCAAAATGTATCAAATTCTAAACATTACGCTACAAATAATAGATCACGGCACTTCGATGGCAACACAAGCAATCGTCATCAGGTGGGACAAGCACAGCAGCAATAAGAAGAAACTGCTGGAGTAGGCGCCTACTACTTCAGCAGTTTCTCTTGCTGTGGTTGTCCCACCTGATGACGATTGCTTGTGTTGTGATCTAAACGCCGTGATCTGTTATGTTTCTACCCACGTGGTGACTTTACCGAAATAACTCAAGAGTGTGGATTCCTGCAGTCACGAAAGCTTCGAATCAAGATTGCCTACAAACTACACAACTGAGATGACGCATCAATCATCGCCCCCTACTGACAGGCTCTTGTCCACATGCAGGCTGGTGCAGGGCCACCACCTTGTGCCACATAGGGGCAGCTGCTACTTGGGGATGCTCTTCGAGTGTTTCAGGCGAGGTACGACACAAATCTCCGAGTTGCTGAGGGGATTAACCAAGCACCATGTAAAATCAATTATTATGATAACATAGTGAATGCTTGGGAGCTTATTGGCTCTTGTTCCTGGTTAGAGATCTACCCAACCCACGGGCCCACAAAGTGTTCAACTTCACGTTCCTGTCATTAAAGGCCTGTGACAAAGGTGCATCTATTGTAGCGACATCGTCTCAAGCTTACACATCTACCGGGTCTCCACTTGACTTTGTATTGTCTAGAAGCAAGTCCACCCACACCTCCACTTCCACAAACTGCTGGGAGTTGCCTCGCTCTGCCTCAGTCAGAATTCTCCTCCTGCTTCACGTTGCCTTCATCAATGTGAAGGTCCCATTCTGGAAATGAATCTTCATCTTCACATTTCACCATCACCTCTTCATATTTCACCTTTATACCTTTAAAAGTGTCCAAGCTGGGATTTTCTTCCGGTTCGTGTTTCATGAGGGATGGGCTCATTGCGGCACTTTGACTTTCACAAGCTGATTTCAGACTCCGACTTTGCTCCTTGTGATTCTTTTGTGTTCTCTGGTGTCTTCGAAGATTTGATGAATCTGCAAACGGCTTCCCGCACAGAGCACACTTGAAGGGTTTCTCTCCTGTGTGTGTTCTGTGGTGTTTTACAAGATCGGATGACTGTGCAAATGCCTTCACGCACACACTGCACTTGAAGGGTTTCTCTCCCGTGTGCGTCCTTTGGTGTACTTTAAGCTTTGGTGAAACTGTAAATGCCTTCCCGCACAGAGTGCACCTGAAGGGTTTCTCTCCCGTGTGTGTTCTCTGGTGTGTTACAAGAATATATGAATCTGAAAACGCCTTGCCGCACAGAGTTTTCCCGGTGCCAGGAGATTGGCCGACCCCCCACAGGACAGGTTACACTGCGGTGCCCCTAAATTGGCTGAAGATTTTATGGGCGCAGAAGGGAAAGGTTCACTGGACCAACCGCGATGAGTTACTCACGACCTTGGGATAGGCGGAGTGTGGAGTAATTGGCCAGAAGAGCAGACCAGTGGGTTAGAATTAATGAGCACGGGAGGACAATAGGTGAGCGGCAGCAGACCCCGTGGCCCTCCATTTAGACGGCGCAGGTTAAGCGCGCGATTGGCTGCGCGGTACAATTCCACCCTGGGCCTTTTAAGTTTAGAGAATGAAGGTGGGAGCCCCGGGACGATTGGGGCAGTTGTCTTCAACCTCCGGGCAATCCAGACCCACTGCCTGCGGTCCTGCCTCCTCGAGCCGCTCGCAGCGTCCATGTGATGCCAGCGAGTGCTGCTATGAGGCAGCGATAGGCAAGGGTTTTGCTTGTCCGTCTCCCTCTGACCCTCATAGCGTCCGTGCGATGCCGTGAGAACAGCTACGAGGTACATGGTAGGACGTTTGTGTAACTGGGGTCATAGGCAGAGTTAGGCTAGGCTCTCCTCACGAAATATTCCCCCTCCAGGTAGCGGGTTTTTGTGCCGTTAATAAACTTTAGTTCATTTCTGTGTGTGTGGGTAGAGCCTCGGCGTGGAGTCTGTGATTTTTGTGGGGAGACGGTGTGCATGAGAGGGTGTGTGCGGGGCTGCAGGGTTTCGGCGTGGGGCCCACTTGCTGGCACTCGCGCGCACTTACACAGCGTGTGCATAGTAAAAACAGCCTTAGCGGCGAGGCGTGCACCCAGAGTCCTGCCGCAGCCATCCCTTTTTCGTTATCATTAGCATTGGTACACAGCGGATTAGGGCCTCGCCACGGTACATTCCAAATCCACTCACTCACATGCTCACTCACCCTCATGCAGAACAAGGGGAGTACATTCCAACTCCACTCACACGCTCACTCACCCTCATGCAGAACAAGGGGAGTACATTCCAACTCCACTCACTCACACGCTCACTCACCCTCATGCAGAACAAGGGGAGTACATTCCAACTCCACTCACTCACACGCTCACTCACCCTCATGCAGAACAAGGGGAGTACATTCCAACTCCACTCACTCACACGCTCACTCACCCTCATGCAGAACAAGGGGAGTACATTCCAACTCCACTCACATGCTCACTCACCCTCATGCAGAACAAGGGGAGTACATTCCAACTCCACTCACTCACACGCTCACTCACCCTCATGCAGAACAAGGGGAGTACATTCCAACTCCACTCACTCACACGCTCACTCACCCTCATGCAGAACAAGGGGAGTACATTCCTACTCCACTCACTCACATGCTCACTCACCCTCATGCAGAACAAGGGGAGTACATTCCAACTCCACTCACTCACACGCTCACTCACCCTCATGCAGAACAAGGGGAGTACATTCCAACTCCACTCACTCACACGCTCACTCACCCTCATGCAGAACAAGGGGAGTACATTCCTACTCCACTCACTCACATGCTCACTCACCCTCATGCAGAACAAGGGGAGTACATTCCAACTCCACTCACTCACACGCTCACTCACCCTCATGCAGAACAAGGGGAGTACATTCCAACTCCACTCACATGCTCACTCACCCTCATGCAGAACAAGGGGAGTACATTCCTACTCCACTCACTCACATGCTCACTCACCCTCATGCAGAACAAGGGGAGTACATTCCAACTCCACTCACTCACACGCTCACTCACCCTCATGCAGAACAAGGGGAGTACATGCCAACCCCACCCAAAAAAGCACACGAGTCTGGAATCGATCCCAGACACATTCTGGTGCACCACTCTGCCCCCCAGTAGAGCGTGATTCAATTATTTCTGTCAATATGTAGCGTTGACTTCGGATGCACCTCATGTAACTCCTGAACCCCGTTAAATTGGTTGCGTTGGATTGTTGCAGCCAACTCTCTGGGAACCAGTTCCTTCAACAAAGTGCGGGCTTGCGTGTGGCGGTCTGAGTGTCTGGAGGCAACTGGAATTGGACTCTGCGATGCCTGTAATGTGAAGGTTTCTGGTCTTTTTCACAAATGTCCAGCAGGGGCGGATCAAGTTACAACAAGCAATACAATTTTGTTAGGAGTACAAAATAGAAAAAAGTAATGCAAGTCACTAAAAATGTACGCCTATAAATATAGTATCTAAGTACAAATTAAATGAGTACATACATGCCTGCCGATGTATCAATACCGAACGCAAGCTAGGGCAAGGCAGTAAAACACCAACAAAACAGTCCCAGACCACACCAAGACAACACGCAGTCATTTTATTAAATGTTCTGATCTGTGTTCTGACTTTAATGCTTCCTAACTTGTATTCTCCTGCAAGAGATGATGACATTCTAACTTGCAACGTTCATCAGCTAGCTGAGACCAGGCCAATGTGGCTTTGAATGGTGTCCTAGATGGACACCCACCACCGGAGTGGAAAATCTTACAGATGTCAAGCATATGGTCAACGGGCAGATCACCTCAACGGTAGGTCCTGGTGTCAAGGACATGGGCTTGCATTCGGTGTTCTGTTACTATATAGTCCAGCAGATGTCCCTGCTTGGACCCAGTGTGCATCCATGATGCTGTGTGGATGCGCCAATGCCGGAACAGCGTGTTGGTAAGCCCAGAGTGCCGCATAGAAGTCTAGCAGCCTCCTACCGTTGTTATTGAGCTGTTCTGGCCGATGCCTTCCAATCAATTTGGCCCAGATGCCAGTGTCATGACCCACTCAGGCATTAAAGTCACCCGACAGGATGACTCCATCCCAAGGGGCGACTTTAGCTAGTACTTGTGACAGGTCATAGAAGGCATCTGACTCACCGGCCTTGCCTCCATCCCTCCACTGGTGTTAATAGTCGGTGGAGGCGTAAGCAACCACCCTTACCATTCCTCGTGTTTTGTTTATGGGAAGGCCAGACCATAGAAGCCTGGGACTTACAGTTTCCTAAACCTCAGCGCCATGCTCCCACACCTGTTGTATATATGCCTCTTCCAAAAAAATGTTAGTGTAATATTGTCTATTTTTATATCATGGCTCCTTGGAGACAAATATGCGTTCCCTGCATGCTGAAGCTTGGGAAAACCAGATGACGAAGCCAAAACAGCACTATAATGAGAAACGGGTAAACATAATACAAGAGACATTGATCAGATGGGCATGATGAGAATAACCAGAGCTGAGGAAGGCCTTAAAGCCGTCGAATATTTCGCTTCTCAGGAATAAACCTAACTCATGTAGCAAAAGGTGAAACGTTAATGAAAGGCCATAAAGGAATAACTCTTCCATGGGCAAGAAGTGACTCAGGGAATTTCTGAGAGAGCAAGGGAGGACCCATGGCAAAACACCATAAACTCACTGCACCCAAAGGCAAACAGAGGACAAAGAGACGAGAATGTCCCTTGCTGTTTCACTCTCTGAATTAACAAACCCGAGTGCCTGGAAAGTTGAAACGTAAAATTGCCAACCGCTGCATGTGAATATTGTTAAACGTCACGATTTTAAATGTTAACTTTTGTGAACGGATACATTGTTACATGACAATACAGAAGGTTTTGACTACGACTAGTTGCATGTTTTATTAACATCCACTTATCAATATGTAATCAGCGTCTCCGACATGGGTTAAACTTCAGTTGTATTTATTCTCAAGTTGCAGTACAGCACGTGTCTCCCTGCGCGGCTGGCTTCTCTCTTGCTCCCGGGACGGCGGCGCACGCTTTGCCTCCCGCCGCCGTGGCACTCACTCTTTCTCCACCTCGCCGCTGGCTGACGGCGTGTCGGAGAGAGGGGAGGCTCAGCTGGTGGAGCCTGCCACGTGGCCGATGGGTGGTAGCGCAGGTGGTGACGACGTTCGGACCCAGGCTCTTCACACCGACGACCCAGAGTCCTCTGCTGCTTCTGCTTATATCCCTCTCGGCGGTGCTAAGCTCCGCCTCTAGCCACGCCCCTCTCGGAACATTTTAGAGGGCTCTCGAGGCTTCCCGCTAGCTCTACCCATTTACCTTTCACCCAGATGGGATCCCCCTTACTGATTGGATGTGAGACAACATAGCACGTGTCTGCAATAACCCCCCCGGTCGTCCTGTAGGTGGCGCACTCTCATTACAAATACATAAGTGCCATGATATCTGGGTTAAGCATATAAACTTGTTAACGACTTATGGAAGTTTTGTATTGAAGTATTCTACCAAAGGATCATCCCTAAGATAAACACGTACAAATTACATATATTCTCCACTCTCACTCACTCTTCTCCTCACCATCCTCCTGTCACTCACCCTTCTCCTCACGCTCACTCACCCTTCTCCTGTCACTCTTCTCCTGTCACTCACCCTTCTCCTCACTCTCACCATTCTCACTGTCACCCTTCTCACTCTCACTCACCCTTCTCCTCACTCTCACTCACCCTTCTCACTCTCACCATTCTCAATCACCTTTCTCCTCACTCACTCTCACCCTTCTCCTCACTCTCACTCACCCTTCTCCTGTCACCTGTCTCTTCACCCATCTCCCTCAGGGCAGTAGCGGCCCGAGCACGGCTCTGCCTCAGGGCAGCATCGGGGGGCGTACATGTTTGGGAGGGGCTCATCTCTGCTTGGATGGTTGCTCGCGGTCACGTGACACACTTAAACCAATCCGGGGGCGTACATGTTTGGGGGGGCGCACCTCTGGTTGGCTGCTTGCTCGGGGTCACGTGACGCACTTAAACCAATCCGGGGGCGTTAATCACAGTCACAGAATGACAGGACAGATCTGTGATATTATATATGTAGATACAGAATAGTAATAGCATTTTGCTGTATATGTTTAAAACTGGTTTGCAAGATTGATAATACGTGATAATGATGATTTCTGCTGAATAATCCATCGTGAAACTATCTAATGCAACAATTCAGCAATGTAAACTCCATGTATTGTTTAGGAATACATTAACATGGCTTTATAATTTAAAATGAGTTGTATGTATCAACAGCTGGTGTTGTTACATATTCAAATACACAACTATATACATTTGGATATATAAATATATTCCTACTGAATCTATTATAATGTTTAATGTGAGTCTTTACTAGCTCATTTGGCCCAAAACACACCTGTCATTCAAATTATCACTCAAATTAAAAGTTTAATATCGTATGTACATTTTTTTTATCACCACAGGATTTACTTTTTAAAATCCTGCCACCATCCTCTGGGATTTGACTATCCTCCGTGGACACGAGTCATGAAAACAATAAGCTCATTAGAGACTGGTAGAACATGCACACTGAACATTTATTTAAATCAATTTGTGCCACATTTTAAATGTTTTAACCTGAAAACATTTCGAGTGGTACTCCCAAAAGCAATAGAAATAATTAGGATTGGTTTAAAATAAACCAATGTTAACTTTCCTAGCTTCCATAAGACATACCAATACAACCCCTATTGTGCCCTGTTGGATTAAAATGCAGAAAAAAATGAAGATAACAAATTTTAACTGTAAACGCAATCATAAGATTAGCAAATAAATATGTCCCATACATTGACCACATTTGCAAACGGAAAACTCACAAACACCGGTGTTTAACTTAAATTGCAAGACCGCAAAAAACGCAAGACGACAATCAACGCCGCCGCCGCCACCGCCGCCCGTTGTGCCTACTCATTCCAGAAGACCCTGTTGAGGACTTTGTTGACATTTCTGATCAGAGTGGCATTGTATCTCCACAGCGTGAGGTCCACGACCAGCGAGTCGAGCGCCAGGTCGGGCTGCTCGGGCGATCGGTAGTGGTGCATGATCGCGATGTCTCCGGGCACCGTCTGCGAGATGCCCAGCGCGTTGAGCGTACTGTGCACCGACGTCTGCAGCACCGCGCGTGGGTTCAGGATCATCTTGGTCGGGTTGAAGACCTCCGGCAGGTTTGGCTCCCGTCTAATGTGGCGCATGATGTTGACGCCCGGGATGGCGTTCCACGCCTGGAACTTCGACCCAAACTCTTCCGATACCGTGTAGGGAAACACGTTGTTTTCGAATGTGTAAATGTCGGCGCCGTACTTGTCGTTCAAGTACCGCATGAGGTCCTTCCAGTTTGTGTGCTTCAAAGGGATGATCACTTCGTCGATGTCCGTGAGGACCAGGTAGCGCGTGCTGTACATGTGCCGATACACGCAGTCGTTCAGCGCCGCTATCTGGCCATAGTAGTGCAGCTCGCCTGGGTGCTTGGGGTAGTGCCACCCTCTGGACACCTGCACGTAGTCCGTGATGGGCCACTGAACGACCTCGACGAGGCCGGTCTTGATGTAGTAGAGGAGCACTTTGTTCAGCTCAGAGCTGCAGCTTGTGTTGTACACCGTCACGCGGCCCGCACCCAAGATGCGGTACATTTCGATCGCCTGCACGAACTGCAGGACGTTGCCGTAGTTCCCGAAGAGCGTGGAGATGCAGACGCTGAATTCCTGTGTGATGGTGGGGGGCATGTAGAGCCGATTTCGCACGGGCATGAAGACCCACTCGGCCTCTTCCTCGTCCGGTATTGTGCGCATGCGCTGGACGGACACGTGTCCTGGCTCGCAGTCCAGCGGCTCCGTGCACAGGAAGTCGGCCGTGCCGTACGGGAAGTCAAAGTGATCCGAGTGGACGTAGGCGCTGGCGGTGACCGTCAGGATCTCCGAGTGCCCTCGGCAGCAGAAGTGGCAGGAGAGCACGTCCGGCTCATACCGGTTGGCGATGCCGATGATGCGTGTGCTCTGACCGGCCTCGCGCTGGTCGTGGTACGCCGACACCAAGAATATCTTGGTGTCGCGCACGCGCATCATCGACGTGTTCTGCAGCGCTCCCCGTTGCCCGCACAGTGTCACGTGGTTGATCTTATCGGAAGCAGACCCCGGCTTTGGCCTAAAGACGGACGAGTTGCCGAGTGCATCGAGGTCGCGAACGAGGAAGCCCGTCCAGCTGTACATGTACCAGATGCTCAGCAGCAATGAGACGCTGAGCAGCAGCAGCGAGAGGAACAGGACCGGGAGGCGTAGCTTCATCATCTTTCGAGGCGTGCAAGGAGACAAGACGTCTGGATCAAATCTCTAGACCGCCGTCTCAGGACGAAAAGTCTGATATCGCTCGGCCTGTGATTACATTTACGTAAAAACACACACAGAGAGCTTCGCGTTAAAAATGCACAACACTTTACACAATTCCATTTCAGGTAAACCTCACAGAAAAACAAAAGCTCTCCAAAATCAAAAGACTGTATTGGCCTCAGGGCGGATATGTACAGGTACAACTCTCTGCAAGTGAATGCAATATTTGACGCTTGTGTTGCGCCCGAAACGTCGTGATTTAATTTAGTTTTTATTTTTGTTTTATTTTATTTTTACATACGTGACTTTACCGAAAGAACCAAAGAGTAACCATACGATAACCTGGATATAAGCATGCGTTAAATGTATTGCTAAACAATACGCTCCCAGCAGCACTGATCCTGCAGCTGTCAGAACGGTGAAATTGTTTTTTATTTCTCTCAATTTCAACAGATGATCTAAATAGTCGTGGCCAATAATAATTCGTTTTAAGCAAACATCAACATATTTCTTTGGTGTTATTTTAGTCTTAATACTGGCCAATACTAATTATAAAATCTATTTAAATTGAGAGAAATACAAAATATTGTCAACCAATTACACAGCCACCACCACAACCAGAGCCGCAACCACCACCACCACAGCCACCACCACCACAACCAGAGCCACCACCACCACAGCCACTACAACCACCACCACCACAGCCACCACCACAACCACCACCACTACAGCCACCACAGCCACCACCACAGCCACCACAGCCACCACCACCACAGCCACCACCACAGCCACCACCACCACCATAGCCACCACCACAGCCACCACAACCACCACCACCACAGCCACCACCACAACCACCACAGCCACCACCACAGCCACCACAACCACCACCACCACAGCCACCACCACAGCCACCACAACCACCACCATAGCCACCACAACCACCACCACAACCAGAGCCACAACCACCACCACCACAACCACCACCATAGCCACCACAACCACCACCATAGCCACCACCACCACCACAACCACTACAACCACCACTACGACAACCACCACCATAGCCACCACTACCACCACCACAGCCACCACCACAACCACCACCATAGCCACCACAACCACAACTACCACTACCACAACCACCACCATAGCCAGCACTAACACGACCCCAGGCCGCCACCACCGCACCTGCCAGTCGAGGGCGCTGTGCTCCTCCTGCTGCTGTTCCTCTCCGTAGAAGCGCCGCTTCGCGTCGCCCTTCGGCTCGCACGCGAAGCTCAATGCAGCCCGCGGGCACCGGCGGCAGCAGCAGCACAGAGGGCAGCAGCAGTAGCAGAGGGCAGCAGTAGCAGAGGGCAGCAGTAGCAACAGAGGGCAGCAGTACAGAGGGCAGCAGCAGCAGAGGGCAGCAGTAGCAGAGGGCAGCAGCAGCACAGAGGGCAGCAGCAGCAGAGGGCAGTAGCAACAGAGGGCAGCAGCACAGAGGGCAGCAGCAGAGGGCAGCAGAGGGCAGCAGCAGTAGCAGCAGCAGAGGGCAGCAGCAACAGAGGGCAGCAGCAGCAGAGGGCAGCAGCAGCAGCAGAGGGCAGCAGCAGTAGCAGAGGGCAGCAGCAGAGGGAAGGGCCGTACCCGATTCAAGAGCTGAATGGCTCACAGGGTTATACCAAATACATGGAACTGAACTGGGCCGCGTTGCCGCCAGCACCACGTGCTTCCTGCTGACCTCTGACCCCGCCGCGCGCTTCCTGCTGACCTCTGACCCCGCCGTGCGCTTCCTGCCGACCTCTGACCCCGCACTTGAACCACGACCCCGCCGATCTATGGCTGATTGTGTTAAGTTATATAAAACATAAATATACCATATACACTTCGTATTCACAATGTACAGCTAAAGTTGACAGTGTAAATGTATTACAATATTCTTGGTTCTTTGCGGTAAAGTCAGGAAGATAGAAAATAAAAATAATAAAATAACATTTTCAAATAAAAATAATAAATTGAACATTAAAAATAATAAAATCATAAAAGCGATGGTTTCTGCCTGTAAATTTTGCGTGCAAACAGTTGCTGAGTAGAGGCCCAACACGCGAGGTGGCCAGGCACAAACAGCACTCTGATGGGAGCTGTGGTTGATGGGAGTGGAACGCGGTTCTTGATCTGAGCCAGAGTCATGATTTGTTGTACGTGCACGTGTGACATTCAAGGCAGGGGTAAGCCTGTGGTCACAATCCTGCCTTGTGCTCAAAATGTCAATGAGCCAGCAACAAACAGTGCAAAAGAGAAGCGTCAACACACTTCCTGCAATAAGCAAGGTAATAAGAACTTAATAAAAGTGACGAGGGGTATTTTATGTTTATATTTGGTGTTTGCAGTTTCTCCCCGTGGTCCGGATTTCCCTCCGCATTTTTGAAACATGCATTTGGAATATTTGGCTGCTATAAATGTCCACCACACACAACATAAGCACACTTCGCTGAGCTATAATGTGTGGCCAGGTTGCTCGCTTCTGACAAAAATATCTGCCTGTGTGTAGCTCAGTGGGACCTTTCCTGGTGAAATGAAAAATAGTTCAGAGTTTAGTTTTTTGTTTATTTCAAAGTCGAGCAGTGGGAGGAAAGAAGGAGAGAAAGAGAGGACTGCAAAAATTGGCTGACTGTGATGACTTGTGGGGCTCAACATAAAAAATCGTGTTCTTGGTGACAGAACGCCTCGAGGGCGTGTGACCAATTTTCTCGGAATGCACCAGGTCATCAAAACACTCAGAAGCTAAGCAGGTTTGAGCCCGGCTAGTGCATGGATGAGTAACCACCGTGTACAAGAGGGCAGGGGCAATGCGGTGTGGTAGGAGAAGGCAGTACAGGAAAGTTCATTGTTGTAGCGTTCTTCTACGCTCCCACTTCATACGCACCTCCATTCTCACCAACCCGCACTGACCGGCGCGATGAAATGTGTTCAAATAACGCACACGGACCGCTCGGCATGGGGAGGCATTCATCCCGCAGTTGATCGACGTAAAAGAACAGCGGATTAACATGATGGGGGCAGAGAGAGAGAGAGAAGTTGGTGTTGGAAAAAATGTTTCAGAGTAAAGCCGGAAGTGAGCACCACTGTGTTGAGGAGCACACTACCTGCCACTGCTGACGTAAACATTCCATTTCTAACCACAGCGGGACTGCCAAGTCCATTGGAGAGATTGCTGAGATTTGCTTTCATAGACGTTCTTCAGCTCCTCAAACGTGACTAAAACAACGGTCTCTTAGAGATGATGCACTGATTCATGTTGAATTATTAACCTCACGATGCATCATCGTGTGTGCGTGCACATGTAAGAATAATATTTGTTTTGGTGAAATCGTATACGTATGTTGCATGTCATGGGATCGTGTAACCCTCGCAGCAGCCACTAGTGGCCGATACATTCACCACAATTTTATATATAAAAGAAGAATAGATTATTTAATCAATTCGCGACCCTGAATTGTGACAATTCATTGAATTTGCCTGGTGAGTTGGGATGGGGGCAGAGGGTTGGGGGATACACCACGGAATAAATGTTTGCTTTCTAACCTTAGGCCTTCACCCAGCAGTGGATCGATCATAGCTGCTGATGACGGTGTAGTAAATGTGGCTTTGGGAAGTACGACAAGGACTCAACAGTACCGTGGAACTTGTGCTGTGTAAGACATTACATTCATAATCATTGTAAACATCCTGCATGTGTATTCCGTGTATACATGGTACTGTGTTTGCGCGCACACATCGTGTACGTGGCGACATGGACACCGTGGAATATTGAGGAGAGTTGTAAATAAAGCGGTGTTCGAAGAAAGACAAAAGTTGTCCGAGTGAAATCGAACGCTACATATCTACCCGATCCAAATTCACATTGGTCCGGTGGATCTTTGCACCGCTTACCATATATACGCGTAAACATATACAAAGCATTTACAAAAAAATATTGAAGGTACAATTCACGCCAGCGTAAATATGCACATGGAAATAAAATGGTCCGCACCTAGAGAATAAAATGTTTCTTGCCAAAATAATCCTGCGGACCCACCCGAAGTGAGACCTGGGCTGGAGGGCCCACCGTGGGCTCCCTGGATGCGCTGAATGGAGCTCTCCTGCGCGTCTCACTTCATTTTGATTCATTCTTGCTCGAAAGGTTTCATTGACTTGCGACGGACGCCTTTTAAGGGACGTACGAAAGGCGTGCCCGTTGTGTAGATCAGGAAGCCGATTCACTGGAGGAGCGGCGCTTGACGTCACCTTGCGGGTGCCCCTTTCTCTGACGCGGGGCCACGCGCCACGCGTTGCCGTGACGTCGATAACACAAACGGCGTGAAATAAGGGAAAACAACAGCAAAGGTGGCAAACAAAATAAACGTTCTGATATTATTTTAATGTGACCATCACTAAGGGATTCGGGTACGACGGTGTTTCACCTTATTAGTTGGCTGTGTCGGGTGGTGGTGGGTTTAACGACACATTTTAATATTTACGCGATCTAAACCACACACCTCTGTTATGGATGAACTGCTTCGTTTTGCAAGTCGTCAGACTGGACGAAACGTTTGCGTTTCGTCCAGTCTGACAGGGTGACTGTAGCTGTGACACACAGCTACAGTTACCCTGTGTGACACACAGCTACAGTCACCCTGTGTGACACACAGCTACAGTCACCCTGTGTGACACACAGCTACAGTCACGTGACACACAGTTACAGTCACCCTGTGTGACACACAGCTACAGTCACGTGACACACAGCTACAGTCACCCTGTGTCACACTGCTAGTCACCCTGTGTGTCACACTGCTACAGTCACCCTGTGTGAATTGTCTTGCAATTAACGTCAAGCTGCAAACGTTTCGTCCACTCTGACGACTTGCAAAACGATGCAGTTCATCCATAACAGAGGTGTGTGGGTTAGATCGCGTAAATATCTAAATGTCGTTAAACTCGCCACCACCCGACACAGCCAACAAGTAAGGTAAAACACCGTCGTACACGAATCCTTTAGTGATGGTCACATTAAAATAATATCAGAACGTTTATTTTGTTTGCCACCTTTGCTGTTGTTTTCCATTATTTCACGCCGTGTGTTATCGACGTCACGGCAACGCATGGCGTGTGGCCCCGCGTCAGAGAAAGGGGCACCCGCAAGGTGACGTCAAGCGCCGCTCCTCCAGTGAATCGGCTTCCTGATCTACACAACGGGCACGCCTTTCGTACGTCCCTTAAAAGGCGTCCGTCACAAGGCAATGATACCTTTGGAGCAAGAATTCATCAAATTGAAGTGAGACGCGCAGGAGAGCTCCATTCAGCGCATCCAGGGAGCCCACGGTGGGCCCTCCAGCCCAGGTCTCACTTCGGGTGGGTCCGCAGGATTATTTTGGCAATAAACATTTTATTCTCTAGGTGCGGACCATTTTATTTACATGTGTATATTTACGCGTGTAGGGTGCGAAAGAAGATTCAATGTAACATGGGGGACTCACAGACGACCCGTAGACTCATAGATTCACCCATAAACTCACAACAGACACCCACACACAACAGACACCCACACACAACAGACACCCACACACAACAGACACCCATGGGTGAGTCTATGAGTCTACGGGTCGTCTGTGAGTCCCCCATGTCACGTCGAAACTTCTTTCGCACCCTAAAGCCGAGTGTGCGGTGCAACATCGGGGAGGTGATGGGGATTCGCCTCCCCGTGGAGAGGCAACAGGCGGAGTCCACGCCTCGTTGCCATGTCGTCATCTCCCGGCGAGCCAGGGGGGGTCGCGTGGCTCGTCGTCGATTGACGCCCACCGTGAAGGGAGTTGGCACAGCATCGTTTGTGGGGGCAGACGCCCACCTCCCCACTCCCCGTGAGCAGGCAGGGCGCGACATCCACCCCCTCAACTCCCCCCTCCTCCTCCTCGTTGGCCACCTCTCGCCAGGCCCCCGCCGATCGAGTGATCACCCCCCCCCCCCGCACCAGCTCCAAGGGACATCTCTACACGGCCGGCTCACCGCCGCCGGTGTTCTCCCGCGCACGCCGAGCGCTAAACAAAGAAATCGGCTGCTGCTGTGTCAGTAACACGCGCGCACCTCCTGGGATTAAGGCCTAATCCGCGTGCCCGCAATGCTAACTGAAAATAACTGGCGGCAGTATGAATATGTAGTGGAGTAGGAAGGTGTGTAGTGCAAACAGCGTGATTACATGATAACACAGACAGTACGGGTTATGTTGGGTCAGCCTGTAGCGAAGGCAAATACAGTGCAGGTTATGTTAGGGCAATTAAGCTGGGAGAGCCAAGGATGGCTGTGATTGGCTGGAGCTGTTGTTAAGGCTAGAGTGGCGCCTAAAGGTCTGGGTAAGAAACAGGTGCGAACGACGCAGAGCGTCGTTGGGGCACGGACTAATTAATTGGGGAGTAATGAGAGCGGGGATAAATTGGGAAGTCGGGAATTGGAGCGAGGTTGTTGAAGTTGGAGAGCTTGGAGTCAGCAGCGGGGAATTGAAGGGTAGAGAACTTGGCGACAGAGTTGGAGGGACAGAGTTGGAGAGACAGAGTTGGAGACGGAGCTTGGAAACAGCGTAGCGATAGCGGAGCTGAAGAAGAGAAGCAGCCAGCAGTGGCGAGAGCGTAGCGATAGCGGAGCTGAACAGAGACGAAGCAGTTAGCAGTGGAGAGAGCATAGTGACGGTGATAGCGGAGAGCGGAGACGAAGAAGTTAGCGGCGGAGTAAGCGCAGTAATCGTGGGGAGTGGAGAGACAAAGGTGGCGAGCGAGTCGAGTGAAGCACGGCGAGCGAGCCGTGGCGACATGGATACTGTGAAATATTGAGGGCATGTGGAGAGTTGTAAATAAAGCGGTGTTCAAAGAAAGACAAAAGTTGTCCGAGTGAAATCGAACACTACAAATATGCACACCCCCCCCCCCCCACCGTGGATAAGCCTTAATCCGCTGTGCACAGGTGCTAATGCAAGCGGGAAAGGAACGGCTGGGACCAGGCTATGGGGCAACGCCTCACCGTTAACGTGAATGCTACTGTGCGAACGCGCTGCGTTAGGCGCGCTGTGCAACAACACGCACGCGAGCACGGCCGCTCCGTGTGCTGCAGTACACGGAGCGCCTCACGCGCACCGCGCTCAAATCACTCGCACGGCGCTGCAGACGCGCGTCTCACACACCACGCCGAAACCCTCACGTAAACCGTAGCGGGTCGTAGAGATGGCGATCTACGCGCACAGCGGTGGAGTGGATTTAGCGCACCCCGAACCCCACCTTAATCGCTCACGCTGCGCTGCAGACGCGCGTCTTCTACACACACACACACACCGCGCGATACCCCGTGTAACCAGTTGCGGTCGTATAGACGTTAATAGATGTGTAGTGATGGTAGCGTCACTACTGCGTACACACGCACACGTGTGACGTCACTATGCGGGGGAGCGTCACTACTACGCCGGTCTACACACACACACATGACGTCATCCCGGCTGGAGGCGGGAATGACGTCAGGGCCGGTTCTGGACTCGGGAGGCCACGAGGGTGGTGTGAGGTCGTGGCCCTCTCTGTGACCCCGGCTGGACACGTGACTGGACCCCAGTGGGGGCCGGGGGCCTAGGGGGCACCTTGGGGGGCATGTGGACAGCAGGGGGGGGGGGGGGCTTCGAGAGGGTTCTCGAAGGGAGACGTGGCCGGGGCGGAGCCCGGGCATGCCGAGGCCCATATAAGCAGCCTCCTCACGAGCTTCGAGGCTGCCCGTATCAAGAATGAAGATGCATCGTGAAGACGCCAAGAAGAGATCCGTGTGTAGGTCCCAGCCGGAGGACTCTAGGATAGCGGTAGACGTGTTGTAAGTCCCGCCAAGACAGGAGGCTGTACCTCCCTAGGGTATCTGAGAAGTGTGTGTTAGCTAGAGTAAGTCGGTGGTCACCACCCTATGCGTAATGTAAGAGCTAACTGTTTGTGTTCATTAATAAATAAGTGTTGCCTCCCAAGAAGTTGTGTGTGCACCTAATTCGAATCCACTACAGATGCGCACCTCACACACCAACCCCGCGCCGACACCCTGCAGCCCCGCGCTCGCTCTCTCACGCACCCCGCCCCCCGCACGCAGTCGCTCCACTCAAAAATCACAGATACCACGCCGAAGTTCGCCCACACGCGCACACAGAAATCGCACCGCACCGATCTTCTGAACTGAAGTTTATTAATGACGCGTCTAAAGAAAACCCTGTGCGGCCCTGTAGTAAATATTCCACGAGCAGCGTGTAGCCTATCCCTATTCAATCCCTGGGTGTACCCCCCACACTCTACTTCTCAACTCGCAGATGCACTCACGGTGTCGCACGGAAGCTGCGGGAGTCGGAGGGACGATGATCCAAGAGGTCTCCGCCTGGGGTAGAGTCGTAGCGGCGCTCGCCAGCGTCCCTCGGACGCCGCGAGCGGCCGGGAGTCAGACTGGGGTGGCTGGATGGCTGGAGAACCACCTGAACGTTTTTTCACCTCCCTCCCTTTGACGCCCTGGGAATCCGAAGATCCAGGGTCACGTGGTGTTATCCCGCGCAGACCAATCGAGCGCCTACATTTCGATTTTAAACCGATGTTCCCGCCCTTACCTGGAGCGTGACTTTCCGTTGCGCCTTGACCCATTGTCTACGCACCCCTCCTCCCCACCCCCTCCTCCCCACCCGGTCCTCCCTACCCGGTCCTCCCCACCCCGCGGCGTGGCTAGGAACTTCCCTCCCACCTCCACGTCTGCGCTGCCAGCGGAGTGTTCTGCCCTCGAGGCCCCATCTCCCGTGTTGCGTGCGCTTCATTGCGGCCAGCCTGTAAATCACTATGCGCCCCTGCGACTTTTTAAAGCTGATTTTAGGGGGGGCCGCCGTGTAATCCGGCCTGGGGGGGGGGGGGTCAGCCAATCTCCTGGCAATGGGAAACCGGGGGACATCCCTGCTAGGGGCCCTTCGGATGAAAGCCCGTGGGCCAGGCCTCCCCCTTCGAGACCCTACGTGAGTGTGTGTTTAGTGGGAGTGTGCGTACGTTCGTGTGGAGGGGTGCGAGGGGATGGTGGCGCCGGCGGAGTTGCTCCGTTGCTGTGGCACCACGGTATCTATGGAATTGATAGTCATATCTATTGACTATAGTATTATCAGCTGACTATAGCAGTGTCTGCTTACGCTATAACAGTATTTAATTACTCTAAAGTAGCATCTACTCTGCAGCAGTATCTACCGACTCAACAGTAGTATATACCGACTCTATTGCAGTTAACTTCTTACTCAGAGTACCGTGGTGAGGCCTAGTCTCGTGCAGAGCCCCCGGCCTCGCCTAGATTGCCCAGCCGGCCGAGGTGGCACCTTGGCAGGCTGGGGCTGGGCTGCCACATCACGCTGCATAACATACCAAGCACAGATTCAATTTTCAAAATCGGCCCTCAAGCTGGAACAGATGCCTCAATTTATTGAAATGCACTTTACTTTTTTCAAATACAGCAACCCCCCCCCCCTCCCACCATCCCCGATCCTGTTAAAGCCATGCATTGTACTACATTACGGACAAAGTTTAGAGGAATCTAAAGCAATGCAGTAAAAATTCAACGAAGCAATGTTGTAAAGCTAACAGTTGGCCAACTTAATTATTTGCCGGCCATTTCACCACAGCGAATGCACCGATATAAATTCCGCAACATTTAATGCTGCCTTGTGAAATACAAACAAAACTCAATTAAATTGTCATGTCCATGCTCATTACAGCTTAAGACCGGTCGCACAAAATAACCAATTTTAGGAGACAATTAAAGCTTTAAAGTTAAGTCCGACTTTACAGAAATGTTTTACCACACCCATTAGACTAAAGTTTAAAACTATACTTACAATTATAAATGTGTAAAGTGTTCAACTAAACGAGGTGTGTATCTTATTTACACACCATAGACATTAAAAGAATCGCATATCAATTAACACAACCCACATACAGTCCTTGCACTACCCCTCTACGTAACGTTTCTTCAGACCCAA
This sequence comes from Petromyzon marinus, assembly GCF_048934315.1. NCBI lineage: Eukaryota > Metazoa > Chordata > Hyperoartia > Petromyzontiformes > Petromyzontidae > Petromyzon > Petromyzon marinus. Next base: position 2,672,673 of record NW_027422706.1, on the reverse strand, counting down.
CAAATTTTAACTTTTTAAATCAAGCAAACCCCCAATATATGTACACTCTGGGAGGAAGTTCTCTGCAACCTGCAACAACAAAAGCAAGCATTGCCGACATCAAGAAGCAAAACCAACAGATCATCGTCGACCCCACAAAGGGCTCCATTCTCATTTGGAGAATTTGGTTTGCGTGGTCACGATTTAGGCCAAGATTTGGTGACAAGGTGCCTCTCTAAACCATCCAATTCCCTTCGTCAATCTCTAAAATTGGGCACGAGAGCGTTGCCAACCAACTCCATTTGAAAGAAACTACTCTACATTTGTATTTTACCAGGTAAGGCCCACGGAGCTATGCAGCGCTCTTTCCGGAGAGACATGGCCACTGTTCTGCCCCACGGCAGATATGGGGCTGTGTTTACACAGGAACTTCCTGATATGATGGTGTCGAGTTTGGTCACGTGACCTGGAAGTGACGCGTTAAGGGTCTCGAAGCGACGAGGCAAGGCAGGGGTGTCAGTCATTACAAAGAGTACAAAATGGAGGCACAATTAGCATCTCAGCGAAGACGGGAGCATCTGCTCATTGTGGGACTTTAAGAATCATTGTCTGCAAGTTAGTTTATCTCCATATATAAAAGGCAAAGTTGTGAATGTGTGCCTGTTCAAAATGTTTAGCATACTTCCCGACTTGCAACCAACTGGAAATTGGCCATGTGGGTACTTACCAGACTGTACACCACGCAAAAATGATAAAAAAATACACTTTTTTTTTAGGGGGGGGGCGGGGAGCTCAATAATGTATAGATTTTTTGCACGGCAAGTGAGCTGTGGCGTCAAATCTGTCACGTGACCCTCGCATGTGGAAGCGTAACGCATTGCAGTGTAGTGGTTAGCGTTGTTTGTGTGTGTATGTGTCTGTGTGTGTGTCTGTGTGTGTGTGTATCTGTGTGTGTGTGTGTGTAAGCGTAACGCATTGTAGTGTAGTGGTTAGCGCTACGCTGCGCTACGAACCCGGCGACCCGAGTTCGATTCCCGCTCACGGCCACCAAACGAGTAACTGCTTGGGTGTCAACATCGCCACTGGGGAGATAAAGGCGGCAGGGCGTGCTGCTGGCCACCAAACCCCTTCGTGTTCTTATAATTACTGGGACTCCTGTTATGTTAGGATTGCCGTTATAATGCTGTAAATGCCTTTATAATGCTGTTAAATTGTTACGATAAATATGGAGGCCTGGTTAACAACGAAGCCTGCCACTTGCATTATTGTGAATAGTTGTTTGTAATTAGATAAGTCGAGCCAGACTTGTGCCCATGTAACTTTAATGCATTCTTGAGAGCAAGGATGAAGATGTATCTCGTCTACAGTTCAGTGTTATGTGCAGCAGCGCTGTACATTTGGGCTGCAGTATGGTGATTACCCAAAGTGACCTTATTGAACATAGTAGCTTATTCTCTTGTTGTAGAGCTATTCAGTGCTAATGTAGGTGCCTGGTCCATCCAGGACCTATGATTGAGATTCATGTTGTCCAAGACAATGTTATGATGTTGCAGTGTTAATTAATTATATTGATATTGCAAGTATTAACAGATGCTCTATTTTGTGCTGTGTTTTCCCATGAGTTTTATGTCGTTCTATTCGTTAAATACGTTGGAGTCGGATGGTCACCCTGGCTCTGAAGGTTTACTACTCGGACAGTGATGCAACGCAGCGTAGTGAGGCCGAGACAGCCACCACAAATGGATAGCTCAACGAAGTGGCTTATCGTGTAGACATTTATAGCAGCAAAATACTCTAAAACGCATGCTTTTAAAAACGTGGGAGGGAAAAAAAAACAGAGGACCCGGAGAAAAATCCACATGACCACGGGGAGAACTTGCAAACTCCAAATATGCAGCAGGCGTCGGGGTTGGGATGGAACCCCAGACCTCCTGCTGCATACCAGGCAAAGTGAGTTAACATCTCCTAGCCACCGTGGCATCCAAATAGAATCGTCAAGAGGACATTCTGACACTTGAAGAAAACCTGTACCAATCTTGGCCATAACCATTCTTGTACCTCTTGATCTTCCAAACACGTGTAGAGGTGTTACGGGAGGGTGACACGCGGTTGTATAACGGTGGCCACAAACACGTCCGCTACGGTCACCACCCTGGGGGGCTGTGGGGGATGCTGTGATCACTCCCAGCCCCGCCCCTCAGTGAGAGACAGTATAAAAGGTGGGACCCGGGGAGCTGAGAGGCAGTCCAACTCAAGCAAGATGAAGAGCCAGTGAAGAACGAAGATTGACTAGCCAGACCCTGGAACTCCTTTGATTCGCTGACCTTCTGAGGGCCGGGCAAAGCAAGCCAGGGTGCGACACCGGAGCCGCGAGGGCCAATGTCCCTCTGAGGGCCGGACTCGTGTGGCTGGTGATCGGGACCTGCGCCGAAGCTGGGCCAGGTCAGATAGCCTCCCGGGAGAGGAACAGGATAGAGGGAACCAGGGAGCTAGCGTGGGCTAAAGCTCGGGGAACGTTTCCCTCTATAAAGTACGGGTGAAGAGGCCGTTACCTCTTCAAGTATAAGACTCGCAACTGTAACAGAAGTGTCTGTAATAAATACGTGTTGCCTCAAGTAAACAGTCTCCGACGTCAATAAGGCCACGACACATGTAGCCCTCCAGCAGGTCAGATCGTACAAAAGCATTAAATTTGGCATGCGATTGATCGATAAAAAAAATCTAGTCATGTTTAAGATTTTATATAAATGATGATTGAGAAGTTTTTCACGATATAATATGCAAATTATATTATGTGAGCAAATGCGGTAGTGTACCCATACTCTTTGGTTCTATTCGGTAAAGTCACTCCAGCGCTGTCCTCGAGACAGCCTGATCCCTTCACCGAGAAGATGGTTTCAAATTAAGCAACCATTGGAAAGATGTTCTAAATCGAACTAAACATTAAACTAATTTTCAATGGTACAGTATATTTTTCAAGTAGTGGTACCCCAAACTTTCGCAGCTCTTAAAAATTCCCCATTCACACCATCAATAGGTAAACTCCCCCCCCCCCCCCGCCAAACGGCATGTTCACCCGCACGTACACCACCTCTATGCTAAGTCGGCCAATCAAATGCTAATTTTTATGCTAATTCCTTTGTCAAGGCACCTTGTTTCCTCGCACACAGCTTAAAGGTCGCGGTCTGAGCGTGGCTGTGTTTCACTCCAGCGCTGTCCTCGAGACAGCCTGATCCCTTCACCCGATGAAGGCCGCTTGTGTTGTGGCCGAAACGTCGTGATTTTTGTTGTTTTATTTTTTACCTACGTGACTTTACCGAATAGAACCAAAGAGTATGGATCCTTGCAGTCACGAAAGCTTTAAATCTAGAAGTGTACCCATGGCTACAACCACGAGAAGGCGAGTAGAGTCAAGGACGTAATGAATGGGAAGAGGAATAGAAAGGGGTAGAGCAGAAAAATGGAAAAATGGGATCAGAGACAATACCTTAAAAGGGTCTCTCTATCATCCTCCACGGAGCAGGGTATTTTCACAGGGGGGGGGGGTTTTGGGGGCAGAGGGTAAGGGATTCAGCAGGGATGGCCACACAAGTCACGTGACTTCCTCAGGGAGGCACGAGCAGATTCTCGATATTTTTGTTTTGCAGCTTAACGGGAGTGCAGGAGCGGGAGCTGCCCTTACCTGCACGTGCTCCTCCTCATCATCATCTGTCTAGGCCTGCACCTTGGCTGGCAGAGGAGACCGCACCCCTGCTTTGGGCATGCCCGGCCGCCCGTCCCCACCCCACAGGGTCCGGCGGTTGAGCCAGGACGCGTGGCCCCAACTGTGCCAGAAGCGGCGATTGCGCGCGGCCGGGAGGTTCTCCCCGAACGTCTGCATGTTCAAGCGCTGCTCCTCCGCCAACGTCACGCGGCAGTTCCTTACAAGATGGAAGGAAGGGGGTGGCGGGGGTTGTGAGCACAGCTGGTGCATCTTGCCAGTCATCTCAGTCTATCCATGGCCACCTGGGGTCTGTCCCATGACCTCCTGTCAGCGAGCCTTCGACATTCCACGTGTACCTTCACCGAGCAGTGAATGGCGCGTGTTGGTATTGGAGGTGGAGGGAGGAGATAAAGATGCAGTGCTACAACTTCTTGCTCGTGCCACTACTACTGGCAGAAGGGCCACAGTAAGTCACTCATTTTCATTTTGGCAAATATCGCAGTTTTTACACCGGCACACGAAAAATGCCTGCCACTTGTAAAACACGTCACGGGATTCTTTGAATGTTCCCTGCCAAGCAGCAGGCGTACATCCCGGTTAATGCGCCCGCAGTATTATAAATCAGAGCAGCCACTAGATTTGCACTGCGAATAGTTTTGTTGTTACGCGACAACGACTCTGTCTGACGCTCCGAGCAGTGGCTCACCCCACACCATGTTGAAGAGTGGCCTGTGGATGACGATAGATCATGGTACTACAGAATTGCTCGAGTGAACGCTAAACCCTACATTAGAGGTTCCCTGCACGGTTCCACACCATCCTGCGTTTTAGAGAAATGTTCGCCTCGTGCCCAGTCAAATAATTACACGGTTCTTCCTCTTATTTTCGAGCTAGGATTTTTTCCCGAATCAAGCGCAACACCGCAATTCACGCGGCATGCATTTTCTGCGCAGAGTAATTAAAGTTAACGTCACACATTTGCAACGCCCCAAAGTTTCCAGATATTCAGGAGGCGTAGTCAACCGCATACGAGTGAGAAGGCAGCCAGCAACGGCACCAACAATTGCCCGAGATCTGTCATCCTATATTAGGATGGTTAGGCCAACTCCATTTGTGAGTTTTTATTACACGAGGGACGAAACCAAAGAAAACCCACACGTGCAAAGGTGGGAGAGTGAATGGGGGGGGAACAGCAACCCCATCTCCGTACAGATGGAGATGAATCAACATGCTGTACTGCTACCTCCTGGCAAGTCGGTGCACATGGCAGAAGATTGTGAACCACCAACCCGTTGCCTCCTCCAGGCGCTGTATATAAAGGTGTGCCGCCACCACTGCCCGTCCGAGACCATCAACCCCGCGATGAGCAAGGAGACCCAATTAAAAATCACAAGTGGCAGAAATGCCATTACCTGCCGCCATCTTTGGAAATGTTGTCAAAGAAGCATCTTGTTTTGTCGTAGAAGCATTTGTCAGGAAACACGGCAGAGCTCCTGCTGGGACCCCTCTGCATGTCTGCAGCACAAAGGGAGACGTCAATGTCAGAAACTAATTAAGGGATGGCCTGGACAATTAAAGACAAAGATCCCCACCCCGTTTCGCTTCAGACTATCGGGGCAAGTGCTCTTAGTGAGTGGCACCCCGAGGCCGGCACGGCACACGAAGGCATGGGTGGGCCTAGCACCATGCCCGGCCACCTTCGTCTCCCTCATGGCGATGGCTGAGGTGAGCCACTAGAGGGGGGCGACGGTACAGATTTGTTGAACCAAACTTTTCAACAGAAACCGCCGTGGCAGCAGTGGCAACAGGCCACCGTGATGGACGCTCGTGGAGATTGCTCCTCGTGAACAAAAATTGTCAAAAGTGCATCATGGTCCTAAAGGGACCAACATTTAGCACAGGGGATTCTCCAAAAATTTTTACCATTTGTTAAAATACAACCATTTACCAATGCGAGTCAGGGCTAAAACAATAAGACCATAAACTTTGCATTATATTTCAGGCCCATCAAGCTATATGGCTCTTTTTCAGAAGAGACCTGGCCACAAATGATAGCTCAACGAAGTGGCTTATTACATGAAAATTTCTGGCAGGTAAACTCCAATAAGTGCACGTTGATTCTAAAATGTGGAGGGAAAAACCGGATGACTCAGAGAAAACAGGTTTTTTTGGGTTAGATCGTGATCCAACCCAAAAAAAAATCTATCATGGATGATATTGGTCGCAAAAGCCTACATGTTCAACCGACCCAGAGAAAAATCCACACTACCACGGGGAGAGAGACGCATGCAAACTCCAAATATACAATGGTCAGGGTTTTGGTGAAACCCACGAGGCAAGGTAGCCCCCCCCCCACAGCCGCCTAATAATTTGTTGGCACAAGAGAGGCGGTGTAATACAAATCCACTGTTGCACTGCACATCCATGCTTTACATTATCCAAGCTCCACTCTTTCTGCAACCCACACCTGACCAGAGTGATGCGAGGCCCTCACCCACAAGTGCAGTGACAGCCAAGCTTACTAAAGGCTGTCACATGCGGAGAGTTTCTCAAGTTATCATTCCTCACGATTACTCTAACTCGTATGAAAAAAAGGGCCTAATATAAATGTCCACATAAGCTACTTCATTGAGCTATCATTTGTGCCCAGGTCGCTTCTGAAAAAGCGAATAGCTCAGTGATCTTTACCTGGTAAGACAAGATTAGTTGATTTTTATTTTTTCAAGCGATTTGTTCACTTGACCTATAGACTGTGCACTCCCATCGTGTTTTTGTATTGTATGTTGTTACATTCTGACCCGCCCCTACTGAACATCTGTGGACAAAAAAACCTTTGTAGCGCATCGAAATCCCCCAGTGGACAAATAAATATTCTGATTCTAAAAGGAGACATCCCACAGGAGTGGTGGTGGTGGTGTGAAACCGGGTCCCTCAAAGTGCTCCTTTTAATAAAAAAAAGGTCCACCACCTTCTCTTTGCTTGGCCTTGTTGTTCTGGAACTCCTTGTCCAGCTCCTCGCGGTCCAGCTGTGCGTTGCTGCTCTCAAAGTCAAACTCCGCCTGAAACTCATCGCCCAGGTTCAGGGCCTGTGCCTTCTGGGGGCGCCCATGGCGGCTCGAGCCTGCGGGGAGAGAAAAATAAACGGCAGCTCGGTTTGTGATCCACCAACGCCGCGGTGGTGGCGGTGGTGAGATGTTAACTACCTAACCTGGTACGCAAGAGCTCGTGGGTTCTATCCCGACCCCCTGCTGTATACTTGGAAGTTTGCATGTTCTCCCCAAATGTGAAACATTTCCTGCAAACTTTCTCCATTGGAATAATGCATCAATGAGTACACCCTGCTGCAAAGAAAAAAACACTTTTGCTGGACCCTCATGGACAAATGTGAGTCTCTTACTTTCGACCCAGGTTTCCTGGGTAAATATTCACGACCATAAAAAAATAGCGCACCGGCTGCCCGGTATTCAGGTCGGCACCAGCGGCCAAGAATCTGTTATTCTCTCCGCCCTCTGCACATGTTCAAAAGGCCATTGCCAAAGTCCAGGCTAATGCACCGCGTCGCCTTTGAGGCAACGTCAGTGATAAAAGTGGCAAGGGGTTTTTGCCTTCCCACCGCGATTTACAAAGCCCCACGACGAATGCGTCCACAAAAGCTGTGCACGGCGAGCCTTCAATACGCAAACGCATTAATTAGTCTCCGTCGGTACGAGACGCCGACTGTAAATTGGGACACGTTGCTTCAAAACGAACTTACAAATTTGATGAAAAGATTAATGACGGCATGGGGGGGTGGCGGGTGGGGAGGGCGAACACCACCCACACCACCCGTAGCCGTACCTGCAATCTGCTTCACGGGGGCCCTCCGCCACCGCCGCCGCCGCCGGGGCGCCGTCTGCACCCCCCGCTCCACCGTGCCGCTCTTCCTCGCCGGCTGCTGCGGCGTGGCGTTGACGCGCGCAGCGGCCGCGCCGGCCGTGGGCGCTGCCGCACCTGTGGGCGATGGGCACAGCCGGCGCGCACCCACCGGTCGTCTCGGTTCGTCAGCCCGTCGGGGGGGGGCCACGTGGGACCCTCCCGGTGCGTCCCGGCAACGACCGGCGACACTTCATCTGGCACGGGCGCCGTGGTGACGTCACCGTCACTTAGTGGCGAAAGGCGGCTGTTGGTATTATGGGGCGGGGGGGGGCGTTCTACAACAGCTGTGTGGGCAAGACACAAGTGCCATAGCCCTCCATCACCCATCGTGGTGTCAGTGTCATCATCATCATCATTACCACCACCACCCCTCCCCCCCTATCGTTCCTCACGACTGCAGGTCACACGTTTGTGTTGTCACCAGGCAGAGGGGCTCACCGCACACAAATCCCAGCGTATCCGAGCGTGCCATTTTTACGTCGCTTCGAGCGAGGCCGTCAAAACCGCACAGATCACTCAGCGGCCAAGCGCAGCGTTTGCCGACCACCCCGTTTGCGTCTCCAACATTTTCGAAAAGGAAACTCCGCTTTCATTTGCTCTTGATGCAACCAATTGCCATAGCCACGTAGGTAAAAAATAAAATAACAAAAATCACGTTTCGGCCACAACACAAGCGGCCTTCCTCAGGTGAAGGGACGAGACTGTCTGGAAGACAGCGCTGTCCTCCAGACAGTCTCGTCCCTTCACCTGAGGAAGGCCGCTTGTGTTGTGGCCGAAACGTCGTGATTTTTGTTATTTTATTTTTTACCTACGTGACTTCACCCAATAGAACCAAAGAGTATGGATCCTAGCAGTCACAAACGCTTTAAATCTAGAATTGCCATAGCACCACCATTCATATATTTTGTCAAAAATGATTATTTTGCACGGGTTTAAAATATAAAAATATTAGCACACGTTTGTCGTTAGGGGCGTTTGCGCGCAACTTTTATGGGTCGGGCAGCATTACATTGGGGGGGTGTTAACATTAATAAACGAGACGGTGGAACGAGGGTCACCGGGGCTCTTGTCCACAAGCCACGGCATACTTCACGACTCGTCCTCCCGCCTGCAGAGGGAGGCCTCGGCTGCACCAACACGGACGGCACGAGGATTCACGACGCTTCCGTTAAAGTCGGTGGCTGTTGTAACCTTTGCCGCAGCCTTGCAACCCCTTTGGTTCCCAATCGTTCACAAACAACGTGCAACGTCAACAGACGTAAGGGGTTTGATGAAACAAAGCGGTTGCACTCGGCCCGCGCGCCCGCACCCAATCTGTATTTCGATGATATACCTTCGAAAGAAATCCCCAGAAAGGGGATCTTGCAACCCCCAAGGGGTGCGTGCACCCCTGGGTTAAGAACCACTGGGCGAGACGATCGTGGGGTAACACAGTAATATCAATTTACAACTCACACCCCTTTCACGTCGTCGCTTTATTATGAACACCGCTAACACAATTTACGTCGGTGACAGCATCGATCCTTTCTCGTATCCCCATCGCCTCTTGCTTCACCTACCCTGTAAACTACCCTGTGGTGTTGCGCGCATGACGACATGTACTGTGCTTTCGATAACAAAATACATTATTGATGTACGGTATTTTGGGAAAAAATTGCTTAAATTTACGTCGCACATTTCAGGAACGCATCACCAATGTAAATTGGGGTACTGCTCTACAATGCCCAATGTTCTGCTACACCATCTGCCACCCAACAAATTAAATTTGTCACCTGGAGCACCACACCAATTTATGTGGTTTCGGCAAACCAGAATGTTGAAAAAAACCCAAAAAAACAATCATATTTCCGTACGACGTCTCATTGGACATTACAAAATCGGGCATCAGGTGTTTGGTAAAAGATGCAGGTGGAGATCCGATCAGAAATCCTCTCTTCTCTCAATACCCAGCCAGTGAACAGGGTGGCCACAACCTCAGCACCACGATAGCACCTCGTTGAGATCAATATAGCAAGTTGCCTCTGGCAACCTCGTTTCTCACAAAACCACAGATTTTAAAAAAGAAAGTCTTCGTTCATCATCGCCATGGAGAAATGCATCGTGCAGGACCTTGAAGCCGCAATTAAATTTTGTTGGTGCAAATCTTAATTGGGTTAAGTTGTGGAAGAGGGGTAATTTTAAAACGTTTTTATTTTTTATCAGGCAAGACACCGAGCTATATTTGCACTTTTTCAGAAGCCACTTTACCACAAATGATCGTTGAATAAAGCGGCTTTCTTGATAAACGCCGTTATTGCAAACAACAAAACCCATTTAGCACCACATTTGTATTATCTCGTGGTAGAAGAGTGGCTCTCGCACAACTACGAACCCAACGACGCAAAAAATAACTCGATTCTCAGCCATATCACGAGCGAATTATATCCAAATCGGTGGCTGGCTCCCCACCTTCCCATTCACCACAACCGCACAAGTGAAGCGTGGCAGGTGAAATAACCACCCCGCATGACAAGACAGCGCGGCCTTCGCCGAGCAGTTCATTGACAGGGCACCAAATAATAACGCTTTAAATGACGGGTCATTTTGAAAAGGCGACAATTTAAAATACAATCACTGGGTATCACCATCAAGCGCAAAGTAAAAACAAAAATGCTCGTCCGCATGCACTACACATTATCATCATCATCGAGCTGTCATACACAGAGCCTTTTATTTTCCTGCATGCGCTTACGGAAATAATTCCATGAAGATAGCTGTAACTCAACTGCGTTCAATTAAGATCGCATTGAAATCACGCAGTTGCCTCTAAACGAGCAAAAGGCGAAAACGACCCGAGGCAAGGCCACTGGGCAACGGAAACCACGTGGCATTAAGAGGGCAAAGGTGCAGCCCTGCAGTGCCGATGTTTACCGCACACCGCACCCCCCCCCTCCCGTACCCACAGCTCCTCCGTACGCAGGCTGCACGAAGGGACGGTGCCCGACCGCTGTGGCCCAGGCGTCGTGCCGCGCGTGGCCCGGGTGGCCGCCCGTGGCACCGCGGGGGGGTCCGGTCGGCGTGCCCGGCGCGGAGTGGCAGCTCGCCGCCGCTCCGATACCGCGCGCGTGGCAGCGAGTGGCGGCCCCCCCCGGGGTGCCCGGCGAGGACTGGACGGGGGGTGAGGGTGGGTTAGGCAGCGATTAGAACAAATCACGATGGACGACGTACGCATGTCAAACTTCTTATGCACCTTCTTGGTTCTTTCGGTAAAGTCACCACCACGTAGAAGGGAAACAATAAAATAATAAAAATATAAAACTTTAAAATTCTCACGACGTTTCGACTGCAACACAAGCAATCATCATCAGGTGTAAAAACCACAGCAAGACATTTTTTTTTTAAAGTGGCAGGTTTTTTTTTAACGTTAGCACCACGGAGAGCGATTTGGCAGTTATTCAGATGGACGAGTCCATCTATGTTCGGAAAAGAGGAGGGGGGAGTCGAAAATGATGGATGCGGTCTGAAAGCCACCGTAAGCGTGAACAATTTATCAAATCCTTCCAATGATTGCTAAGCCAGAATTCCTTCCTCTCGGTTGAAATTGTCTCTGTGTTTGTATATGTGGATAGCCTCATGAACGAATCTCTCATGGTAGCCAGATGGCTTACAGAGAACCTCTGTAAGCCATCAGGCTACCATGAGAGATTCTCCCGTTTCGGTCTTAGGAGGAGGGATAATTGCGATGTCATCACCCGAGAGCCAATCAGGTGTCAAGGGTTGCGCAATTCAGCCACTGGCACGCTGGCACCCGGGCTCGGATCTTGGTAGCCTCTTCCATCTCCTCCTCCTCAACCTGTAAAAACCCTCCACAGCTACCACTGTTAGCTAACTATTGTAACTCTCAAATGCAACTTTCATCAAGCCCCCCGAGTGTGAAGTGCAGTCTCCAACCTCGTATTCTCCACCATCTCTGGCTTCCTCGATTCCAGTGCCGTGAAGGGAAAATTTGCCCGAAATGCGGCCGATCAGCGTTGACTTTTTTTTCCACATTTTGTCAACATGTTGCCAAAGATGTCCCTTAAAGTCTTAACGGACGTTCGGGGCAAGTGCAGTGCGAGCAACTACGAGGCCGGCAAAGCACACGGAGGAGGTGGGGAAGCCAGACCCACGCCCGACCGCCTTCTCCCCAGTGGCGATGTTTATACATCGCACCAGGTGCTCATTGGATAGATCTCAGGAAAAGCCCGGGACCGTTTCAGATAATCGTCACCTGGCGTTGGCCGTAAGTGGGAATCAAACCCCGGTGGGTCGTAGGCGGGTTTGTGGTGCAGCGCATCAACCACTGTGCCACCGCTCCCCTAAACCATGGCACCGCTGCAGTGGCAAGATGTTAACTACCTCGCCTGGAGTACAATAGGTCGTGGGGTTTGATCCAGACCCCCGACGCCTGCATATTTTTGGAGTTTTCAACGTCCTCCCCCGTGGTCACGTGGATTTTTCTGGGTCATCCAGTTTCTACCTCCACGTTTTAGAACCGACGTGCATTTGGAGTATTTGGCTGCTGGAAATGTCCACACGATAAGCCGCTTCGTTGAGCAAATCATTTGTGGCCGGGTCGCTTCTGAAAAGAGAGTTAAGTAGCTCGGTGGGCCTCACATGGTACAATAAATAAAGAGTTTAATGGTAAAGAGCGGCTGCACCTCTCACCTGCACCATGGCCACGTCGTGGTGCAGAGCGGACAGCATGTACTCGCACGGGGTCAAGTCCTTGATCTCGCTGATGCGAAAGGCGATGTGTTCGAAGACCTCCTCGCGAGGGGCAATGGGACGGTCGGCGGGGCGCCCCTCCGTCCCGCGCAAGCGCACTGCGCGCACACAAAGACGCCCGCCGCCGGTACAGACCTCCACGTACCCGTTTGGTCAAGCGTTGTTACGGTCGAGAGCACCTATGCAGGTCGGAGCAGGTGCGTGGTTGTGGGTTTTGGGCGCCACTGTGGTGAGACGTTAACTACCTCGCCTGGTATATATCGAAGGTCATGCGTTTCATCCCAACCCTGACAACACCTGCTGTATATTTGGAGTCAGCGAGGTTTTCTCTTCCCATGGGTCGAGCGGATTCCCCCCCCCCCCTCCAGGTCTTTCGATAAGCCACTTCGTTGCGTTACCTACCATTTGTGGGGAGGTCACTTCTGAAAGAGCGATATAGTAAGTGGGCCTTACCCGCAACATAAACAATTCTTTAAAATAGTTTCTAGCTGGTTCAGCTACCTTCATCCTCCCCAGTGCTGATTTAATCATCTTTTTTACTTACACACCACACCAGGTAACTTCACTTGAAGGCAGTCTACCTACGCGAAAACCAGAATGTGTTGGGATACAAGGCCACCACCGACGACGTTGTCTGTAGCCAGGAATCAAATCTAGCTCGCGGGGTTCCGAGCTGCACACATTTCTCAACTCTGCAAGCCATGCAAGCCAAAAATTGAGATTCATTTATTTCCTGTAACAAGCTGTATTAAATATTCTTGTTTCTTTCGGTAAAGTCACGTAGAAAGGAAATAATAAAAATAAAACATAATAAAATAAAAATGAAATGTATTTTATTTTTATTTAAATAAAATTAAAATGAAATTTATTTTATATGTATTTTATTTTATTATGTCTTAGCTGTATTAAAACCAATAGCCCGTCATCCATAAGCCATATGCCTGCAGGTATTGAATGTTTATGGGTATCAACATCACAAATCCCTATCATCACTGTCGCAAAGAAGAAGTTCTCCATTGTGCCAATTTAATCCCGACAGGTGCCGTTGACCCAAATCTGTGAATCCGTTTAGAGTATTTGGCGGCTAAACGTTCCCACGCGCTAAGCCACTTCGTTGCGTTACCTACCATTTGTGGGCAGGTCGCTTCTGAAAGAGCGATATAGTAAGTGGGCCTTACTCGCAACCTAAACAATTCTTTAAAATAGTTTCTAGCTGGTTCAGCTACCTTCATCCTCCCCAGTGCTGATTTAATAATCTTTTTCACTTACACACCGCACCAGGTAACTTCACTTGAAGGCAGTCTACCTACGCGAAGCCCAGAATGTGTTGGGATACAAAGCCACCACCGACGACGTTGTCTGTAGCCAGGAATCAAATCTAGCTCGCGGGGTTTCGAGCTGCACACATTTCTCAACTCTGCAAGCCAAAAATTAAGATTCATTTATTTCCTGCAACAAGCTGTATTAAATATTCTTGTTTCTTTCAATAAAGTCACATAGAAGGGAAATAATAAAATAATAAAAATAAAACATTAACTCAAAATGAAATTTATTTTATTTAAATAAAATATAAATGAAATTTATTTTATATGTATTTTATTTTATTACGTCTTAGCTGTATTAAAACCAATAGCCTGTCAACCATTAGCCATATGCCTGCAGGTATTGAATGTTTATGGGTATCAACATCACAAATCGCTATCATCACCGTCGCAAAGAAGAAGTTCTCCATTGTGCCAATTTAATCCCGACAGGTGCCGTTGGCCCAAATCTGTGAATGAAGGCAAAAATGAATGTGGAACATTTCCAAATTAACTGTTTTGGGGCCGTCCAGAAATGACGTCACGCACCTGGGGGGGGGGGGGGGTCAGACATTTGTGACGATGTGTGACGACTGGGGGGGGAGTTTGATAAATGTGACGTCACATCAAAATGCGCAACTTTAAATATAGACAACACGTTCCACCTAATTAGACTTTTTAATGTTTTCTCCGACAAGATCAGAGTGCAGCGGCACATTAAATACGCACTACAATGACAACAATAGTTTAAAGCGATTTGAAGCGTGTTTTATTTTGGCGGGGGGGGGAGGGGGCAGAGCTTTGTGACGTCATATTTGAGGGCGGGGGTCAAAAAAATCGTTCAAAATCGCGTGACGTCATTTATGGACGGCCCCTTATGCGGCACCCTGCCGGGCTCTTTGGCCGGGTCACGCGCCGTCTGTGACCAGCCGCGTCTCATTGCCCTGTGACTACCGACCCGACTTCAACACTTGATTTTTGCACACAGCGTTTTAATACGTTTTTTTTGTGTGGAATATTTGCTGGTTTATTCCAGAATGTTTCTGTTACGCGTCGTCGCTTTAAGATGTTCTGTGTTCAAATTTTGTTTGTTGCGGTTGCACCCGACTTAAGAGCCGCATGGCTCACAGGGGTATACCTAATAAATGAAACTTGAAACTTGAACACGCGCACGCACCGAAACCACGAACTTGTTCAGGTCAACGGGGTTAATCGCGCGTTCGTGTTGGCATAGCTGTCAACCCCTTATCAGTGCCCCTAGATTGTTACAGATCAATTCAAACCCTGATTGGTCACCCCCTGCCCTTATAAATATCAACGTTTAGCCAACGAGGTCCCGTCGCAAGGGAGAAACGCAAACAGACGGACGAAACAATGTGTGCCCGTATTGAAACGGCTGTGCACCCAATAACCTTCGTTGAAAAATACTTGAAACCACTGCGACCCAGAATCAGCAAGAACAACCTCAGAACATTCGTGATTAAGCGGGTGACGAGTTGAAGAACTTTGCCCCAGCACAGCTAGAGGCGCCGGCCATAAATGATGTCGCGCGATTTTGGACGATTTTTGCCACCCCCCCCCCCCAAAAAAAAAATATAAAACACGCTTCAAATCTCTTTAAACTATTATCATTGTAGTGCGTATTTAATGTGGCGCTGCACTCCGATGTTGAAGGTGAAAACATTTATTAACAAGTCTATTTGATTAAGTAGAACGTTTCGATTTAAAGCTTTCGTGACTGCAGGGATTCATCTCATTGGCTCTTTCGGTAAAGTCACGTAGAATGGAAATAAAATAATAAAAATAAAACATAATCAAATAACATTTTATTTTATTAAAAAATAAGTAAAAAATAATAATAAAACATTATACAATTTTATTAAAAATAAAATGTTATTGCTTTATTTTTATTATTTTATTTCCATTCTACGTGACTTTACCGAAAGAACCAAGAAGATAAGTAGAACGTGTTGTCTATATTTAAAGTTGTGAATTTTGATGTGACGTCACATTTCTCAACTCCCCACCGCCCCTCGTCACACATCGTCACAAATGTCTGACCCCCACGTGACGCATCAATGGCTGTCATTTTAAACATTTCTGGGCAATTCCCACTGAGATTAAGGACTCTCTTACAAATCCAGGTTAATTGAAAACACAAAAGTACATACAGCAATCCAATACAATCATGATTTCATTTATTTCTTTTCATTTATTTTATTTATTTTTTTCACCTACGTGACTTTACCGAAAAAAAACAAAGACTATCTTATTTGTCGTTTGAGCATCTTAACACCTCCTGTTTGATTGCCCTGAAAAGGGTCAAACCCCTCTTTAATACCCCCCCATACATTGACCCCACGACACTCACACCAATCTGTCCAGAAGGCGGCAACGTCGCCGACACGTTCACCTCCTCCTGGCAAACTTTCCCCAGCCTCAAGGCCTCCTCCTCCTCCTGCTGCTGCTGCTGCCGCTGCCCGAGCGAGTCGCCTGTTAGGACGACTCAAGCGGCTTCATTAAACCCCTAACCCGCAGCTTCGGGGTGTCCACAGTCGCCCCGTGAACCACCCCCCACCCCCCAGTGCGTAACCTTTCGCCAAGACGACGGTGGAGTCGTCCGTGTTGATGTCACAGAGGATGCCCTCGTAGCGGATGCCCGCCATGGAGAGCAAGCTCATCCTGACGCCCATGCAGGCCGCCCAAGTGGCCATGGTCGCCGGCTCTGGCTACGGGCGACGAGAGGGGCTGGTGGGGCCGCCTTGGTGGGGCCGGGCAGGAGGAGGGGGGGGAAGGAGGAAACTTGGCCCGGATCGCGAGACGACGACGATGATGATGATGGTGGTGGTGTTGGTGGTGTTGATGGTGGTGGTGTTGATGGTGGTGGTGTTGATGATGGTGGTGGTGTTGGTGGTGTTGATGATGATGGTGTTGTTGATGATGGTGTTGATGATGGTGATGATGGTGGTGTTGATGGTGTTGATGGTGGTGGTGTTGATGATGGTGGTGGTGTTGATGATGATGGTGATGATGATGGTGGTGTTGATGGTGGTGTTTATGATGATGGTGTTGTTGTTAATGGTGATGTTGATGGTGTTGATGATGATGGTGATGATGGTGGTGTTGTTGATGATGGTGATGATGATGGTGGTGTTAATGATGGTGGTGTTTATGATGATGATGGTGTTGTTGTTGATGGTGATGTTGATGATGATGGTGGTGTTGATGATGTTGATGATGATGGTGTTGATGATGATGGTGTTGATGATGATGGTGATGATGGTGTTGATGATGATGGTGTTGTTGATGATGGTGTTGATGATGATGGTGTTGATGATGATGATGGTGTTGATGATGATGGTGATGATGATGATGGTGGTGTTGATGATGGTGGTGTTTATGATGATGATGGTGTTGTTGTTAATGGTGATGTTGATGGTGTTGATGATGATGGTGATGATGATGGTGGTGTTGTTGATGATGGTGATGATGATGGTGGTGTTAATGATGGTGGTGTTTATGATGATGATGGTGTTGTTGTTGATGGTGATGTTGATGATGATGGTGGTGTTGATGATGTTGATGATGATGGTGTTGATGATGATGGTGATGATGGTGTTGATGATGATGGTGTTGTTGATGATGGTGTTGATGATGATGGTGTTGATGATGATGGTGATGATGGTGTTGATGATGATGGTGATGATGATGATGGTGATGATGATGATGGTGATGGTGTTGATGATGTTGATGATGATGGTGATGATGGCAACAACTCACGGCGTATCCCCCACGTGTTCACGGACACGCCACTGGCACTGCAATGCACTCTGGGTAGCGCCAAGTGGGCGGGATTGTGGGGGGAGGGGGAGGGGGATTTGTTTCTCTTCCGCTCAACGTCGTGGGTTTTTTGCTTTGTGTTTCATTTTAGTTATTTTTAATTTAATTTTTATTTTCTATCTACGTGACTTTACCGAAAGAACCAGGAACGTGAACTGCATCAAATATAAAGCGGGTCACGTGCACGCCTCTCGACCAATCGAAATACGCGGCGTTTTTTTAAACCGAGGGGCATTTCCCCACCCCGCCCACCCTGCCCCCCGTCCACCCCGCCCCTTACACCCCCACCCCGCCCCCTTACACCCCGCCCCCTTGCACCGCCCCGCCCTCTTTTACCCCGCCCCGCCTCCTTCCACCACGGCCCCTTCAAACCCCGCCCCTCCTCCACCCGCGTCTCTCCGTGAAGGTTTGAAGGCCCAGTTCAGTTTCAGTTTATTTTGGTAATAGCCCTGTGAGCCATTCGGCTCTTGAATCGGGGTGCAACCACAACAAACACAAAAAAACAAAAACACGAACAAGAAAAACATCTTATAGTGACTGTGTGTGACTGTGCAAACAGAAAATCCATGAAAAAAAACAGCAAAATATTCCTGAAAAAAGCACCATACACCAACGCTGTGTGCAAAAAATCCCAGTGGGATGCAAGTCAAACAACAACAACAATCACAAGAACTTAGATTAAGGCCATCAGTCTAACTCCGTACTACAACAAAACAAACATGTCCAAACCTAAAAACGTTTTCCAAATCACCCATAAATAAAGCCATAATTGCAACGTAACAGCGATCACAGGGACTGTGACCGAATTTTTACAATAAACTACATAAATAACATGTAACACCAAATCCTAGAGCCATAGTTGGCTGCATGAGTTACTCCACAACAACAGAAGCATCGGTCTGAGTATCAAATTATTCAATGTACCTTTAAGATCAGCACGCTAAATCAAAATACAGATAATACTTTGCAGCGTCATCCGGAGCGAAACATTTTATTTTATGTTACGCCAATGAATAGCAGTGGCAGCTAGGGGTGTACAACTACTCTAGAGCAGTTTTGAGAGAAGATCTCATTGGTAGCGATTCAAGTTGCAGTTTATTGGCAATAGCATTCCAGACTCTGGGGGCATCAATAGCAAAGGCCCTTCCTACGGCAATAGGGAATGTGAAGCTGGTAAATGAGCGAAGACCTGAGGTCAAATTTGTTATTTGAAACAGAGTGGAGATCCAGCAGGTAGTCTGCGGATTTTTTTGTAAGTACATCGTGAATAAATAAGATCTGGTGCACAAGCCGTCGAACATTAAGAGACGTTAAGTTTGACCCAATGTAGAGATCACAGTGGTGAGTCCTATATGTGCAGTTCAATGTAAATCTTAAGGCCGAGTGAAAGATGGGATCAAGCTTCTTCAGTACAGTACTTGGGGCTGATTTATACACGATGTCACAGTAGTCAAGTAGAGGCAGTATGGTAGCTTTTATCAATTCCAAACGGAACATTGGGGGGAAGCAGTGCTTGTGTCGATACAGAAAACCAATTTTTATTTTTGTCTTTTTACCAATATAATCAATGTGATCTTCAAAATTCAGTTTTGAATCCAGGATGACCCCAAGATACTTATAGATCTTGACTTGCTCTATTTTATAATTATTTAAGGAATGTAATTGGGGAAACATAACTTCCTGCTTTAGTCCTGGTGAGAAGCATAGCACCTTGGTTTTGTAGGTATTCAGGACTAGTTTAAGAGCAACTAGCTGATGTAGTAGTTTGTTGAAATCACCCTGTAGCTTAGCAATCACGTCATACGGAGAGCGGCCAGCAGTAATCAGTATTGTGTCATCTGCAAAAAGATTTACCCTGGAATGATCCAGGTCAGTGCCCAAGTCATTGACATAAAGAGAGAACAAAAGGGGGCCGAGGATGGAACCCTGTGGAACCCCTTTTGTTATCTTCACACTGTTTGACCTCCAACCATCTGTGAATACAGTTTGGGTGCGAGAAAAGAGGTAATTTTGTAACCATTTTACTCTGTTTTCGGAAAAACCGAGGCAACTTAGTTTACTAAGCAGGGTGTTGTGGTCTACTGTATCAAAACCTTTGGACAGGTCTAGAAAAAGACAGGTACAGTACTGCTTCTTATCAAGGCTAGTGTAAATGTGATTCAGAGAGTCTAATGCAGCAGATGTGGTGCTGTATTTTTTCCCGAACCCAGATTGTTTTAGATATAGTAGATTGTTGGTGGACAGGAAACTGCTAATTTGGTAGGTCAATAATTTTTCAAAAAATTTCATCAACGGGGACAAAATTGAGATAGGTCAGTAGTTATTTGGATCATCTTTAGGGCCCCCTTTGTGAAGTGGACGGACATAGGAATGTTTCCATTCTAGAGGAACTGATGCTTCTTTGATAGACAGGTTGAAAATATGGGCTATAGGTTTGTATATTAGGTGACCAACAGTTAGTAGAGCAAAGACGGGAATACTATCTGCTCCGGTAGAGGAAGGCCCTTTGAGGTAAGACAGTTGTTTCAGAACATTACTTTCGTGGATTGTCTGGAAACTAAATTCGTTTAATGTTTGGACAGGGGTGTAGGAATTTGCATGAGCAGAGGTGACTCCCAATACATTATAAAAAAAGATTACCAGCTTCAGAAAAATGAAGGTTAAAATTGTCAACTATTTTTTTGGGATCTGAAAAATATTTCCCCATTTCGGTTAAGCTCAATGGGTAGATTGTCTGTTTTGGATACCTTTTCGATATATTTGTTTTCCAGAAAATCCTGGCATTTCCATGTGATTCCAGGAGAGTGGAGGAAAAGTAGGCATTTTTTGCATGCCGTATTTTTTTGACGCATCTATACCTTAAAATCCTGTATTCTAGCCAGTCATTGACCAAATTACTTTTCTGAGCACATGCCCAAGCCTTGTCCCTAGTTTTCATTAGCTTTGTAATCAAGGATCAAACCATGGTGGGCGGTTGCATTTAGTTTTAAATCTAACCAACGGAGCATGTTTGTTAAGAATTTGGAGAAACGTGTACCTGAAGGTCTCCCAAGCCGTAATCTGGTTGGGGATATCACAGACCTTGTCAATATCCGAGTGAAGCACATCATTAGCAAATGCCTGAGTGCTGAAGTGTTTTCATAGAGTGCTTCTCAACCAATTTAGGGGGGGCATTGGGTCTGGCTGATGATCTCACTCCAAAAATGAAGGAGTGATCGTTAAGGTTATTACCCAGAACACCAGTCAGTGTGAAATTGTGAGGGGCATTTGTCAATAGGACGTCAAGCAGAGTTGATTGTCCCGAATGTTTTAGGTTGGGTCTTGTGGGGACATTTATTAATTGAAACAGATTAAATTCATCTGCAAAATGTGTGGCCACGGCCGGCGGGTTTAGCCAATTCCAATGTAGATCACCCACTAAAACTATTTCACCTTTAGGGAGGACCCCAAAAAGCTCTCTCAGTGCAGACGCAGCTTCAACATCCTTCCCACTAGGCGGTCGATAGCAGCACACTACCAATATCCGTTGATTATTTGGGAGAGTTATTTTGAGAGCGAGACCTTCAAAGCAGCATTTGTTAAACAAGGAGTGAGCTAGTGAACAAGCTCCTCAGCCGCCACCATTTCAGTCTCCGACCGCCAGCGCTTCCTCTGCGTCTTCGCCATCAACAACTCCAAGTCCTTCGAGGACATCCACCAGTACAGGTGGGTCGGTGTGTGTGTGTCGGACTTAACGCATCCACAAGTACAGGTGGATGTGTGTCGGACTTAGTGCATCCACAAGTACAGGTGGGTCGGTGTGTGAGTGTGTCGGACTTAGTGAATCCACCAGTACAGGTGTGTGTGTGTCGGACTTAGTGCATCCACAAGTACAGGTGGGTCGGTGTGTGAGTGTGTCGGACTTAGTGAATCCACCAGTACAGGTGTGTGTGTGTCGGACTTAGTGCATCCACAAGTACAGGTGGGTCGGTGTGTGAGTGTGTCGGACTTAGTGCATCCACAAGTACAGGTGTGTGTGTCGGACTTAGTGCATCCACAAGTACAGGTGTGTGTGTGTGTGTCGGACTTAGTGCATCCACCAGTACAGGGGGGTCGGTGTGTGTGTGTGTCGGACTTAGTGCATCCACAAGTACAGGTGTGTGTGTGTGTCGGACTTAGTGCATCCACAAGTACAGGTGTGTGTGTGTGTCGGACTTAGTGCATCCACAAGTACAGGGGGTCGGTGTGTGTGTGTGTCGGACTTAGTGCATCCACAAGTACAGGTGTGTGTGTGTGTCGGACTTAGTGCATCCACAAGTACAGGTGTGTGTGTGTCGGACTTAGTGCATCCACAAGTACAGGTGTGTGTCGGATTTAGTGCATCCACAAGTACAGGTGTGTGTGTGTGTGTCGGACTTAGTGCATCCACAAGTATAGGTGTGTGTGTGTGTGTGTCGGACTTAGTGCATCCACAAGTACAGGTGTGTGTTTGTGTGTCGGACTTAGTGCATCCACAAGTACAGGTGTGTGTGTGTGTGTGTCGGACTTAGTGCATCCACAAGTACAGGTGTGTGTGTGTGTGTCGGACTTAGTGCATCCACAAGTACAGGTGTGTGTGTGTGTCGGACTTAGTGCATCCACAAATACACGTGGGTGTGTGTGTGTCGGCGGTGGGTGGCTTACTGCAGCTACCATATCATGTGTCTTCTGCTGGAAGAAATAATGATTCCAGTTAAATTTGTGACTTGTTACACTGGTCTACAGCCAAAATGCGTTCGAGAAATAAACATGTAGTCCAACTTTACTAATTCTGTGTCACTGAGCTGTCCACTTGACACTGATGTTCCGGTGTGTCTGTTCCACCTGAAGAAGGAGACTTGTGTTGCCTCCGAAACGTCGTGATTTAATTGTTTTCTTTTATTTTGTTTTATTTTATTTTACCTCCGTGACTCCAGCGTACAAATTGATTCTCAACATTGTTTCGTGAGGAGTCGACTCCTTTTTAATCGCATTAAGAATCGACTCCCATTGACTTGCACGGGGAATCGGATTGTAGAGTTGTATTAGAAATCGATTGCTCATTGAATTGCATGAGGAATCGACTTAGAGTCTGAATCAATTCCTTGTCGACTTGTGTTTGGAACCGGTTCGTCGTGTGGAGTTGGATCCGGGTCCGGGGGGTTCAGCATCGCCTGGTGAGTTTACACTCAACGCTCACCACTACTCACCACTCACCACTACTCACCACTAGTACACTCACCACTAGTACACTCACCACTAGTACACTCAACACTCACCACTACTCACCACTAGTACACTCACCACTAGTACACTCACCACTCACCACTAGTACACTCAACACTCACCACTACTCACCACTAGTACACTCACCACTAGTACACTCACCACTAGTACACTCACCACTACTCACCACTAGTACACTCACCACTCCCCACTAGTACACTCACCACTAGTACACTCACCACTACTCACCACTAGTACACTCACCACTAGTACACTCACCACTCACCACTAGTACACTCACCACTAGTACACTCACCACTACTCACCACTAGTACACTCACGACTAGTACACTCACCACTAGTACACTCACCACTCACCACTAGTACACTCACCACTAGTACACTCACCACTCACCACTACTCACCATTCACCACTACTCACCATTCACCACTACTCACCACTAGTACACTCACCACTAGTACACTCACCACTCACCACTAGTACACTCACCACTAGTACACTCACCACTACTCACCACTAGTATACTCACCATTAGTACACTCACCACTCACCACTAGTACACTCACCACTAGTACACTCACCACTAGTACACTCACCACTACTCACCACTAGTACACTCACCACTAGTACACTCACCACTAGCACTCACCACTAGTACACTCACCACTAGTACACTCACCACTAGCACTCACCACTCACCACTAGTACACTCACCACTAGTACACTCACCACTACTCACCACTCACCACTACTCACCACTCACCACTAGTACACTCACCACTAGTACTCACCACTACTCACCACTACTCACCACTCACCACTACTCACCACTCACCACTAGTACACTCACCACTAGTACACTCACCACTAGTACACTCACCACTACTCAACACTCATCACTACTCACCACTACTCACCACTCACCACTAGTACACTCACCACTACTCACCACTCACCACTACTCACCACTAGTACACTCACCACAAGTACACCTACCACTCACCACTACTCACCACTAGTACACTCACCGCTAGTACACTCACCACTAGTACACCCACCACTCACCACTAGTACACCCACCACTCACCACTACTCACCACTCACCACTAGTACACTCACCACTCACCACTACTCACCACTAGTACACTCACCACTACTCACCACTAGTACACTCACGACTCACCACTACTCACCACTACTCACCACTAGTACACTCACCACAAGTACACTCACCACTCCCCACTAGTACATTCACCACTAGTACACTCACCACTAGTACACTCACCACTAGTACACTCACCACTAGTACACTCACCACTCACCACTAGTACACTCACCACTAGTACACTCACCACTACTCACCATTCACCACTACTCAACACTCACCACTACTCACCACTCACCACTAGTACACTCACCACTAGTACACTCACCACTAGTACACTCACCACTCACCACTAGTACACTCACCACTAGTACACTCACCACTACTCACCACTAGTACACTCACCACTAGTACACTCACCACTACTCACCACTCACCACTAGTACACTCACCACTAGTACACTCACCACTACTCACCACTCACCACCACTCACCACTAGTACACTCACCACTGCTCACCACTCAACACTCACCACTACTCACCACTCACCACTACTCACCACTAGTACACTCACCACTAGTACACTCACCACTACTCACCACTCACCACTAGTACACCGCTGTGTCTGTTCCACCTGAAGCAGGAGACTTGTGTTGCCTCCAAAACGTCGTGATTTAATTGTTTTATTTTGTTTTATTTTATTTTTCCTCCGTGACTCCACCGTTCAAATTGATTCTCAACATTGTTTCGTGAGGAGTCGACTCCTTTTTAATCGCATTAAGAATCGACTCCCATTGACTTGCACGGGGAATCGGATTGTAGAGTTGTATTAGAAATCGATTGCTCATTGAATTGCATGAGGAATCGACTTAGAGTCTGAATCAATTCCTTGTCGACTTGTGTTTGGAACCGGTTCGTCGTGTGGAGTTGGATCCGGGTCCGGGGGGTTCAGCATCGCCTGGTGAGTTTACACTCACCACTACTCACCACTAGTACACTCACTACTACTCATCACTAGTACACTCACCACTACTCACCACTAGTACACTCACCACTACTCACCACTCACCACTAGTACACTCACCACTAGTACACTCACCACTAGTACACTCACCACTAGTACACTCACCACTACTCACCACTCACCACTAGTACACTCACCACTAGTACACTTACCACTAGTACACTCACCACTACTCACCACTCACCACTACTCACCCCTAGTACACTCACCACTACTCACCACTAGTACACTCACCACTCACCACTAGTACACTCACCACTACTCACCACTAGTATACTCACCACTACTCACCACTAGTACACTCACCACTACTCACCACTCACCACCAGTCACCACTAGTACACTCACCACTCGTACACTCACCACTGCTCACCACTCACTACTACTCACCACTACTCACCACTAGTACACTCACCACTAGTACACTCACCACTAGTACACTCACCACTAGTACACTCACCACTCACCACTAGTACACTCACCACTACTCACCACTAGTACACTCACCACTCCCCCACTCCCCCTCCCTCCCCCCCAGGACGAGGGACTTTGTCACCACCATGGCCAACACGGCCTTCCTGTCTCACGCTCCGCGCCCTGTCCCTGATGCTGCCCCTGCTGCTGTCCCTGCTGCTGTCCCTGCTGCCCCTGCTGCTGTCCCTGCTGCTGCTGCCCCTGCTGCTGTTGCTGCCTCTGCTGTCCCTGCTGCTGTCCCTGCTGCTGCTGTCCCTGCTGCTGTCCCTGCTGCTGTCCCTACTGCCCCTGCTGTCCCTGCTGCTGCTGTCCCTGCTGTCCCTGCTGTCCCTGCTGCTGCTGTCCCTGCTGCTGCTGTCCCTGCTGCTGCTCCTGCTGCTGCCGCACTGCCGCTTGGCTCCCCGCTGTGCCGCTGGTGGCTCGGCTTCCTGGGCGCTCTCAGACGCTGCTGCTGCTGCACCACCAACACCACCGCCGCTGGCTGTGGTGTTGGTGGTGGTGGGGGTGGTGTTGGTGGTGTTGGTGGGGGTGGTGGTGGTGTTGGTGGTGGTGGTGTTGTCGGTGGTGGTGGAGGTGGTGGTGTTGGTGGTGGTGGTTGGTGGTGGTGGGGGTAGTGGTGGTGTTGGTGGTGGTGGCGTTGGTGGGGGTGGTGGCCGTAGTGTTGGTGGTGGTGGGGGTGGTGTTGGTGGTGGTGGCGGTGGTGGTGGTGGTGGTGGCGGTGGTGTTGGTGGTGGTGGTGGTGGTGTTGGTGGTGGTGGTGGTGTTGGTGGTGGTGGGTGTGGTGGTGGTGGTGGTGGTGGTGTTGGTGGTCGTGGTTGCGGTGGTGGCGGTGGTGGTGGTGGTGGCGTTGGTGGGGGTGGTGGCCGTGGTGTTGGTGGTGGTGGTGGTGTTGGTGGGGGTGGTGTTGGTGGTGGTGGTGTTGGTGGTGGTGGTTGCGGTGGTGGCGGTGGTGGTGGTGGTGGCGTTGGTGGGGGTGGTGGCCGTGGTGTTGGTGGTGGTGCTGGTGGTGTTGGTGGTGGTTGCGAGCAACCCGAGAAGTGGGCGGTGGGGGTGGTGAGGGCGGCTGGGACGCTGCGCTCACTCCTCACGCTGCTCACTGACCGTGAGGACGACGACCAGGTGAGACCACGCACAAGGATATGTGTCTGTGTGTGTGTAGGTCGACTCAGCCTCAAATGAGTACCTGGAGCGATGTGTAAACATCGCCGCTAGGGAGACAAAGGCGGCCGGGCATGGTGCTGGCCACCCACCCCCTCGTGTGCCGTGCTGGCCTTTAAAGGCGCTCGCTAACAGCACTTGCCCCTACAGTCTGTTAAGGCTATACGGGGTATCTTTGTCTGTGCGCGGCACGGGCTAGAGAAGAGATGGAGTGATGTGGTACAGGAGGACGTGGAGCTGAGTGGACTTGCCGATGACTGGTACCAGCGGTGTCAAGATCGGCCTCTGTGGAGGAGGCTCGTGAAGGACGCTGCTACTGGGCAGTTGGAGGCAGTCACCCTCCAACAACAACGGAGGGCGGAGGAGCGACGCTCACAACAACGAGCGGAACGCCGGGTGGCTAAAGCACAGCAGGTTGGCACAGGAGGGGGCACAGGTGGTGCATCAGCCAGTCATCTCAGTCAGTCGACCCGTGGCACCTGGGTCTGTCCCTTGACCTTCTGCCAGCGGGCGTTCGTATTATGAAATAAAAGGCATAATTTTTGTATGTAAATATCTTATCTATAAACGTCTCCGCGCGCGTGCGCTTGCGAGGGATTTGCCTCTCGAACCGTGGGGTTGACATCGAAAAAAATGTGCCAGCCAGCACGCCCTAAGCCCCACGGTGGGAATAGGCTCTTCCTTTTTCATGTCCGTCACCTTTAAATTAGTCACATTAGCGATTTCGTGGGATTTCGCTATATGAATTTATTTACTGCGCGACATTGACCGTACCAACTCACGCCAATTGCTTGGGGGGGGGAAGGGGGCGGTGGACCGCGCCAAGTGTTGTGCGTTCAGTGGAGCTCACACCGGACATTTTATTTCACGTGTTTAACAGAACACCCGGCAGCCGCCTCCCCCCCCAGGAGGGACCCCGGCGGATCCCAGGACACCCAACAGCCCCCTCCTGCTACGGGGCAAGGGATATTGCGACTGCCCCTACTGGACTATGTCAGCCCTTACAGGTAAGTTGTACACAGACCGTCGCTACACATAGCCCATACACGCCCCTCCCTACACTATTATCAAACAAATAAGTTGCCAAATATTACAATGATAATGTTCGTGCGCAGATAATAACTCGGGTTCATTGTTTACTATTCCCAAACAAATAAGTTGTCTGATATTACAATAATAATGTTTGTGTGCAGATAATAACTCGGGTTCATTGTTTACTATTATGAAACAAAGAAGGTGGCAGATATTACAATCACTTTCTTTGTGTGCAGAAAAATACTTTTTTAATTCTTAGGTTGCTACATGTTTCCTTTTTGAGCTGTGTTTTTATGACGCTGAGACCGTGCACTGCCAGTCTGTGATGTGGCTTGTTGCCTGCTGTTTAATTCACGCCAGTGCACCGCCGCTATTATACACACTGCTAATTTAGCTTTTGCCCATTATGAGTGTATGCCAGTCTATAATCTGTTGCCTGCTTCTTTACCTCACTCAGTGTACTGCCAGCCTTTCATGTCGACTGTATCCTGCTTTTTCAGCTGCTGCCCATATTGCCAGCTTTTTATGTCGACTGTAGCTATGCTTATGTCATTGAGTCGACGTACTGCCACTCTATAATCTAGACTGTAGCCTGCTTCTCAACTTACCTGTGCATACTGATGCTCATTCATGTACACTTATTTCAGCTGATTTCTTCTATGCATTTCTACTATTTCGATTGCTCACGTCACACTATTTGCTGATACGTAGTACTGCGATGCTCATAGCTGTGCCATCATCGGGGATTGCTGTGCACGTCGATGTGTGTGTGTGATTTGATGTGGGGAGCGATAGTGTAGCGGTTAGCGCACTGCGCTATGAACCTGGCGACCTGGGTTCGATTCCCGCTCACAGCCAACACCAGTGACGATTATCTGAACCGGTCCCGGGCCTCCCCTAGGTCGACTCAGCCTCTAAATGAGTAACTGGTGCGGTGTGTAAACATCGGCACTGGGGAGACAAAGGCGGTCGGGCGTGGTGCTGGCCACTCACCCCCTGGTGTACCGTTCCGGCCTTCATAGGTGCTCGCTAACAGCACTTGCCCCTACAGTCTGTTAAGGCTATATGGGGGATCTTTGTTTGTGATTTGATGTGTGTGTTTGAGTCCATACGTGTGTGCGTGTAGGACCATGCGTGTGTCTGTCTTTTTCTAACGGACAACCCCCGATGTGTGTGTAGGTCGATGTGTGTGTGTGTGTGTCAGTCCAAGGGTGCGTGTCAGTCCATGTGTGTGTATCAGTCGATGTGTGTGTGTGTAGGTCGATGTGTGTGTGTGTGTCAGTCCAAGGGTGCGTGTCAGTCCATGTGTGTGCATCAGTCGCTGTGTGTGTGTGTAGGTCGATGTGTTTGTGTGTGTGTGTCAGTCCAAGGTTGCGTGTCAGTCCATGTGTGTGTATCAGTCGCTGTGGGTATGTGTAGGTCGATGTGTTTGTGTGTGTGTCAGTCCAAGGGTGCGTGTCAGTCCATGTGTGCGTGTCAGTCGCTGTGTGTGTGTTAGTCGATGTGTTTGTGTGTGTGTTAGTCAATGTGTGTGCATGGCTCCATGTCAGTGTGTAAGTCAATGTGCGTTTGTGTGTCTATGTGTGTCAGTCGATGTGTGTGTGTACGTCCATGTGTATGTGTGTCAGTCCATGTCTCTATGTTAGTCCACATGTGTGTGTGTAAGTCCATACATGTGTGTGTGTGTAAGTCCATACATGTGTGTGAGTTGATATGTGTGTGTAACTCCATGTGTGTGTATCTAAAGTAGAGTCCATATGTGTGTGGGGCAATGTGTGTGTCAGTCTATTTATGTGTGTGCGAGTCTATGTGTGTGTGTGTAAGTCAATGTGTGTGCGTGGGTCCATGTGTGTGTATATATACGTCCGTGTGTGTGTGTGTCTTACTCGATATGTGTGTGTGTGTAATGACGTGTTTTTACGTCAATGTGTGTGTGAGTTCACCTTTGTCTGTGTGTGAATCGATGTGTGTGTGAGTCGCTGTATGTGTGTAACTCCATGTGTGTGTATCTAAAGTGGATGTCTATGTGTGTGTAAGTTCATATGTGTGTGTGTGTAAGTCGATGTCTGTCTGTGTGAGTCTATATGTGTATGTGTGTGCGCGTGTAAGTCGATGTGTTTCTACGTGTGTGGGTCGATGTCTGTGTGTAAGTTGATGTGTGAGTCTATCTTTTTCGCCCGGGCAACGCCGGGTACTTACCGCTAGTAAAATAATAAAATATAAAACAATACAATTGTAGTTTTATAAAACAATACAATTTTATTGTTTTATAAAATTGTATTCTATGCTAATTCCTTTGTCAAAGGGTACCTCTGCGGATGTGTATACTTTAACTTAGCTATTTCAATGAGCCATTTCAATGCTAAATTATATGCTAATTCCTTTGTCAAGGGGTGCCTCTGTGGATGTGTATACTTTAACTTAGCTATTTCAATGAGCCATTTCAATGCTAAATTCTATGCTAATTCCTTTGTCAAGGGGTACCTCTGCGGATGTGTATACTTTAACTTAGCTATTTCAATGAGCCATTTCAATGCTAAATTATATGCTAATTCCTTTGTCAAGGGGTGCCTCTGTGGATGTGTATACTTTAACTTAGCTATTTCAATGAGCCATTTCAATGCTAAATTATATGCTAATTCCTTTGTCAAGGGGTACCTCTGCGGATGTGTATACTTTAACTTAGCTATTTCAATGAGCCATTTCAATGCTAAATTATATGCTAATTCCTTTGTCAAGGCGCTTTGTGTTTTTCTTCTCACACAGCTTAAAGGTCGTGATCTAAGCGTGGCTTCTCCCACTCCAGCGCTGTCCTCCAGACAGTCTTGTCCCTTCACCTGATGAAGGCCGCTTGTGTTGTGGCCGAAACGTCGTGATTTTTTATTATTTTATTTTCACCTACGTGACTTTACCCAATAGAACCAAAGAGTATGTATTTTTATATTTTTATTATTTTATTGTTTCCCTTCTACGTGACGACTTTACCGACAGAACCAAGAATATGAATCCCTGCAGTCACGAAAGCTTTAGATCAAAATTTAAACATTTGTTTCACTTTACTAAGGGCCCCACTGGGACGCTGTGGGTCTCTTGTTTCAGAAGCGACCCGCCTCTGACCGCAGGTGACAGCTCAACTCCGTGGCTTGTCGCCATCATCGTCACGTGGTGCGGACGCGTAGAGCGGCGGGCAAACGCTGCCAACGCTGGATTTAAATCTGGAGTTGGAAGAATCCCGAGTACCTGGGAAAAAAAAAATATCTACACAACCACGGTGAGAGAGAGAGGAACACGCAAACTCCAAATATACAGCAGCAGCAGTAGCAACAGCAGGCAGTGTCATGGTCGTGGATCGAACCCACGACCTCCTTGTAGACCGGGCGAGGTCGTCAACATCTCCTATCCACCGTGGTGCTGACCAGAAACGATGTCTTGCAAGTCTCTCGGCGGAGTCTGGCCACGTCCCTGCTGCATTCTGGTCCATTTCTCGTTTGACGCGTGCCAACTAAATGTGAGAAGCCATCTGACAACCAAATATAACCTTGATAGAGGTTTGTTTGAATCTTGACTTAAAAGCTGTCGTGACTGCAGGAATTCATTTTCTTTGAGTCTTTCGGTAAAGTCAACGGGGGGTTTCAAAATTAACAAATTAAAAATAATAAATAAATAGACCTCGACGTTCCAGTCTCAACACAAAGCAGTCATCTTCAGGTGTGGGGGCATCAACGGGAGATCAGATTCAGACACTGTTCAGCTAAAGGTGTGCTGGAATCGACGATCGAATCTAAGAATCGTTTGTTAATGCATTGAAAGAATGGAGAGAATCGATTTGAGGATTAATCCGCAGATCGATTCTGATGGATCGAGTCGGGAAAGATTCTTAAATACGGAATATCATTGGGGTCATTTTTTTTCATAACTCAGATGAGATTTCTGATATTACCGCGTTTTATAAATATTTACATAACCAATATTTTTTTTATTCAGACCGCGCCAATGCCAACGCGAGTATTTATTGTTGATGGTGAGTTTTGTAAATTCATCGTACGGTTAAAAACAATAAAGTTTTCCCGTAAAAAAAATAAAATCTCTCCGCCTTGGAGCCAATCAAGTTTCAGTTTCTCCCCTCCCACGTGACGTGAAGTTTTCTGGCTCCTCCCCCTCCTCGCTCGCCGCCATTTTGAGAGTCGTGAGGGAGGTGAAGCCTGCGGCCTTGACAACGACGAAGATTCACCAGGGTCAGTGACAACCTCACACTCACACACACTGTGACAACCTCACACTCACACACACTGACAACCTCACACTCACACAGGCTGACAATCTCACACACTGACAACCTCACACTCACACAGACTGACAATCTCACACACACACTGACAACCTCACACTCACACACTGACAACCTCACACTCACACACACTGACAACCTCACACTCGCACACTGACAATCTCACACTCACACACACTGACAACCTCACACACACACACTGACAACATCACACTCACACACACTGACAACCTCACACACACACACTGACAACCTCACACTCACACACTGACAATCTCACACTCACACACTGACAACATCACACTCACACACACTGACAACCTCACACACACACAAACTCACACACACTGACAATCTCACACACACAGGCTGACAATCTCACACTCACACAAGCTGACAATCTCACACACACACAGACTGACAACCTCACACTCACACACACACACTGACAAACTCACACACACTGACAACCTCACACTCACACACTGACAACCTCACACACAGACTGACAATCTCACACACACACACACACTGACAACCTCACACACACACTGACAATCTCACACTCACACACACACATTGACAATCTCACACTCACACATTGACAATCTCACACTCACACAGGCTGACAATCTCACACTCACACAGACTGACAATCTCACACACACACACACACTGACAACCTCACACACACACTGACAATCTCACACTCACACACACACATTGACAATCTCACACTCACACATTGACAATCTCACACTCACAGGCTGACAATCTCACACTCACACAGGCTGACAATCTCACACACACACACACACTGACAATCTCACACTCACACACACAGGCTGACAATCTCACACTCACACAGGCTGACAATCTCACACTCACACACACAGGCTGACAACCTCACACACACACACTGAAAATCTCACACACACACACACTGACAATCTCACACTCACACACACTGACAATCTCACACACACACAGGCTGACAACCTCACACACACACACACACTGATAACCTCACACTCACACACACACTGACAATCTCACACTCACACACACTGACAATCTCACACTCACACACTGACAACCTCACACTCACACACACTGACAACCTCACACTCACACAGGCTGACAATCTCACACACTGACAACCTCACACTCACACAGACTGACAATCTCACACACACACTGACAACCTCACACTCACACACTGACAACCTCACACTCACACACACTGACAACCTCACACTCGCACACTGACAATCTCACACTCACACACACTGACAACCTCACACACACACACTGACAACATCACACTCACACACACTGACAACCTCACACACACACACTGACAACCTCACACTCACACACTGACAATCTCACACTCACACACTGACAACATCACACTCACACACACTGACAACCTCACACACACACAAACTCACACACACTGACAATCTCACACACACAGGCTGACAATCTCACACTCACACAAGCTGACAATCTCACACAGACTGACAACCTCACACTCACACACACACACTGACAAACTCGCACACACTGACAACCTCACACTCACACACTGACAACCTCACACACAGACTGACAATCTCACACACACACACACACTGACAACCTCACACACACACTGACAATCTCACACTCACACACATTGACAATCTCACACTCACACATTGACAATCTCACACTCACACAGGCTGACAATCTCACACTCACACAGACTGACAATCTCACACACACACACACACACTGACAACCTCACACACACACTGACAATCTCACACTCACACACACACATTGACAATCTCACACATTGACAATCTCACACTCACACAGGCTGACAATCTCACACACACACACACTGACAATCTCACACTCACACACACAGGCTGACAATCTCACACTCACACAGGCTGACAATCTCACACTCACACAAGCTGACAATCTCACACACACACAGACTGACAACCTCACACTCACACACACACACTGACAAACTCACACACACTGACAACCTCACACTCACACACTGACAACCTCACACACAGACTGACAATCTCACACACACACAGGCTGACAATCTCACACACACACACACACTGACAATCTCACACTCACACACACAGGCTGACAATCTCACACTCACACAGGCTGACAATCTCACACTCACACACACAGGCTGACAACCTCACACACACACACTGAAAATCTCACACACACACACACTGACAATCTCACACTCACACACACTGACAATCTCACACACACACAGGCTGACAACCTCACACACACACACACTGATAACCTCACACTCACACACACACTGACAATCTCACACTCACACACACTGACAATCTCACACTCACACACACTGACAACCTCACACTCACACACACTGACAACCTCACACTCACACAGGCTGACAATCTCACACACTGACAACCTCACACACAGACTGACAATCTCACACACACACTGACAACCTCACACTCACACACTGACAATCTCACACTCACACACACTGACAACCTCACACACACACACTGACAACATCACACTCACACACACTGACAACCTCACACACACACACTGACAACCTCACACTCACACACTGACAATCTCACACTCACACACTGACAACATCACACTCACACACACTGACAACCTCACACACACACAAACTCACACACACTGACAATCTCACACACACAAGCTGACAATCTCACACTCACACAAGCTGACAATCTCACACAGACTGACAACCTCACACTCACACACACACACTGACAAACTCGCACACACTGACAACCTCACACTCACACACTGACAACCTCACACACAGACTGACAATCTCACACACACACACACTGACAACCTCACACACACACTGACAATCTCACACTCACACACACACATTGACAATCTCACACTCACACATTGACAATCTCACACTCACACAGGCTGACAATCTCACACTCACACAGACTGACAATCTCACACACACACTGACAACCTCACACACACACTGACAATCTCACACTCACACACACACATTGACAATCTCACACATTGACAATCTCACACTCACACAGGCTGACAATCTCACACTCACACAGGCTGACAATCTCACACACACACACACTGACAATCTCACACTCACACACACAGGCTGACAATCTCACACTCACACAGGCTGACAATCTCACACTCACACAAGCTGACAATCTCACACACACACAGACTGACAACCTCACACTCACACACACACACTGACAAACTCACACACACTGACAACCTCACACTCACACACTGACAACCTCACACACAGACTGACAATCTCACACACACACAGGCTGACAATCTCACACACACACACACACTGACAATCTCACACTCACACACACAGGCTGACAATGTCACACTCACACAGGCTGACAATCTCACACTCACACACACAGGCTGACAACCTCACACACACACACTGAAAATCTCACACACACACACACTGACAATCTCACACTCACACACACTGACAATCTCACACACACACAGGCTGACAACCTCACACACACACACACTGATAACCTCACACTCACACACACACTGACAATCTCACACTCACACACACTGACAATCTCACACTCACACACACTGACAACCTCACACTCACACACACTGACAACCTCACACTCACACAGGCTGACAATCTCACACACTGACAACCTCACACTCACACAGACTGACAATCTCACACACACACTGACAACCTCACACTCACACACTGACAATCTCACACTCACACACACTGACAACCTCACACACACACACTGACAACATCACACTCACACACACTGACAACCTCACACACACACACTGACAACCTCACACTCACACACTGACAATCTCACACTCACACACTGACAACATCACACTCACACACACTGACAACCTCACACACACACAAACTCACACACACTGACAATCTCACACACACAGACTGACAATCTCACACACACACACACTGACAACCTCACACACACACTGACAATCTCACACTCACACACACACATTGACAATCTCACACTCACACATTGACAATCTCACACTCACACAGGCTGACAATCTCACACTCACACAGACTGACAATCTCACACACACACTGACAACCTCACACACACACTGACAATCTCACACTCACACACACACATTGACAATCTCACACATTGACAATCTCACACTCACACAGGCTGACAATCTCACACTCACACAGGCTGACAATCTCACACACACACACACACTGACAATCTCACACTCACACACACAGGCTGACAATCTCACACTCACACAGGCTGACAATCTCACACTCACACAAGCTGACAATCTCACACACACACAGACTGACAACCTCACACTCACACACACACACTGACAAACTCACACACACTGACAACCTCACACTCACACACTGACAACCTCACACACAGACTGACAATCTCACACACACACAGGCTGACAATCTCACACACACACACACACTGACAATCTCACACTCACACACACAGGCTGACAATCTCACACTCACACAGGCTGACAACCTCACACACACACACTGACAATCTCACACACACACTGACAACCTCACACTCACACACTGACAATCTCACACTCACACACACTGACAACCTCACACACACACACTGACAACATCACACTCACACACACTGACAACCTCACACACACACACTGACAACCTCACACTCACACACTGACAATCTCACACTCACACACTGACAACATCACACTCACACACACTGACAACCTCACACACACACAAACTCACACACACTGACAATCTCACACACACAGACTGACAATCTCACACACACACACACTGACAACCTCACACACACACTGACAATCTCACACTCACACACACACATTGACAATCTCACACTCACACATTGACAATCTCACACTCACACAGGCTGACAATCTCACACTCACACAGACTGACAATCTCACACACACACTGACAACCTCACACACACACTGACAATCTCACACTCACACACACACATTGACAATCTCACACATTGACAATCTCACACTCACACAGGCTGACAATCTCACACTCACACAGGCTGACAATCTCACACACACACACACACTGACAATCTCACACTCACACACACAGGCTGACAATCTCACACTCACACAGGCTGACAATCTCACACTCACACAAGCTGACAATCTCACACACACACAGACTGACAACCTCACACTCACACACACACACTGACAAACTCACACACACTGACAACCTCACACTCACACACTGACAACCTCACACACAGACTGACAATCTCACACACACACAGGCTGACAATCTCACACACACACACACACTGACAATCTCACACTCACACACACAGGCTGACAATCTCACACTCACACAGGCTGACAATCTCACACTCACACACACAGGCTGACAACCTCACACACACACACTGAAAATCTCACACACACACACACTGACAATCTCACACTCACACACACTGACAATCTCACACACACACAGGCTGACAACCTCACACACACACACACTGATAACCTCACACTCACACACACACTGACAATCGCACACTCACACACACTGACAATCTCACACTCACACACACTGACAACCTCACACTCACACACACTGACAACCTCACACTCACACAGGCTGACAATCTCACACACTGACAACCTCACACTCACACAGACTGACAATCTCACACACACACTGAAAACCTCACACTCACACACTGACAACCTCACACTCACACACACTGACAACCTCACACTCGCACACTGACAATCTCACACTCACACACACTGACAACCTCACACACACACACTGACAACATCACACTCACACACACTGACAACCTCACACTCACACACTGACAATCTCACACTCACACACTGACAACATCACACTCACACACACTGACAACCTCACACACACACAAACTCACACACACTGACAATCTCACACACACAGGCTGACAATCTCACACTCACACAAGCTGACAATCTCACACAGACTGACAACCTCACACTCACACACACACACTGACAAACTCGCACACACTGACAACCTCACACTCACACACTGACAACCTCACACACAGACTGACAATCTCACACACACACACACACTGACAACCTCACACACACACTGACAATCTCACACTCACACACACACATTGACAATCTCACACATTGACAATCTCACACTCACACAGGCTGACAATCTCACACTCACACAGGCTGACAATCTCACACACACACACACACTGACAATCTCACACTCACACACACAGGCTGACAATCTCACACTCACACAGGCTGACAATCTCACACTCACACAAGCTGACAATCTCACACACACACAGACTGACAACCTCACACTCACACACACACACTGACAAACTCACACACACTGACAACCTCACACTCACACACTGACAACCTCACACACAGACTGACAATCTCACACACACACAGGCTGACAATCTCACACACACACACACACTGACAATCTCACACTCACACACACAGGCTGACAATCTCACACTCACACAGGCTGACAATCTCACACTCACACACACAGGCTGACAACCTCACACACACACACTGAAAATCTCACACACACACACACTGACAATCTCACACTCACACACACTGACAATCTCACACACACACAGGCTGACAACCTCACACACACACACACTGATAACCTCACACTCACACACACACTGACAATCGCACACTCACACACACTGACAATCTCACACTCACACACACTGACAACCTCACACTCACACACACTGACAACCTCACACTCACACAGGCTGACAATCTCACACACTGACAACCTCACACTCACACAGACTGACAATCTCACACACACACTGAAAACCTCACACTCACACACTGACAACCTCACACTCACACACACTGACAACCTCACACTCGCACACTGACAATCTCACACTCACACACACTGACAACCTCACACACACACACTGACAACATCACACTCACACACACTGACAACCTCACACTCACACACTGACAATCTCACACTCACACACTGACAACATCACACTCACACACACTGACAACCTCACACACACACAAACTCACACACACTGACAATCTCACACACACAGGCTGACAATCTCACACTCACACAAGCTGACAATCTCACACAGACTGACAACCTCACACTCACACACACACACTGACAAACTCGCACACACTGACAACCTCACACTCACACACTGACAACCTCACACACAGACTGACAATCTCACACACACACACACACTGACAACCTCACACACACACTGACAATCTCACACTCACACACACACATTGACAATCTCACACTCACACATTGACAATCTCACACTCACACAGGCTGACAATCTCACACTCACACAGACTGACAATCTCACACACACACACACACTGACAACCTCACACACACACTGACAATCTCACACTCACACACACACATTGACAATCTCACACTCACACATTGACAATCTCACACTCACACAGGCTGACAATCTCACACTCACACAGACTGACAATCTCACACACACACACACTGACAACCTCACACACACACTGACAATCTCACACTCACACACACACATTGACAATCTCACACTCACACATTGACAATCTCACACTCACACAGGCTGACAATCTCACACTCACACAGGCTGACAATCTCACACACACACTGACAATCTCACACTCACACACACAGGCTGACAATCTCACACTCACACAGGCTGACAATCTCACACTCACACACACAGGCTGACAACCTCACACACTGAAAATCTCACACACACACACACTGACAATCTCACACTCACACACACTGACAATCTCACACACACACAGGCTGACAACCTCACACACACACACACTGATAACCTCACACTCACACACACACTGACAATCTCACACTCACACACACTGACAATCTCACACTCACACACACTGACAACCTCACACTCACACACACTGACAACCTCACACTCACACAGGCTGACAATCTCACACACTGACAACCTCACACTCACACAGACTGACAATCTCACACACACACTGACAACCTCACACTCACACACTGACAACCTCACACTCACACACACTGACAACCTCACACTCGCACACTGACAATCTCACACTCACACACACTGACAACCTCACACACACACACTGACAACATCACACTCACACACACTGACAACCTCACACTCACACACACTGACAACCTCACACTCACACAGGCTGACAATCTCACACACTGACAACCTCACACTCACACAGACTGACAATCTCACACACACACTGACAACCTCACACTCACACACTGACAACCTCACACTCACACACACTGACAACCTCACACTCGCACACTGACAATCTCACACTCACACACACTGACAACCTCACACACACACACTGACAACATCACACTCACACACACTGACAACCTCACACACACACACTGACAACCTCACACTCACACACTGACAATCTCACACTCACACACTGACAACATCACACTCACACACACTGACAACCTCACACACACACAAACTCACATACACTGACAATCTCACACACAGGCTGACAATCTCACACTCACACAAGCTGACAATCTCACACAGACTGACAACCTCACACTCACACACACACACTGACAAACTCGCACACACTGACAACCTCACACTCACACACTGACAACCTCACACACAGACTGACAATCTCACACACACACACACACTGACAACCTCACACACACACTGACAATCTCACACTCACACACACACATTGGCAATCTCACACTCACACATTGACAATCTCACACTCACACAGGCTGACAATCTCACACTCACACAGACTGACAATCTCACACACACACACACACTGACAACCTCACACACACACACTGACAATCTCACACTCACACACACACATTGACAATCTCACACTCACACATTGACAATCTCACACTCACACAGGCTGACAATCTCACACACAGGCTGACAATCTCACACACACACACACTGACAATCTCACACTCACACACACAGGCTGACAATCTCACACTCACACAGGCTGACAATCTCACACTCACACAAGCTGACAATCTCACACACACACAGACTGACAACCTCACACTCACACACACACACTGACAAACTCACACACACTGACAACCTCACACTCACACACTGACAACCTCACACACAGACTGACAATCTCACACACACACACACACTGACAACCTCACACACACACTGACAATCTCACACGCACACACACACATTGACAATCTCACACTCACACATTGACAATCTCACACTCACACAGGCTGACAATCTCACACTCACACAGACTGACAATCTCACACACACACACTGACAACCTCACACACACACTGACAATCTCACACTCACACACACACATTGACAATCTCACACTCACACATTGACAATCTCACACTCACACAGGCTGACAATCTCACACTCATACAGGATGACAATCTCACACACACACACACTGACAATCTCACACTCACACACACAGGCTGACAATCTCACACTCACACAGGCTGACAATCTCACACTCACACACACAGGCTGACAACCTCACACACACACACTGAAAACCTCACACACACACACACTGACAATC
The DNA here is from genome assembly GCF_048934315.1 of Petromyzon marinus. NCBI lineage: Eukaryota > Metazoa > Chordata > Hyperoartia > Petromyzontiformes > Petromyzontidae > Petromyzon > Petromyzon marinus. The sequence continues at coordinate 2,631,055 of NW_027422706.1, read as the reverse complement.
TCACACACACACTGACAATCTCACACACACACAGGCTGACAACCTCACACACACACACTGAAAATCTCACACACACACACACACTGACAATCTCACACTCACACACACTGACAAACTCACACACACTGACAACCTCACACTCACACACACTGACAACCTCACACTCACACAGGCTGACAATCTCACACACTGACAACCTCACACTCACACAGACTGACAATCTCACACACACACTGACAACCTCACACTCACACACTGACAACCTCACACTCACACACACTGACAACCTCACACTCGCACACTGACAATCTCACACTCACACACACTGACAACCTCACACACACACACTGACAACATCACACTCACACACACTGACAACCTCACACACACACACTGACAACCTCACACTCACACACTGACAATCTCACACTCACACACTGACAACATCACACTCACACACACTGACAACCTCACACACACACAAACTCACACACACTGACAATCTCACACACACAGGCTGACAATCTCACACACAAGCTGACAATCTCACACAGACTGACAACCTCACACTCACACACACACACTGACAAACTCGCACACACTGACAACCTCACACTCACACACTGACAACCTCACACACAGACTGACAATCTCACACACACACACACACTGACAACCTCACACACACACTGACAATCTCACACTCACACACACACATTGACAATCTCACACTCACACAGGCTGACAATCTCACACTCACACAGGCTGACAATCTCACACTCACACACACTGACAATCTCCCACACACACACACTGACAACCTCACACACACACACACACACTGACAATCTCACACTCACACACACTGACAATCTCACACACACACAGGCTGACAACCTCACACACACACACACTGATAACCTCACACTCACACACACACTGACAATCTCACACTCACACACACTGACAATCTCACACTCACACACACTGACAACCTCACACTCACACACACTGACAACCTCACACTCACACAGGCTGACAATCTCACACACTGACAACCTCACACTCACACAGACTGACAATCTCACACACACACTGACAACCTCACACTCACACACTGACAACCTCACACTCACACACACTGACAACCTCACACTCGCACACTGACAATCTCACACTCACACACACTGACAACCTCACACACACACACTGACAACATCACACTCACACACACTGACAACCTCACACACACACACTGACAACCTCACACTCACACACTGACAATCCCACACTCACACACTGACAACATCACACTCACACACACTGACAACCTCACACACACACAAACTCACACACACTGACAATCTCACACACAGGCTGACAATCTCACACTCACACAAGCTGACAATCTCACACAGACTGACAACCTCACACTCACACACACACACTAACAAACTCGCACACACTGACAACCTCACACTCACACACTGACAACCTCACACACAGACTGACAATCTCACACACACACACTGACAACCTCACACACACACTGACAATCTCACACTCACACACACACATTGACAATCTCACACTCACACATTGACAATCTCACACTCACACAGGCTGACAATCTCACACTCACACAGACTGACAATCTCACACACACACACACACTGACAACCTCACACACACACACTGACAATCTCACACTCACACACACACACATTGACAATCTCACACTCACACATTGACAATCTCACACTCACACAGGCTGACAATCTCACACACAGGCTGACAATCTCACACACACACACACTGACAATCTCACACTCACACACACAGGCTGACAATCTCACACACACACAGACTGACAACCTCACACTCACACACACACACTGACAAACTCACACACACTGACAACCTCACACTCACACACTGACAACCTCACACACAGACTGACAATCTCACACACACACACACTGACAACCTCACACACACACTGACAATCTCACACGCACACACACACATTGACAATCTCACACTCACACATTGACAATCTCACACTCACACAGGCTGACAATCTCACACTCACACAGACTGACAATCTCACACACACACACTGACAACCTCACACACACACTGACAATCTCACACTCACACACACACATTGACAATCTCACACTCACACATTGACAATCTCACACTCACACAGGCTGACAATCTCACACTCACACAGGCTGACAATCTCACACACACACACACTGACAATCTCACACTCACACACACAGGCTGACAATCTCACACTCACACAGGCTGACAATCTCACACTCACACACACAGGCTGACAACCTCACACACACACACTGAAAATCTCACACACACACACACTGACAATCTCACACACACACTGACAATCTCACACACACAGGCTGACAACCTCACACACACACACTGAAAATCTCACACACACACACACTGACAATCTCACACTCACACACACTGACAATCTCACACTCACACACACTGACAACCTCACACTCACACACACTGACAACCTCACACTCACACAGGCTGACAATCTCACACACTGACAACCTCACACTCACACAGACTGACAATCTCACACACACACTGACAACCTCACACTCACACACTGACAACCTCACACTCACACACACTGACAACCTCACACTCGCACACTGACAATCTCACACTCACACACACTGACAACCTCACACACACACACTGACAACATCACACTCACACACACTGACAACCTCACACACACACACTGACAACCTCACACTCACACACTGACAATCTCACACTCACACACTGACAACATCACACTCACACACACTGACAACCTCACACACACACAAACTCACACACACTGACAATCTCACACACACAGGCTGACAATCTCACACTCACACAAGCTGACAATCTCACACAGACTGACAACCTCACACTCACACACACACACTGACAAACTCGCACACACTGACAACCTCACACTCACACACTGACAACCTCACACACAGACTGACAATCTCACACACACACACACACTGACAACCTCACACACACACTGACAATCTCACACTCACACACACATTGACAATCTCACACTCACACATTGACAATCTCACACTCACACAGGCTGACAATCTCACACTCACACAGACTGACAATCTCACACACACACACACTGACAACCTCACACACACACTGACAATCTCACACTCACACACACTGACAATCTCACACACACACAGGCTGACAACCTCACACACACACACACTGATAACCTCACACTCACACACACACTGACAATCTCACACTCACACACACTGACAATCTCACACTCACACACACTGCCAACCTCACACTCACACACACTGACAACCTCACACTCACACAGGCTGACAATCTCACACACTGACAACCTCACACTCACACAGACTGACAATCTCACACACACACTGACAACCTCACACTCACACACTGACAACCTCACACTCACACACACTGACAACCTCACACTCGCACACTGACAATCTCACACACACTGACAACCTCACACACACACACTGACAACATCACACTCACACACACTGACAACCTCACACACACACACTGACAACCTCACACTCACACACTGACAATCCCACACTCACACACTGACAACATCACACTCACACACACTGACAACCTCACACACACACAAACTCACACACACTGACAATCTCACACACAGGCTGACAATCTCACACTCACACAAGCTGACAATCTCACACAGACTGACAACCTCACACTCACACACACACACTAACAAACTCGCACACACTGACAACCTCACACTCACACACTGACAACTTCACACACAGACTGACAATCTCACACACACACACTGACAACCTCACACACACACTGACAATCTCACACTCACACACACACATTGACAATCTCACACTCACACATTGACAATCTCACACTCACACAGGCTGACAATCTCACACTCACACAGACTGACAATCTCACACACACACACACACACTGACAACCTCACACACACACACTGACAATCTCACACTCACACACACACACATTGACAATCTCACACTCACACATTGACAATCTCACACTCACACAGGCTGACAATCTCACACACAGGCTGACAATCTCACACACACACACACTGACAATCTCACACTCACACACACAGGCTGACAATCTCACACTCACACAGGCTGACAATCTCACACTCACACAAGCTGACAATCTCACACACACACAGACTGACAACCTCACACTCACACACACACACTGACAAACTCACACACACTGACAACCTCACACTCACACACTGACAACCTCACACACAGACTGACAATCTCACACACACACACACTGACAACCTCACACACACACTGACAATCTCACACGCACACACACACATTGACAATCTCACACTCACACATTGACAATCTCACACTCACACAGGCTGACAATCTCACACTCACACAGACTGACAATCTCACACACACACACACTGACAACCTCACACACACACTGACAATCTCACACTCACACACACACATTGACAATCTCACACTCACACATTGACAATCTCACACTCACACAGGCTGACAATCTCACACTCACACAGGCTGACAATCTCACACACACACACACTGACAATCTCACACTCACACACACAGGCTGACAATCTCACACTCACACAGGCTGACAATCTCACACTCACACACACAGGCTGACAACCTCACACACACACACTGAAAATCTCACACACACACACACTGACAATCTCACACACACACTGACAATCTCACACACACAGGCTGACAACCTCACACACACACACTGAAAATCTCACACACACACACACTGACAATCTCACACTCACACACACTGACAATCTCACACTCACACACACTGACAACCTCACACTCACACACACTGACAACCTCACACTCACACAGGCTGACAATCTCACACACTGACAACCTCACACTCACACAGACTGACAATCTCACACACACACTGACAACCTCACACTCACACACTGACAACCTCACACTCACACACACTGACAACCTCACACTCGCACACTGACAATCTCACACTCACACACACTGACAACCTCACACACACACACTGACAACATCACACTCACACACACTGACAACCTCACACACACACACTGACAACCTCACACTCACACACTGACAATCTCACACTCACACACTGACAACATCACACTCACACACACTGACAACCTCACACACACACAAACTCACACACACTGACAATCTCACACACACAGGCTGACAATCTCACACTCACACAAGCTGACAATCTCACACAGACTGACAACCTCACACTCACACACACACACTGACAAACTCGCACACACTGACAACCTCACACTCACACACTGACAACCTCACACACAGACTGACAATCTCACACACACACACACACTGACAACCTCACACACACACTGACAATCTCACACTCACACACACATTGACAATCTCACACTCACACATTGACAATCTCACACTCACACAGGCTGACAATCTCACACTCACACAGACTGACAATCTCACACACACACACACTGACAACCTCACACACACACTGACAATCTCACACTCACACACACACATTGACAATCTCACACTCACACATTGACAATCTCACACTCACACAGGCTGACAATCTCACACTCACACAGACTGACAATCTCACACACACACAGGCTGACAACCTCACACACACACACACACTGATAACCTCACACTCACACACACACTGACAATCTCACACTCACACACACTGACAATCTCACACTCACACACACTGACAACCTCACACTCACACACACTGACAACCTCACACTCACACAGGCTGACAATCTCACACACTGACAACCTCACACTCACACAGACTGACAATCTCACACACACACAGGCTGACAACCTCACACACACACACACTGATAACCTCACACTCACACACACACTGACAAACTCACACACACTGACAACCTCACACTCACACACACTGACAACCTCACACTCACACAGGCTGACAATCTCACACACTGACAACCTCACACTCACACAGACTGACAATCTCACACACACACTGACAACCTCACACTCACACACTGACAACCTCACACTCACACACACTGACAACCTCACACTCGCACACTGACAATCTCACACTCACACACACTGACAACCTCACACACACACACTGACAACATCACACTCACACACACTGACAACCTCACACACACACACTGACAACCTCACACACACACACTGACAACATCACACTCACACACACTGACAACCTCACACACACACACTGACAACCTCACACTCACACACTGACAATCTCACACTCACACACTGACAACATCACACTCACACACACTGACAACCTCACACACACACAAACTCACACACACTGACAATCTCACACACACAGGCTGACAATCTCACACTCATACAAGCTGACAATCTCACACACACACAGACTGACAACCTCACACTCACACACACACACTGACAAACTCACACACACTGACAACCTCACACTCACACACTGACAACCTCACACACAGACTGACAATCTCACACTCACACACACACATTGACAATCTCACACATTGACAATCTCACACTCACACAGGCTGACAATCTCACACTCACACAGACTGACAATCTCACACACACACACACTAACAACCTCACACACACACTGACAATCTCACACTCACACACACACATTGACAATCTCACACTCACACATTGACAATCTCACACTCACACAGGCTGACAATCTCACACTCACACAGGCTGACAATCTCACACACACACACACACTGACAATCTCACACTCACACACACAGGCTGACAATCTCACACTCACACAGGCTGACAAACTCACACTCACACACACAGGCTGACAACCTCACACACACACACTGAAAATCTCACACACACTGACAATCTCACACACACTGACAATCTCACACACACACAGGCTGACAACCTCACACACACACACACACTGATAACCTCACACTCACACACACACTGACAATCTCACACACACTGACAATCTCACACTCACACACACTGACAACCTCACACTCACACACACTGACAACCTCACACTCACACAGGCTGACAATCTCACACACTGACAACCTCACACTCACACAGACTGACAATCTCACACACACACTGACAACCTCACACTCACACACTGACAACCTCACACTCACACACACTGACAACCTCACACACACACACTGACAACATCACACTCACACACACTGACAACCTCACACACACACTGACAACCTCACACTCACACACTGACAACCTCACACTCACACACACTGACAACCTCACACACACACACTGACAACATCACACTCACACACACTGACAACCTCACACACACACTGACAACCTCACACACACACACTGACAACCTCACACTCACACACTGACAACCTCACACACACTGACAACCTCACACACACACACTGACAACCTCACACTCACACACTGACAATCTCACACTCACACACTGACAACATCACACTCACACACACTGACAACCTCACACACACAAACTCACACACACTGACAATCTCACACACACAGGCTGACAATCTCACACTCACACAAGCTGACAATCTCACACACACACAGACTGACAACCTCACACACACACACTGACAACCTCACACTCACACACTGACAACCTCACACACAGACTGACAATCTCACACACACACACACTGACAACCTCACACACAGACTGACAACCTCACACTCACACACACACACTGACAAACTCGCACACACTGACAACCTCACACTCACACACTGACAACCTCACACACAGACTGACAATCTCACACACACACACACACTGACAACCTCACACACACACTGACAATCTCACACTCACACACACATTGACAATCTCACACTCACACATTGACAATCTCACACTCACACACACTGACAATCTCACACACACACAGGCTGACAACCTCACACACACACACACACTGATAACCTCACACTCACACACACACTGACAATCTCACACACACTGACAATCTCACACTCACACACACTGACAACCTCACACTCACACACACTGACAACCTCACACTCACACAGGCTGACAATCTCACACACTGACAACCTCACACTCACACAGACTGACAATCTCACACACACACTGACAACCTCACACTCACACACTGACAACCTCACACTCACACACACTGACAACCTCACACACACACACTGACAACATCACACTCACACACACTGACAACCTCACACACACACTGACAACCTCACACTCACACTCACACACTGACAACCTCACACTCACACACACTGACAACCTCACACACACACACTGACAACATCACACTCACACACACTGACAACCTCACACACACACTGACAACCTCACACTCACACACACACACTGACAACCTCACACTCACACACTGACAACCTCACACACACTGACAACCTCACACACACACACTGACAACCTCACACTCACACACTGACAATCTCACACTCACACACTGACAACATCGCACTCACACACACTGACAACCTCACACACACAAACTCACACACACTGACAATCTCACACACACAGGCTGACAATCTCACACTCACACAAGCTGACAATCTCACACACACACAGACTGACAACCTCACACACACACACTGACAACCTCACACTCACACACTGACAACCTCACACACAGACTGACAATCTCACACACACACACACTGACAACCTCACACACAGACTGACAACCTCACACTCACACACACACACTGACAAACTCGCACACACTGACAACCTCACACTCACACACTGACAACCTCACACACAGACTGACAATCTCACACACACACACACACTGACAACCTCACACACACACTGACAATCTCACACTCACACACACATTGACAATCTCACACTCACACATTGACAATCTCACACTCACACAGGCTGACAATCTCACACTCACACAGACTGACAATCTCACACACACACACACTGACAACCTCACACACACACTGACAATCTCACACTCACACACACACATTGACAATCTCACACTCACACATTGACAATCTCACACTCACACAGGCTGACAATCTCACACTCACACAGACTGACAATCTCACACACACACAGGCTGACAACCTCACACACACACACACACTGATAACCTCACACTCACACACACACTGACAATCTCACACTCACACACACTGACAATCTCACACTCACACACACTGACAACCTCACACTCACACACACTGACAACCTCACACTCACACAGGCTGACAATCTCACACACTGACAACCTCACACTCACACAGACTGACAATCTCACACACACAAAGGCTGACAACCTCACACACACACACACTGATAACCTCACACTCACACACACACTGACAAACTCACACACACTGACAACCTCACACTCACACACACTGACAACCTCACACTCACACAGGCTGACAATCTCACACACTGACAACCTCACACTCACACAGACTGACAATCTCACACACACACTGACAACCTCACACTCACACACTGACAACCTCACACTCACACACACTGACAACCTCACACTCGCACACTGACAATCTCACACTCACACACACTGACAACCTCACACACACACACTGACAACATCACACTCACACACACTGACAACCTCACACACACACACTGACAACCTCACACACACACACACTGACAACATCACACTCACACACACTGACAACCTCACACACACACACTGACAACCTCACACTCACACACTGACAATCTCACACTCACACACTGACAACATCACACTCACACACACTGACAACCTCACACACACACAAACTCACACACACTGACAATGTCACACACACAGGCTGACAATCTCACACTCATACAAGCTGACAATCTCACACACACACAGACTGACAACCTCACACTCACACACACACACTGACAAACTCACACACACTGACAACCTCACACTCACACACTGACAACCTCACACACAGACTGACAATCTCACACTCACACACACACATTGACAATCTCACACTCACACATTGACAATCTCACACTCACACAGGCTGACAATCTCACACTCACACAGACTGACAATCTCACACACACACACACTAACAACCTCACACACACACTGACAATCTCACACTCACACACACACATTGACAATCTCACACTCACACATTGACAATCTCACACTCACACAGGCTGACAATCTCACACTCACACAGGCTGACAATCTCACACACACACACACACTGACAATCTCACACTCACACACACAGGCTGACAATCTCACACTCACACAGGCTGACAAACTCACACTCACACACACAGGCTGACAACCTCACACACACACACTGAAAATCTCACACACACTGACAATCTCACACACACTGACAATCTCACACACACACAGGCTGACAACCTCACACACACACACACACTGATAACCTCACACTCACACACACACTGACAATCTCACACACACTGACAATCTCACACTCACACACACTGACAACCTCACACTCACACACACTGACAACCTCACACTCACACAGGCTGACAATCTCACACACTGACAACCTCACACTCACACAGACTGACAATCTCACACACACACTGACAACCTCACACTCACACACTGACAACCTCACACTCACACACACTGACAACCTCACACACACACACTGACAACATCACACTCACACACACTGACAACCTCACACACACACTGACAACCTCACACTCACACACACACACTGACAACCTCACACTCACACACTGACAACCTCACACACACTGACAACCTCACACACACACACTGACAACCTCACACTCACACACTGACAATCTCACACTCACACACTGACAACATCACACTCACACACACTGACAACCTCACACACACAAACTCACACACACTGACAATCTCACACACACAGGCTGACAATCTCACACTCACACAAGCTGACAATCTCACACACACACAGACTGACAACCTCACACACACACACTGACAACCTCACACTCACACACTGACAACCTCACACACAGACTGACAATCTCACACACACACACACTGACAACCTCACACACAGACTGACAACCTCACACTCACACACACACACTGACAAACTCGCACACACTGACAACCTCACACTCACACACTGACAACCTCACACACAGACTGACAATCTCACACACACACACACACTGACAACCTCACACACACACTGACAATCTCACACTCACACACACATTGACAATCTCACACTCACACATTGACAATCTCACACTCACACAGGCTGACAATCTCACACTCACACAGACTGACAATCTCACACACACACACACTGACAACCTCACACACACACTGACAATCTCACACTCACACACACACATTGACAATCTCACACTCACACATTGACAATCTCACACTCACACAGGCTGACAATCTCACACTCACACAGGCTGACAATCTCACACACACACACTGACAATCTCACACTCACACACACAGGCTGACAATCTCACACTCACACAGGCTGACAATCTCACACTCACACACACAGGCTGACAACCTCACACACACACACTGAAAATCTCACACACACACACACTGACAATCTCACACTCACACACACTGACAATCTCACACACACACAGGCTGACAACCTCACACACACACACACTGATAACCTCACACTCACACACACACTGACAACCTCACACTCACACACTGACAACCTCACACTCACACACACTGACAATCTCACACTCACACAGGCTGACAACCTCACACACACACTGACAATCTCACACTCACACACACACACTGACAATCTAACACACACACACACACTGACAATCTAACACACACACACACACTGACAATCTCACACTCACACACACTGACATCTCTCAGGGACATGATCTAACCCACGACCTCCTGTAGACCAGGCGAGGTAGTTAACATCTCTCAGGGACATGGTCTAACCCACGACCTCCTGTATACCAGGCGAGGTAGTTAACATCTCTCAGGGACATGATCTAACCCACGACCTCCTGTAGGCAGGCGAGGTTGTTTTGTTAACAAAGTAAATAATCTCCTCATCGTGTACATGTACACACACGTGTGTGTAGAGAGAGAGTGAGAGTCACGAGTGATAGATAATTAATAATTAAGCTGAAGTTAGCCGTCCAAGTGGGAACGTGAAGAGTTTGCGGTGTTGGTTTTGGTGACGGTTTGTTTTTGGCGGGAAAAGTGGAAACGGCTGCGCTGGGGGCTCGCGTGAGGTAAACTTTTAATTAAACACAACTCTTAAATTACTCGCCTAATGTTTATTTTATCATCGTAATATACACGGCCTTTAATGTTTGCGCAGGTTGAGTACGTTTCGGGCAACGCGGGGAGCGGTGGCACAATGGTTAGCACGCATTGACCAGAGTGGTGAAGTATGGTCAGTACACATTGACCAGGGTGGTGAAGTATGGTCAGTACACATTGACCAGCGTGGTGAAGTATGGTCAGGTCACATTGACCAGCGTGGTGAAGTATGGTCAGGTCACATTGACCAGCGTGGTGAAGTATGGTCAGTACACATTGACCAGGGTGGTGAAGTATGGTCAGTCCACATTGACCAGGGTGGTGAAGTATGGTCAGGTCACATTGACCAGGGTGGTGAAGTATGGTCAGTACACATTGACCAGCGTGGTGAAGTATGGTCAGTCCACATTGACCAGAGTGGTGAAGTATGGTCAGTCCACATTGACCAGAGTGGTGAAGTATGGTCAGGTCACATTGACCAGCGTGAAGTATGGTCAGTACACATTGACCAGAGTGGTGAAGTATGGTCAGTACACATTGACCAGAGTGGTGAAGTATGGTCAGTATACATTGACCAGAGTGGTGAAGTATGGTCAGTACACATTGACCAGAGTGGTGAAGTATGGTCAAGCAAATCGCTCCTCAACCTCTCACCGGGAGACTAGCATGATGTTTTGTGTTTCTCACTCGTGATGGGACTTTGTAGTATGAACGCTGAGATGTATAAGGGGCACCGAGGGGTGATCAATAAGTTCTGAATTACTCATTGGTTTTGTCGGTAAAGTCACGTATGTAGAAATATAAAATTATATTAAAACAAAAAAACACAATCACGACGTTTCGATCACAACGCAAGCGATCTTCATCAGGTGTCAAGAACAAATCGCGGAGGTAAATACAGCAAAAAGATGAGAGACGAGAATTCAACAAACCTGAAAAACCATTATGTGAAGCACATCGAGTCAGGCCAACGACACAGTTAGACACTTCCTGGCGGACCACGAATTTCAGAAGAGTGTTACATTTCGTGTTCAACCTTTGGATTGCACATACCACCTGATGAAGATCGCTTGCGTTGTGATCGAAACGTCGTGATTGTTTATTGTTTTAATATATTTTTATTGTATTTCTACATACGTGACTTTACCAAAGAAACCAATGAGTAATTTCATGCAGTCACGAAAGCTTTAATACTTTATTAAGTTCTGAATTGGCCCGTAGTAAGGTAGGGGCAACTGATGAGCGGTTGACAGCTGCGCCATCGAGAGGGAATCTTGATGGTGACGGTGTTTGTCTTTGTGGGTGAAGGACGCCAGTGGGAGAGCCTCGCCATGGACACGTCAGGTGGCGAACTTGGCCGTGGTGGCAGCAGCAGCAAGGCCGCTTCTGACAGCCGGTGATGGCTCTGTGGTGATCGTGATGGGGTTGGTGGTGGTGATTGTGAGGGTGGTAGTGATGGGTGGTGATCGTAATGATTGTGGTAATGGTGGTGATCGTGAGGGTGGTTATCGTGATGGGGTTGGTGGTGATCATGATGATGGTAGTGATGGTTGGGGATCGTTATGGTGAATGTGAGGATGGTAGTAATGTTCATAATAAAGGTTTTTGGGTTAGATCGCGTTTATTTATGAATGTGTCGTAACCCTCCACCACCCGACACGGCCAATCAGCAAAAAAAAAGTGTGACGTTGACAAAAGACAAATAGTTCACTACTTTAGCCCACCGGTGTGTTGAAGAGTGAATCCACATTTACAGTTTGAGTACGACGTTTCGCTGGTAAATACATCCAGCATCATCAGGCAATTCGCCAGAATGGTAAAGCCCTCGCTTGCTCACGGTTTTATATAGAGCAGCAGGGTGACGTCATCACTTAACTCATATCAGGTGCAGTGATTAGAGGCGGGGGGGGGGGGTATTGTAATTATATAATCGATTAGTAATCAGTCATTGGTTATGATTAGTAATGAGTTGTAGATTAGTAATTCTTTAAATCAAAATGTAACGTGTATTATTTAATAATACGCTTCCAGGCCGCACTAAGCCGGTAGCTGCCAGAGCGATTAAAGTTATTCTTGTTCCTCTCAATTTCAATGGATTCTCTAATTAGTCTTTGCCAGTAATAATTAGTTTTACACACCACTGCAACATTGTCAAAATCAATTGAGTGTCCTTGTTGACAAGCATGTTCTGCCACTGCCGACAGTTGTGTTTGAGATAATTTAATATTTCTCTGATGTTCTTTTAGTCTTACGCTATGTTACGTCCCGTCTGCCCAATGTAGCAGCTGCCACATGAACAATTAATCCGATATACACCTTCTGTTGATAGTTTAGGTAATGCGTCTTTAGTGCAAGATACTAGTTTTTGAATTTTGTGTACTGTACCAAATCTTACTGTAATGTTTTGCTTTTGCAAAACACGGGCTAATTTGTCAGTTACTCCTGAGATGTATGGAATTTTTATTGTTTTAACAATCAGGTCGCTTTCAGCAGTATTGCTTTGCGATCGTGATTTGGCATTCAGTGCTCTGTTAATTTGAGCATTATTGTAGCCATTCTGTCGTAGTGCGTCTTTAACGTGTTTAATCTCTCTCACTAGACTCTCACCATCTGACACTGTTTTAGCCCGATGTCAGATGGTGAGAGTCTAGTGAGAGAGATTAAACACGTTAAAGACGCACTACGACAGAATGGCTACAATAATGCTCAAATTAACAGAGCACTGAATGCCAAATCACGATCGCAAAGCAATACTGCTGAAAGCGACCAGATTGTTAAAACAATAAAAATTCCATACATCTCAGGAGTAACTGACAAATTAGCCCGTGTTTTGCAAAAGCAAAACATTACAGTAAGATTTGGTACAGTACACAAAATTCAAAAACTAGTATCTTGCACTAAAGACGCATTACCTAAACTATCAACAGAAGGTGTATATCGGATTAATTGTTCATGTGGCAGCTGCTACATTGGGCAGACGGGACGTAACATCAGCGTAAGACTAAAAGAACATCAGAGAAATATTAAATTATCTCAAACACAACTGTCGGCAGTGGCAGAACATGCTTGTCAACAAGGACACTCAATTGATTTTGACAATGTTGCAGTGGTGTGTAAAACTAATTATTACTGGCAAAGACTAATTAGAGAATCCATTGAAATTGAGAGGAACAAGAATAACTTTAATCGCTCTGACAGCTACCGGCTTAGTGCGGCCTGGAAGCGTATTATTAAATAATACACATTACATTTTGATTTAAATAATTACTAATCTACAACTCATTACTAATCATAACCAATGACTGATTACTAATCGATTATATAATTACAATACCCCCCCCCCACCTCTAATCACTGCACCTGATATGAGTTAAGTGATGACGTCACCCTGCTGCTATATATAAAACCGTGAGCAAGCGAGGGCTTTACCATTCTGGCGAATTGCCCGATGATGCTGGATGTATTTACCAGCGAAACGTCGTACTCAAACTGTAAATGTGGATTCACTCTTCAACACACCGGTGGGCTAAAGTAGTGAATTATTTGTCTTTTATATTCTTAGTTTTTTCGGTAAAGTCACGTTGAAGAGAAACAAAAAATATATAAAACAATAAAAAATTCTCACGACGTTTCGACCATAACTCAAACGGTCGTCTTCAGGTGTGTTGGTTCGCATAAATTTATTTTTAAACGGCGCATTTATTTATTTATAAAAAACGTTAGCGCCACACGCAACGATTTGGCAGTTTACCCAGGACTAGTCCATCTATATTCTGAAAAGAGGAGGGGGGAGACGAAATTTTTTATAATGTATGCTGTCTGAAAGCCACTGTAAGCATGAACAATCAATTATAAATAAATAAATGCGCCGTTTAAAAATACATTTATGCGAACCAACACACCTGAAGACGACCGTTTGAGTTATGGTCGAAACGTCGTGAGAATTTTTTATTTTATATATATATTTTTTGTTTCTCTTCAACGTGACTTTACCGAAAAAACTAAGAATATGAATTACTGCAGTCACGAAAGCTTTAAATCAAAATTTATTTGTCTTTTGTCAACGTGACACTTTTTTTTTGCTGATTGGCCATGTCGGGTGGTGGAGGGTTACGACACATTTATAAATAAACGCGATCTAACCCAAAAACCTTTATTATGAATAATATTGGTCGCGAAAGCCTACGTGTTAAACTGATGGTAGTAATGGTGGTGATCGTGAGGGTGGTTATTGTGAGGGTGGTTATCGTGATGGGGTTGGTGGTGATCATGATGATGGTAGTGATGGTTGGAGGTCTTTATGGTGATTGTGAGGGTGGTAGTGATGGTGGTGATCGTGAGGGTGGTTATTCTGAGGGTGGTTATTGTGAGGGTGGTTATCGTGATGGGGTTGGTGGTGATCATGATGATGGTAGTGATGGTTGGAGATCTTTATGGTGATTGTGAGGGTGGTAGTGATGGTGGTGATCGTGAGGGTCGTGGTGATGGTGGTGATTGTGAGGGTGATGGTGGTGATCGTGATGATGGTGGTGATCGTGATGGCGATGATGTTCATGACGATGGTGCACGTGATGGGGATGGTTATGATCCCGATCGTGGTCATCAGGGCCATAGAAAGTCATAGACGACAGTTAGGCAATACAAAAAAAGATGTATTCCTGACCAGGGAGTATACATTTTGTGAAGTATAATTACCTTCTCAGGGAGTATAATTTCCAACAGTTTTGCACTATTGGACATTGTGCTCCCTAGTTGGATCGTATTCTCCCCGTACAGAAATTCACGATCACATTGTGTCTCGTACATTTTCTCTCCCACCTGTCACAATCCCAACACCAGGTACGATTCCAACACCAACTATGACCCTTCCACCCAATTATCTTCAGCCGCCGAGGAAGCCTCGACCCTGCTCTCAACCCCCTTGGGCAGGCCCACCTCTGACGATCTGACAAACGAGCTGGAAGCACTGGTGCAGGAGATTAACGATAAACGCGCCAGGGACTTGGAGATGTTGAACGAGTTCCAGAATTCACTATTATTCGAGGTGAGAGGATGTTACTACGACCCAGGGTCGCCTTAATCTGGCTCTCTTGAGCCTCTGGGGCTTAACACCTGGGTCCTTAGGCGCCCTCATTCTGGCTTTGAAACTGTGCGAAGGATTTATGAAACAAGCCTCAGAGTTGTAACACTGAACCTGACGGGGAGCCTTCAGACCAAATTGAACGAGGGCCATTTTCAGGAAACGGTTGGCAAAAATCATCAATGATGATTGCATGTGAAAGAAATGCTGTATCTTTTTAAAAAAACTGACTCAAATCTGATGACTTGATCTCCCTTTTGTACATTTGGGTAAGCAACTTCCGTTGAGATCTTAGAAGTCACCGTTCTTGAGGTGCGCTCTTCAGATACCCAGTGGTCGCTCATGGAACCCAGGTAGCAACAAACTCGTTTTTTTTTTACCAGCTAGACCAGGGGTGGGAAAATTTGTTGACTCGCGGGCCACAGTGGGTTCTAAAATTTGACAGAGAGGCCGGGCCAGGAACAGATGGAGTGTTTGTGTGAACTAAATATAAATGACGTTAAAAATCATTACGTGAAAGGATTTGGCCTTTAACAGGTAGCAAAGCATTCGTTTGCAAGGCAATGTAACAAGTTGCACGAATATAAACAATACAAAAACATAAATTTTGATTTAAAGCTTTCGTGACTGCAGTAATTCATATTCTTAGCTCTTTCGGTAAAGTCACGTTGAAGGGAAACAATAAAATAATAAAATATATATAAAACAATAAAAATTCTCACGACGTTTCGACCATAACACAAACGGTCGTCATCAGGTGCGTCGGTTTGCAGTAATTTACTTATTTTGAAATATATTTCATTATTTTATTGTTTCCCTTCAACGTGACTTTACCGAAAGAGCTAAGATTATGAAATACAAAAACGTATCGTAACTCGCGGTCAAAGTGCGCCATCTAGTGGGAAAATGGGGGCATTACAGGAGAAGGAAAATTTAATATAATAATAATATTTGGACAAGTTCGGCGGGCCGGATTAAAAAGCCCGTTGGGCCGTACACGGCCCACGTCTGAGCTAGACACAACTCTTTCACCATACGGCAGGATTCCTCACGTTGGCTATTAGGCCACGTGACATCACGCACGTTATCTCTGTCTTGGGGGAGCTTGGCTGCAATCTCGCTTTATCTCTTATCTCCAGCTATTTAACAACAAAAAAACACTCAGTGGGACACTCCAAGAGCATTTGACTTACAGCCCACCGGTTGCGCATTTACTTACCGTGACAATGTGTGTTTCCCTCAAGTTTAGTTCAAATAAATGTTTAACGAGGTGAGAACTCAAGGGACCAGGATAGTCTCATTATTCAAAATCGATCCCCCGAGTCCAAGGTTGACAAAAGAGTAAGCAACAAAGAAAGTACATAAATTATCAAATAAAAAATCGGAAGAAAAAAAACAACAACAGCCGCCATTCACCGCTCCGCCACTAACTGGTGGTAATGTCACCAAATAGCTTGCGCCTTTGAATCAATGGTGCCCGTTTCGAAGGCAAGAGGTCATTGGACAGGCCCAGATCATTGTGGGTTAACTGACAGAGGTAAATGGCAGATACACGGCCTGTGAGCCCCACTGTGCCAACTTGTGTGTTTTAGCCGCCCACTGCTCCACTCTTGAGCGTCGCTCCTCCACCCTACGTTGATTCTTGCAGAGCGACTGCCTCCAACTGCCCAGTAGCATCCTTCATGAGCCTCCTCCACAGAGGCCGATCTTGACAACGCTGGTACCAATCCTTGGCAAGTCCAATCAGCTTTATATTCTCCTGTACCACAGCAGCCCCTGTGTTCTGTAGCTTGTACCATGACCATTCAGTCCCTTCTATCTGGCTAGACAGAAACTGATTGGGCATGCGGTGGCTGGGCATGTGGGCTATGTGACCCAGCTAACACACAGTCTAGCCTCATTGAGGAAGTCACTGGTGTGAATTTGTCCAGATCTTTCAAGAACATGTGAGTTCCTCACAACACAGCAGGGTGGATTGGAGGCAGGCCAGCCTGAATGTTTCAAACCGATGCAAAATGTTCCTTTAAATGTGTTCAGTTCCACGAAAACAAAACACGATCATATGAGGAATTGAAAACATTTCCCTCCATTATTGCTTGTAAAATTGCCCTTTCGCCCCCCCCCCCTCCCCCCACTGTAGGTGTCTCAGGTGTGCGATGCTATCCGCTCCTCCATCAACCCCCAACCTTAGGATTTTATTGTTTTTTAATAAGCTATTAATTCCATAATTGGATGTTATAAATTTGAGCGCTTTTCAGATTTGTTGCATAGATAGTATGAGTTTTCAGATTTTAGTTAGACCTTTTCGGCAATGTTAATTGTAAAATGTTGTGAAATATATTCTAATTTATGCTTAGCTGTTACTGCAACCGCTTTTAAAATTGCTTTGTACTTGCTGTGCTTTCGTGATGTTTCATGAGTGTTGACCCAGGGCTCACTGAAATAAAATACATCGAGACTCTGGGCTTATAACTTGGTTATAAAGTTGATACTGGTAGGAACCTCCTGGTTATTACACCACCAGCCCACAGGGGATTATTGTTGTGTCAGTCCGTCGTGCATCCAAAAATGGGAGGGGTGGGGCTGGGTGGAGAGGGGAGGGTGGGGAGGGGCTGGGTGGGGAGGGGAGGGTGGGGAGGGGAGGGTGGGGCTGGGTGGGGTGGGCAGTGGAGGGGCTGAGTGGGGTGGGTGTGGTGGGGTGGGGAGGGGAGGGAGGGGAGGGTGGGGGGCTGAGTGGGGATGGGTGGGGCTGGGTGGGGAGGGGCTGGTCACCCCGTGGTGCCCTTATAAAACTCAACGTGTAACCTACTCACGCCGGCTCATGCCCGCCCTCACAGAATCAGGCCAGCAGCAGATGGGAAGAAACTGTTTTTATGGCGTGAGGTTTTGGTCCTGATGGACCGAATGCCTTCTGCCGGAGGGGAGTAGCTAAAACAGAGAGTGTCCAGGGTGGGAGGAATCGGCCATAATCTTCCTCGCTCGCCTCATGGTCCTTGTCGTGTGCAGGTCCTCGAGGGTTGGTAGATTGCAGGCAATTACCTTCTCAGCAGTGTGGATGATACGCTGCAGTCTGCTCTTGTCCTTGGCAGTGGCAGCAGCGTACCAGACGGTTATGGAGGAGGTGAGGATGGATTCAATGATCGCTGTATAGAATTGCACCATCATTGTCTTTGGCAGGTTGAATTTCTTCAGCTGCCGTAGAAAGTACATCCTCTGTTGAGCTCTCTTGGTGAGGGAGCTGATGTTCAGTTCCCACTTGAGGTCCCGGGAGAGAATAGTGCCCAGGAAGCGGAAGGACTCTACAATTTTGACTGGGGAGTCTAACAGGGTGATGGGGGTGAGGGGGGCTGTATTCTTCCTGAAGTCCACAACCATCTCAACTGTCTTTAGAGCATTTAGCTCTAAATTGTTCTGGCTACACCAGGTCACCAGGTTGTCAGCTTCCCACCTATAGTCAGACTCATCCCCACCAGAGATCAGCCCAATGAGGGTGGTGTCGTCCGCAAACTTCAAGAGTTTGACGGACAGATGATTGGAGGTGCAGCTGTTGGTATACAGGGAGAAAAGCAGTGGGGAAAGGACGCAGCCCTGAGGAGTTCCGGTGCTGATGGACCTGGAGTCAGAGATTTGTGTTCCCAGCTTAACGCACTGCTTCCTGTCAGACAGGAAGTCTGTGATCCATTTACAGGTGGTGTAGGGCAAGTTCAGCTGGAAGAGCTTGTCCTGAAGCAGGGCAGGGATGATGGTGTTGAAGGCAGAGCTGAAGTCCACAAACAGGATCCTGGCATAGGATGCTGGGGCGTCCAGATGCTGTAGGGTGAAGTGGAGGGCCATGTTAACTGCGTCGTCCACAGACCTGTTGGCTCTGTAGGCGAACTGAAGGGGGTCCAGGAGAGGGTCTGTGATGGCTTTGAGGTGTGCCAGGACCAGGCGCTCAAAAGACTTCATTACCACAGATGTAAGGGCGACCGGTCTGTAATCATTTAGTCCTGTTGGCCTTAGCTTTTTGGGCACAGGGATGATGGTGGAGGACTTGAGACAGGCTGGTACATGGCATGTCTCCAGGGAGGTGTTAAAGATGTTGGTGAACACTGGAGACAGCTGGTCAGCGCAGTGTCTGAGGGTCGCTGGAGAGACAGATCCGACCCGGCTGCTTTGCGTGGATTCTGCCTCTTGAAAAGTCTATTAACTTCTCCCTCCTGAAAGGAGAGAATCGTCTCTGTAGTATGGGTGGGGCCTCTCGGGTGGGAAGGGGTGGTTCAGGATAGTCCAATTGTCCTTCAAATCTAACGTAGAACTCGTTCAGGTCGTTGGCTAGGCGGGAGTCGTTAGTGGTGTGGGGGGTTCTGGGTTTGTAGTTGGTGATCTGCCTGAGCCCTCTCCAGACAGAAGCAGCGTCGTTAGTAGAGAACTGGTGTTTTAGTCTCTCTGAGTAGTCGTTTAGCCTCTCTCACCGCTTTGCTAAACCTGTTCATCGACTCCTTGAATCTGTCTCTATCCCCACTCCTAAACACTTCCTCCTTCTCCAACCTCAACCTTCTGAGCTTTGCTGAGAACCAGGGCTTATTGTTGTTAAAGTTCACCCTGGTACGTGTTGGGATACAGCAGTCCTCACAAAAGCTGATGTCGAGCATATTTACGGAATACACCACGTGATGGTGCCGCCGTTGACCCTGGCCATTGACCGAGCAGCCCAATGTTCCTACTACCAGCTCCCTCCGCAGGAGAATGTGTTATGTTATCTTATGGTTGTGCCTCTACGTGCCTTTAGCCTTGCTTTACATACCCTTTAACGCTCTAAACATTGGGCCTCGCTCTTTGGTTCTTTAGGTAAAGTCACGTGGTAGGTATAAAATAAATTAAATCCGCGACGTTTCGGGCGCAGCACAACAAGCGTCCGCCGTCAGGTGGGACAACCACAGCAAGAAAACAATTGGTGAAGTGGGCAAAAGGGCTGCCGTGACAAGAGGCTATGTAGGTAAGAGAGGGGGGAGGAGCCAGGGAGGAGAGAGTGGAGGGGGTGTGGAGTAGGGGCAGTGGAGTGCTGCAAGTGAGTCACATCTAGATTGGGTCTTGCGTTTCATTATCAAGTTACATTTTCCAAAAGCACACCAACCTGCTCTCATCCGCTTATTTTGTAAGTTTGATCCCAGGCGGTCTTCAGTTTTATGTGAGTCTGTTATGGCGCTCAGGATGCGTTCTTGATAAACGGAACACTTCGTGAAACAGCGCTGTAGGAGGTCATCATAACATGCTTCCAATGGAGATGCATTACCGAATGAGCATTGGTTTTCCTCTGACCAAATATGAGCACTACTTCATTGGGGTATCAGTACCCGCCTATATTACAATACTGTGCACATGATAAATGTTTAGAGCATTTTATATATATTTAAAACAAGTTCAATGGTTAAAGACGTAAGAGCTATGCCTGTACATGTGTAATGGGTTCTTTAAGACAGCGTAGAGACGAATCGGTAGAGGCAACGCTTATTTATTACAAAGGTGCTTAACAATACAATACAGCCTTCTACTTGAAGGGATAACGGCCCCTTCACCGGCTGCTAGCTGAGGAGGTACGGCTTCGGTCTAACTCGCCCTATTCCTGGGCTAGGGTCTCGGGGTCCTCCGGCTAAGGGGGTCCTTGGGGAGGCTAGTCTGACCTGACCCAGCCAAGGTACAGGTCTCGACCACTGGCCACACGGGACCCGTCCCTGATAAGTCACCCACACAGACCCACAGTCACTCACCTAGCCACCCACACACTCAGTCACTCACTCACCTAGCCACCCACACACACACACAGTCACTCACCTAGCCATCCACACACTCAGTCACTCACTCACCTAGCCACCCACACACACACAGTCACTCACCTAGCCACCCACACACTCAGTCACTCACTCACCTAGCCACCCACACAGACACACAGTTACTCACCTAGCCACCCACACACTCAGTCACTCACTCACCTAGCCACCCACACACTCAGTCACTCATTCACTCACTCACCTAGACACCCACACACAGTCACTCACTCACCTAGCCACCCACACACACAGTTGCTCACCTAGCCACCCACACAGTCACTCACCTAGCCACCCACACACACACTCACCTAGCCACCCAGACACTGTCACTCATTCACTCACCTAGCCACCCACACACTCAGTCACTCACTCACCTAGCCACCCACACAGTCACTCATTCACTCACCTAGCTACCCACACACTCATTCACACACTAACCTAGCCACCCACACACTCAGTCACTCACCTAGCCACCCACACACTCAGTCACTCACCTAGCCACCCACACACTCAGTCACTCATTCACTCAGTCACTCACCTAGCCACCCACACACTTAGTCACTCACCTAGCCACCCACAGTCACTCACCTAGCCACCCACACAGTCACTCATTCATGCAGTCACTCACCTAGCCACCCACACAGTCACTCATTCACTCAGTCACTCACCTAGCCACCCACACACTCAGTCACTCATTCACTCAGTCACTCACCTACCCTATGCCCAACTTCCTTCATGTCTCCAAGCTCATGTTCAATCGATTCCAGTTCGATGTCAAACATGCATCTCTCCATGCTTTTATTTTCAAACACTGTTCTATTTTCTCTTGGGGTTTATATTTGCAAGCGTATTAACCTGCTAAATACACGCACTGTACAGAATGCCAACCCATGTTTTTCAATGGGATTGTCAATGAGTCGGGGTATATTTTTACCAGCCCCCCCCCCAAAAGGGTCTCTTTGGCATTTATTTCAGAGCTCTCCGTTATGAAATTAAATGGGCAATATTAGTGCAATGGGCTACAGCAAGAAAGGAGCATCACTCGTGGTGGGAGCAAAAACTTTGGCTATGAGCAAGTTGAGAACCCCCCCAAATTGTAAATTAATTGGAGCCGCTAAAGTTACGGCACCCGAGGACTGCCAAGTGAAATCTGGTTTGGGGCTCATGGACAAAATGGCAATGCACACGGCAGACAAACTCGGCAGGTTAAGGAGACTAACCATAATTATTTTAATTTCAACATTCTTCATTTCCACTGCGACCTTTAAAATCTTTCGGTGCAGTCAATATAGAAATCTAAATTAATCCTCCAAAAAATGACAACTAAAATGTAAACGCGTCAAATTGCACTTTCGACCTATACCCACGGTTAACTTTCAACAAGAGTGATGGGACATTCACAAATAATACACAAAGTGACAATGATGTTGACACCGACGTTCAATACGGCATGAAACATGTTGAGTTGTCTTCTATGAAGGCTGGGCAGTGGAGAAGCACAGTTTGAGGGTGTAGAAGTATGGAACATCTGAGAAAATAAAAACAGGGGAGCCACATGTCGTCTTCACTGGAGCACACAAAAACTTAAAACAATGAAGCGATTCTTAGGAGGGTCTTTGTCGATGTCGACAAACTCGTTCAGGGAGCTAAGATAACGTTGAGTTGTGATAAGTGAAAGTGCTTGGCTATGTCAATTTTCAATTCCATTCTGTATATGCAAACAATGAAATCCAAATCGCCCATAAATAACAACCTGTTAATATATAATACAATAATCTACAACTGCTTTCACTTCCTGCAATTTCACCCAAGGCTGCTAGGCAGCCAGTGTACACAGATGGTGCTATGGTAATAACAAGCGCCCCCCCCCAAATCTGAACATTAGGTGCTCAACAGAGCGTGCGACCAAAGATTTGCCGATAATGCAGCACCGCTTCAATGTCATCGCACCAACACAAATGGCCAACACCCCACAACTTACTTGCGTTCTTCAGGGGGTGATGGTTAATGCACGCCAGAGCCTCCATGGCATCGTTCTTGGTCTCCCACTCCATCAGGCCGGACACGCTCCTATCGGCTGGACACGTGGACGGACCGTTGCTCATGGAGTCATTTGGGTCGTGTAAAACGCAACACCCTTCACCATTTTGATTTAAAGCTTTCGTGACTGCAGGGATTCATATTCTTGGTTCTTTCGGTAAAGTCACCACCACGTAGAAGGGAAACAATAAAATAATAAAAATATAAAACAATAAAATTCTCACGACGTTTCGACTGCAACACAAGCAATCATCATCAGGTGTGAAAACCACAGCAAGAAAATTTGAAAAAAGTGGCGGTTATTTTTAACGTTAGCACCACGGAGAGCGATTTGGCAGTTGTTCAGATGGACGAGTCCATCTATGTTCTGAAAAGAGGAGGGGGGAGACGAAAATAATGGATGCGGTCTGAAAGCCACCGTAAGCGTGAACAATCAATTAAGACCCGAAATGGTTTATCAAATCCTTCCAATGATTGCTAAGCCAGAATCCATCTTCTCGGTTGAAATTATCTGTGTTTGTATATATTTATTATTTTGTTGTTTCCCTTCTACGTGACTTTACCTAAAGAACCAAGAATATGAAACCCTTTGCCGTGTTTAAAGGGTGGGGTCAGTCGTCGGTGAATTTCTGCAGCAGGAAGGCTTCAGTCCGATGCCTTGGCTACGCTAACACGCTTCAGTCAGCTTGGGCGCGAGTGAATAGCAAGGATTGCTCTCGGGAGAGAATTTCTCACAGGGTTTCTTGAGCATGGCCTCATAGCACACGTTGCAGATCATCTGGTGTCGTGCTGTAAATCAAGCGACGATTGCATGGAGAATACAGTACACGATTTATTCTGTGCCATGACACGTAAGATAAATAATAAACATACTTTGCGGGACTTACTTTTTCCAGAAAACACTTTGAAAGAGCGGGGCTTCGCAATCGACATTTCGTCGCACAGCTGCGGGGACAGAACGGGCGGCGTTCACGTTATAGTTGGTAACAGTTAACGTGCACCGGTAAAGCATTCGGGAGATGTCATTTTAATTGCAGGCACAAATCCCGTTGTCCATTTTTAAATTTACATTCGCCAGCTTTGGAGCAGTCTTTTAAAGTGCTCAGATTATTGTGAACACCAAGCATAGACTCAGGGGGAATGCAACCATTTGCAGAAACAATGTCCAAAGACTGAAATGTAAACCTTTCGAATACGAATGAATATGAATCGTAATGTATTAAACAGGACAAATTAACGCGAGGTGTTGTCTAGTCTGTAACAAAAAAGTCCCTTTGGAACATCGACTGCATTATTTATACATCTTATGTTTTAACCGCTGAAAGGAAACTACATTACACCATTTTACATTTGTCCCATCACAGGAAACGTGTCATTGGCCACCACAAACTCCACAACATCAATAGGCTCATCTTAAAAACCCACGATTGTTTCACGTGCAAACTTTGGACTTGAATATTTATAAAAGCTTCACCTGGGAAAACTTTTAAAGAAACCGAACGCGCTCCCCTTCTGCGCTGCTGGCAGCAGGCTGAAGGGGCGGCGGGGGCACGGACCTGCGCGAACATCTCGGCCGTGATGTCCGTGGGCGCATTGAAGAAGTGCAGCACCGCGGTGGGACGCTGGTTGCGGTTCTTCGCCGCCTTCTCGCTGTCGGCGTAGCGGTGGTTGCGAGAACCTGCGTAGTCCCTGTAGCTGTCGGTGCCGTCCGGCAGCTCGAACGCCTGGCCCGGCGCAATCGACCGCTGCCTCGACGCGCTGCCGAGACGAGGGCGGAAGGGAGGGAATAGCGCGAAGAAACTGTTTTTATTTATTTTATCATGTTCCAAATTTCAAGTGCTCTTTGGTTCTATTCGGTAAAGTCACGTAGGTAAAAATAAAATAACAAAAAATCACGACGTTTCGGCCACAACACAAGTGGCCTTCATCAGGTGAAGGGACCGGGCTGTCCAGAGGACAGCGTTGGAGTGAAGACAGCAAAGCCCAGGTCGAGTCCTTTAAGCTTGTTGTCGCGGCATCTTTTGAGGAAGGTCAGCGTCTCGATGAGCTTTGACTTCTTGTCCCGTTGTCTGTTGAAAGCTCTAACACAGGGGTCGGGAACCTATGGCTCGCGAGCCAGATGTGGCTCTTTTGATGATTGCATATGGCTCGCAGATAAAACAAAATATTCTCACTTGTTTTAATCCATCCATCGATTTTTCACTGCGCATGTCCTGTTCAGGGCTGCAGGAGCAATTGTCCATTATTTTAATTGGATGATACTGGCCTACGTTTGCCGTTGCTGGGTAAAACAGGTAAACGCCCCCTTTTGAATCAGTCTGAGACTGCGTCTGCTCGGTCATTAGCTCAAAGCTAACCCTTCGACGAAGAAGATGGCGAAAAGAAAAAAAGACGACGAGTATCGTACATTTCAGGACGAATGGACCGAAGAATTCGCCTTTGTGGAGAGAGCGGGTTCTGCGGTGTGTCTAATTTGCAATGACAAAATTACATCGTTGAAACGGTCGAATGTAAAGCGGCACTTCGACACGCGCCACGCTACCTTTGCATCAAAATACCCTGCGGGAGACAGCAGAAAGAAAGCGTGCCAAGAGCTTCTGAGCAGGGTGCAAGCTAGCCAGCAGCAACTCCGCGTATGGACCCGGCAAGGTGACTATAATTCGGCTAGCTTTGCTGGTTCTTTAGCAATAGTGAGGAACGGAAAACCATTCACAGATGGCGAGTATGCTAAAACGTTCATGCTGGATGTAGCCAATGAACTTTTTGATGATCTTCCGAACAAAGACAAGATAGACTTATTAAATAGGCTCATTCAGCAACTTAGGCTTATTAAATAGCCTATTTAAATAGGCTTATTTCAGCAACTTAGGCTTATTAAATAGGCTTATTTCAGCAACTTAGACATATTAAAAAGGCTTATTTCAGCAACTTAGGCTTATGAAATAGGCTTATTCAGCAACTTAGGCTTATTAAATAGGCTTATTTCAGCAACTTATGCTTATTAAATAGCCTTATTAAACAGGTTTATTTCAGCAACTTAGGCTTATTAAATAGCATTTTTAAATAGGTTTATTTCAGCAACTTAGACTTATTAAATATACGTTTTTAAATAGGCTTAGTTCAGAAACTTAGGCTTATTAAATAGGCTTATTTCAGCAACTTAGGCTCATTAAATAGCCTTATTAAATAGGCTTATTTCAGCAACTTAGGCTTATTAAATAGCCTTATTAAATAGGCTTATTTCAGCAACTTACGCTGATTAAATAGGATTATTTCAGCAACTTCAACTTATTAAATAGCCTTATTTCAGCAACTTAGACTTATTAAATATGCTTATTTCAGCAACTTAGGCTTATTAAATAGGCTTATTTCAGCAACTTAGGCTTTTTAAATGGCTTATTCAGCAACTTAGGCTTATTAAATAGGCTTATTTCAGTAACTTAGGCTTTTTAAATGGCTTATTCAGCAACTTAGGCTTATTAAATAGGCTTATTAAATAGGCCTTTTTCAGCAACTTAGGCTTATTAAATAGGCTTATTCAGCAACTTAGGCTTATTAAATAGGCTCATTAAATACTAATTAAATAGGCTTATTAAATAGGCTCATTAAGTAGGCTTAAAAAATAGGCTTATTAAATAGGCTTATTAAATAGGCTTATTAAATAGGCTTATTAAATAGACTTATTAAATAGGCTTATTAAATAGGCTTATTAAATCGACTTATTAAATAGCCGTATTAAATAGCCTCATTAAATAGACTTATTAAATAGCCTCATTAAATAGGCTTATTTTAGCAACTTAGGCTTATTAAATAGGCTTATTCAGCAACTTAGGCTTATTAAATTGCCTTATTAAATAGGCTTATTTCAGCAACTTAGGCTTATTAAATAGGCTTATTTCAGCAACTTAGACTTATTAAAAAGGCTTATTTCAGCAACTTACGCTGATTAAATAGGATTATTTCAGCAACTTCAACTTATTAAATAGCCTTATTTCAGCAACTTAGACTTATTAAATATGCTTATTTCAGCAACTTAGGCTTATTAAATAGGCTTATTTCAGCAACTTAGGCTTTTTAAATGGCTTATTCAGCAACTTAGGCTTATTAAATAGGCTTATTTCAGTAACTTAGGCTTTTTAAATGGCTTATTCAGCAACTTAGGCTTATTAAATAGGCTTATTAAATAGGCCTTTTTCAGCAACTTAGGCTTATTAAATAGGCTTATTCAGCAACTTAGGCTTATTAAATAGGCTCATTAAATACTAATTAAATAGGCTTATTAAATAGGCTCATTAAGTAGGCTTAAAAAATAGGCTTATTAAATAGGCTTATTAAATAGGCTTATTAAATAGGCTTATTAAATAGACTTATTAAATAGGCTTATTAAATAGGCTTATTAAATCGACTTATTAAATAGCCGTATTAAATAGCCTCATTAAATAGACTTATTAAATAGCCTCATTAAATAGGCTTATTTTAGCAACTTAGGCTTATTAAATAGGCTTA
This sequence comes from Petromyzon marinus, assembly GCF_048934315.1. Taxonomy (NCBI): domain Eukaryota; kingdom Metazoa; phylum Chordata; class Hyperoartia; order Petromyzontiformes; family Petromyzontidae; genus Petromyzon; species Petromyzon marinus. The sequence continues at coordinate 2,601,102 of NW_027422706.1, read as the reverse complement.
TTCAGCAACTTAGGCTTATTAAATTGCCTTATTAAATAGGCTTATTTCAGCAACTTAGGCTTATTAAATAGGCTTATTTCAGCAACTTAGACTTATTAAAAAGGCTTATTTCAGCAACTTAGGCTTATGAAATAGGCTCATTCAGCAACTTAGGCTTATTAGATAGGCTTATTTCAGCAACTTAGACTTATTAAATAGGCCTATTAAAATAGGCTTATTAAATAGAATTATTAAATAGGCTCATTAAATACTTATTAAATAGGCTATTAAATAGTCTTATTAAATAGACTTATTAATTAGGCTCAATAAATAGGCTTATTAAATAGGCTTATTAAATAGGCTTATTAAATAAGCTTATTAAATAGACTTAATAAATAGGCTCATTAAATAGGCTCAATAAATAGGCTTATTAAATAGGCTTATTAAATAGACTTATTAAATAGGCTCAATAAATAGGCTCAATAAATAGGCTTATTAAATAGGCTCAATAAATAGGCTTATTAAATAGGCTCATTAAATACTTATTAAATAGGCTATTAAATAGGCTCAATAAATAGGCTTATTAAATAGGCTCAATAAATAGGCTCAATAAATAGGCTTATTAAATAGGCTCAATAAATAGGCTTATTAAATAGGCTCATTAAATACTTATTAAATAGGTTTATTAAATAGGCGTATTAAATAGGCTTATTAAATAGGCTTATTAAATAGGTTTATTAAATAGGCTTATTAAATAGACTTATTAAATAGCCTCATTAAATATGCTTATTTTAGCAACTTAGGCTTATTAAATAGGCTTATTTCAGCAACTTATGCTTATTAAATAGCCTTATTAAATAGGCTTATTTCAGCAACTTAGGCTTATTAAATAAGCTTATTTCAGCAACTTAGACTTATTAAATAGGCCTATTAAATAGGCTTATTAAATAGACTTATTAAATAGGCTAATTAAATACTTATTAAATAGGCTTATTAAATAGGCTTATTAAATAGACTTATTAAATAGGCTCAATAAATAGGCTTATTAAATAGGCTTATTAAATAGGCTTATTAAATAGGCTTACTAAATAGGCTTATTAAATAGGCGTATTAAATAGGCGTATTAAAAAGACTTATTAAATGGGCGCAAGAAATAGGCGTATTAAATAGGCTCAATAAATAGGCTTATTAAATAGGCTCAATAAATAGGCTTATTAAATAGGCTCAATAAATAGGCTTATTAAATAGGCTCATTAAATACTTATTAAATATGTTTATTAAATAGACTTATTAAATAGGCTTATTAAAAAGACTTATTAAATAGGCTTATTAAAAAGGCTTATTAAATAGACTTATTTCAGCAACTTAGACTTATTAAATAGGCTTATTTCAGTAACTTAGGCTTTTTAAATGGCTTATTCAGCAACTTAGGCTTATTAAATAGGCTTATTAAATAGGCCTTTTTCAGCAACTTAGGCTTATTAAATAGGCTTATTCAGCAACTTAGGCTTATTAAATAGGCTCATTAAATACTAATTAAATAGGCTTATTAAATAGGCTCATTAAGTAGGCTTAAAAAATATGCTTATTAAATAGGCTTATTAAATAGGCTTATTAAATAGGCTTATTAAATCGACTTATTAAATAGCCGTATTAAATAGGCTTATTAAATAGGCTTATTAAATAGGCTTATTAAATAGACGTATTAAATAGCCTCATTAAATAGGCTTATTTTAGCAACTTAGGCTTATTAAATAGGCTTATTCAGCAACTTAGGCTTATTAAATTGCCTTATTAAATAGGCTTATTTCAGCAACTTAGGCTTATTAAATAGGCTTATTTCAGCAACTTAGACTTATTAAAAAGGCTTATTTCAGCAACTTAGGCTTATGAAATAGGCTCATTCAGCAACTTAGGCTTATTAAATAGGCTTATTTCAGCAACTTAGACTTATTAAATAGGCCTATTAAAATAGGCTTATTAAATAGACTTATTAAATAGGCTCATTAAATACTTATTAAATAGGCTATTAAATAGTCTTATTAAATAGACTTATTAAATAGGCTCAATAAATAGGCTTATTAAATAGGCTTATTAAATAGGCTTATTAAATAAGCTTATTAAATAGACTTATTAAATAGGCTCATTAAATAGGCTCAATAAATAGGCTTATTAAATAGGCTTAATAAATAGACTTATTAAATAGGCTCAATAAATAGGCTTATTAAATAGGCATATTAAATAGACTAATTAAATAGGCGTATGAAATAGGCTCAATAAATAGGCTTATTAAATAGGCTCAATAAATAGGCTCAATAAATAGGCTTATTAAATAGGCTCAATAAATAGGCTTATTAAATAGGCTCATTAAATACTTATTAAATAGGTTGATTAAATAGGCGTATTAAATAGGCTTATTAAATAGGCTTATTAAATAGGTTTATTAAATAGGCTTATTAAATAGACGTATTAAATAGCCTCATTAAATATGCTTATTTTAGCAACTTAGGCTTATTAAATAGGCTTATTTCAGAAACTTATGCTTATTAAATAGCCTTATTAAATAGGCTTATTTCAGCAACTTAGGCTTATTAAATAAGCTTATTTCAGCAACTTAGACTTATTAAATAGGCCTATTAAATAGGCTTATTAAATAGACTTATTAAATAGGCTCATTAAATACTTATTAAATAGGCTTATTAAATAGGCTTATTAAATAGACTTATTAAATAGGCTCAATAAATAGGCTTATTAAATAGGCTTATTAAATAGGCTTATTAAATAGGCTTATTAAATAGGCTTACTAAATAGGCTTATTAAATAGGCGTATTAAATAGGCGTATTAAATAGACTTATTAAATAGGCGCAAGAAATAGGCGTATTAAATAGGCTCAATAAATAGGCTTATTAAATAGGCTCAATAAATAGGCTTATTAAATAGGCTCAATAAATAGGCTTATTAAATAGGCTTATTAAATAGGCTTATTAAATATGTTTATTAAATAGACTTATTAAATAGGCTCATTAAATAGGCTCAATAAATAGGCTTATTAAATAGGCTTAATAAATAGACTTATTAAATAGGCTCAATAAATAGGCTTATTAAATAGGCATATTAAATAGACTAATTAAATAGGCGTATGAAATAGGCTCAATAAATAGGCTTATTAAATAGGCTCAATAAATAGGCATATTAAATAGACTAATTAAATAGGCATATGAAATAGGCTCAATAAATAGGCTTATTAAATAGGCTCAATAAATAGGCTCAATAAATAGGCTTATTAAATAGGCTCAATAAATAGGCTTATTAAATAGGCTCATTAAATACTTATTAAATAGGTTGATTAAATAGGCGTATTAAATAGGCTTATTAAATAGGCTTATTAAATAGGTTTATTAAATAGGCTTATTAAATAGACGTATTAAATAGCCTCATTAAATATGCTTATTTTAGCAACTTAGGCTTATTAAATAGGCTTATTTCAGAAACTTATGCTTATTAAATAGCCTTATTAAATAGGCTTATTTCAGCAACTTAGGCTTATTAAATAAGCTTATTTCAGCAACTTAGACTTATTAAATAGGCCTATTAAATAGGCTTATTAAATAGACTTATTAAATAGGCTCATTAAATACTTATTAAATAGGCTTATTAAATAGGCTTATTAAATAGACTTATTAAATAGGCTCAATAAATAGGCTTATTAAATAGGCTTATTAAATAGGCTTATTAAATAGGCTTACTAAATAGGCTTATTAAATAGGCGTATTAAATAGGCGTATTAAATAGACTTATTAAATAGGCGCAAGAAATAGGCGTATTAAATAGGCTCAATAAATAGGCTTATTAAATAGGCTCAATAAATAGGCTTATTAAATAGGCTCAATAAATAGGCTTATTAAATAGGCTCATTAAATACTTATTAAATATGTTTATTAAATAGACTTATTAAATAGGCTTATTAAAAAGACTTATTAAATAGGCTTATTAAAAAGGCTTATTAAATAGCCTTAATACATGGGCTCATTAAATACTTATTAAATAGGTTTATTAAATAGGCTATTAAATAGGCTTATTAAATAGACTTATTAAATAGGCTCAATAAATAGGCTTATTAAATAGGCTTATTAAATAGGCTTATTAAATAGGCTTATTAAATAGACTTATTAAATAGGCTCAATAAATAGGCTTATTAAAAAGGCTCATTAAATACTTATTAAATAGGTTTATTAAATAGGCGTATTAAATAGGCTTATTAAATAGACTTATTAAATAGCCTCATTAAATAGGCTTATTTTAGCAACTTAGGCTTATTAAATAGGTTTATTTCAGCAACTTAGACTTATTAAATAGCCTTACTAAATAGGCTTATTTCAGCAACTTAGGCTTATTAAATAGGCTTATTTCAGCAACTTATGCTTATTAAATTATTAAATAGGCTTATTTTAGCAACTTAGGCTTATTAAATAGGTTTATTTCAGCAACTTAGACTTATTAAATAGGCTTATTAAATAGGCTTATTAAATAGGCTTATTAAATAGACTTATTAAATAGGTTTATTAAAAAGGCTTATTAAATAGACTTAATACATAGGCTCATTAAATACTTATTAAATAGGTTTATTAAATAGGCGTATTAAATAGGCTTATTAAATAGGCTTATTAAACAGGCTTATTAAATAGGCTTATTAAATAGACTTATTAAATAGGCTTATTAAAAAGCTTATTAAATAGACTTAATAGATAGGCTCATTAAATACTTATTAAATAGGTTGATTAAATAGGCGTATTAAATAGGCTTATTAAATAGGCGTATTAAATAGGCTTATTAAATTGGCTTATTAAATAGGCTTATTAAATAGACTAATTAAATAGGCGTATGAAATAGGCTCAATAAATAGGCTTATTAAATAGGCTCAATAAATAGGCTTATTAAATAGGCTCATTAAATACTTATTAAATAGGCTTATTAAATAGACTTATTAAATAGACTCATTAAATAGGCTTATTAAATAGACTTATTAAATAGGTTTATTAAATAGGCTTATTAAATAGACTTATTAAATAGCCTCATTAAATAGGCTTATTTTAGCAACTTAGGCTTATTAAATAGGTTTATTTCAGCAACTTAGACTTATTAAATAGCCTTATTAAATAGGCTTATTTCAGCAACTTAGGCTTATTAAATAGGCTTATTTCAGCAACTCAGGCTTATTAAATAGGCTTATTTCAGCAACTTAGACTTATTAAATAGGCCTATTAAATAGGCTTATTAAATAGACTTATTAAATAGGCTCATTAAATACTTATTAAATAGGCGTATTAAATAGGCTTATTAAATAGACTTATTAAATAGGCTCATTAAATAGGCTCAATAAATAGGCTTATTAAAAAGGCTCATTAAATACTTATTAAATAGGTTTATTAAATAGGCGTATTAAATAGGCTTATTAAATAGACTTATTAAATAGCCTCATTAAATGGGCTTATTTTAGCAACTTAGGCTTATTAAATAGGTTTATTTCAGCAACTTAGACTTATTAAATAGCCTTACTAAATAGGCTTATTTCAGCAACTTAGGCTTATTAAATAGGCTTATTTCAGCAACTTATGCTTATTAAATTTCGATTTAAAGCTTTCGTGACTGCAATGATTCATCTTCTTTGGTTCTTTCGGTAAAGTCACGTAGAATGAGAATAAAATAATAAATTGATAAAATAAAATAACACAATAATATTCTCACGACGTTTCGGCCACAACACAAGCGGCCTTCATCAGGTGAAGGGAGCGAGACTGTCTGGTAGGACAGCGCTGGAGTGAGAGAGCCACGTTCAGATCACGGCTTTTAAGCTGTGTGAGAGGAACAAAGAGCCTTGACGAAGGAATTAGCATAAAATTTAGCATTGAAAAGGCTGAATGATTAGCTTGTGACTGGTCACAGAAATAGCTATGTTAAAAGTTAAAGCATACACCTCCGCAGAGGCACCCATTGTTAAAAGGAATTAGCATAGAATTTAGCATTGAAATAGCTAAATTAAGGCATTCGCTTGTAACTGCTACAGAAATAGTTACGTTGAAGTCAGAGCATACACATTCACCGAGGCACTTAGTACAAATCAAAACAGGAGAATTTAGCATTGAAATAACTAGGCGAATTTAGCATTGAGCTATTCACAGTACTATATAGTGAACCAATAAAAACTAAAATATAAATTACCTTCATGTTATCAATAAACTCTATATTCTCCAATCAGCTAAGCTACCAACCATAAGTCGTTATATATCACAATGCTATATGGCGAAAAAATGGGTGGATTCTTACCCTCAAATTTCCGTACCACGGATAGCTACGGGCCCCGTTCAGACGGACAAGTTCGTCCATGGTCGGAACAGAGGAGGGGGAGAGAGACAGCTGCGAAGCCCTAGTATACTCCATGTTGTAAACCATACCATTAACCGTGGTGTGAGAGGTATTAAGAGGCAATGCTGGCGAAAGAGCTGCGGTCTGAAGGTCATCGTAAAATTACAATTAATTAAGAACAGAAATGATTTAACACATCTTTCCAGTGGTTACTAAGCCTGAATCCATCTTCTCGGTTGAAATTGTCTCTGTGCTTGTATATGTGAATGGCCTCATGAACGAATCTCTCATAGTAGCCAGTTGGTTTGCAAAGAACCTCCGTCTTGGAGAAGTCAATGTCATGTGAGCCCACTGAATTGTAACAGTGATCTGCCACGGCAGAGGAGTTCGTCTTACCGTGTTTCAAGTCTGCTTTATGTTCGCGGATGCGGTCCGAGATATGTCTTTTGGTTTCTCCAATGTAGCTACTACCACAGAGGCACTTTAGTTTGTAAACGCCCGGGTACTGTATGTCTGGAAGAGCATCTTTTACAGATGGAACTAAATCACGGATTTTGTGTACTGTGTTGAATCGGACCTGGATCTTGTGTTTATTCAGGATTTTGGAGATCTTTTTAGTGACCCCTGCAATGTAGGGTAAGGTGATGGTTTTGAGTGGCTCCACAAGAGGATCCTTCTTCATGACTGGAGTGATGGCTTTGCGGATTGTGTAGTCGGAGTAGCCATTAGCCCTGAGAGCCTGGTGTACGTGCTTGAGTTCACTGCTTATGTGTTCCTGGTCGGAAATGCATTGGGCTCTATGGTATAGAGTCTTGATGAGGCAGTTCTTCTGGGATGGATGGTGGTGGGAATCCGGTTTCAAGTAAGCATCTGTATGGGTAGCTTTCCTGTAGACAGAGTGGCTCATTGAACCAGCTATTTCTGTGACCAGTCACAAGCTAATCATTCAGCCTTTTCAATGCTAAATTTTATGCTAATTCCTTCGTCAAGGCTCTTTGTTCCTCTCACACAGCTTAAAAGCCGTGATCTGAACGTGGCTCTCTCACTCCAGCGCTGTCCTACCAGACAGTCTCGCTCCCTTCACCTGATGAAGGCCGCTTGTGTTGTGGCCGAAACGTCGTGAGAATATTATTGTGTTATTTTATTTTATCAATTTATTATTTTATTCTCATTCTACGTGACTTTACCGAAAGATTATGCTTATTAAATTATTAAATAGGCTTATTTTAGCAACTTAGGCTTATTAAATAGGTTTATTTCAGCAACTTAGACTTATTAAATAGCCCTATTAAATAGGCTTATTAAATAGACTTTTTGAATAGGCTCATTAAATACTTATAAAATAGGCTTATTAAATAGGCTTATTAAATAGGCTTATTAAATAGGCTTATTAAATAGGCTTATTAAATAGACTTATTAAATAGGCTTATTAAAAAGGCTTATTAAATAGACTTAATACATAGGCTCATTAAATACTTATTAAATAGGTTTATTAAATAGGCGTATTAAGTATCCAGACACCACATAATGCAGTCAAGGTTTCTCAACCCTACAAAATATAAAAACGCAACGTTCAATGTCCACCTCAAATATGCCAGTGAAAGTTGGCACCTACTTCTGATCCAACAGACACACACCCTGGTAAATCTAAATATAAAAGTAAAACCTTGGATTGCGAGTAACTTGGTCTGCAAGTGTTTTGCAAGACGAGCTAAAATTGAAAATAAATATTAACTTGATAAACGAGCGAGGTCTTGCAATACGAGCAGTGTACGTGTAGACACACTTTGTACTGCCGTGAGTCACGTGATCACACAACTGATAGACGAGTGCTTTGATGTACGAGCGCTTTGGATTACAAACACGTTCCCGGAACGAATTATGCTCGCAATGCAAGGTTTTACACTGTAGTGTAAAAATGCCCAGCCTTGATACACCCCGAACAACCGAGTACCCGCCTATGGGCCACATGCACTTGACGTTGGGAAAATCTTCAAAGCTGATCAAAATCTAAAACGCCACCAACTTAATGGCAATGTCTATCGCATGTCCAGTACCAGGGCAACAGCTTTAATGGTAACAAAAAAATTAATCCAATGGATTATTGAACACTCCAGCAGCCACATGCCTCCTTGTGAATCCTGTTCTTCACAACATTCACTTATACTGCCACATTGTTGTGAAGGGTAAACTAGAAAAACAAAGTACACAGGCAGGAGTTTAAAACCAATCTGCCCAGAGTAAACTACGCAAGCTTAGCATGGGCTAAAAAAACACAAAGATTATTTAGTTATATGTTGCGCTAGCTGTTACTACCCGGCTTCGCCCGGGACTTGGATCCGCCACGCCCGGCCGCCTTTGTCTCCCCAGTGGCGATGTTCACACACCACAGCAGTTACTCGTTTGAGGCTGAGTCGACCTAGGGGAGGCCCAGGACCGGTTAAAATAATCGTCACCGGTGGTGGCGGTGAGCGGGAATCGAACTTGGGTCGCCGGGTTCGTAGCGCAGCGTAGCGCTAACCGCTACACTACGGGTCACGTGACAGATTTGACGTCACAGCTCACTTGCCGTGCAAAAAATAAATGCATTATCGAGCTCCCCCCCCCCCCAAAAAACAAAAGTGTATTTGTGTAATGTTTGCACGGTGTACAGTCTGGAAAGTACCCACATGGCAAATTTCCAGTTTGTTGCATGTCGGGAAGTACGCTAAACATTTTGAACAGACACACATATTCACAACTTTGCCTTTTATATATATGGAGAAGATAGGTATAAACGAAAATAACCTTGACCAGCTCTACACAATTGCAGTGATTGCATGATTGATACAAAAGAGGGGAATGGCGTTTCAAATAACTTCCTGTGACAACGACCAAGTTCTGTAGATTGTAAACAGTACACCAATGTGCTTCAAGACAACCAAGTGTCTGCAGGTGTGACATTTTTCTGCAACCAAAATCTCAAGTGCAGAAGCTGCATTATCCTCTTGAGAACGCTCCAAACTTCCCCCTCTACTTGGCCACTGATCTTCAAGTATAACACGGCAAAGCCGGCCGCGTACAGAAAGTCAATGCCTGTTTCATCACGCCGTGCACACCCCCCAGCCCTTGCGTTAAAAACGTCACCCCCCCCCCCCCCCACACACCCGAGGGCTCACCACCACCAGCTGTCGAGAGAGCGCGGCTCTGATATGCTCAATATTGGTCTTACCTTGCTTGAGGCCAGGGTTGGTGAAGTCCCAGGTCTCAGAGTCATTTTTAAACACATTCAGACGCGTCGCCTGTAAAGAGGACACAGCAGGGGGAAAAGATAAACATTATTCGTGGCCAGCATATAGGGCATAGATGCTGGGAAAAAATTATATAACTTTAGAACCTTCTTTGGTTCTTTCGGTAAAGTCACCACGTAGAATGAGGATAAAATAATAAAATAAAGCAATAAAATTCTCACGACGTTTCGGCCACAACACAAGTGGCCTTCTTCAGGTGAAAGGAACAAACCTGTCGTCCCGACCTTGTGTTGTGGCCGAAACGTCGTGATAATTTTATTGTTTTATTTTATTATTTTATTCTCATTCTACGTGGTGACTTTACCGAAAGAACCAAAGAAGATGAATCCTTGCAGTCACGAAAGCTTTAAATCGAAACTTTAGAACCATTTAAAATTTACAAGCATAATAATTATTAAGCGGTCATTACCCCCGAGACAATTACGGCACGCAACTTGCGGTAAAGCCGAGGTACTTAACGCAACCCTTAACCTCCTGGGAGATGAATGAATAAGAGCTGCCACACGTAGCAAGTCAACGATAAGCTAAACTTTCGCACCGTACGTAGCAAAAGCGTGCTTATCGGAGTTGTGGGAAAACAGTGGCCTTCTGCCACCAGTTTTTTTTTAAGATCACGTGTTGATTATCCCTCTTCGTTGGAACAAGCTCCCTTCGTGTTTGCAGATAAAAATCGCTATCCCTCGGTGGCCTATTTAAATTCCAAACTTGTTTAATCGCACATAAGTTTGGCATGCTCTGCCTAACTCGGTATTATTTATTCGCAGTGTTCCTCGTGTACTGTAAAGCGTTAGCCTTGATCGTATACCTCAAAAATGTTGAAGTGCCATAACCCCGTTATGAAAATGATGCATTCGTTATTACTGTTCTGTAATTTTATTTCCTGCTAACAATGTAACATCTCCCCTCAGGTACTCTGCAGGTCTCGCAAAGCAGCCTATGGCTGAATGTTAATCACCCGTCACCAAATAAAATCGAATTGAAAACCAACTCTACCCTTCCCACTGGATGCGAATTTTCCATTAACTGGCTCAGGGCACTGGCTCAGATGAGAACCACCCTCACACGGTAATATCAATTGGGAAAAGTTTGACTTTAGACAACGGCAAGGATGCCCGTCATGCACAATGGGTTGTTGTAGGTTGTGGGGCTGTGTGGTGGGCAGCTGTAAAATCCATTGGGTGCATTGTATTTCTATGCTGCCACAATATATGCTACACTCCTTTACCCCGCACACAAGTCAAATAACCCCCACAACAGGCATCGAGTGCGGAAGCCCTCATCTAGCAATGAATTGCCATGTGTATTCAGCCTTATTTGCTCACCAAAGTGGTCAATTCATAATATTAAATGAAATCTTTGGTCTGCGGGTGAAAAAACCCAGGTTGTGGTGCACACACTTGTGAATGTACAAAGTATCGGTTGTACTTGCCCTTGCATAGTCCACTATGAGAGTACAGCAGCCCGAATAGATGTCCGCTCCATTCAGAGATGAGTTCGCTCTCTCGGCGCTCTCAACCGAAACAAACGTGGCCAAAAATTAAGGAAAACACGACCATTTCATTTTAAAAACAATACATTTAGCATCTCCAAAATAACACGTAAAATTACGTGAATGGCGGACATATCGTTACGGTTATGCATCTCGTTGAAAGGATATTCCACAAAGGCCTGCAGGCCATTCTTCCTGAAGATAACAATGCGTTGCAGAGGCCCAAATGGTTTGCAAATGTTGTAAAGCACATCCTGCAGGACCACATGGAGCACACAAACGCAGCGAGGTGATTTTGCACGCATTACCAAGTAAATTTGAAAAGCTTTTTTTCCAGTGAATTTTTAAGATCGAGCCATACAGGACATCAACGCTTTCCAAAATCAACATTAGGTCTATATATTGTTTTTTATTCAATGCCATTGGTAGACTTCAAAGCACAAACAAAAAACACGACTTCAATTGCCTCAAATGAACCAAAGGATCAATGTAATTTCCTTAGCAAAGCCATTCACTGTAATCCAAAACGGACATAATTTCACTCGTATAAATGAAACATGCGCGTGTGTGCGTGGCACACCCGACAAACTATTCACACATTAATGTCCAGCTGCTGTAAGTGTAACAATGCCCACCGTGGTGATGGGGTAGATGGGGTTGAGAATGGTGAAGAGCAGGATGTGGTTGCTGTTGCCGTTGTCCCCCAGGACGCCAGGGCGCCAAAGCTTCTAGCTGGTAGAGAAGTTAAAGTAGGCCGGCTGCCCGCACACGTAGACGGAGCCCTTGGACGAGTAGTCGACGCAGCTGCGGGAGCTCTCCGGGTCTTCAAACTCCACCAGCGCCTGCCGCGTCTTGAGTATCATCACCACGTAGCTGCACGGAGGGAGTGATTCAAACGAGTGCCGTTATTCAAAGATGTGGCCGACTTTAAAACGCATGCCTGTTGTTGTTAATGTTAAACACGAGGTTGGTCTGCTCCAAGTCACCTCATTTGATCTCAAGAAATGTTTCAATGCATGCAACGGAGTGGAGACTGGTTGGATGCAGGTTAGATGCCACGTCCCATTTCAGTTTGGCAGTGTAGTACGTTGGAATTGAATGTACTGTAAGAATATAATTATATTTAAAATACATCTTGAGGGTAATGTAGTCTTCTTCTGTCGATGTATCACCTGACAAACGAAGCCTCTTCAAACGTACATAAACAAGGTACGTGTGTGCACCATTTCAATACGAGATATTAATTTTTAACACGGTTACTAATCACAGTTGAACGTGTGCCGCTTTTGTCAGACGGCACAACAAAAGCAGCAGCGGCACTTTAATTCGGAGGGAATTCGTGACTTGGGGAAATTGAAAAACAAACGGTTTTTGTTTCCATTTAAAGCTTTCGTGACTGTAAGGATGCATCTTCTTTGGTTCTTTCGGTATAGTCGCGTAGAATGAGAATAAAATAATAAATTAATAAAAAAACACAATAAAATTCTCACGACGTTTCGGCCACAACACAAGTCGCCTTCATCAGGTGAAGGGACGAGACTGTCCCATTTCAGTTTGGCAGTCTCGTCCCTTCACCTGATGAAGGCCACTTGTGTTGTGGCCCGAAACGTCGTGAGAATTTTATCGTGTTATTTTTATTAATTTATTATTTTATTCTCATTCTACGCGGTGGTGACTTTACCGAAAGAACCCCAAAGAAGATGAAGTGGTTTTTGGTTGGTCACTTCAGGCTGGCAAGGCCCCGAGTAAGCCACGCACGGCGTCGCCGATCACGCCGTGACGTGGGCAACGCCGCGCCCTCTCGTCCACCGCCACACGCGGCCACGACTTTTTATTTACGGAAGTGGTTCTTGAGCTTTAACCTGCAGCCTTGCCACCCCCCCTTTGGTTCTCAATATTTTTTTAAAACGTACAATGTTTATTAATTTAGAGGTTTGATGGAACAAAGTAGCGGTGCGTACGTGCCCGTGCTCAATGTGTTTCGATGGATTTACCTTGTTAAAAAATAATCTGGCACGTCTTGCACCCCCAGAAAGGGCATCTCCCACCCCGTGCTTAAGAACCATCGAGTATTTTTGTGTTATGCAATTTCTTGAGTTATTGAACCGAAAATCGGTAATACTCGAATTTCCAAGGTCTACGTTCACTCCACGTCCGCAAACACCACCACCACAACAATAATAACAATAATAACAACACCAATAACAATAATAACTATAATAACAACAATAATCTTTGTTTTTTTTCGGTAAAGTCACGTATAAATAAGAATTAATAAAATTACATAATAGCGTACGACGTTTCGGTTGCAACACAAGCAGCCATCATCAGGTACAGAAGAGCTAAATTTAAGAGAGAGGGGAAACACATAACCCCAGATGTATATACAGACACCCAAGTAGGGGGGAACTAACACCGACACAATAGGGGACATAGAGAGAGAAGCATACCAAACAGACAAGAGTTTAGCAGAATTTGGAAACCAAATAAAGCAACACAGACGGTCGGTCAAAACACAATTAACGCAAAGCCTGGTTGATTACGTTATTTCAAAGATTGCTAAATTGCAAGTTAAGTATGAAATTTAAGATACAGACGGCACACACACACATAGACATTCAAGTACAGCGGACCAGCACAGGTACAAGCACACAGTGAAGTCGCCTTAAATAGGCAGAGAAGGCAAGGCTGAGAGACAATGGGACATATTAGCATGAGAAGGCAAGGCTGAGAGACAATGGGACATTTTAGCATGAGAAGGCAAGGCTGAGAGACAATGGGACATTTTAGCATGAGGTATGCATAGAGCAAAGTGGAGCACGGCAGCAAACATTCGGAAGCACCAAGACCGACACACAGGCAGAGACAGCACAGAGAAACAAATCCAAGCACAGACACAAAGGCAGATACACAAGCAGAGACAACACAAGACAACACAAAGACAGACACAAAGATACAGACCTTACACCTCCCCGTAGAGGCGGTTTAAACTTGGTTCAAAGCTTTCGTGACTGCAGGAATTAATCTTTGGTGTTTTCGGTAAACAACAATAATAATAATACAGCTTTCTTCCCCATGCGGGCAATGGTCACCACCGACTGGTCACCTGACTAGGCCAAAGTACCGCACGGCCTCCACGAGGTCCGACTCGAGGGCTGTGTCCGAGAGTCCCCGCACGTGAACCACAGCCGACGGTGGGGGCTTGTGTGGGTCCTCAAACGTGTCCTGTGCACGTCGGCAAGGAAGCAAACTCAACACGACTATTGTGCAAAGCTGTTGTTTCCTCCTATACCGAGAAGACAGTTTTCAGTTTCATTTATTTGGTATAGCCCTGTGAGCCATTTGGCTCTTGAATCGGGTGCAACCGCAACAAACAAAAACATGAACAATAAAAACATCTTAAAGTGACTTTGTGTGACTGTGCAAACAAAAAATCCAGGAAAAAACAGCAAAATAATCCTTGAAATAGCACCATACACCAACGTTGTGTGCAAAAATCCCAGTGGGATGCAAGTCAAACAACAACAACCACAAGACAACTAAGATTAAAGCCATCAGTCTAACTCCGTACTACAACAAAACAATCATGGCCAAACCATAAAACTTTTTCAAAATCACCAAAATAAAGCCAAGGCTAACATCGCCGGCAAGTGATATCGGAGCAGATGCAGACACTTGCATTAAAGGGCTTTTTAAATCTGCATCCGTTTGGCAAAAAATGGCCATAGCTCAGTGCCATCATTTCAGTAATCACTAAGAACGTTTGCGAGTTTAACTTTAAATCTAAACGGCCCTCGAGTTACAAACTCTGGAACTCGCATCCCCCACCGCCAGGTGCGCTTTTGTAGACGCTGTAAAGTTTTATTCCGCAAAGTTTTTAATCACATTGGGGAGGGTCGAAGAGCTACCCCACGACGCTATCGCGTGGGACATTTAACATATCGGTATTTTTACTTAATTAGTATTTTAACTTTTGATTTAAAGCTTTCGTGACTGCAGGGATTAATATTCTTGGTTCTTCCGGTAAAGTCACCACGTAGAAGGGAAACAATAAAATAATAAAAATGTAAAACAATACAATTCTCACGACGTTTTGACTGCAACACAAGAAGCAATCATCATCAGGTGTGAAAACCACAGCAAGAAAATTTGAATAATAGTGGCATTTTTTTTAACGTCAGCACCACGGAGAGCGATTTGAGAGTTTGTTCAGATGGACCAGTCCATCTATGTTCTGAAAAGAGGAGGGGAGAGACGAAAATAATGGATGCGGTCTGAAAGCCACCGTAAGCGTGAACAATTAAGACCCGAAATGGTTTATCAAATCCTTCCAATGATTGTTAAGCCAGAATCCATCTTCTCGGTTGAAATTGTCTCTGTGCTTGTATATGTGGATAGCCTCATGAACGAATTTTTCCTGGTAGGCAATGTTTTTATTCGTGGTCCGCCAGGAAGTGTCTGTGTTGTTGGCCTGACTGGATGTGCTTCACATAATGTTGTTTCAGGTTTGTTGAATTCTCGTCTCTCATCTTTTGCTGTATTTACCTCCGTGATTTGTTCTTGACACCTGATGATCGCTTGCGTTGTGATTGAAACGTCGTGATTGTTTTTTGTTTTAATATAATTTTATTGTATTTCTACATACGTGACTTTACCGAAAAAAACAATGAGTAATGTTTTTATTGTTTCATATTTTTTTATTATTTTAGTTCAGTGCAAAGAGAATACCCACCCTTAGAAGAGAAAACGCCGTATAAAAAAATTACACTGGAAATAGCCCAAAGTGTTAACGAACACGAAATCCACGTTTACCAAAACGCGTTTTACTGAACGTAAGCAGAGCCTAGCGATGCTGTGGTCCGCGTGGTCCATCCCCAACACCAACAACGAGAAGCTCTTCGCAACGGCACTGGAATCTGCGAGTTACAAAGCTAAACAATCACGTTAAATAATATAAACACGGCTGGTGGTGGTGGTGGCACGTCGCCTGAGTGAAGCCTCTGGCCCAGGCCTCACAACGAGGCTCTGGGCGAGGAGGAGTAAAAGAAACATCTTCTCGTTATAAAAACACCTCGTCAAGTCGCTCGTCACTGACGCTCACCATCGCGCCCGCCTGGACGCGGTCGTTGCCTTCGCCATTGACTCCCAGGCGCTTGGCCGCGTGCCGGGCGGCGGAGGCGGTGGTCAACATCGTGATGGCGTGGAGCGCCGGAGGGAATCGATTCGCGATCCTGTCGCTCGAAAACGACGCCCGCGCGGATCGCCGAGCGTCAGCGGCAGCAGCGGGCGGCGGCGGCGGGGCGATTCCAACGCGTGACGTCGATTCTCGGATCGATGTGGCCTCTGGCGATGTTCGCGCGGCTTGGTGTGACCCCACAGCCACTCGTCACGTGACGCCTCTCTCGGCCGACTGGGGCCGGCGACGGAGATCTGAAGCAGTCGTGGGCCTCCCCCTAGGTCGGACTCGGACTACAATAAAATTTGATTATATTTTTATAATATTAAATAAATAATAAATGATAAATAAAAATACTCAAATTTGATTATTGTAAAATCATTATAAATAAAAATAAATTAAAAATAATCAAATTTGATTACTTTTAAATAAGAATAAATAAATAAAAACCAAATTAGATTATTTTTAAAATAAGCATAAATAAATAAAAATGTATAAACTAAAATAATGAAATGCAATTATTATTAAATAATAAATAAATAAACATTATATGTTAAAATAATCAAATTGGATTATTTTTAAATAATAATGAATAAATAATAAAATAATTGCACAATTTCGATCACTTTTGCATAATAAATCAAGGCAGAAATATTTAATTAATAATTTAGCCTTTCTTTATAACCAAATTTTAATATTTTAAAGTAATAATAAATAAAACTTACAAATAATCACATTTGATTATTTTAAATAATAAATAAATAACATTCCGTTTAAAATTTTACTAAGCAAATTTGATTATATTTAAATAAGAATAAATAAATAAAAATAATCAAATTTGATTATTATATGAATTAAAAAAGAGGGATGACATTGTCATCCTCTCAGCCGACAAGGTCAATGCCACTGTCATCATGGATAAAATAGAATATAACAACAAAATTAAAGAATTACTCAATGATGGTAGCTATACAAAAATAAAGAGATCCCACCAACAGCCTCGTCATACAAACCAAAATCATTTCTGATTCAACCACATTAATTGATCAAACCAAACAGTTATCTTTGAAACCTTCTGCTGCCAGGCCACCAAGATTATACGGCTTACCAAAAATACATGAAGTAGATACACCCCTTTGTCCCATCGTCTCTACTACAGTGAGGGAAAAAAGTATTTGATCCCCTGCTGATTTTGTACGTTTGCCCACTGACTCAACACCGCACCATAGACTCAACACTGCCCATAGACTCAACACTGCACCATAGACTCAACACTGCACCATAGACTCAACACTGCACCATAGACTCAACACTGCACCATAGACTAAACACTGCTACCCATAGACTCAACACTGCACCATAGACTCAACACTGCACCATAGACTCAACACTGTACCATAGACTCAGCACTGCACCATAGACTCAACACTGTACCATAGACTCAACACCGCACCATAGACTCAACACTGCCCACTGACTCAACACTGCACCATAGACTCAACACCGCACCATAGACTTAACACTGCCCACTGACTCAACACTGCACCATAGACTCAGCACTGCACCATAGACTCAGCACTGCACCATAGACTCAACACTGCACCATAGACTCAACACTGCCCATAGACTCAACACTGCCCATCGACTCAACACTGCACCATAGACTCAACACTGCACCATAGACTCAACACTGCACCATCGACTCAACACTGCACCATAGACTCAACACTGCACCATAGACTCAGCACTGCACCATAGACTCAACACTGCACCATAGACTCAACACTGCACCATAGACTCAACACTGCACCATAGACTCAACACTGCACCATAGACTCAACACTGCCCATAGGGGGATCCCTGCCTAGGGGGTGTGAGGGGTCAAGGGGATCCCTGCCTAGGGAGTGAGGGGTCAAGGGGATCCCTGCCTAGGGGTGTGAGGGGTCAAGGGGATCCCTGCTTAGGGGGTGTGAGGGGTCAAGGGGATCCCTGCCTAAGGGGTGTGAGGGGTTTTACCGGCACGAGGTTTTCGCCGAGGCTTCGCGGTCCGCCTCCCTGAGCCGCTGTAACTTTAGTGACACCACGTGGTGGCTGTAACTTTATTGACACCACACGGTTCCTGTAACTTTATTGACACCACGTGGTGGCTGTAACTTTGACACCACACGGTTTCCTGTAACTTTATTGACACCACGTGGTGGCTGTAACTTTATTGACACCACGTGTGTCACTGTGTGTATCGCTGTGTGTGTGTACGCTGTGTGTGTCACTGTGTCACTGTGTGTGTCGCTGTGTCACTGTGTGTGTACACTGTGTGTGTACACTGTGTGTGTACACTGTGTGTGTACACTGTGTGTGTGTACACTGTGTGTGTACATTGTGTGTGTACACTGTTTGTGTCCGCATTGAACCGAACCCCCGGCAAGGCCATCTACTTAATGACGAGAGAAAATTCACACGAAATGTCCTTTTCAATGAAGTCTTCCAGATGTAAATTGATACAAGCTTTTAATGAAGAAATAAAATAATCTAATTCAAAACACAACACAATTCAAAGATGCTTCATTTTAAAACTTCAAAACGGAGCATGGGGTACTTGCGTGAATGCGTCCTTCGTGTGCAAATGTTGTGACATTCCTGGCCTGAAGGCCGTCAATGTGTTGGACCCTTATTGGTGCACAGCGTCTCAACAACAGCAGTGGGGTTTGCTTCAACCGATAGGTACGAACATCCAGACGTCAATCAGCAAGGAGCATTGATAGTCCTAGCTAGACAAAATCTACGTCAACACGTAAGACAAAACTACAATTCGTGTTGTAGAGAATGTACCTCCTCCTATACGTGTAACTTTTAAGTGGTATGCCTTGTAACTGATGAATGATCCGAGCGTGCTCCCTATTTCAAAGACAATGAGTTGCTCCAGAGGCAGACGCTTTGTGAAACACAAAAGTACCCTTTGACCTGTATCACAAGAACAATGAGTCTCACCTGAGTTCTCTGTACAGGTTACTTCCAAACACACACACACACACTTTGTCCTAACATCACTTATTCAATGTTTGACCCTCAGACAAAATGTTACATGCACGCGCACAATCAGACAAGTATTCATTCTAAATCATTGACGGGCATATTAACAACATTGAATTACTGCAGCGAAATTGACTGCATCACGTTACATCGTATTAACAAGAAGTTATTTTACAAATACGCACCGTCTGCTTAACAGTGAATGTACAACGTACTATTGCTTCGTCATTCAAAACGAGTAGGCCGTTGCATGCTGGCGTCTGGGTCAAAATGTAGCAAATTCTAAACATTACACTACAAATAATAGATGAGGGCGTTTCGATGGCAACACAAGCAATCGTCATCAGGTGGGACAAGCACAGCAGCAATAAGAGGAAACTGCTGGAGTAGGCGCCTACTACTTCAGCAGTTTCTCTTGCTGTGGTTGTCCCACCTGATGACGATTGCTTGTGTTGTGATCTAAACGCCGTGATCTGTTATGTTTCTACCCACGTGGTGACTTTACCAAAAGAACTCAAGAGTGTGGATTCCTGCAGTCACGAAAGCTTCGAATCAAGATTACCTACAAACTACACAACTGAGATGATGCATCAATCATCGCCCCCTACTGACAGGCTCTTGTCCACATGCAGGCTGGTGCAGGGCCACCACCTTGTGCCACACAGGGGCAGCTGCTACTTGGGGATGCTCTTCGAGTGTTTCAGACGAGGTACGACACAAATCTTCGTGTTGCTGAGGCGGTTAAGCAAGCACCGTGTAAATGCAAATATAATAACATAGTGAATGCTTGGGAGCTTATTGTCTCTCGCTCCTGGTTAAAGATCTACCCAACCCACAGGTCCACAAAGATTGGCCGCCCTTACTCTGCAGGTTGCACCTAGGAACTGAGTGTTCAACTTCACATTCTTGTCATTAAAGGCCTGTGACAAAGGTGCATCTATTGGAGCGACATCGTCTCTGGCTTACACATCTACCGGGTCTCCACTTGACTTTGGATTGTCTCGGAGGAAGTCCACCCACACCTCCACTTCCACAAACTGCTGGGAGTTGCCTCACTCTGCCTCACAGTGAGAATTCTCCTCCTGCTTTACGTTGCCTCCATCGATGTGAAGGTCCCATTTTGGTGTTGAATCTTCATCTTCACATTTCACCTTCACTTCTTCACTCTTCACCATCATCTCTTCCCTCTTCACCATCACTTCTTCCCTCTTCACCTTCACTTCTTCCCTCTTCACCATCACCTCTTCATATTTCACCTCGATACCTTTAAAAGTGTCCAAGCTGGGATTTTCTTCCGGGTCTTGTTTCAAGAGGGATGGGCTTATTGTGGCACTTTGACTTTCACAAGCTGATTTCAGACTCCACTCCTTGTGGATCTTCTGATGCTTCTGTGTTTTCCGGTGTTCTATAAGATGTGGTTGCTGTGCAAACGCCTTCCCGCACGGAGTGCACCTGAAGGGTTTCTCTCCCGTGTGTGTTCTCTGGTGTATTACAAGAGTAGATGAAAGTGTAAACGCCTTCCCACACAGAGTACACTTGAAGGGTTTCTCTCCCGTGTGTGTTCTCTGGTGTGTTACAAGATTACATGACTGTGTAAACGCCATCCTGCACATCGTGCACCTGAAGGGTTTCTCTCCCGTGTGTGTTCTCTGGTGTTTTACAAGATCAGATGACTGTGCAAATGCCTTCACGCACAGACTGCACTTGAAGGGTTTCTCTCCCGTGTGTGTTCTCTGGTGTGTTTTAAGAACAAATGAACCTGAAAATGTCTTCCCACAAACACTGCACTTGAAGGGTTTCTCTCCCGTGTGTGTTCTCTTGTGTATTACAAGATTATATGACTGTGTAAACGCCACCCCGCACATTGTGCACCTGAAGGGTTTCTCTCCCGTGTGTGTTCTCTGGTGTTTTTTAAGAGTCGATGAATCTGAAAATGCCTTGTCACACACAGTGCACTTGAAAGGTTTCTCTCCTGTGCGAGTTCTCTGGTGCTGTGTCAAATTTCCAGTCCGATCCGTGCTGTATGCACGCTGGTCGCAATGTTGACTTGTCGTACCGAGCTGCTGTGCTGAGTGCATTTGCTCCATCAGACCAGCGTCAGCTGCAGACAGAAAATAAGAATATCCACACCATCTACACGTCAGTATCAAGCCATGGAGGAATTAATATATACAGTCACACGTGACTTAGACGTCTATATTCATTCATGTATTCATGACTAGCTGTACTGCCCGGCTTCGCCCGGGACTTTGATCCACCACGTCCGGCCGCCTTTGTCTCCCCAGTGGCGATGTTCACACCACAACAGCAGTTACTCGTTTTAGGCTGAGTCGACCTAGGGGAGGCCCAGAAGCGGTTTAAATAATCGTCGCCGGTGGTGGCCGTGAGCGGGAATCGAACTCGGGTCGCCGGGTTCGTAGCGTAGCGTAGCGCTAACCACTACACTACAATGTGTTACGCTTCCACATACACACAGACACAAAAACACAAACACACAGACACACACACAGACACACACACAGACACACACACAGACACACACACACACAGACACAAAAACACAAACACACAGACACACACACAGACACACACACAGACACAAACACACAGACACACACACACACAGACACACACACAGACACAAACACACAGACACACATAGACACACACACAGAGAACGCTAACCGCTACACTACAATGCGTTACACTTCCACACACACACAGACAACGCTAACCGCTACACTACAATGTGTGACGCTTCCACATGCGAGGGTCACGTGACAGATTTAACTTCACAGCTCACTTGCCGTGCAAAAAATCTATACATTATTGAGCTCCCCCCCCAATAAAAACCAAAAGTGTATTTGTATAATGTTTGCACGGTGTACAGTCTGGAAAGTACCCACATGGCAAATTTCCAGTTTGTTGCATGTCAGGAAGTACACTAAACATTTTGAACAGACACACACAATCACAACTTTGCCTTTTATATATATTTGGAGATGCAGTGAAAAACTTTCCCAAAATTCATCACGCGGTTTCAGTTTTTTGATTTTCAGTTTTATTTATTTTGGTTATAGTCCCGTGAGCCATTCGGCTCTTGAATTGGGTGCAACCACAACAAGCAACAAAACAAAAACACGACCAAGAAAATCATCTTACAGTGACTTTGTGTGACTGTGCAAACAGCACTGTCATGGCACGCAATGAGAGGGCAAATGTCATAAATATTCCTGTAAGCCCTCGCATCTTCAACATTAATGTTGCCATAGAAACGTTGTGGGCTTTTTTGCTTCATTTAAAAAAATATAGTATCTGTTATTTTTATTTTATTTTCTATCTACGTGACTTTACCGAAAGAACCAAGAATATTAATTCCTGCAGTCACCAAAGTTTTAAGTCAAAACATTCACACACGTTGACAAAGCCTCACCTTGTGTTGTTGTGGGCAGGTCGCTTCTGATAACAAGAGCAGTATAGCAGCTCAAGCGGGCTTGGCCTGCTAACAAAAGAAAATAAAAACTGCGTGAATATTTGCAATAAAACAAAGTTACAAAGTGGCGAGCCGGGTGAAGACAAATTAAACTTAAGCAAGATTATTAAAGTGAATGCAATCAGACGAGGGCAGGAGGCAAGGCCCCGCGTGGCTAGGCCCCGCGTTGTAAAGTTCCAACCTGGACATCGATTCCCATGCTCGCTGCTACTCAACTGACATCCCTACGAGAGAGAGCGAGGCTCTACCTTGGTAAACAACCACAACAACCACCACCACAACCACAATCGCAATGAGAAGTTCTCACCTCGGATTTCAGTGCAGTTACCTCGTGACGTCACGCGGCAGCAGGTGACATGACGGCACATCCGGGGAACGATACACGCTCCTCCCACAATGAGCAGCTCCGTAACTAAATAGAGAATAAATGTTAATGTAACTCGTCCCATGTGTCGTGGGCAATGAACTCGTCGGCTTTAACGAATAAATTATGCTAATGAGTTGCCGTCACTGGGCGTAGCTTTGCCCAAATAAGGATTGGCACTGGAACGCAATCGGCAATGACACAAGCGGAGGTGACGTCACGCTCAAGAGCGCGGTGGACGGGGGAGGGATGAATACCTTGGTGACATGACGTCACTAGCGAGGTACACCTCCCCCTGGCGTTTCACGCCGATGAAGTAATGCTGAGTGGTGACGTCACAGAGCGGGATTGGAGTTTAAGTTGATTTAGATTCATTTTCATTGCTCCCTCCCTTGGGAGCGTGGGCTCAGCTACAACAACAACGTGGACATTATTGTGTGTACACTGTGTGTGTGTACACTGTGTGTATATACTGTGTGTGTGTACACTGTGTGTGTGTACACAATGTGTGTACACTGTGTGTACACTGTATGTGTGTGTACACTGTGTGTGTGTACACTGTGTGTGTACACTGTGTGTATACACTGTGTGTGTGTACACTGTGTGTGTACAATGTGTGTATACACTGTGTGTGTACACTGTGTGTGTGTGTACACTGTGTGTATACACTGTGTGTGTACACTGTGTGTATACAGTGTGTATGTGTACACTGTGTGTGTACACTGTGTGTGTGTGTACACTGTGTGTATACACTGTGTGTACACTGTGTGTGTATACAGTTTGTGTGTGTACACTGTGTGTGTGTACACTGTGTGTTTACACTGTGTGTGTGTACACTGTGTGTGTGTGTACACTGTGTGTGTACACTGTGTGTATACACTGTGTGTGTATACACTGTGTGTGTACACTGTGTGTATACACTGTGTGTGTGTACACTGTGTGTGTGTGTGTACACCGTGTGTGTGTGTACACTGTGTGTGTACAGTGTGTGTATACACTGTGTGTACACTGTGTGTGTACACTGTGTGTATACACTGTGTCTGTGTGTACACTGTGTGTATATACACTGTGTGTGTGTGTACACTGTGTGTGTACACTGTGTGTGTGTACACTGTGTGTGTACACTGTGTGTGTGTACACTGTGTGTGTACACTGTGTGTATACAGTTTGTGTGTGTACACTGTGTGTGTACACTGTGTGTGTGTACACTGTGTGTTTACACTGTGTGTGTACACTGTGTGTGTGTACACTGTGTGTGTACACTGTGTGTATACACTGTGTGTGTACACTGTGTGTGTGTACACTGTGTGTGTACATTGTGTGTGTACACTGTGTGTATACATTGTGTGTGTACACTGTGTGTGTGTGTGTACACCGTGTGTGTGTACACTGTGTCTGTGTGTACACTGTGTGTGTACACTGTGTGTATACACTGTGTGTGTGTGTGTGTACACTGTGTGTATACACTGTGTCTGTGTGTGCACTGTGTGTATATACACTGTGTGTGTGTGTACACTGTGTGTGTACACTGTGTGTGTACACTGTGTGTGTGTACACTGTGTGTGTACACTGTGTTTACACTGTGTGTGTGTACACTGTGTGTGTTTACACTGTGTGTGTGTGTACACTGTGTGTGTGTGTACACTGTGTGTATACACTGTGTGTGTACTGTGTGTGTGTACACTGTGCGTGTGTGTACACTGTGTGTGTGTACACTGTGTGTGTACTGTGTGTGTACACTGTGCGTGTGTGTACACTGTGTGTGTGTACACTGTGTGTGTGTATATACACTGTGTGTACTGTGTTTGTGTACACTGTGTTTACACTGTGTGTGTGTGTACACTGTGTGTGTACACTGTGTGTGTCTGTACACTGTGTGTATACACTGTGTGTGTACACTGTGTGTGTACTGTGTGTGTGTGTGTACACTGTGTTTACACTGTGTGTGTGTACACTGTGTGTGTTTACACTGTGTGTACACTGTGTGTGTGTACACTGTGCGTGTGTACACTGTGTGTATACACTGTGTGTGTACACTGTCTGTGTGTGTGTACACCGTGTGTGTGCACTGTGTCTGTGTATACACTGTGTGTGTACACTGTGTGTATACACTGTGTGTACACTGTGTGTGTGTGTGTACACTGTGTGTATACACTGTGTCTGTGTGTACACTGTGTGTGTGTATACACTGTGTGTGTGTGTGTACACTGTGTGTGTACACTGTGTTTACACTGTGTGTGTGTACACTGTGTGTGTTTACACTGTGTGTACACTGTGTGTGTGTGTACACTGTGTGTGTGTACACTGTGTGTGTGTGTACACTGTGTGTATACACTGTGTGTGTACTGTGTGTGTGTACACTGTGCGTGTGTGTACACTGTGTGTGTGTACACTGTGTGTGTACACTGTGTGTACTGTGTGTGTGTACACTGTGTTTACACTGTGTGTGTGTGTACACTGTGTGTGTTTACACTGTGTGTACACTGTGTGTGTACACTGTGTGTATACACTGTGTGTGTACTGTGTGTGTGTACACTGCGTGTGTCTACACTGTGTGTGTGTATACACTGTGTGTGTACTGTGTGTGTGTACACTGTGTGTTTGCACTGTGTGTGTGTGTGTACACTGTGTGTGTTTACACTCTGTGTGTGTACACTGTGTGTGTCGTTTGTGTTATGGTCGAAACGTCGTGAGAATTTTTATTGTTTTATATATATTTTATTGTTTCCCTTCAACGTGACTTTACCGAAAGAGCTAAGAATATGAATTACTGCAGTCACGAAAGCTTTAAATCAAAATTTCGTTTTTTTACGTCGCTTTCGAGATTTTTCCGCATTCACTTTTTGAACGTTAAAAAATGCGGATCCGTAAGTCGACATAAAGCGACAGACGCCGTCAGCAAACGCGCATCTTCGCCGTGAAGCCACGAGGCTTTCCGAGGGTCGGGCCCCGCTCAGAGTGGCTGGAGCCCCCCGCCGTTGGCAAAGTGGGCCATGTGGCCCGTGAAATGACGAGCCGAAAATTACTCGGGCAGAGCTCGCGGACTTTCGTGGGAATTTGTGATATGCGACTGCGCGTTCGTGTCTGAACTGGCCCGTATTACCACCAGCTGTGGTCTCAACAGGGGTTTCCCCCCGGTGTGTAATAAAGTAAACCTGTCAATTCTAGATACCAAGGTTCTTTGCAAACCCACGGGTTTTTATCACAGATTTGTTCACGAGGAAATTCAGATCTACAAACACAGACACAATTTCAACTGATAAAATTGTTTCAAATTAAGCAACCATTGGAAAGTTGTTCTAAATCGAACCAAACATTAAACTAATTTTCAATGGTACAGTATATTTTTGAAGTAGTGGTACCCCAAACTTTCGCAGCCCTTAAAAAATCCCTTTTCACACCATCAATAGGTAAACTCCCCCTCCGGCAAGTCCACCCGCACGTAAACCACCTCTATGCTGTCGGCCAATCAAATGCTAATTTTTATGCTAATTCCTTTGTCAAGGCACCTTGTTTCCTCGCACACAGCTTAAAGGTCGCGGTCTGAGCGTGGCTGTGTTTCACTCCAGCGCTGTCCTCACCTGATCAAGGCCGCTTGTGTTGTGGCCGAAACGTCGTGATTTTTGTTGTTTTATTTTTTGCCTACGTGGTGACTTTACCGAATAGAACCAAAGAGTATAAACCTGTCAACCTAAAATAACCATTGTCACATTAGACGCGGCTTAAAAACGTGCGTTGACGGAGACAAACTTGTACGTATGCACGCACGTTGAACTTCTTTCGCACCGTACGTAGCCAACCGCGCTAACCTGAGGTGCGGTCGGCTAAATCGCCGCGCGATGTCCGTGCGGCACAGGGCCCAGTCTACCGCGTGCCGCGGCCTCCCTTCGAGCCGGGAGTCTTCCCGAGCGGCTCCTCCGACGGGAGCGTGCGGCTGTGGGAGGGTGGACCACGACGTCCCCCCGTGCCCACCCTGCGATGCGGCGGTCAGGCTGCGCTGGACGCCGCCTGGTCCCCCCACAGCCCTGCGCTCGCTCGTGGCCGCGCTCGCCGCGGAGGCTCCGCGCGCGCGGGAACTGTCCAGCGGCACGTGCGTCAGGCCGCGTGCACGCCGCAGTGGCCGGGGTGTTAACCACACCTCGCCCGTTATGCAGCCCGCGGTGCGATCCCGAGGCCTGCGTATTTGGAGTTTTGCAGGCCTCTCTCCCCGCGTGGTTGAGTGGATTTCTCCTCCGGCTCCTCCGGTTTTTCCCTCTGCACGTAGGAAACATCGCGTCGGTCAGCTTCACAGTGGAACAGACTTCAGCAGCAGGCCACGATGCCAAGGAGCGTGAAAGGCAGCAGCGGAGAGGCCGGTCGTCGCCGTGCCGGTTTTCTGTCGACGCTAGAAGCTAGCCGCTATGAGGGCGCTGAAGGCGACGGTCTGTCAGCAGCGGCCACGGCCGGTTCTGGATTCTGGCTCGTTCGGGAGGCAGTTACGGGTCGATGATTGGGGTCAAGTCTAGCGAGCAATGGCACGATCCATCGGCTTGGTGGTGGGCATCAAGCGGGACAGCCATGGCCGACAATTACCCCGATGGATTTAACCCTGTACGGTAATATACTGAACATGCATGGGCATACCAAGTACTTGCACCATATATTGATAGACGTTATGCTGTTTTAAAGCGTGGATTCTTGGGGACTTTTTTATGGGCCATCAGCCATCACGACAATTTCCGTCTGCTTATGACAGCGTAACGTGCCGACTTATCCCGAGATCCACAAACAAAAAATATTTTGCGATCCACCCATGAATCACGATCCACGCATTGGCCACCGCTGACCTGCTCGTGCAACAGAATTGTTAACCGGTATAAAGCAGGAGAAGTTTTGTGGACCACTCAAAATCCAGGGCCCCGAACGGCAGCCCCGGCTGCCCCTGGCGATTGTTTACGTACAATCCTTTTCACTTCAGTCGTAAAATTAAAGATTTTTTGTTAAACAATGGGCAGTGCCACCCGTTCCCAAGTTTGGTGTTTCCCGACTCCAGGGCGGTGCGGAGCGATCCTGAGAGATGCTGACAGATGCTGAGACACGTACCGCGTCGCCCTCTACCCTGTCCGTGCATCAATCCTGAGAGACGCTGGCAGATGCTGAGACACGCACCGCGTCGCCCTCTACCCTGTCCGTGCATCGATCCTGAGAGACGCTGACAGATGCTGAGACACGCACCGCGTCGCCCTCTACCCTGACCGTGCATCGATCCCGAGAGACGCTGACAGATGCTGAGACACGCACCGCGTCGCCCTCTACCCTGTCCGTGCATGTCTCGACATCTTAAGGCGTGAAAATAATTTCTAGCCAAGGGGGGGGGGGGGGGTGGTAGGACACCAGTTGGGGGGATGGTTTGGCACACAAAGGACGTAGATTTATTTATCCCACATATGCACAATGTCTTAACAGCTGCAAAAAAAACTGTCAATTTGTAATGAACGCCTTTTCAAAGGAGAAGTTTTTCATCAGCAAAGAAATGTCCATAATACAGGTTAACTCTCCAATGAGTGACACTTTTTGACAATACATTCAATGTGTATGTATTATACAGTTTTTCAGTACAAACAATGTTAGAAATAACAATTTTTTTTGGCGTGACATCAAACGTGCAGTGTGCAAATGTGTGACCGTGTGCGTCTATGGATGTCCTTTGTGGTTTCACTTCACGTGGCCTCAACGTGCACATAGCCTGGCACAAGCGCCGTGGTGAAGTCACCGCCACTTAGTGGCGAATGGCGGTTGTTGTTATTGTTGTGTTATCGATTTAAAGCTTTCGTGACTGCAAGGATCCATACTCTTTGGTTCTATTCGGTAAAGTCACGTAGTAGGTAAAAAATAAAACAAAAAATCACGACGTATTTTTCAAGTAGTGGTACCCCAAACTTTCGCAGCTCTAAAATTCCCTTTTCACACCATCAATAGGTAAACTCCCCCCCCGTGCCAACCGGCATGTGCACCCGCATGTACACCACCTCTACACCGTTCATCATGCTAAGTCGGCCAATCAAATGCTAATTTTTATGCTAATTCCTTTGTCAAGGCACCTTGTTTCCTCGCACACAGCTTAAAGGTCGCGGTCTTAGCGTGGCTGTGTTTCACTCCAGCGCTGTCCTCGAGACAGTCTCGTCCCTTCACCTGATGTAGGCTGCTTGTGTTGTGGCCAAAACGTCGTGATTTTTCTTGTTTTATTTTTTACCTACGTGACTTTAACGAATAGAACCAAAGAGTATTGTTGTGTTCTTTGTTTGTACGCGTGGCTCTGGTTCTGTGTCTTTTGATGTCCTTGTCTGTGAGTGCAGAAATTGTGGCACTGTCAGATGTCATCGGTACCATAACGACCTCCCACAATGAGCAAACAGCAGCGATGGGGGAAACGTCGTGAACCAACCGCACTGCATCATCATACCTCGTGACGTTATGCCCTGTGGCAGCTTGTCATTACACTTTGGCTGGGGCCTAGACTTTGACTCAACATTGACAGAAATTATTTACAATGCGTATTTTTATTCTTGGTTCTTTCGGTAAAGTCACCACGTAGAAGGGAAACAATAAAATAATAAAAATATAAAACAATAAAATGTATCACGACGTTTAGATTGCAACACAAGCAATCATCATCAGGTGTGAAAACCACAGCAAGAAAATTTCAAATTGTTATTGCTGTGGTTTTCACACCTGATGATGATTGCTTGTGTTGCAGTCGAAACGTCGTGATACATTTATTGTTTTTTATTATTTTATTGTTTCCCTTCTACGTGGTGACTTTACCGAAAGAACCAAGAATATGAATCCCTGCAGTCACGAAAGCTTTAAATCAAAATTTAATGCATATTTTGTTTTTCTGAACAAAAATACGAGCGTGTTGTGTGTTGAATCCTAGGGTCAGAGTCTATGCCACATGTGCAGTCTCAAGTTACCTATTGACAACTTTTACTCAGCCTACCCTGTCAACTCCCATCCATGTTCACTTTACTGGACTTCACCCAAGCTCGACTGCCAAGGTCTACACAAGTCTCACAATTTATCGATTTAAAGCTTTCGTGACTGCAGGGATTCATCTTCTTGGATTATTTCGGTAAAGTCACCACGTAGAAGGGAAATAATAAAATAATAAAAATAAAATGTTATTTTATTATGTTTTATTTGTATTATTGATGTAGTGGAGTAGATAATGCGCATGGGAATTGGCCATGTACAGTACATACAGACAGACAAGGAGAACGGGTCACACGAGGGCGAACAGGTGGTCGAGTCGCAAGTGCCGTAAACAAACCCAAGTAATTAAGAGAGTCGTGACACGAGGGCTGTGATTGGTCGAGAGGCTGTTAGCGTTAAGTGGTGGCGTCGGAATGTCTGATGAGGGGGACAGGTGCGGGCTGGCGGGAAACGGCCAGCGAGCCACGTGGCAATTAATTAAGGCTAATGCGAGAGGGGATAAAACGCGAGGTGGTTTGAACAGAGGGGGGTTGCTGTTGGGGAGTTGCGGTTGGAGAGTTGCTGCTGGGAAGTTGTTGCTGGGCAGTTATTGGCGAGAGGTGAAGAGATACGGAGAAGACAGCTGGAAATGTTCTGGAAGAATAGATAGAGAGCCGGATTCCAAAGACAGTAAATAGCGATAGGGAGAGTCAGCGTTAGCGGAGATAGATAGAGTCACTGTGTGTGGATAGATGGAAGTCACTGCGTGTGAAGAGATAGCGGCGATACTGTGTGTGAGGAGATAGAAGACGAACCACTGTGTGTGGAAGAGATAGAAGACGAACCACTGTGTGTGGAAGGGAAGAC
The DNA here is from genome assembly GCF_048934315.1 of Petromyzon marinus. NCBI lineage: Eukaryota > Metazoa > Chordata > Hyperoartia > Petromyzontiformes > Petromyzontidae > Petromyzon > Petromyzon marinus. The sequence continues at coordinate 2,570,099 of NW_027422706.1, read as the reverse complement.
ACTGTGTGTGAAGAGATAAGCGAAGAAACACTGTGTGTGGAAGGAGATGCACGGACGATGCTGAAGTAAATCGGAGTGTCCGAGTTGGCGGAGCACGGAGAGAATTACTGTGTGTACGGAACGATGGAATAAAAGTGACGGCGGAAAAAGAGACGGTTGTCGTCCGAGTGAATTCACGGCACTACATTTGGTGTCAGAAAAAGTACGCAACACGCCACAATGTCAGGAAAGCGGCAAAGAAGAGAAATGTGCCAGTGGACTCGGGCGGCGACAGCGACAATGACGATTTGCAGCCCGGCCAGATGGCCGGCAGTACTCCGGACGGTGACAGCGGTTCGGGTGGTGCTGAAGGCCCGGGATCGCCGGAAGATTGGCGAGTCCTCATGACCCAGTGGGAGGCCAGAATGGAAAAGATGTTGGAGGAATTCCAGAACTTCTTGACGGAGAACCGCATTCAACTACCCGTACCGGGTCCACCGCCGGAGGTTGCCGCTCAGCCGGAGCGGTTGGAAGAATCTGACGACGAAGACGACCAGTCGGAGGGACCGCCACGATGGCTACACGTACAACGATTTGAGGCCAAGGTGGGAGATTGGACGGCATTCATACGTGCGGCTTACGAGTTCCTGAAGTGGACGGAGAGTGCCGCGTTACGAGCACTGCCGACGGCATTGGATGATGACTCCTTGGCGACTTTTAACGGACTCCCTGCCGCTGTCAGAAAAACATTGGACGGTGCTATTGCGGCAATGAGGAAGGTCTACGAGCCGCGGTCGGTCGCCAAACGTCGATTTCAACAGAGGAAACGGGAGGCCACGGAGTCCCCCCTGGCATTTCGCAGCGCCTTGCTGGCCCTCGCCCAGGTTGCATACCCGGCGATGGACGAGGAGGGCTGGGACTCCCTGCTGCAAGAGAAGATGATACAGCTGGCAAAGGAACTGAAAGTCGTCTTGTCGCTCCCAGACAAGGATGATGACGACGACGTGTCATCGTTGCTGATCGCCAGGAACATAGAAGTCAACCTTGATATATGAGACGAACCAGCGGCGGCGGTAGCGCAGCCGTTGCTGACGACCCCTGCCGGGGCTGTGAGCACGGTGGTGGTGGTGGTGGACGAGGCGCCGCCGATGGCAGCGGCGGCCGGGGTGTCGACCGGAGACTGACGGCGTCGTCCCGGGGCATATGGAGATGGCGTGCATCGGACATGCTACGAGTGCGGGCGGAGGGGTCATCTCGCCCGCGACTGCTGGAGACGAAGAGGTTGTCCTCCATGGGCGCCGAACTACTACAGCGGGCGGTTCCCCCAAGACCAAGGATCCCGGGTGAGTCGAGATGCATTCAATACAGGGCCGCCCTATCCACATCACTCATCCGCGTCATCTCACCCGTATTCATCGGGTTCGGATAGTACGCATGGCCGGGATACGTGGGGCGCGTTGGTACATCGTGTGTTGGGGGCCATGCCAGGATCGTTGGATGTGATGGGGCGTCGGCGACTCTCATTTCGTTGCAAACTTTTCGGTCGCTGCCGACGTCGCGTGGCTCGTTAGCGTCAGTGGAAGGGCCATGCGTAGCGACAATCGGGGGTAGTTTGGGCATTATGGGCTGCGTGGTTGCGACAATTCAAATTGGGGAGGTGATTGTGACGGGAAGTGTTTTGGTTTCAACGGCCTTGGCGGTACCGTGTTTGTTGGGCACAGATTTATTGCAAAAGATGCCAATTAAGATTTCAGTGGAAAGAGGTTGTTTGGAATTACCGTCGGGGAGATGTATGAAATTTTTGGGGACACCTTCGAAATTTGCGGTGGCGAACGCTGTGGTGCAGGCCGTGGTGAGCCGCACCGTGCGTGTCCCACCTGCATCGCAAATATTGATACCTCTACGGTTAAAGAAGGAATTGCCTTGGGATGAGCTGCAGGAGGGATTGCTGTTAACACCCTCAAATGCTGTATCGAGAATGCCCACCGTGGTAGGGGCTTTGACCATAATACCAACGTATTGCGATCCTTTCATTCAAATTGTAAATACGGGGCACGAAGAGGTTGTTATTCAAGAGGGCACTACGTTGGCGCACGCCATGGGTGCGCCGGGTCCAGAAACAAAAACATGCTTGCCTAGGGGACAGGATGAAATGTTGTCAAGGGAGGAAGACGATTCGTAATGGTTAAGGGATCTTTACAAACAAAACCCAGAGTTATCGCCTGTGCAGCGGTCGGGTTTGCATGCGTTGCTAGTGGAATTTAAAGATGTGTTCAGTTCAGGGAAATACGACGTGGGTCGAACGACGTTGTTGCAGCATCGTATTGACACGGGGAACGCACCCCCGATCAGGTTAAATTCGCATCGTGTAGGTCCTCTTGAGAAAGAATGTATTCGGCGATCTGTTGATGAAATGCTAGAGCACGATATTATCGCCCCATCGTCCAGCCCCTATTGTCCTCGTTAAAAAACGTGACTGAACCATGCGATTTTGTTTTGACTATCGGAAATTGAATAAAGTTTCGGTGGCGGAAGCGTACCCGCTTCCACGAATTGATGATTCGCTGGACGCCCTGTCCTGCGCCAGAATCTTTTCGACCCTCGATTTGTTGTCGGGCTTTTGGCAATTGCCCCTGGATAAAGAGTCAAGACCTAAAACGGCATTTCGGACACCACAAGGATTGTATCAATTTAACGTGCTCCCGATGGGACTCCACTCAGCGCCGGCGACCTTCCAGCGATTAATGGAACTCGTGTTGTCGGGCCTGCAGTGGGAGTCGTGCTTGATATATTTAGATGATGTGATTGTTTTCAGTAGGAATTTCGATGAACATTTGCAACGGCTGCGCGCCGTTTTTGGCAGAGTGCGGCGCGCTGGATTGAAATTTAAACCACAGAAGTGCCAATTGTTGAGAACATCGGTGAAGTATTTGGGGCACGTCGTTAGTGCGTCAGGAGTGGCCACTGATCCGGAAAAGACGAGTTGTGTGCGTACATGGCCAGTGCTGAAAACAGCAGGGGAAGTGCGTAGCTTTGTGGGCTTTGCGTCGTATTATCGGCGGTTCGTTAAGGATTTTGCCACAATTGCTCGACCATTGCATACACTGACCGGGAAAGGTGTAAAGTTTCAATGGGGGATTGCTGAACAAAAATCGTTTGAAGCGTTGCGGGCTGCACTGGCGGACGCACCGCCGTTGGGATACCCGGATTTTACGAAGCAATTTATACTTGACACGGATGCCTGTGATACGGGCATAGGCGCGGTTTTGTCACAAATGGTTGATGGCGTCGAGAGAGTGGTGCCATATGGCAGCCGGGTGTTATCGCCGGCGGAGCAAAAATACTGTGTGACGCGTAGGGAGTTATTGGCGATTGTCCATTTTGTACGCCAGTACCGACCGTATTTATACGGCAGGGAATTTTTGATCCGCACTGATCACGCGGCGCTACAGTACTCGCTGCGCGTGGATCAGCCATCGGGGCAAATGGCTCGCTGGATTGAGACCCTCCAGGAGTATTCTTTCACGATCCAGCATAGGAAAGGGACGCACCATGTAAACGCGGATGCTTTGTCGAGGTTGCCGCGACCGGCTGAGACGTGTCGGTGCAAAGAGGGCTCGCAGCGTTGCGGCACGCCCCTGCAGGAGGTTCCGCAAACGGTCGCTGCAGCGGGTTCGGGGGTGCCAGAGATAGTCCCTGGAGCAGAAATTGGACTGTTGGGGTTGTCATTGAAGCAGTGGAAGCAACTGCAGGTGGAAGATTCCTTGCTGACCAGGATGAGGCTGCGTGCCTCTCGTTCAAGGGGTTCGGAGGATCGCCCATTTTTTATGTTAACGGAGGGGTTGCTTTGTTCGCTGGGATGTGGAAGCTCAAAAATTTTGTATTGTTGTCCCGAAGGTGTTGCGGGGGAAACTGATTAACGAGGTACATGAGAAATTGCTGCATCTGGGGGAGAAGAAGACCGCGTTGACGGTGGGGAGTGAATTTTACTGGCCGGGAATGTTTAACGATGTGAAACAGCATGTAAAAGCATGCCAGGAATGTGCACGGAGGAAAGCGCCGGCACGGCCATATCGTGTCCCTTTGCAATCGATTCAAGTTTCGAGAGTGAACGAAATTGTGGCGCTGGATATTTTGGGTCCGTTTCCCGTCACCCCCCGAGGGCACAGATATTTGCTCGTCGGGGTGGAATACTTAACTCGTTGGCCGATGGCATGGCCGCTAGTAGACCAGTCAGCGACGTCGATCGCTGATGCTTTCTTGAATGGATACGTACTAGATAAGGGGGCCCCGGAACATTTGCTTACTGACCAAGGCAGAAATTTTTCATCGAAATTGATTAAGGACGTGTGTGACTCGCTGGGGACCAAAAAGATTCGGACGTCCCCGTACCACCCGCAGACTGACGGGATGGTCGAGCGGCTGCATAGGACGCTGACGTCCATGCTTTGTCACCAAGTAAACACCGCTCAAGATGATTGGGACCTGCATGTTGCAGCGACGCTGGCCGCGTATAGATTGGCCCCGCATGCCTCAACGGGGTACTCGCCATTTTTTCTGATGTATGGACGGGAACCGGAAGCGCCGGCTATTGTGAAATTGGGAATTCGAAAACGGGAGAAATCTACGACGGTGCCTGCTCCGATGCAGGTGGCTTTGGACCGTCTAAGGGAAGCCCGAGAGGCTGCATTGCAAAATACGGAACGACGACAAGCCGCTAACGAAAGATTGTTCGGCAGGCAGCGGCCACGAGAGCCGTGGAGTGTTGGAGATAAAGCCTGGTTGCACTGCCCCATGGTGCCGGTGGGAACGTCCCCGAAATTTCACCGCCCCTAGCAGGGGCCCATTGATATTGTGGAGGTTTTAAGGGATCAGAGTGTGCGAATAAAATTCGGTCGTCGGACATGGTTTGTTCACCCGTCGCGCCTGAAGAAATTTGTGTTACCACATGACGCGTCATCCCCCATCCGAGAGCGGCCTGTATTGGATGTGTCCGACGAACCTGTGGGGAGGTCACAAGTGCGCGCGTCCCAGAGATCTGCCCCCCGTGTGCCTGCAGGATCACCGTTTTTGGGCAGGGTTACCGACCGGATGCCGATTGAACGGCCACAGATCCGGACCAATGGCCGTCCCGACCGGGAACGACGGACAGCCCCGCCAGCTGAGTGTCGCTAGGACAGGGATGGGCGTAGGGTTCATTGGCAAGACGAGCGAGGCCCTCCCTTACCGCAGGGTATCCCGTGCAGGGGAGATGGACCGGCAGCGGGAACCCGTTCCAGGAGGAGTACAATACATTGACTTTGGGGGGTTGGGAATTCTGTATAAAGGTGTTGTGTGCGTGTCGTTGCGTGATTGTACAAAAGGGTTGTATATTGCAAATGCGTTATGTATATATGTTGTCATCGTTCTGTCCGCTTCACTCCACTACTCCAATTCGAGTATATCGTAGCCGGGGACGGCTAGGTTCTTTCATCACGGGGGGGGGGGGGGGGGGGGGTGATGTAGTGGAGTAGATAATGCGCATGGGAATTGGCCATGTACAGTACATACAGACAGACAAGGAGGACGGGTCACACGAGGGCGAACAGGTGGTCGAGTCGCAAGTGCCGTAAACAAACCCAAGTAATTAAGGGAGTCGTGGCACGAGGGCTGTGATTGGTCGAGAGGCTGTTAGCGTTAAGTGGTGGCGTCGGAATGTCTGAGGGGGGCAGGTGCGGGCTGGCGGGAAACGGCCAGCGAGCCACGTGGCAATTAATTGAGGCTAATGCGAGAGGGGATAAAACGCGAGGTGGTTTGAACGGAAGGGGGTGGCTGTTGGTGGTTGCTGTTGGAGAGTTGCTGCTGGGAAGTTGTTGCTGGGCAGTTGTTGGCGAGAGGTGAAGAGATACGGAGAAGACAGCTGGAAATGTTAGGGAAGAATAGATAGAGAGCCGGACCCCAAAGACAGTAAATAGCGATAGGGAGAGTCAGCGTTAGCGGAGATAGATAGAGTCACTGTGTGTGAATAGATGGAAGTCACTGCGTGTGAAGAGATAGCGGTGATACTGTGTGTGAGGAGATAGAAGACGAACCACTGTGTGTGGAAGAGATAGAAGACGAACCACTGTGTGTGGAAGGGTAGACACTGTGTGAAGAGATAGGCGAAGAAACACTGTGTGTGGAAGGGGATGCGCGGACGATGCTGAAGTAAATCGGAGTGTCCTAGTTGGCGTAGCACGGAGAGAATTACTGTGTGTACGAAACGATGGAATAAAAGTGACGGTGGGAAAAGAGACGGTTGTCGTCCGAGTGAATTCACACGGCACTACATATACATCGGTGACATTTCTGAGAAATGACCCTTTTTCATGTAAAACTTGTCTGTTTTTTTTCTCTCTTCACGCAATTAATTTCCTAGCAGGGCAGTGTTACGGGCGAATGTTTTGAGATTCCGTGAAGTATATGATCACGTGACTTCAAACTGTTTTTTATTTATTATTATTTTACCAGGTAAAGGCCCACCGAGCTACTTAGCTCTTTCTCAGAGGCGACCTGGTTACAAATGACAGCTCAACAAAAGTGGCTTATCACGTGGGCATGTATAGCTGGCAGCAAGCAAAAAAAACCTCTAAATGCACGTCGATTCCAAATGCGGAGGGGGAAAAACCCCCCTGAGGAACCGGAGAAAAATCTGCTCGGCCACGGGGAATGGAGAGGACGCGCAGACTCCAAATATATACGGGCGTCAGGATCGGGATCGAATCGGTGACCTCCTGCGTACCTGGCGAGGGAGTTGTTGCCGTGGGCAAGACTGTGAGCCTTGACCACGTGTTCACGTCACGTCACAGAGTCTCTCGACTAGAATAGAACCAAAAATTACTCTTTGGTTCTATTCGGTAAAGTCACCACGTAGGTAAAAAAAATGAAACAACAAAAATCACGACGTTTCGGCCACAACACAAGCGGCCTTCATCAGGTGAAGGGACGAGACTGTCTGGAGGACAGCGCTGGAGTGAACACAGCTAAGCTCAGACCGCAACCTTTAAGCTGTGTGAGAGGAATCAAGATGCCTTGACAAAGGAATTAGCATACAAAATTAGCATTGTCAAAAATTATTTGTTGTGGTAATGTATGACTACTTCACAAATAAGTGACCTGTAAAGAGAAAAAGGATTGTCGAAGTCTACGGTCACGTTACCATTTACGATTTAAAATTCACCTTCACGATTCATGAGATGTTACATCCGGAATTTTTCAACATCGTTGTCTTAATCTCATATCAGAAGGCATCCGTTTCGCAACAAATGGATTAGTGTCCATCACATATAAAAAAAATCCAATTATTTGGAGTCATAACCAGCATTTTATTTAATGTGAAACACACAAACGTTGTGATTGCCGAGCTCATACGACATGAATCTGCCCGACTTCCATTCGTGTGAACTGCGCAATTTTATTTTCGGGGGACGTGACACGATAGATGACAGTTGTAATTGGGAGCACCCAATAACGATAAAATCCCGCTCCCTCAACGACTTAAATTACAGCACAATTGTGGAGTTCTGACAATGTGCCCCCACGTGCACCACCGTCTAAAGTTACAGATGAATTAATTACCGGCCTATCTGCTTGCAGGCCAAGGACTGAAATGTAGCGGAAGCCAACGGGTTTTGGCGTGACTGCCTCGCCCAATGGGGGTCATTTAATGGCACGTCAATCAAAACCAAGAGCCGCAAGCCGCCGTGCACTTTGTCTCTCGGGATGGATGATCCCGGTGCACGCAAAAAACATGGAAATAAACAAAACGAGAGGATCGACGGGGAGACCTGGGAGGGGTCGCGAGGGACACACGAGAGAGAGAGGGGCAAGACGAGCCGGAGGGGTCGAGTCGATGAAGACAGAGGACGAGAGAAGCCGAAGCCGGACCGGCCAAGCTCGCCAGGCTGAGAGTGGCCCTGTGTGGCCCTGCGTAGCTGCCTAGGGTAGGGCCGCTAGGGGGTCGAGTCGATGAAGACAGAGGACGAGAGAAGCCGAAGCCGGACCGGCCAAGCTCGCCAGGCTGAGAGTGGCCCTGTGTGGCCCTGCGTAGCTGCCTAGGGTAGGGCCGCTAGGGGGTTAAGCGCGGTCCGTACGTCGGCACGCTTGATCCCCCGGGGACTGCTGAGACACGGCGAGACACGGCAGCCAGGAGGGGTGAAACGGGGAGAGTAGGGAAGGAGAGTAGTGAATAGGATTGGGAAGGAGAGTAGTGAATAGGATTGGGAAGGAGAGTAGTGAATAGGATCGGGAAGGAGAGTAGTGAATAGGATCGTGAAGGAGAGTAGTGAATAGGATCGTGAAGGAGGGTAGTAATAGGATCGGGAAGGAGAGTAGTAATAGGATCGTGAAGGAGAGTAGTAATAGGATCGGGAAGGAGAGTAGTGAATAGGATCATGAAGGAGGGTAGTAATAGGATCAGGAAGGAGTGTAGTAATAGGATCGGGAAGGAGAGTAGTGAATAAGATCGTGAAGGAGTGTAGTAATAGGATCGGGAAGGAGTTTAGTAATAGGATCGTGGAGGGTAGTAATAGGATCGTGAAGGAGTGTAGTAATAGGATAAGGACGAGGCGAGTGAGGGAGCGAACGAGCGACGGGCCTAGCAGGCGAGTGTTGTGTAACGAACTGTGATAAAGTGGCCCGGACAGAAGACAGGAAATCGTCTTTATTTTCCACGCTGCAGGTAAGCACGAAGAGGCATGCAGCAGCACGCATCAACTGGTTCAAGGCCAGCGTGCTTTGTCAACAATCTCGGCAAAAGCACCGGCGCTTGTGTCGCCGCAGAGTATCTCCTATGGGGATGGAAAAATAAAAAAATGAATGCGGTCAAGCAATTGGCTTATTGCCCCCCCCCCCCAATCACTTTCGACTCAAGAGCTCACTCAGCATCTGGCTGTGATCGTGCTGCTGCACGCTGAGCAGCTGTCCAAGAGAAGCAAACAGCAGCTTCTTGACACCACCACCACCACCACCGCTCCCCCAGCACCACCACTCTCGGTGTCAGCGTCGGCTGATTGACGTCGTTTGGATCTTCACCGAGGAGCAGCGGCAGCGGCAGCTTGCCGCTCCACATGCTCCAGGTCATGCTCCATCCGCTGGAGCTTGCTGCCACTCCGGATGCTCCAGCCGCTGCTGCCGCTGCTGCTCCCGAAGATCCAGCTGCTCCAGCCGCTGCTGCTCCTGGAGCGCCAGCTGCTGCGGCCGCTGATGCTGCCGGTGCCTCAGCACCAGGTGCAGCTCCAGGTGCGGGTCCAGCTGCTGCTCCTCAAACTCAAACCGCTGCTGCTGCTGCTGCTGCTCCAGCTGATGCTGCTGCTGCAGCAGCTCCAGCTGCTGCTGCAGCTCCAGCTCCAGCTGCTGCTGCTGCGCCAGCTGCTGCTGGTGCCGCAGCTCCAGCGGCTGCTGCTGCTGCCGAAGTTCCAGCGGCTGCTGTTGCTGCAGCTGCTGCTGCAGCTCCAGCTCCTGCTGCTGTTGCTCCAGCGCCTGCTGGTGCCGCAGCTCCAGATGCTGCTGCAGCTCCTGCTGCTGTTGCCGGAGCTCCGCCTGCTCCAGCCACTCGTGGTGCTGAAGCCTCATCACCAGGTGCAGCTCCAGGCTCGCGTCCAGCTGCTGGAAAAGCAGCTCCTCCTGCTGACGCCTCAGCTGCTGCTGCTGCTGCAGCTCCAGCTGCTGCTGCTGGAATTCCAGCTGCTGCTGCTGCAGCTCCAGCTGCTGCTGCAGCTGCGGGAGATAACACAGGAGCTCTAGGCAATACACTCCCCTATTCATCATCATCATCACGCAGCATCATCATCAACAGCATCCATCATCACCCATCATCATGCAGTAACAAGCAGCATCATCAGCAGCAGCATCCATCATCACCCATCATCATGCAGTAACAAGCATCATCATCATCATCAGCAGCAGCACCATCATCACCCATCATCATGCAGTAACAAGCATCATCATCATCAGCAGCAGCACCATCATCACCCATCATCATGCAGTAACAAGCAGCATCATCATCAGCAGCAGCAGCACCATCATCACCCATCATCATGCAGTAACAAGCAGCATCATCATCAGCAGCATCCATCATCACCCATCATCATGCAGTAACAAGCAGCATCATCATCAGCAGCAGCAGCACCATCGCTGTTTGCCTTTTCCGAAAATGTAACGAAGAATGAGTCTGCCCGTTTGGGTGTCATCAGGACGTAGCGCGGGGGCGTGGAGAGGGAGCACACCGCTCACGGCCCGCTGCATCACCCCTCGCCACAGACACAGAGAGATAACACAGAGACAACAACCGCCGTTCGCCACTAAGTGACGGTGACGTCACCACGACGCTTGTGCCAGGCCATGTGCACCCTGAGGCCACGTGAAGTGTCGAACGCCCGCTGGCAGGGGGTCACGGGGTAGACCCAGCAGGTGCCACGGGTTGACTGACTGAGATGACTGGCTGATGCACCACCTGTGCCCCCTACTGTGCCAACCTGCTGTGCTTTAGCCACCCGGCGCTCCGCTCGTTGTTGTGAGCGTCGCTCCTCCGCCCTCCGTTGTTGTTGGAGGGCGACTGCCTCCAACTGGCCTGCAGCGTCCTTCACGAGCCTCCTCCACAGAGGCCGATCTTGACACCGCTGGTACCGGTCATCGGCAAGTCCACTCAGGTCCACGTCTTTCTGTACCACATCACTCCATCTCTTCTCTAGCCCGTGCCGCGCCCGTTTAGCCCCCTCAATCCGGCCGAACAAAAGCTGTTTAGGCATGCGGTGGCTGGGCATGCAGGCTACATGACCCAGCCAACGCAGCCTTGCCTGCCTGGAGGAGCTCACCGATGGGACTTTGTCCAGATCTTTCGAGGATTTGTGAGCTGCTCACACAATCCAGCCTGGTTAAACGCAGGATTGATCGTAGGCAGTCCAGCCTAAATGTTTTTAACCGGCGAAGATATTCCATTAGGGGGGTCCATGTTTCGCAAGCGTAGAGATGCGGAGCGACAGACCATGTAGCTTCCACACAGCGTTACGCAACCGATGACAAGATAATGCCGCTCGACTGATTCGGAGTGAGACCTCTGCTGTTAAACCGGAGCCGGCCATGAGCACACTGCCCAGGTATGGGAAACTCTCCACTCTCTCCACAACTGTCCCATCACCGATTGGGAGTTTTGGGGGTGGAGTGCCCGATGGTACAAAATACCCAGGCAGGTGCTTCATTTTGGTGGGGCTGATGGTAAGGCCCCACCTCTTAGTGGCACACTCCAGTTTCAGAAGCAGCACCTCCAACGCCTCCTCTGAGTGAACCCCAATTACCAGGTCGTCGGCATACATAACGTGGTTGACCAATAGGGAGCCATCCCTTGACTGCACCCGGGCATCGACCAGCCTCCCATTGTATCTGTACCAGATGGAAATTCCTCTGGTACAGCTACTGAAGGTTTCACGAACTACGTGGTCAAAATAGATGTTAAATCATGTGGGAGCCAGAGGACATCCCTGTCGCACCCCAAGGTGTACAGGGAATGGCTCTGACTCCCGGCCACGTAGTTTTACCCGGGTCCGCTCACTATCATGAAGGTCCTTAATGATCGTGAGCAGAGGGTCAGGTACTCCAAAAGCACGAAGAACAACCCAGAGCCCAGGCCTACTGATGGTATAATAGGCCTTGACCAGGTCAATAAAGCAGAAATGTAGGTCTTGTTGGAATTGCCAACACCACTGCTAGCACAGAGACACACAGAGACACACAACATAGACACACAGACACAGAGAGAGAGACAACACAGAGACACAGAGAGAGAACACAGAGACAGACACAAAGAGAGAGACACAGCAACAACACAGAGAGAAACACAGAGAGAGAGAAACACAGCAACAACACAGAGACACAGAGAGAGAGACAGCAACAACACAGAGACACAGAGAGAGGCACACCACAGAGACACAGATAGAGAGAGACACAGCAATAACACAGAGACACAGATAGAGAGAGACACACAGCAACAACACAGAGACACAGAGAGAGACACAGATAGAGAGAGACACACAGCAACAACACAGAGAGAGACACAGAAACACACAGCAACAACACAGAGACACAGAGAGAGAGACACAGATAGAGAGACACAGCAACAACACAGAGACACAGAGAGAGGCACACCACAGAGACACAGATAGAGAGACACAGCAATAACACAGAGACACAGATAGAGAGAGACACACAGCAACAACACAGAGACACAGAGAGAGACACAGATAGAGAGAGACACACAGCAACAACACAGAGACACAAAGAGAGAGACACAGCAACAACACAGATAGAGAAAGAGACACAGCAACAACACAGAGACACAGAGAGAGACACAGATAGAGAGAGACACACAGCAACAACACAGATAGAGAGAGACACACAGCAACAACACAGAGACACAGAGAGAGACACAAATAGAAAGAGACACACAGCAACAACACAGAGAGAGACACAGATAGAGAGAGACACAGCAACAACACAGAGACACAGAGAGAGACACAGCAACACAGATAGAGAGAGACACAGCAACAACACAGATAGAGACACACAGCAACAACACAGAGACACAGAGAGAGAGACACAGCAACAACACAGATAGAGAGAGAGAGACACAGCAACAACACAGAGACACAGAGAGAGAGACACAGCAACAACACAGATAGAGAGACACAGCAACAACACAGAGACACAGAGAGAGAGAGACACAGCAACAACACAGATAGAGAGACACAGCAACAACACAGAGACACAGAGAGACACAGCAACAACACAGATAGAGAGACACAGCAACAACACAGAGACACATAGAGAGAGAGACACAGCAACAACACAGAGACACAGATAAAGACACAGCAACAACACAGAGACACAGAGAGAGACACAGCACAGAGACACAGAGAGAGACACAGCAACGACACAGATAGAGAGAGACACAGCAACAACACAGAGACACAGAGAGAGAGACAACACAGAGACGCACTTTGGCTGCTGAAGTCAAAACTGCGGAAATGAAGGACGCGCGGTACGGGAGGTGGATGGGGGAGAGGGTCGGGGTAGGGGGAGAGAGAGATGGGGAGAGATGGGGGAGCGCTGAACGAGAGAGAGGGGGGGGTTATCTACTCACTTCCAGCGGAGATTTTACATTCTCCATCGCTACAACGGCAGATAAAAAAAAATTTCGTCAACTGAGAAGCGGAGGAGCAGATTCCACCACCACCGTCACCACCACCACCGCTGCTGTGCGTGTGGGGGTGTAACGTGTCAGTATTTAAATGTCTTAGCCCAGCCACGTGCTGTGTTCAAAGTGCCTAGCGGGTGTCACGTGTCAGTATTTAAATTGTTTAGCCCAGCCACGTGCCTCCACTTAGTACCTTAATTAACTGAGTGGTTAATTGCTTTAGCGGGTGGCGCGTGAGTATTTAAATGGTTTAGCCCAGCCACGTGCCTCCACTTAGCACCTTAATTAATTGAGTGGTTAATTGCTTTAGCCAGGTGTGGTGGTGTGTATATACAATCTCCTCTTGAAATCACGCGATACCCTCCACCCCATTATTTTGGCCAAGTGTAAGAAATACAATTTTAAGACTTAAAACTTTCACGACTGCAGGAATTCATTTTCTTGGTGTTGGGATCGAAACGTCATAGTTAATTTTATTTCCTTTGAAACCTTTATCCGTGACTTTACCGAATGACCCAAAGTCGCGTGACGTCATTTATGTACGTCCCCTTAATTATTATTTTTGTATAGAGGATTTTACCACGGTCAAGTCGTGCGTGAATGAAATGATCATTATTGCTGGGTTCTCAATCACTCCGTGTTCACACCTCGTTCACACCTCGTCACGCTGTGTGTGTTACACTTCGTCACACTGTGTGTGTGTTCACACCTCGTCACACACTGTGTGATCACACCTCGTTACAATGTGTGTGTGTTACACCTCGTCACACTGTGTGTGTTCACACCTCGTCACGCTGTGTGTGTTCACACCTCGTCACACACTGTGTGATCACACCTCGTTACAATGTGTGTGTGTTACACCTCGTCACACTGTGTGTGTTCACACCTCGTCACACACTGTGTGATCACACCTCGTTACAATGTGTGTGTGTTACACCTCGTCACACTGTGTGTGTTCACACCTCGTCACACACTGTGTGTGTTCACACCTCGTCACACTGTGTGTGTGTTCACACCTCGTCACACACTGTGTGATCACACCTCGTTACAATGTGTGTGTGTGTGTTACACCTCGTCACACTGTGTGTGTTCACACCTCGTCACGCTGTGTGTGTTCACACCTCGTCACACACTGTGTGATCACACCTCGTTACAATGTGTGTGTGTTACACCTCGTCACACTGTGTGTGTTCACACCTCGTCACGCTGTGTGTGTTCACACCTCGTCACACACTGTGTGATCACACCTCGTTACAATGTGTGTTCACACCTCGTCACACTGTGTGTGTTACACTTCGTCACACTGTGTGTGTTCACACCTCGTCACACACTGTGTGATCACACCTCGTTACAATGTGTGTGTGTTACACCTCGTCACACTGTGTGTGTTCACACCTCGTCACACACTGTGTGTGTTCACACCTCGTCACACTGTGTGTGTGTTCACACCTCGTCACACTGTGTGAGTTCACACCTCGTCACGCTGTGTGTGTTCACACCTCGTCACGCTGTGTGTGTGTTCACACCTCGTCACGCTGTGTGTGTGTTCACACCTCGTCACACTGTGTGTGTTCACACCTCGTCATGCTGTGCGTGTTCACACCTCGTCACACTGTGTGTCACACCTCGTCACGCTGTGTGTGTGTGTTCACACCTCGTCACACTGTGTGTGTTCACACCTCGTCACGCTGTGTGTTCACACCTCGTCACGATGTGTGTGTGTCACACCTCGTCACGCTGTGTGTGTTCACACCTCGTCACGCTGTGTGTGTGTTCACACCTCGTCACGCTGTGTGTGTTCACACCTCGTCACGGTGTGTGTGTGTTCACACCTCATCACACACAGTGTGTGTTCACACCTCGTCACACGCTGTGTGTGTGTTCACACCTCGTCACGCTGTGTGTGTGTTCACACCTCGTCACAATGTGTGTGTTCACACCTCGTCACACTGTGTGTGTGTTCACACCTCGTCACACACTGTGTGATCACACCTCGTTACAATGTGTGTGTGTGTGTTACACCTCGTCACACTGTGTGTGTTCACACCTCGTCACGCTGTGTGTGTTCACACCTCGTCACACACTGTGTGATCACACCTCGTTACAATGTGTGTGTGTTACACCTCGTCACACTGTGTGTGTTCACACCTCGTCACGCTGTGTGTGTTCACACCTCGTCACACACTGTGTGATCACACCTCGTTACAATGTGTGTTCACACCTCGTCACACTGTGTGTGTTACACTTCGTCACACTGTGTGTGTTCACACCTCGTCACACACTGTGTGATCACACCTCGTTACAATGTGTGTGTGTTACACCTCGTCACACTGTGTGTGTTCACACCTCGTCACACACTGTGTGTGTTCACACCTCGTCACACTGTGTGTGTGTTCACACCTCGTCACACTGTGTGAGTTCACACCTCGTCACGCTGTGTGTGTTCACACCTCGTCACGCTGTGTGTGTGTTCACACCTCGTCACGCTGTGTGTGTGTTCACACCTCGTCACACTGTGTGTGTTCACACCTCGTCATGCTGTGCGTGTTCACACCTCGTCACACTGTGTGTCACACCTCGTCACGCTGTGTGTGTGTGTTCACACCTCGTCACACTGTGTGTGTTCACACCTCGTCACGCTGTGTGTTCACACCTCGTCACGATGTGTGTGTGTCACACCTCGTCACGCTGTGTGTGTTCACACCTCGTCACGCTGTGTGTGTGTTCACACCTCGTCACGCTGTGTGTGTTCACACCTCGTCACGGTGTGTGTGTGTTCACACCTCATCACACACAGTGTGTGTTCACACCTCGTCACACGCTGTGTGTGTGTTCACACCTCGTCACGCTGTGTGTGTGTTCACACCTCGTCACAATGTGTGTGTTCACACCTCGTCACGCTGTGTGTTTTCACACCTCGTCACGCTGTGTGTGTTCACACCTCGTCACACTGTGTGTTCACACCTCGTCACACACTGTGTGTGTTCACACCTCGTCACACTGTGTGTGTGTTCACACCTCGTCACACACTGTGTGATCACACCTCGTTACAATGTGTGTGTGTGTTACACCTCGTCACACTGTGTGTGTTCACACCTCGTCACGCTGTGTGTGTTCACACCTCGTCACACACTGTGTGATCACACCTCGTTACAATGTGTGTGTGTTACACCTCGTCACACTGTGTGTGTTCACACCTCGTCACGCTGTGTGTGTTCACACCTCGTCACACACTGTGTGATCACACCTCGTTACAATGTGTGTTCACACCTCGTCACACTGTGTGTGTTACACTTCGTCACACTGTGTGTGTTCACACCTCGTCACACACTGTGTGATCACACCTCGTTACAATGTGTGTGTGTTACACCTCGTCACACTGTGTGTGTTCACACCTCGTCACACACTGTGTGTGTTCACACCTCGTCACACTGTGTGTGTGTTCACACCTCGTCACACTGTGTGAGTTCACACCTCGTCACGCTGTGTGTGTTCACACCTCGTCACGCTGTGTGTGTGTTCACACCTCGTCACGCTGTGTGTGTGTTCACACCTCGTCACACTGTGTGTGTTCACACCTCGTCATGCTGTGCGTGTTCACACCTCGTCACACTGTGTGTCACACCTCGTCACGCTGTGTGTGTGTGTTCACACCTCGTCACACTGTGTGTGTTCACACCTCGTCACGCTGTGTGTTCACACCTCGTCACGATGTGTGTGTGTCACACCTCGTCACGCTGTGTGTGTTCACACCTCGTCACGCTGTGTGTGTGTTCACACCTCGTCACGCTGTGTGTGTTCACACCTCGTCACGGTGTGTGTGTGTTCACACCTCATCACACACAGTGTGTGTTCACACCTCGTCACACGCTGTGTGTGTGTTCACACCTCGTCACGCTGTGTGTGTGTTCACACCTCGTCACAATGTGTGTGTTCACACCTCGTCACACTGTGTGTGTGTTCACACCTCGTCACACACTGTGTGATCACACCTCGTTACAATGTGTGTGTGTGTGTTACACCTCGTCACACTGTGTGTGTTCACACCTCGTCACGCTGTGTGTGTTCACACCTCGTCACACACTGTGTGATCACACCTCGTTACAATGTGTGTGTGTTACACCTCGTCACACTGTGTGTGTTCACACCTCGTCACGCTGTGTGTGTTCACACCTCGTCACACACTGTGTGATCACACCTCGTTACAATGTGTGTTCACACCTCGTCACACTGTGTGTGTTACACTTCGTCACACTGTGTGTGTTCACACCTCGTCACACACTGTGTGATCACACCTCGTTACAATGTGTGTGTGTTACACCTCGTCACACTGTGTGTGTTCACACCTCGTCACACACTGTGTGTGTTCACACCTCGTCACACTGTGTGTGTGTTCACACCTCGTCACACTGTGTGAGTTCACACCTCGTCACGCTGTGTGTGTTCACACCTCGTCACGCTGTGTGTGTGTTCACACCTCGTCACGCTGTGTGTGTGTTCACACCTCGTCACACTGTGTGTGTTCACACCTCGTCATGCTGTGCGTGTTCACACCTCGTCACACTGTGTGTCACACCTCGTCACGCTGTGTGTGTGTGTTCACACCTCGTCACACTGTGTGTGTTCACACCTCGTCACGCTGTGTGTTCACACCTCGTCACGATGTGTGTGTGTCACACCTCGTCACGCTGTGTGTGTTCACACCTCGTCACGCTGTGTGTGTGTTCACACCTCGTCACGCTGTGTGTGTTCACACCTCGTCACGGTGTGTGTGTGTTCACACCTCATCACACACAGTGTGTGTTCACACCTCGTCACACGCTGTGTGTGTGTTCACACCTCGTCACGCTGTGTGTGTGTTCACACCTCGTCACAATGTGTGTGTTCACACCTCGTCACGCTGTGTGTTTTCACACCTCGTCACGCTGTGTGTGTTCACACCTCGTCACACTGTGTGTTCACACCTCGTCACACACTGTGTGTGTTCACACCTCGTCACACTGTGTGTGTGTTCACACCTCGTCACGCTGTGTGTGTTCACACCTCGTCACGCTGTGTGTGTTCACACCTCGTCACGCTGTGTGTGTGACGAGGTATTCTGGCTGTGGTGGGTGGGTGAGGCAGGGCGGGGCCAGGCACACACAAACACAAAGATTCCCCACTGTGTAGCCTGTAACAGACTGTAGGGGCAAGTGCTGTTAGCGAGTAGCAGCAGCTATGAAGGCTGCCGGCACTGTGGCACATGAGGGGGTGGGTGGTCAGCACCACGCCCGGCCGCCTTTGTCTCCCTCCTGGCGATGATTACTACACACCGCACCAGGTACTCATTTGAGGTGAGGTGGGTGGTGGTTGTAGTGGTTGCAGTGGTGGTGGTGGCCGTGGTGGTGGTGGTGGTGGCGGTCGTGGCGGTGGTGGCAGTGGTGGTGGTGGCGGTCGTGGCAGTGGTGGCAGTGGTGGTGCGCGTTCACACACTAGGGGGCAGTGGGGGTGGTGTCTGACTTAGTCCACTAGGGGGCAGTGGGGGGTGGTGTCTGACTTAGTCCACTAGGGGACAGTGGGGGTGGTGTCTGACTTAGTCCACTAGGGGACAGTGGGGGTGGTGTCTGACTTAGTTAGTCCACTAGGGGGCAGTGGGGGGTGGTGTCTGACTTAGTCCACTAGGGGACAGTGGGGGTGGTGTCTGACTTAGTCCACTAGGGGACAGTGGGGGTGGTGTCTGACTTAGTCCACTAGGGGACAGTGGGGGTGGTGTCAGACTTAGTCCACTAGGGGGCAGTGGGGGTGGTGTCTGACTTAGTTAGTCCACTAGGGGGCAGTGGGGGTGGTGTCTGACTTAGTCCACTAGGGGCAGTGGGGGGTGGTGTCTGACTTAGTCCACTAGGGGGCGGTGGGGCGCCACCCCACCAGGCAGCTGGACATGAGAATGATTTTTCAAATAAAGACTTTG
The DNA here is from genome assembly GCF_048934315.1 of Petromyzon marinus. Lineage (NCBI taxonomy): Eukaryota > Metazoa > Chordata > Hyperoartia > Petromyzontiformes > Petromyzontidae > Petromyzon > Petromyzon marinus. The sequence continues at coordinate 2,550,966 of NW_027422706.1, read as the reverse complement.
CTATAGGTAACATTTTGAGTAGTTCGTATAAGAAACCGCCGCTGCAACGCCGCGCGGTCTGATTTGTGCCTCGTGGGAGGTCTCGAGACCTTTCGCCGTGGGGTTTATATCTTGCAGAACTAACGGACAACCTGAAGTGGCCTCACCCTGTTTGGGCCGAAACGTCGTGAGAATTTTATTTGATCAATTTATTTTATTCTCATTCTACGTGGTAATGACTTTACTGAAAGAACCAAAGAAGATGAATCCTTGCAGTCACGAAAGCTTTAAATCGGAATTTAATGTTTGTGTTTTTTAATCACGAGTATGTTTGTTCTGTTCTGTATGTACATGGACACAGTTCAACATTCAAAGCATCACAAGGGACAATATCCTCTAAATGCGATGGGTTTTATTTTGCTGTTTAGCCGCTACAAGCAGGCACGGAGGAACAAACGCGGCCGCTCGTGAGCCCCGTACTTAGACCGCTTCGAGTCGCACCTTGGCACAGCGATGAGCAATGTCACCTGATTCCACCAAACGCGGCGTCCAACGTTTTGACCCACGTGCTGTCGTCAGGTGCCGCCAGCCCACGTGACCGTCTGTTGTGACGAGAATGTCGCCCCGATTGTCGGTGTCACTCGCTGAGCCCCGTGCCCCTGCTGGACGTCTTTGCGGGAGGGAAAAATTAATGAGTGAGTGAGTGAGTGGGTGGTTGGGTGGGTGAGTGGATGGGTGAGTGAGTGGGTGGTTGGGTGGGTGAGTGGATGGGTGAGTGAGCGGGTGAGTGGGTGGGTGAGTGGGTGGGTGAGTGAGTGGGTGAGTGGATGGGTGAGTGAGCGGGTGAGTGGTTGGGTAAGTGAGTGGGTGAGTGAGTGGTTGGGTGAGTGGATGGGTGAGTGAGTGGGTGAGTGGATGGGTGAGTGAGCGGGTGAGTGAGTGACCGGGTGAGTTAGTGAGTGGGTGAGTGAGCGGGTGAGTGAGTGAGTGGGTGAGTGAGCGGGTGAGTGAGTGAGTTAGTAAGTGAGTGGAACGCGAGCCCGCCCGCCCACCCGCACGCCCGCATGCACGACCCTCCCCTGTATGTCCAGTGTGTCCGGCCTTCCACCCCGGCTGGCCGGCGCACAGTTGAATTTGGCTGCTCCTCGCTCGTCGACTCGATGGGCGACGAGGTCATGGAGAGGGAGGAGGAGGAGGAGAGAGAGAAGGGCGGGCGGGCGGCGATGAGAAAGGAAGATAGCGCGTGAGTCCGTGACGCGGGTCGCTCCACGCGCATCGAACGCACGCGGAGACACGGAGAGACACGGAGAGACGCGGAGAGATACGGAGAGACGCGGAAACACGCGGAGACACGCGGAGACACGGAAAGACATGGAGAGACACGGAGAGACACGCGGAGACACGGAGAGACACGGAGAGACACGGAGAGACGCGGAGAGACAAGGAGAGACGCGGAGAGACACACGGAGACACGGAGAGACACGGAGAGAGACGGAGAGACACGGAGAGACACGGAGAGACACGGAGAGACAAGGAGAGACACGCGGAGAGACACGGAGAGACAAGGAGAGACGTGGAGAGACACGGAGAGACGCGGAGAGACACGGAGAGACACGGAGAGACACAGAGAGACAAGGAGAGACGTGAAGAGACGTGGAGAGACACGGAGAGACACGGAGAGATGCAGAGAGACACGGAGAGACAAGGAGAGACACGGAGAGAAACGGAGAGACACGCGGAGACAAGGAGAGACACGGAGAGACAAGGAGAGACAAGGAGAGACACGGAGAGACACGCGGTGACAAGAGACATGGAGAGGCACGGAGAGACGCGGAGAGACACGGAGAGACGTGGAGAGACACGGACACGGAGAGACACGGAGAGACACGCGGTGACAAGAGACACGGAGAGACGCGGAGAGACGCGGAGAGACACAGAGAGACGAGAGACACGCGGTGACAAGAGACACGGAGAGACACGGAGAGACACGGAGAGACACGCAGAGACACGGAGAGACACGGAGAGACACGCGGAGACAAGGAGAGACACGGAGAGACACGGAGAGACAAGGAGAGACGCGGAGAGACACGGAGAGACACGGAGAGACACGCGGAGACAAGGAGAGACACGGAGAGACAGGGAGAGACAAGGAGAGACGCGGAGAGACACGGAGAGACACGGAGAGACACGCGGTGACAAGAGACACGGAGAGACACGGAGAGACGCGGAGAGACACGGAGAGACACGGAGAGACACGCGGTGACAAGAGACACGGAGAGACGCGGAGAGACGCGGAGAGACACGGAGAGACACGCGGTGACAAGAGACACGGAGAGACACGGAGACACGGAGAGACACGGAGAGACACGCGGAGACACGGAGAGACACGGAGAGACACGCGGAGACACGGAGAGACACGGAGAGACACGGAGAGACACGCAGTGACAAGAGACACGGAGAGACATGGAGAGACGCGGAGAGACACGGAGAGACGTGGAGAGACGCGAGAGACACGGAGAGACACGGAGAGACACGCGGTGACAAGAGACACGGAGAGACGCAGAGAGACACGGAGAGACACGGAGAGACATGCGGAGACACGGAGAGACACGGAGATACACGGAGAGACACGCGGAGACATGGAGAGACACGCGGTGACAAGAGACACGGAGAGACGCGGAGAGACACGGAGAGACATGGAGAGACACGCGGAGACACGGAGACACGGAGAGACACGGAGAGACACGGAGAGACAAGGAGAGACATGGAGAGACGTGGAGAGACACGGAGAGAAACGGAGAGACACGGAGAGACGCAGAGAGACACGGAGAGAAACGGAGAGACACGGAGAGACGCGGAGCGACACGGAGAGACACGGAGAGACACGGAGAGACGCGGAGAGACACGGAGAGACACGCGGAGACAAGAGACACGGACACGCGGAGAGACACGGAGAGACACGGAGACACACGGAGACACAGAGAGACGTGGAGAGACACGAAGAGACTCTCTCCCCCTCCTCTGTTCCGACCATGGACGAACTCATCCGTCTGAACGGGGCCCGTAGCTATCCGTGGTGCTAAAGTTGAGGGTAAGAATCCACCCATTTTTTCGCCATATAGCATTGTGATATATAACGACTTATTGTTGGTAGCTTAGCTGATTGGAGAATATAGAGTTTATTGATAACATTAAGGTAATTTATATTTTAGTTTTTATTGGGTCACTATATAGTACTGTGAATAGCTCAGATGTGTAGGCCTTGACTTCAACATAGTCATTTCTGTGACCAGTCACTAGCTAATCACTCAGTTATTTCAATGCTAAATTCGCCTAGTTATTTCAATGCTAAATTCTCCTGTTTGATTTGTACTAAGTGCCTCGGTGAATGTGTATGGTCTGACTTTAACGTAGCTATTTCTGTAAGCAGTTACAAGCTAATCACTCAGCTATTTCAATGCTAAATTCTATGCTAATTCCATTGTCAAGGGGTGCCTCTGCGGATGTGTATGCTTTAACTTAGCTATTTCAATGCTAAATTCTATGCTAATTCCATTGTCAAGGGGTGCCTCTGCGGATGTGTATGCTTTAACTTTTAACATAACTATTTCTGTGACCAGTCACAAGCTAATCATTAAGCCATTTCAATGCTAAATTATATGCTAATTCCTTTGTCAAGGCGCTTTGTTCCTCTCACACAGCTTAAAGGCCGTGATCTGAACGTGGCTCTTTCACTCCAGCGCTGTCCTACCAGTCTCGTCCCTTCACCTGATGAAGGCCGCTTGTGTTGTGGCCGAAACGTCGTGAGAATATTATTGTGTTATTTTATTTTATCAATTTATTATTTTATTCTCATTCCTCGTGACTTTACCGAAAGAACCAAAGAAGACACAGGGTTTTATTAGTGATTCCTGGTCCTTTCTATGAAGTAACGGTAGATAGAAAATAAAAATAACGCAGCAAAAATTAGATAGTAAAAATGTTTAAATAATCACTGGGGAAATAACAAAAGCCAAAAAAGCCCACGACGTTTCGATGGCAACACGAGCGGCCTTCATCAGGCGGAGAGAAGAGTTGTTGTTAGTGTGAGAGCTGTACAGAGCAGCACACGAGGCGTGGCGGGGGGGGGGGGCGACGTTGGGGATTGACCCACTCACCGGCACAGCGACGGCCTCACCACTGGCACAGCGAGAGAGAACAGCTTACCACTGGTACAGTGAGAGAACAGCTCACCACTGGCACACAGAGAGAACAGCTCACCACTGTTACAGAGAGAGAGAACAGCTCACCACTGGCACACACTAACAGCTCACCACTGGCACACAGAGAGAACAGCTCACCACTGGCACTGAGAGAGAACAGCTCACCACTGGCACAGAGAAAACAGCTCACCACTGGCACACAGAGAGAACAGCTCACCACTGACACAGTGAGAGAGAACAGCTCACCACTGACACAGTGAGAGAGAACAGCTCACCACTGTCACACACAGAGAGAACAGCTCACCACTGGCACACAGAGAGAGAACAGCTCACCACTGGTACAGAGAGAACAGCTCACCACTGGCACACACTAACAGCTCACCACTGGCACACAGAGAGAACAGCTCACCACTGAAACACAGAGAGAACAGCTCACCACTGGCACACAGAGAGAACAGCTCACCACTGGCACACAGAGAGAGAACAGCTCACCACTGGCACACAGAGAGAGAACAGCTCACCACTGGCACACAGAGAGAGAACAGCTCACCACTGGTACACAGAGAGAACAGCTCACCACTAGCACACAGAGAGAACAGCTCACCACTGGCACACACTAACAGCTCACCACTGGCACACAGAGAGAACAGCTCACCACTGGCACACAGAGAGAGAACAGCTCACCACTGGCACACAGAGAGAGAACAGCTCACCACTGTCACACACAGAGAGAACAGCTCACCACTGGCACACAGAGAGAGAACAGCTCACCACTGGTACAGAGAGAACAGCTCACCACTGGCACACACTAACAGCTCACCACTGGCACACAGAGAGAACAGCTCACCACTGAAACACAGAGAGAACAGCTCACCACTGGCACACAGAGAGAACAGCTCACCACTGGCACACAGAGAGAGAACAGCTCACCACTGGCACACAGAGAGAGAACAGCTCACCACTGGCACACAGAGAGAGAACAGCTCACCACTGGCACACAGAGAGAACAGCTCACCACTAGCACAGAGAGAGAGAACAGCTCACCACTGGCACACAGAGAGAGAACAGCTCACCACTGGCACACAGAGAGAGAACAGCTCACCACTGGCACACAGAGAGAACAGCTAACCACTGGCACAGCGAGAGAACAGCTCACCACTGACACACAGAGAGAACAGCTCACCACTGGCACAGAGAGAACAGCTCACCACTGGCACAGAGAGAGAACAGCTCACCGCTGACACACAGAGAGAGAACAGCTCACCACTGGCACACAGAGAACAGCTCACCACTGGCACAGCGAGAGAACAGCTCACCACTGACACACAGAGAGAACAGCTCACCACTGGCACACAGAGAGAACAGCTCACCACTGGCACACAGAGAGAGAACAGCTCACCACTGGCACAGAGAGAACAGCTCACCACTGGCACACAGAGAGAACAGCTCACCACTGAAACACAGAGAGAACAGCTCACCACTGGCACACAGAGAGAACAGCTCACCACTGGCACATAGAGACAACAGCTCACCACTGGCACACAGAGAACAGCTCACCACTGGTACACAGAGAGAACAGCTCACCACTAGCACACAGAGAGAACAGCTCACCACTGGCACACACTAACAGCTCACCACTGGCACACAGAGAGAACAGCTCACCACTGGCACACAGAGAGAGAACAGCTCACCACTGGCACACAGAGAGAGAACAGCTCACCACTGGCACACAGAGAGAACACCTCACCACTAGCACAGAGAGAGAGAGAACAGCTCACCACTGGCACACAGAGAGAGAACAGCTCACCACTGGCACACAGAGAGAGAACAGCTCACCACTGGCACACAGAGAGAGAACAGCTCACCACTGGCACACAGAGAGAACAGCTCACCCCTAGCACATAGAGAGAGAGAGAACAGCTCACCACTGGCACAGCGAGAGAACAGCTCACCACTGGCAAACACAGAGAGAGAACAGCTCACCACTGGCAAACACAGAGAGAGAACAGCTCACCACTGACACACAGAGAGAACAGCTCAGCACTGGCACACAGAGAGAACAGCTCACCACTGGCACACAGAGAGAGAACAGCTCACCACTGGCACACAGAGAGAACAGCTCACCACTGGCACAGCGAGAGAACAGCTCACCACTGACACACAGAGAGAACAGCTCACCACTGGCACAGAGAGAAAGCTCACCACTGGCACACACAGAGAGAACAGCTCACCACTGACACACAGAGAACAGCTCACCACTGGCACAGAGAGAACAGCTCACCACTGGCACAGAGAGAGAACAGCTCACCACTGACACACAGAGAGAGAACAGCTCACCACTGGCACACAGAGAACAGCTCACCACTGGCACAGCGAGAGAACAGCTCACCACTGACACACAGAGAGAACAGCTCACCACTGGCACACAGAGAGAACAGCTCACCACTGGCACACAGAGAGAGAACAGCTCACCACTGGCACAGAGAGAACAGCTCACCACTGGCACACAGAGAGAGAACAGCTCACCACTGGCACACAGAGAGAACAGCTCACCACTGGCCTACAGAGAGAACAGCTCACCACTGGCACACACACAGAGAGAACAGCTCACCACTGACAGAGAGAGAACAGCTCACCACTGGCACACAGAGAGAACAGCTCACCACTGGCACACAGAAAGAAAAGCTCACCACTGGCACACAGAGAGAGAACAGCTCACCACTGGCACACAGAGAGAACAGCTCACCACTGGCACACAGAGAGAACAGCTCACCACTGACACACAGAGAACAGCTCACCACTGGCACAGAGAGAACAGCTCACCACTGGCACACAGAGAGAACAGCTCACCACTGGCACACAGAGAGAACAGCTCACCACTGGCACACAGAGAGAAAACAGCTCACCACTGGCAAACACAGAGAGAGAACAGCTCACCACTGGTACACAGAGAGAACAGCTCACCACTAGCACACAGAGAGAACAGCTCACCACTGGCACACACTAACAGCTCACCACTGGCACACAGAGAGAACAGCTCACCACTGGCACACAGAGAGAGAACAGCTCACCACTGGCACACAGAGAGAACAGCTCACCACTGGCACACAGAGAGAGAACAGCTCACCACTGGCACAGAGAGAACAGCTCACCACTGGCACACAGAGAGAACAGCTCACCACTGAAACACAGAGAACAGCTCACCACTGGCACAGCGAGAGAACAGCTCACCACTGACACACAGAGAGAACAGCTCACCACTGGCACACAGAGAGAACAGCTCACCACTGGCACACAGAGAGAGAACAGCTCACCACTGGCACAGAGAGAACAGCTCACCACTGGCACACAGAGAGAACAGCTCACCACTGAAACACAGAGAGAACAGCTCACCACTGGCACACAGAGAGAACAGCTCACCACTGGCACATAGAGACAACAGCTCACCACTGGCACACAGAGAACAGCTCACCACTGGTACACAGAGAGAACAGCTCACCACTAGCACACAGAGAGAACAGCTCACCACTGGCACACACTAACAGCTCACCACTGGCACACAGAGAGAACAGCTCACCACTGGCACACAGAGAGAGAACAGCTCACCACTGGCACACAGAGAGAGAACAGCTCACCACTGGCACACAGAGAGAACACCTCACCACTAGCACAGAGAGAGAGAGAACAGCTCACCACTGGCACACAGAGAGAGAACAGCTCACCACTGGCACACAGAGAGAGAACAGCTCACCACTGGCACACAGAGAGAGAACAGCTCACCACTGGCACACAGAGAGAACAGCTCACCCCTAGCACATAGAGAGAGAGAGAACAGCTCACCACTGGCACAGCGAGAGAACAGCTCACCACTGGCAAACACAGAGAGAGAACAGCTCACCACTGGCAAACACAGAGAGAGAACAGCTCACCACTGACACACAGAGAGAACAGCTCAGCACTGGCACACAGAGAGAACAGCTCACCACTGGCACACAGAGAGAGAACAGCTCACCACTGGCACACAGAGAGAACAGCTCACCACTGGCACAGCGAGAGAACAGCTCACCACTGACACACAGAGAGAACAGCTCACCACTGGCACAGAGAGAAAGCTCACCACTGGCACACACAGAGAGAACAGCTCACCACTGACACACAGAGAACAGCTCACCACTGGCACAGAGAGAACAGCTCACCACTGGCACAGAGAGAGAACAGCTCACCACTGACACACAGAGAGAGAACAGCTCACCACTGGCACACAGAGAACAGCTCACCACTGGCACAGCGAGAGAACAGCTCACCACTGACACACAGAGAGAACAGCTCACCACTGGCACACAGAGAGAACAGCTCACCACTGGCACACAGAGAGAGAACAGCTCACCACTGGCACAGAGAGAACAGCTCACCACTGGCACACAGAGAGAGAACAGCTCACCACTGGCACACAGAGAGAACAGCTCACCACTGGCCTACAGAGAGAACAGCTCACCACTGGCACACACACAGAGAGAACAGCTCACCACTGACAGAGAGAGAACAGCTCACCACTGGCACACAGAGAGAACAGCTCACCACTGGCACACAGAAAGAAAAGCTCACCACTGGCACACAGAGAGAGAACAGCTCACCACTGGCACACAGAGAGAACAGCTCACCACTGGCACACAGAGAGAACAGCTCACCACTGACACACAGAGAACAGCTCACCACTGGCACAGAGAGAACAGCTCACCACTGGCACACAGAGAGAACAGCTCACCACTGGCACACAGAGAGAACAGCTCACCACTGGCACACAGAGAGAGAACAGCTCACCACTGGCACACAGAGAGAGAACAGCTCACCACTGGTACACAGAGAGAACAGCTCACCACTAGCACACAGAGAGAACAGCTCACCACTGGCACACACTAACAGCTCACCACTGGCACACAGAGAGAACAGCTCACCACTGGCACACAGAGAGAGAACAGCTCACCACTGGCACACAGAGAGAGAACAGCTCACCACTGGCACACAGAGAGAACAGCTCACCACTAGCACAGAGAGAGAGAACAGCTCACCACTGGCACACAGAGAGAGAACAGCTCACCACTGGCACACAGAGAGAGAACAGCTCACCACTGGCACAGAGAACAGCTCACCACTGGCACAGCGAGAGAACAGCCCACCACTGACACACAGAGAGAACAGCTCACCACTGGCACAGAGAGAAAGCTCACCACTGGCACACAGAGAGAGAACAGCTCACCACTGACAAACAGAGAACAGCTCACCACTGGCACAGAGAGAACAGCTCACCACTGGCACAGAGAGAGAACAGCTCACCACTGACACACAGAGAGAGAACAGCTCACCACTGGCACACAGAGAACAGCTCACCACTGGCACAGCGAGAGAACAGCTCACCACTGACACACAGAGAGAACAGCTCACCACTGGCACACAGAGAGAACAGCTCACCACTGGCACACAGAGAGAGAACAGCTCACCACTGGCACAGAGAGAACAGCTCACCACTGGCACACAGAGAGAACAGCTCACCACTGAAACACAGAGAGAACAGCTCACCACTGGCACACAGAGAGAACAGCTCACCACTGGCACACAGAGACAACAGCTCACCACTGGCACACAGAGAACAGCTCACCACTGGTACACAGAGAGAACAGCTCACCACTAGCACACAGAGAGAACAGCTCACCACTGGCACACACTAACAGCTCACCACTGGCACACAGAGAGAACAGCGCACCACTGGCAAACAGAGAACAGTTCGCCACTGGCACACAGAGAGAGAACAGCTCACCACTGGCACACAGAGAGAACAGCTCACCACTAGCACAGAGAGAGAGAACAGCTCACCACTGGCACACAGAGAGAGAACAGCTCACCACTGGCACACAGAGAGAGAACAGCTCACCACTGGCACACAGAGAGAGAACAGCTCACCACTGGCACACAGAGAGAACAGCTCACCCCTAGCACATAGAGAGAGAGAGAACAGCTCACCACTGGCACAGCGAGAGAACAGCTCACCACTGGCAAACACAAAGAGAGAACAGCTCACCACTGGCAAACACAGAGAGAGAACAGCTCACCACTGACACACAGAGAGAACAGCTCACCACTGGCACACAGAGAGAACAGCTCACCACTGGCACACAGAGAGAACAGCTCACCACTGGCACAGCGAGAGAACAGCTCACCACTGACACACAGAGAGAACAGCTCACCACTGGCACAGAGAGAAAGCTCACCACTGGCACACACAGAGAGAACAGCTCACCACTGACACACAGAGAACAGCTCACCACTGGCACAGAGAGAACAGCTCACCACTGGCACAGAGAGATAACAGCTCACCACTGACACACAGAGAGAGAACAGCTCACCACTGACACAGAGAGAACAGCTCACCACTGGCACACAGAGAGAACAGCTCACCACTGGCACACAGAGAGAGAACAGCTCACCACTGGCACACAGAGAGAACAGCTCACCACTGGCCTACAGAGAGAACAGCTCACCACTGGCACACACACAGAGAGAACAGCTCACCACTGACAGAGAGAGAACAGCTCACCACTGACAGAGAGAGAACAGCTCACCACTGGCACACAGAGAGAACAGCTCGCCACTGGCACACAGAAAGAAAAGCTCACCACTGGCACACAGAGAGAGAACAGCTCACCACTGGCACACAGAGAGAACAGCTCACCACTGGCACACAGAGAGAACAGCTCACCACTGGCACACAGACAGAACAGCTCACCACTGGCACACAGAGAGAGAACAGCTCACCACTGGCACATAGAGAGAACAGCTCACCACTGGCCTACAGAGAGAACAGCTCACCACTGGCACACACACAGAGAGAACAGCTCACCACTGATAGAGAGAGAACAGCTCACCACTGGCACACAGAGAGAGAACAGCTCACCACTGGCACACAGCGAGAGAACAGCTCACCACTGGCACACAGAGAGAGAACAGCTCACCACTGGCACACAGAGAGAGAACAGCTCACCACTGACACACAGAGAGAACAGCTCACCACTGGCACACAGAGAGAACAGCTCACTACTGGTACACAGAGAGAACAGCTCACCACTAGCACAGAGAGAACAGCTCACCACTGCCACACACAGAGAGAACAGCTCACCACTGGCACACAGAGAGAACAGCTCACCACTGGCACACAGAAAGAAAAGCTCACCACTGGCACACAGAGAGAGAACAGCTCACCACTGGCACACAGAGAGAACAGCTCACCACTGGCACACAGAGAGAACAGCTCACCACTGGCACACAGACAGAACAGCTCACCACTGGCACACAGAGAGAGAACAGCTCACCACTGGCACATAGAGAGAACAGCTCACCACTGGCCTACAGAGAGAACAGCTCACCACTGGCACACACACAGAGAGAACAGCTCACCACTGACAGAGAGAGAACAGCTCACCACTGGCACACAGAGAGAGAACAGCTCACCACTGGCACACAGCGAGAGAACAGCTCACCACTGGCACACAGAGAACAGCTCACCACTGGCACACAGAGAGAGAACAGCTCACCACTGACACACAGAGAGAACAGCTCACCACTGGCACACAGAGAGAACAGCTCACTACTGGTACACAGAGAGAACAGCTCACCACTAGCACAGAGAGAACAGCTCACCACTGCCACACACAGAGAGAACAGCTCACCACTGGCACACACAGAGACAACAGCTCACCACTGGCACACAGAGAGAGAACAGCTCACCACTGGCACACAAAGGGAACAGCTCACCACTGGCACACAGAGAGAACAGCTCACTACTGGTACACAGAGAGAACAGCTCACTACTGGTACACAGAGAGAACAGCTCACCACTGGCACACAGAGAGAACAGCTCACCACTGGCACAGCGAGAGAACAGCTCACCACTGGCAAACACAGAGAGAGAACAGCTCATCACTGACACACAAAGAGAACAGCTCACCACTGACACACAGAGAGAGAGCAGCTCACCACTGGCACAGCGAGAGAACAGCTCACCACTGGCACACAGAGAGAACAGCTCACCACTGACACACAGAGAGAGAACAGCTCACTATTGGCACACAGAGAGAACAGCTCACCACTGACACACACAGAGATAACAGCTCACCACTGGCACACAGAGAGAACAGCTCACCACTGGCACACAGAGAGAGAACAGCTCACCACTGACACACAGAGAGAGAACAGCTCACCACTGACAGCTCACCACTGGCACACAGAGAGAACAGCTCACCACTGACACAGCTCACCACTGGCACACAGAGAGAACAGCTCACCACTGACACACAGAGAGAGAACAGCTCACCACTGGCACAAACACAGAGAGAACAGCTCACCACTAGCACACAGAGAGAACAGCTCACAACTAGCACACAGAGAGAGAACAGCTTACCACTGACACAGCTCACCACTGGCACACAGAGAGAATAGCTCACCACTAGCCCACAAAGTTGCTCACCACTGCCAACCCAGCCAAAAGTGGACAGATTCCACACATCTAGTCCTGGTGCTACAACACACAAAGACCCCCAGTGTAACGAGCAGCGCCTACGAAGGCCGGCACAGAACAAGAGGGGGTGGGTGGCCGGCACCACGCCCGGCCGCCTTTGTCTCCCTCGAGGCCGATGTATACGCACTGCACCAGGTTACTCATTTAAGGCTAAGTCGACCTAGGGGGTTGCCCAGGACCGGATAACAAAAAATCGTCGCCGGTGCCGGTGGCCGTGAGCGGGAAGTGAACTGTGGGTCGCCGGGTTCGCAGTGCAGCGTGGCGCTAACCGCTGCGCCACCGCTCCGCACCTCCGGCTAGCGCACGGCCGGCTACGTACAAGGAACGAAACTGGTGGACTGCTCCACAAGTCTGGCTGTCGACCTGATGAAGCCGGTTGTAATTACTGGCGAAACGTCACGGCACTCGGATTGTAAATGTTGTGGCTTGGCTCTGCCCCTCCCCCAGTAGGGATGTGGAATCTCCACCACCGACTGTGCACCCCACACACCACTTGTTTTGAGCGTTGACACGGAATACATTTTTTTGCAAATTTCCGCGTAAAAATTTAATGACGTCAACTAAAACAACGAAACGAATAGACGACTGTGCACAATCAAACACGCGCACAACCGGTGACGAATTTTGCCACGTTCTGTTGACGTTGACAACCCTTGCTCGTCGGCTGCGTCCGGTGGTTGGCGGGTCTTTCACGACGCGTTTAAATATTCACGCCGTCTAACCCCCAAAACACCTCCGTTGCGGATATCGGTCGTGAAAGCCTCCTAAAGGAACCCGTTGACTTTGACCCACCGCCGTGACCCACCGTGTTCTGGGTTCAACACGAAAGGAAAAAGCGTCACTGTGTGTGACGCCCAGAGGCTTCGCCCGAGGCAAGGCCGGTGAACTTCCAGACCACAAGAGGCAACTCACCCCCCCAGCCTCCCCCCTTCTCTATTCAATGCGGGTTCCTCCCACCCCCTCAGCTCGACACGAAACTCCACAGCAACACGGCAAGTTGCAGAACGTGCACCGTCACCACCGTCACGGTGTAGAACGTGACACTGTCACTGTGTACACCGTCACCACCGTCACGGTGTACAACGTGCACCGTCACCGTGTAGAACGTGCACCGTCACCACCGTCAAGGTGTACAACGTGCACCGTCACCGTGTAGAACGTGCACCGTCACCACCATCACCGTGTACAACGTGCACTGTCACGGTGTAGAGCGTGACACCGTCACGGTGTAGAACGTGCACCGTCACCACCGTCACGGTGTAGAACGTGCACCGTCACCACCGTCACGGTGTAGAGCGTGCACCATCACCACCGTCACGGTGTACAACGTGCACCGTCACCGTGTACAACGTGTCCCGTCGCTACGCGCCTGTTATACCGCGGAATGCGGCGCCGTTGCCGGGAGCGTGCCGACCACCGCCACCCGCTTGCGATGCCGCGCCGAGCGAGCGAATCGACGGGGCTCAACGTTGGACTCGCGAACCAAATTTTGGGCTCGCCAACAAAGCGACTTCGGGAACGGCCCCTCTGGAACCCAAACTCGCTTGCGAGCGGACGGAGTCACCCGCGACAAGCCAATTGCAGCCTCGCGAAGGCCGGAAACCCCCTCGCCGTGCCCCGCCCACCCCAACAGGCCACGCCCCCCTCGTCTGCCGCACGGCGGTTTGGCTCGCGATAAGCCGCGGGGTAAAATTGTGCAATTTATTTATTTATTTTTTAAAGCAAAAATCGACAGATTTTAAGATTCGATTCTCTAATCCGGAACCCCCCCGACACTGAACAAACCTTTCGCCCAACTCGCTCGCCCGCCCGCCCTGCCGATTCCACCATCGACCGATCACGCGTCGGGGTGGAGGGGGAGGCGGGCGAGAGAGGCGCGCGGCACGTTCGCCGCTGGGAGCTACGCGCTGACAAAATTGAAATCGTGATCGCACGTCTAACCGGAACCGCCACCACCCCCACCGCTACCCACTCTCCCTCTCTCTCTCTCCGGATTACCGTTCGGCGATTCGCGGCGGCGACGACGTTCACCGCCTGACGCGTCGTTCCGCCTTCGTTTGAAACGTCGCTTTCGTTTACCGGGTCCGCGACGCGACGCCAACGGAGGGCTCCCGACGCCGCCGATTCAATCGGGCTTCGGGGGTCTCTCGCTCGCCGTCCCACAAGCCCCCCCCCACCCCCGCCCCCCCCCCTCCGAGAACCGGGAGCGAGCCGAGAGGTCGCCGCCGCACGACGGAACGGCGACGCTCTCACGGGCCGCTCTCCCCCCCCCTCGCGCCGGAGGAGGCCCCGGCCCCCGCGCGGCCCTCCGCTCGCCCGTGGGGCGACCCGCCCGGGGACCGGCGGAGCGCCGGGAGGCCGTCGGGGGGCGCCGGTGCCGGGAGGCCGACGGAGGCGCCGGTGCCGGGCGGGTCGCGGGTCGCGGGCGTGGGCGGGCGGCACATCGACACGGGGGGGCAGTCGTCAATCCTGCGGTGGGAGGTGAGGGAGGTGAGGGAGGTGAGGGAGGTGAGGGAGGGAGGTGAGGGAGGTGAGGGAGGTGAGGGAGGGAGGTGAGGGAGGTGAGGTGAGGGAGGTGAGGGAGGTGAGGGAGGTGAGGGAGGTGAGGTGAGGTGAGGGAGGTGAGGGAGGTGAGGGAGGGAGGTGAGGGAGGTGAGAGAGGGAGGTGAGGGAGGTGAGGTGAGGGAGGTGAGGGAGGTGAGGGAGGGAGGTGAGGTGAGGGAGGGGAGGTGAGGGAGGTGAGGTGAGGTGAGGGAGGGGAGGTGAGGGAGGTGAGGGAGGTGAGGGAGGTGAGGGAGGGAGGTGAGGTGAGGGAGGTGAGGGAGGGAGGTGAGAGAGGTGAGGTGAGGGAGGGAGGGAGGGAGGGAGGGAGGGAGGTGAGGTGAGGTGAGGGAGGTGAGGGAGGTGAGGGAGGTGAGGGAGGTGAGGGAGGGAGGTGAGGGAGGTGAGGGAGGTGAGAGAGGGAGGTGAGGGAGGTGAGGGAGGGAGGTGAGAGAGGTGAGGTGAGGTGAGGGAGGGAGGTGAGGGAGGTGAGGGAGGGAGGTGAGGGAGGTGAGGGAGGTGAGGGAGGTGAGGGAGGTGAGGTGAGGGAGGTGAGGGAGGTGAGGGAGGTGAGGGAGGAAGGTGAGGTGAGGGAGGTGAGAGAGGGAGGTGAGGGAGGTGAGGGAGGGAGGTGAGGGAGGTGAGGGAGGTGAGGGAGGGAGGTGAGGGAGGTGAGGGAGGTGAGGGAGGGAGGTGAGGTGAGGGAGGGGAGGTGAGGGAGGTGATGGGGGGTGAGGTGAGGGAGGGGAGGTGAGGGAGGTGAGGGAGGAGAGGGAGGTGAGGGAGGTGAGGGAGGGAGGTGAGGGAGGTGAGGTGAGGTGAGGGAGGGGAGGTGAGGGAGGTGAGGGAGGGAGGTGAGGTGAGGGAGGTGAGGGAGGGAGGTGAGGGAGGTGAGGGAGGGAGGTGAGGGAGGTGAGGGAGGTGAGGTGAGGGAGGTGAGTGAGGTGAGGGAGGTGAGGGAGAGAGGGAGGTGAGGTGAGGTGAGGGAGATAAGGTGAGGGAGGTGAGGGAGGTGAGGGAGGGAGGTGAGGGAGGTGAGGGAGGTGAGGTGAGGGAGGTGAGGGAGGTGAGGGAGGGAGGTGAGGTGAGGGAGGTGAGAAAGGGAGGTGAGGGAGGTGAGGTGAGGGAGGTGAGTGAGGTGAGGGAGGTGAGGGAGAGAGGGAGGTGAGGTGAGGTGAGGGAGGTAAGGTGAGGGAGGTGAGGAGGAGGTGAGGGAAGGAGGTGAGGGAGGTGAGGGAGGTGAGGGAGGTGAGGTGCGGGAGGTGAGGGAGGTGAGGGAGGGAGGTGAGGTGAGGGAGGTGAGAAAGGGAGGTGAGGGAGGTGAGGGAGGTGAGGGAGGGAGGTGAGGGAGGTGAGGGAGGGAGGTGAGGTGAGGGAGGTGAGAAAGGGAGGTGAGGGAGGTGAGGGAGGTGAGGGAGGGAGGTGAGGTGAGGGAGGTGAGGTGCGGGAGGTGAGTGAGGTGAGGGAGGTGAGGGAGAGAGGGAGGTGAGGTGAGGTGAGGGAGGTAAGGTGAGGGAGGTGAAGGAGGTGAGGGAGGGAGGTGAGGGAGGTGAGGTGAGGTGAGGGAGGTGAGGGAGGTGAGGGAGGGAGGGAGGTGAGGGAGGTGAAGGAGGTGAGGTGAGAGAGGGAGGTGAGGGAGGTGAGGGAGAGAGGTGAGGGAGGTGAGGGAGGGAGGTGAGGGAGGTGAGGGAGGTGAGGGAGATGAGGGAGGTGAGGGAGGTGAGGGAGGTGAGGTGAGGTGAGGGAGGTGAGGGAGGTGAGGGAGGTGAGAGAGGTGAGGGAGGTGAGGGAGGTGAGAGATGGAGGTGAGGTGAGGGAGGTGAGGGAGGTGAAGGAGGTGAGGTGAGAGAGGGAGGTGAGGGAGGTGAGGGAGAGAGGGAGGGAGTTAGCATATAATTTAGCATTGAAATGGCTGAGTGATTAGCTTGTGACTGGTCACAGAAATAGCTATGTTAAAAGTTAAAGCATACACATCCGCAGAGGCACCCCTTGACAAAGGAATTAGCATAGAATTTAGCATTGAAATAGCTAAGTTAAAGCATACACATCCGCAGAGGCACCCCTTGACAAAGGAATTAGCATAGAATTTAGCATTGAAATAGCTGAGTGATTAGCTTGTAACTGGTCACAGAAATAGCTATGTTAAAGTCAGAGCATACACATTCACCGAGGCACTTAGTACAAATCAAACAGGAGAATTTAGCATTGAAATAACTAGGCGAATTTCGCATTGAAATAACTGAGTGATTAGCTAGTGACTGGTCACAGAAATGGCTATGTTGAAGTCAATGCCTACACATCTGAGCTATTCAAAGTACTATATAGTGAACCAATAAAAAACTAAAATATAAATTACCTTAATGTTATCAATAAACTCTATATTCTCCAATCAGCTAAGCTACCAACAATAAGTCGTTATATATCACAATGCTATATGGCGAAAAAATGGGTGGATTCTTACTCTCAACTTTAGCAACACGGATAGCTACGGGCCCCGTTCAGACGGACGAGTTCATCCATGGTCGGAACAGAGGAGGGGGAGAGAGACAGCTGCGAGGCGCTATTATACTCTATGTTGTAAACAATACCATTAACCGTGGTGTGAGAGGTATTAAGAGTCAAGGCTGGCGAAAGAGCTGCGGTCTGAAGGTCATCGTAAAATACAATTAATTAAGAACAGAAATGGTTTAAAACATCTTTCCAATGGTTACTAAGCCAGAATCCATCCTCTCGGTTGAAATTGTCTCTGTGCTTGTATATGTGAATGGCCTCATGAACGAATCTCTCATGGTAGCCGGTTGGTTTGCAAAGAACCTCCGTCTTGGAGAAGTCAATGTCATGTGAGCCCACTGAATTATAACAGTGATCTTCCACGGCAGAGGAGTTCGTTCTATCGTGTTTCAAGTCTGCTTTATGTTCGCGGATGCGGTCCGAGATATGTCGTTTGGTTTCTCCAATGTAGCTACTACCACAGAGGCACTTTAGTTTGTAAACGCCCGGGTACTGTATGTCTGGAACAGCATCTTTCACAGATGGAATTAAATCACGGATTTTATGTTCTGTGTTGAATCGGACCTGGATCTTGTGTTTATTCAGGATTTTGGAGCTCTTTTTAGTGACCCCTGCAATGTAGGGTAAGGTGATGGTTTTGAGTGGCTCCACAAGAGGATCCTACTTCATGACTGGAGTGATGGCTTTGCGGATTGTGTAGTCGGAGTAACCATTAGCCCTGAGAGCCTGGTGTACGTGCTTGAGTTCACTGGTAATGTGTTCCTGGTCGGCAATGCATTGGGCTCTATGGTATAGAGTCTTGGTGAGGGAGTTCTTCTGGGATGGATGGTGGTGGGAATCCGGTTTCAAGTAAGCATCTGTATGGGTAGCTTTCCTGTAGACAGAGTGGCTCATTGAACCATCATGTCTTATTTTAATTAAGACATCCAAAAAGGGTAGTTTGCCATCTTTTTCGACCTCCATGGTAAATCTGATGGCTGGGTGTATGGAATTGATGTGGTCGCGGAATTGGTCTAGAGCAGGCTGGCCATGTGGCCAGATGACAAAGGTGTCATCAACGTACCTCTTCCATAAGGTCGTGCGTAGAGTGGCAGTCTGGATGGCGTCAGTTTCAAATTTTTCCATGAATACGTTGGCTAAAACCGGAGATAGGGGGGAGCCCATTGGGGTGCCCTCAGTTTGTTTGTTGAAAGCTCCATTCCAGGTGAAGTATGTGTTGGTTAAGCAATGTCTCACCAGGGGGGGTACATCAGTTTGCAGTCCTTGATGAACCAGGTCTTCAATGATAGCGATGGTGTCAGGTACCGGGACTTTGGTGAACAAGGACACCACATCAAAACTGACAAGCAGGTCGTCTGGGGACAGGGAAATGCCTTTGATTGTCGATACCAGGTGAGTAGAATTTAGTACCGCAGAGGTGGTTTTTCCAGTGAAAGGTCGCAGTATATCAGCAAGAAAACGTGCCAGTTTGTAGGTGGGGGAGTTGATAGTAGAGACGATGGGACGAAGGGGTGTATCTTCTTTGTGTATCTTTGGAAGGCCATATAATCTTGGTGGTCTGGCAGCAGAGGGTTTCAACGAGAACTGTTTGATCTCATCAATTAATGCTGTTGAATCAGAGATGATTTTGTTCGTTTTGGTGACCAGGCTGTTGGTGGGATCTCTTTTTATTTTTGTATAGCTGCCATCGTTGAGTAGTTCTTGAATTTTGTTGTTATATTCTGTTTTGTCCATGATGACAGTGGCATTGCCCTTGTCGGCTGAGAGGACGACAATATCATCCCTCTTTTTTAATTGAGATAATTCAAAACGTTCGTCTTTGCTGATATACTGCGACCTTTCACTGGTAAAACCACCTCTGCGGTACTAAACTCTACTCACCTGGTATTGACAATCAAAGGCATTTCCCTGTCCCCAGACGACCTGCTTGTCAGTTTTGATGTGGTGTCCTTGTTCACCAAAGTCCCGGTACCTGACACCATCGCTATCATTGAAGACCTGGTTCATCAAGGACTGCATAATGATGTACCCCCCCTGGTGAGACATTGCTTAACCAACACATACTTCACCTGGAATGGAACTTTCTACAAACAAACTGAGGGCACGCCAATGGGCTCCCCCCTATCTCCGGTTGTAGCCAACGAATTCATGGAAAAATTTGAAACTGACGCCATCCAGACTGCCACTCTACGCCCGACCTTATGGAAGAGGTACGTTGATGACACCTTTGTCATCTGGCCACATGGCCAGCCTGCTCGAGACCAATTCCGCGACCACATCAATTCCATACACCCAGCCATCAGATTTACCATGGAGGTCGAAAAAGATGGCAAACTACCCTTTTTGGATGTCTTAATTAAAATAAGACATGATGGTTCAATGAGCCACTCTGTCTACAGGAAAGCTACCCATACAGATGCTTACTTGAAACCGGATTCCCACCACCATCCATCCCAGAAGAACTCCCTCACCAAGACTCTATACCATAGAGCCCAATGCATTGCCGACCAGGAACACATTACCAGTGAACTCAAGCACGTACACCAGGCTCTCAGGGCTAATGGTTACTCCGACTACACAATCCGCAAAGCCATCACTCCAGTCATGAAGTAGGATCCTCTTGTGGAGCCACTCAAAACCATCACCTTACCCTACATTGCAGGGGTCACTAAAAAGATCTCCAAAATCCTGAATAAACACAAGATCCAGGTCCGATTCAACACAGTACATAAAATCCGTGATTTAGTTCCATCTGTAAAAGATGCTGTTCCAGACATACAGTACCCGGGCGTTTACAAACTAAAGTGGCTCTGTGGTAGTAGCTACATTGGAGAAACCAAACGACATATCTCGGACCGCATCCGCGAACATAAAGCAGACTTGAAACACGGTAGAACGAACTCCTCTGCCGTGGCAGATCACTGTTATAATTCAGTGGGCTCACATGACATTGACTTCTCCAAGACGGAGGTTCTTTGCAAACCAACCGGCTACCATGAGAGATTCGTTCATGAGGCCATTCACATATACAAGCACAGAGACAATTTCAACCGAGAAGATGGATTCTGGCTTAGTAAGCATTGGAAAGATGTTTAAAACCATTTCTGTTCTTAATTAATTGTATTTTACGATGACCTTCAGACCGCAGCTCTTTCGTCAGCCTTGACTCTTAATACCTCTCACACCACGGTTAATGGTATGGTTTACAACATGGAGTATAATAGCGCCTCGCAGCTGTCTCTCTCCCCCTCCTCTGTTCCGACCATGGATGAACTCGTCCGTCTGAACGGGACCCGTAGCTATCCGTGTTGCTAAAGTTGAGGGTAAGAATCCACCCATTTTTTCGCCATATAGCATTGTGATATATAACGACTTATTGTTGGTAGCTTAGCTGATTGGAGAATATAGAGTTTATTGATAACATTAAGGTAATTTATATTTTAGTTTTTTATTGGTTCACTATATAGTACTGTGAATAGCTCAGATGTGTAGGCCTTGACTTCAACATAGCCATTTCTGTGACCAGTCACTAGCTAATCACTCAGTTATTTCAATGCTAAATTCGCCTAGTTATTTCAATGCTAAATTCTCCTGTTTGATTTGTACTAAGTGCCTCGGTGAATGTGTATGCTCTGACTTTAACATAGCTATTTCTGCGACCAGTTACAAGCTAATCACTCAGCTATTTCAATGCTAAATTCTATGCTAATTCCTTTGTCAAGGGGTGCCTCTGCGGATGTGTATGCTTTAACTTTTAACATAGCCATTTCTGTGACCAGTCACAAGCTAATCACTCAGCCATTTCAATGCTAAATTATATGCTAATTCTTTTGTCAAGGCGCTTTGTTTCCTCTCACACAGCTTAAAGGTCGTGATCTGAACGTGGCTTTTTCACTCCAGCGCTGTCCTACCAGACAGTCTCGTCCCTTCACCTGATGAAGGCCGCTTGTGTTGTGGCCGAAACGTCGTGAGAATATTATTGCGTTATATCATTTGATCAATTTATTATTTTATTCTCATTCTACGTGACTTTACCGAAAGAACCAAAGAAGATGAATCATTGCAGTTACGAAAGCTTTAAATCGAAATTTAGAGGGAGGGAGGTGAGGGAGGTGAGGGAGGTGAGGGAGAGAGGGAGGGAGGTGAGGGAGGGGATCAGACAAACGTCCATCTGTTAAAGTCACGACTGCTCAGAATCTCAGAATCAAGAATGTGTATTCAGGCTGTAGGAGGAAAGGAATCCGATGAGCTCTGAAGCTCTCTTTCACCGAGGTGCAGTGAGGGCAGGGGCTCAGCGAGTTGATGCTCACACACACACGGACGCTTCCACTTGCTGGAGTTTGTCCTCCGACTGTCACCGTCCGAGAATCTCAGGCAGATTCGGACCAACGCTGCTGCTGCAGCTGTGCGAGTGGGCGAGTGAGTCAGTGGGCGAGTGAGTCAGTGGGCGAGTGTGGTCAGTGGGCGAGTGAGTCAGTGGGCGAGTGGGTCAGTGGGTGAGTGAGTCAGTGGGTCAGTGGGCGAGTGGGTCAGTGGGCGAGTGGGTGAGTGGGTCAGTGGGCGAGTGGGCGAGTGGGTCAGTGGGCGAGTGGGTCAGTGGGTCAGTGGGCGAGTGGGTCAGTGGGCGAGTGGGTGAGTGGGTCAGTGGGCGAGTGGGTCAGTGGGCGAGTGGGCGAGTGAGTCAGTGGGCGAGTGAGTCAGTGGGCTAGTGGGTCAGTGGGCGAGTGGGCGAGTGGGTCAGTGGGCGAGTGGGTCAGTGGGCGAGTGGGTCAGAGGCCGAGTGGGCGAATGGGTCAGTGGGCGAGTGGGTGAGTGGGTCAGTGGGCGAGTGGGTCAGTGGGCGAGTGGGTCAGTGGGCGAGTGGGTCAGAGGCCGAGTTGGCGAATGGGTCAGTGGGCGAGTGGGTGAGTGGGTCAGTGGGCGAGTGGGTCAGTGGGCGAGTGGGTCAGTGGGCGAGTGGGTCAGTGGGCGAGTGAGTCAGTGGGCGAGTGGGTCAGTGGGTCAGTGGGCGAGTGGGCGAGTGGGTCAGTGGGCGAGTGGGCGAGTGTGTCAGTGGGCGACTGAGTCAGTGGGCAAGTGGGCGAGTGGGCGAGTGATTCAGTGGGCGAGTAGGCGAGTGGGCGAGTGGGTCAGTGGGCGAGTGAGTCAGTGGGTCAGTGGGCGAGTGGGTCAGTGGGCGAGTGAGTCAGTGGGTGAGTGAGTCAGTGGGCGAGTGGGTCAGTGGCCGAGCGAGCAGGTAAGCGAGCGGGTAAAGCAAGTGAGCGGGCGGCCCGGGCTAGCGGGCGGGCGAGCGAGCGAGCGGGTGGGCCCTCACCGGATGTCGTTGTGGCGGTAGTCTCGGTCCCACGCCGCCTTGCGCTTGAGCAGCGGGTACAGGACGAGGAAGCCGATGGCGGCGACGACGACGAGGAGGAGGAGCACGCCCATCACGGCGCCCGTCACGACGCCGGCGTTAGCGCTCGCTGCACACGACACGATCACCCACACACGCGTAACCTTCACAGACTGTAGGGGAAAGTGCTGTCTGTAACAGACTGTAGGGGCAAGTGCTGTCTCTAACAGACTGTAGGGGCAAGTGCTGTCTGTAACAGATTGTAGGGGCGAGTGCTGCCTGTAACAGACTGTAGGGGCAAGTGCTGTCTGTAACAGACTGTAGGGGAAAGTGCTGGCTGTAACAGACTGTAGGGGCAAGTGCTGTCTGTAACAGACTGTAGGGGAAAGTGCTGTCTGTAACAGACTGTCAGGGCGAGTGCTGTCTGTAACAGACTGTAGGGGAAAGTGCTGTCTGTAACAGACTGTAGGGGCAAGTGCTGTTAGCGAGCAGCAGCAGCTATGAAAGCCGGAACGGTACACGAGGGGGTGGGTGGCCAGCACCACGCCCGGCCGCCTTTGTCTCCCCAGTGGCGATGTTTACACACCGCACCAGGTACTCATTTGAGGCCGTGTCGACCGAGCGGAGGCCCAGGGACCGGTTCAGATAATGGTCACCGGCGGTGTTGGCCGTGAGCGGGAATCGAACCCCGGGTCGCCGGGTTCGTAGCACAGCCACACGCACACACACACACACGTACACACAACAACCGCCATTCGCCACTAAGTGGCGGTGACGTCACCACGACGCTTGTGCCAGGCTATGTGTACCCTGAGGCCACGTGAAGTGTCGAACGCCCGCTGGCAGGAGGTCACGGGGCAGACCCAGGTGCCACGGGTCGACTGACTGAGATGACTGGCTGATGCACCACCTGTGCCCCCTACTGTGCCAACCTGCTGTGCTTTAGCCACCCGGCGCTCCGCTCGTTGTTCTGAGCGTCGCTCCTCCGCCCTCCGTTGTTGTTGGAGGGCGACTGCCTCCAACTGCCCAGTAGCATCCTTCACGAGCCTCCTCCACAGAGGCCGATCTTGACACCGCTGGTACCAGTCATCGGCAAGTCCACTCAGCTCCACGTCCTCCTGTACCACATCACTCCATCTCTTCTCTAGCCCGTGCCGCGCCCGCTTAGCCCCCTCAATCCGGCCAAACAAAAGCTGTTTCGGCATGCGGTGGCTGGGCATGCGGGCTACATGACCCAGCCATCGCAGCCTTGCCTGCCGGAGGAGCTCACCGATGGGACCCTGCCCAGATCTTCGAAGGATTTGTGAGCTCCTCACACAATCCAGTCTGGTTAAACCCAGGATGGATCGTAGGCAGGCCAGCCTAAATGTTTCTAACCGGCGAAGATGTTCCATTAGGGGGGTCCACGTTTCGCAAGCGTAGAGAAGGGAGGGAATGACCGTGGCCGAGAAGACCTGAAGCTTAGTGCGGAGCGACAGACCAGGTAGCTTCCACACAGCGTTACGCAACCGATGAAAAGATATTGCCGCTCGACTGATTCGGAGTGAGACCTCTGCTGTTAAACTGGAGCCAGTCATAAGCACACTGCCCAGGTATGGGAAACTCTCCACTCTCTCCACAACTGCCCCATCACCGATTGGGAGTTGTGGGGGTGGAGTGTCCGATGGTACAAAATACCCAGGCAGGTGCTTAGTTTTGGTGGGGCTGATGGTAAGGCCCCACCTCTTAGTGGCACGCTCCAGTCTCAGCAGCAGCGTCTCCAACTCCTCCTCTGACTGAGCAGCTATTACCAAGTCATCAGCATACATAACGTGGTTGAGCAATAGGGAGCCATCCCTTGACCGCACCCGGGCATCGATTAGCCTCCCATTATATCTGTACCATATGGAGATTCCCCCGGTACAGCTATTGAAGGCTTCACGAACTACGTGGTCAAAATAGATGTTAAATAATGTGGGAGCCAGAGGACATCCCTGTCGCACCCCAAGGTGTACAGGGAATGGCTCTGACTCCCGGCCACGTAGTTTTACCCGGGCCCGCTCACCATCATGAAGGTCCTTAATGATCGTGAGCAGAGGGTCAGGTACTCCAAAAGCACGAAGAACGACCCAGAGCCCAGGCCTACTGATGGTATCATAGGCCTTGACCAGGTCAATAAAGCAGAGATGTAGGTCTTGTTGGAATTCCCTACACCTCTGCTGTAGCAGACGGACAGAAAATATGGCATCTGTGCAGGACCGCCCTTTCCTGCAACCGCATTGGGGCTCCGCAAGCCTCTCCTCAGCGTGCCTGGCAAGGCGATGCTGAATAATCCTTGCCAGGACCTTTCCCGGCACACTGAGGAGTGAGATGCCCCTGTAGTTGTTACAGTCTGTGCGGTCCCCCTTCTTAAAAAGGGGGACCACCTGGGCATCCTTCCAATCCTGCGGAACCCGTCCAGTGGTCCAGACTGTTGTTATGATGTCATATAGGGCAGTCTGTGCACAAACGCCACCCTCCCTCAGCATTTCGCTTGGGAGATCATCTCTGCCCGCTGCCTTTCCTGGTCTCAGACTCCGGATCGCCTTCAATACTTCCTCAGCAGATGGCGCCTCAGCCAGCCACTCACAGGGGGTGACTTCATCCAATATTTGAGGCACCGCAGCCTCAGCAGGGTCATCCTCACTTTGTGCCACGATGTTTTCCTGGCTGAGGGATTTTCCCTCCCCCAGGACCTCACAGAAATGCTCAGCAAATCTGCGAACCTGTTCCTGGGGGTCGGAAATTGGATCACCGTTTTTTCCCCTAATGATGGTAATAGGTGTGGCGCTGCAGGTTACTTTTTTGATGGAGTTAAATAGAGATTTGTGATCACGGGCCACTGAGGCAGACTCCATCTCCTCAGCAACCCGCGACCACCACCCATCCTTGCAGCGCCTCACGGCTCTCCGAACCTCCGAGCGAAGGCTGCGGTAAGCCTCCTCATTCTCTGACTTGGGATTCTGTAGCCGATGACAGTGGGCCTGTCGCTTTTTCTCAACCATCGTGAACAACTCCTCTGTCATCCAGGGTGTCTGGGGAGGTCTGGACCGCGTACCCAAAGCAGCCATTGCAGCTGCATGAGTCACAGTCCTAAACCTTACCCTCGACATCAGGAGGAGTCGGGGACGATGCCAATCCCAGCCGCAAGCGATGATGAAATTCTCGCTTGCAACTTTCATCAGATAACTGAGACCAGGCCACGTTAGGTTGGAATGGGGTCCTGGGTGTACACCCACCACCGGAGTGGAAGAATGGCAGGCGCATCTTACAGATGACTAGTCGATGGTCAGAGGGCAGATCAGCTCCACGGTAGGTCCTGGTGTCAAGGACATGGGCTCGCATTCGCTGGTCCGTCACTATGTAGTCCAGCAGATGTTCTTGCTTGGACCCGGCATGCATCCATGATGTTGTGTGGATGCGCCGATGCCGGAACAGCGTGTTGGTAATTACAAGCCCATGGGCTGCACAAAAATCTAGCAGCCTCCTACCGTTGTTATTGAGCTGATCTGGCCCATGCCCTCCAATCACTCCAGACCAGGTGCCAGTATCATAACCAACTCGGGCATTGAAGTCACCCAACATGATGACTCTATCCCGAGGGGCCACTTTAGCCAGCACCTGTGACAGGTCATAGAAGGCATCTGACTCATCGGCTTTGCCTGCATCCCTCCACGGATGTTCATCTTCGGTGGGGGCATAAGTAACCACGACCACCATTCCTCGCCTCCGGTTGATGGGAAGGCGAGCCCAAAGTAGCCTGGGGCTTACAGCTTCCCACACCTCACCGCCACGCTCCCACGCCCCCTTCATTCTTTTGTTCAAAAGAAGACCCACACCCTGTTGTTTGGCAGTCTGCTGCCCCGAGTAGAGGACTGTCCACCCCTCATGGTGGCAGGAGCCAGAGCCGGTCCACCGGACCTCCTGAATGCCGCATAGATCCAGGCGGTACCGGTCCAGCTCCCGACAGAGGAGTGGCAGCCTCTCCTCTGCAGTGAGCGTTCGAACATTCCACGCGGCCAACCGTAGTGGCTTTTCGTTGTTTCTGGAGTAGCCCCGAGGGTAGGTATTCAATCTCCTGGCTCCGCCAATTGGGGTTTGGGCAGGAGACGTCATAGACGCCTGGCCCCCCGGGGCCTCCGGCACAAGCTTAGTTGTTACATATTTCAGTTTAATTCGTAGTTTCGTGGTAATTAATTGAAGGTGGAGGGGTTAACCGGCCCCTCGCACCCGTCCAGAGCCCCCGTTTAGCCCCTGTGGTGGACGCATATGCCATGAGGGGAGGAGCCAATCAAGATTGGATCTCCCCCCACAGCGCTGTCCACGACAGAGTTGCCCGTCCGGCACCGCGAGGAGGTAGGGGGTTGTTTTGCCACGTACACACACACGCACACACACACACGCACACACACGCGTGGCGCCCGCGTGCGTAGCGAGAGGCAGACTCACGGCTCACGAGCGAGAGGGTCACGACGCACGACCGCCAGCCCACGCGGTTGCTGGCGTTGCACCGATAGGTCTCCGCGTGGCTCTCGCTCGCGTTGCTGATGCGCAGCGTTCCTCCTGCGTGCCGCACCAAGCGGGGAGAATCAACAAGCGGAGAGCTCACTCCTGTGGGTCTGTGTGTGGTGAGTCTGTGGGTCTGTGTGTGGTGAGTCTGTGGGTCTCTGTGTGGTGAGTCTGTGGGTCTCTGTGTGGTGAGTCTGTGGGTCTCTGTGTGGTGAGTCTGTGGGTCTCTGTGTGGTGAGTCTATGGGTCTCTGTGTGTGGTGAGTCTATGGGTCTCTGTGTGGTAAGTCTATGGGTCTCTGTGTGGTGAGTCTGTGGGTCTCTGTGTGGTGAGTCTGTGGGCCTCTGTGTGGTGAGTCTATGGGTCTCTGTGTGGTGAGTCTGTGGGTCTCTGTGTGTGGTGAGTCTATGGGTCTCTGTGTGGTGAGTCTGTGGGTCTCTGTGTGGTGAGTCTGTGGGTCTCTGTGTGGTGAGTCTGTGGGTCTCTGTGTGGTGAGTCTATGGGTCTCTGTGTGTGGTGAGTCTATGGGTCTCTGTGTGGTGAGTCTGTGGGTCTCTGTGTGGTGAGTCTGTGGGTCTCTGTGTGGTGAGTCTGTGGGGTCTCTGTGTGTGGTGAGTCTGTGGGTCTGTGTGTGGTGAGTCTGTGGGTCTCTGTGTGATGAGTCTGTGGGTCTCTGTGTGTGGTGAGTCTGTGGGTCTCTGTGTGGTGAGTCTGTGGGTCTCTGTGTGGTGAGTCTGTGGGTCTCTGTGTGGTGAGTCTGTGGGTCTCTGTGTGTGGTGAGTCTGTGGGTCTCTGTGTGGTGAGTCTGTGGGCCTCTGTGTGGTGAGTCTGTGGGTCTATGTGTGTGGTGAGTTTGTGAGTCTCTGTGTGGTGAGTCTATGAGTCTCTGTGTGGTGAGTCTGTGGGTCTCTGTGTGGTGAGTCTATGGGTCTCTGTGTGGTGAGTCTGTGGGTGTCTGTGTGGTGAGTCTGTGGGTCTCTGTGTGTGGTGAGTCTGTGGGTCTCTGTGTGTGATGAGTCTATGGGTCTCTGTGTGGTGAGTCTATGGGTCTCTGTGTGGTGAGTCTGTGGGTCTCTGTGTGTGGTGAGTTTGTGAGTCTATGTGTGGTGAGTCTGTGGGTCTCTGTGTGGTGAGTCTATGAGTCTCTGTGTGGTGAGTCTGTGGGTCTCTGTGTGGTGAGTCTATGGCTCTCTGTGTGGTGAGTCTGTGGGTGTCTGTGTGGTGAGTCTGTGGGTCTCTGTGTGTGGTGAGTCTGTGGGTCTCTGTGTGTGATGAGTCTATGGGTCTCTGTGTGGTGAGTCTATGGGTCTCTGTGTGGTGAGTCTGTGGGTCTCTGTGTGTGGTGAGTCTGTGGGTCTCTGTGTGGTGAGTCTATGGGTCTCTGTGTGGTGCGTCTGTGGGTCTCTGTGTGTGGTGAGTCTGTGGGTCTCTCTGTGAGTGAGTCTATGGGTCTCTGTGTGGTGAGTCTGTGGGTGTCTGTGTGGTGAGTCTGTGGGTCTCTGTGTGTGGTGAGTCTGTGGGTCTCTGTGTGTGATGAGTCTATGGGTCTCTGTGTGGTGAGTCTATGGGTCTCTGTGTGGTGAGTCTGTGGGTCTCTGTGTGTGGTGAGTCTGTGGGTCTCTGTGTGGTGAGTCTATGGGTCTCTGTGTGTTGAGTCTGTGGGTCTCTGTGTGTGGTGAGTCTGTGGGTCTCTGTGTGAGTGAGTCTGTGGGTCTCTGTGTGTGGTGAGTCTGTGGGTCTCTGTGTGGTGAGTCTGTGGGTCTCTTTGTGAGTCTATGGGTCTCTGTGTGCGGTGAGTCTGTGGGTCTCTGTGTGGTGAGTCTGTGGGTCTCTGTGTGGTGAGTCTATGGGTCTCTGTGTGTGGTGAGTCTATGGGTCTCTGTGTGGTGAGTCTGTGGGTCTCTGTGTGGTGAGTCTGTGGGTCTCTGGGTGGTGAGTCTGTGGGTCTCTGTGTGTGGTGAGTCTGTGGGTCTGTGTGTGGTGAGTCTGTGGGTCGCTGTGTGTGGTGATTCTATGGGTCTCTGTGTGGTGAGTCTGTGGGTCTCTGTGTGGTGAGTCTGTGGGTCTCTGTGTGGTGAGTCTGTGGGTCTCTGTGTGGTGAGTCTATGGGTCTCTGTGTGTGGTGAGTCTATGGGTCTCTGTGTGGTGAGTCTGTGGGTCTCTGTGTGGTGAGTCTGTGGGTCTCTGTGTGGTGAGTCTGTGGGTCTCTGTGTGGTGAGTCTGTGGGTCTCTGTGTGGTGAGTCTGTGGGTCTCTGTGTGTGGTGAGTCTGTGGGTCTCTGTGTGGTGAGTCTGTGGGCCTCTGTGTGGTGAGTCTGTGGGTCTATGTGTGTGGTGAGTTTGTGAGTCTCTGTGTGGTGAGTCTATGAGTCTCTGTGTGGTGAGTCTGTGGGTCTCTGTGTGGTGAGTCTATGGGTCTCTGTGTGGTGAGTCTGTGGGTGTCTGTGTGGTGAGTCTGTGGGTCTCTGTGTGTGGTGAGTCTGTGGGTCTCTGTGTGTGATGAGTCTATGGGTCTCTGTGTGGTGAGTCTATGGGTCTCTGTGTGGTGAGTCTGTGGGTCTCTGTGTGTGGTGAGTTTGTGAGTCTATGTGTGGTGAGTCTGTGGGTCTCTGTGTGGTGAGTCTATGAGTCTCTGTGTGGTGAGTCTGTGGGTCTCTGTGTGGTGAGTCTATGGCTCTCTGTGTGGTGAGTCTGTGGGTGTCTGTGTGGTGAGTCTGTGGGTCTCTGTGTGTGGTGAGTCTGTGGGTCTCTGTGTGTGATGAGTCTATGGGTCTCTGTGTGGTGAGTCTATGGGTCTCTGTGTGGTGAGTCTGTGGGTCTCTGTGTGTGGTGAGTCTGTGGGTCTCTGTGTGGTGAGTCTATGGGTCTCTGTGTGGTGAGTCTGTGGGTCTCTGTGTGTGGTGAGTCTGTGGGTCTCTCTGTGAGTGAGTCTATGGGTCTCTGTGTGGTGAGTCTGTGGGTGTCTGTGTGGTGAGTCTGTGGGTCTCTGTGTGTGGTGAGTCTGTGGGTCTCTGTGTGTGATGAGTCTATGGGTCTCTGTGTGGTGAGTCTATGGGTCTCTGTGTGGTGAGTCTGTGGGTCTCTGTGTGTGGTGAGTCTGTGGGTCTCTGTGTGGTGAGTCTATGGGTCTCTGTGTGTTGAGTCTGTGGGTCTCTGTGTGTGGTGAGTCTGTGGGTCTCTGTGTGAGTGAGTCTGTGGGTCTCTGTGTGTGGTGAGTCTGTGGGTCTCTGTGTGGTGAGTCTGTGGGTCTCTTTGTGAGTCTATGGGTCTCTGTGTGCGGTGAGTCTGTGGGTCTCTGTGTGGTGAGTCTGTGGGTCTCTGTGTGGTGAGTCTATGGGTCTCTGTGTGTGGTGAGTCTATGGGTCTCTGTGTGGTGAGTCTGTGGGTCTCTGTGTGGTGAGTCTGTGGGTCTCTGGGTGGTGAGTCTGTGGGTCTCTGTGTGTGGTGAGTCTGTGGGTCTGTGTGTGGTGAGTCTGTGGGTCGCTGTGTGTGGTGATTCTATGGGTCTCTGTGTGGTGAGTCTGTGGGTCTCTGTGTGGTGAGTCTGTGGGTCTCTGTGTGGTGAGTCTGTGGGTCTCTGTGTGGTGAGTCTATGGGTCTCTGTGTGTGGTGAGTCTATGGGTCTCTGTGTGGTGAGTCTGTGGGTCTCTGTGTGGTGAGTCTGTGGGTCTCTGTGTGGTGAGTCTGTGGGTCTCTGTGTGTGGTGAGTCTGTGGGTCTGTGTGTGGTGAGTCTGTGGGTCTCTGTGTGATGAGTCTGTGGGTCTCTGTGTGTGGTGAGTCTGTGGGTCTCTGTGTGGTGAGTCTGTGGGTCTCTGTGTGGTGAGTCTGTGGGTCTCTGTGTGGTGAGTCTGTGGGTCTCTGTGTGTGGTGAGTCTGTGGGTCTCTGTGTGGTGAGTCTGTGGGCCTCTGTGTGGTGAGTCTGTGGGTCTATGTGTGTGGTGAGTTTGTGAGTCTCTGTGTGGTGAGTCTATGAGTCTCTGTGTGGTGAGTCTGTGGGTCTCTGTGTGGTGAGTCTATGGGTCTCTGTGTGGTGAGTCTGTGGGTGTCTGTGTGGTGAGTCTGTGGGTCTCTGTGTGTGGTGAGTCTGTGGGTCTCTGTGTGTGATGAGTCTATGGGTCTCTGTGTGGTGAGTCTATGGGTCTCTGTGTGGTGAGTCTGTGGGTCTCTGTGTGTGGTGAGTTTGTGAGTCTATGTGTGGTGAGTCTGTGGGTCTCTGTGTGGTGAGTCTATGAGTCTCTGTGTGGTGAGTCTGTGGGTCTCTGTGTGGTGAGTCTATGGCTCTCTGTGTGGTGAGTCTGTGGGTGTCTGTGTGGTGAGTCTGTGGGTCTCTGTGTGTGGTGAGTCTGTGGGTCTCTGTGTGTGATGAGTCTATGGGTCTCTGTGTGGTGAGTCTATGGGTCTCTGTGTGGTGAGTCTGTGGGTCTCTGTGTGTGGTGAGTCTGTGGGTCTCTGTGTGGTGAGTCTATGGGTCTCTGTGTGGTGAGTCTGTGGGCCTCTGTGTGTGGTGAGTCTGTGGGTCTCTCTGTGAGTGAGTCTATGGGTCTCTGTGTGGTGAGTCTGTGGGTGTCTGTGTGGTGAGTCTGTGGGTCTCTGTGTGTGGTGAGTCTGTGGGTCTCTGTGTGTGATGAGTCTATGGGTCTCTGTGTGGTGAGTCTATGGGTCTCTGTGTGGTGAGTCTGTGGGTCTCTGTGTGTGGTGAGTCTGTGGGTCTCTGTGTGGTGAGTCTATGGGTCTCTGTGTGTTGAGTCTGTGGGTCTCTGTGTGTGGTGAGTCTGTGGGTCTCTGTGTGAGTGAGTCTGTGGGTCTCTGTGTGTGGTGAGTCTGTGGGTCTCTGTGTGGTGAGTCTGTGGGTCTCTTTGTGAGTCTATGGGTCTCTGTGTGCGGTGAGTCTGTGGGTCTCTGTGTGGTGAGTCTGTGGGTCTCTGTGTGGTGAGTCTATGGGTCTCTGTGTGTGGTGAGTCTATGGGTCTCTGTGTGGTGAGTCTGTGGGTCTCTGTGTGGTGAGTCTGTGGGTCTCTGGGTGGTGAGTCTGTGGGTCTCTGTGTGTGGTGAGTCTGTGGGTCTGTGTGTGGTGAGTCTGTGGGTCGCTGTGTGTGGTGATTCTATGGGTCTCTGTGTGGTGAGTCTGTGGGTCTCTGTGTGGTGATTCTGTGGGTCTCTGTGTGGTGAGTCTGTGGGTCTCTGTGTGATGAGTCTGTGGGTCTCTGTGTGTGGTGAGTCTGTGGGTCTCTGTGTAGTGAGTCTGTGGGTCTCTGTGTGGTGAGTCTGTGGGTCTCTGTGTGGTGAGTCTGTGGGTCTCTGTGTGTGGTGAGTCTGTGGGTCTCTGTGTGGTGAGTCTGTGGGTCTCTGTGTGGTGAGTCTGTGGGTCTCTGTGTGTGGTGAGTTTGTGAGTCTCTGTGTGGTGAGTCTATGAGTCTCTGTGTGGTGAGTCTGTGGGTGTCTGTGTGGTGAGTCTGTGGGTCTCTGTGTGTGGTGAGTATGTTGGTCTCTGTGTGTGATGAGTCTATGGGTCTCTGTGTGGTGAGTCTATGGGTCTCTGTGTGGTGAGTCTGTGGGTCTCTGTGTGTGATAAGTCTGTGGGTCTCTGTGTGGTGAGTCTATGGGTCTCTGTGTGGTGAGTCTGTGGGTCTCTGTGTGTGGTGAGTCTGTGGGTCTCTGTGGGAGTGAGTCTGTGGGTCTCTGTGTGTGGTGAGTCTGTGGGTCTCTGTGTGGTGAGTCTGTGGGTCTCTTTGTGAGTCTATGGGTCTCTGTGTGTGGTGAGTCTGTGGGTCTCTGTGTGATGATTCTATGGGTCTCTGTGTGGTGAGTCTGTGGGTCTCTGTGTGTGGTGAGTTTGTGAGTCTCTGTGTGGTGAGTCTGTGGGTCTCTGTGTGGTGAGTCTATGAGTCTCTGTGTGGTGAGTCTGTGGGTGTCTGTGTGGTGAGTCTGTGGGTCTCTGTGTGTGGTGAGTCTGTTGGTCTCTGTGTGTGATGAGTCTATGGGTCTCTGTGTGGTGAGTCTATGGGTCTCTGTGTGGTGAGTCTGTGGGTCTCTGTGTGTGGTGAGTCTGTGGGTCTCTGTGTGGTGAGTCTATGGGTCTCTGTGTGGTGAGTCTGTGGGTCTCTGTGTGTGGTGAGTCTGTGGGTCTCTGTGGGAGTGAGTCTGTGGGTCTCTGTGTGTGGTGAGTCTGTGGGTCTCTGTGTGGTGAGTCTGTGGGTCTCTTTGTGAGTCTATGGGTCTCTGTGTGTGGTGAGTCTGTGGGTCTCTGTGTGGTGAGTCTGTGGGTCTCTGTGTGATGATTCTATGGGTCTCTGTGTGGTGAGTCTGTGGGTCTCTGTGTGGTGAGTCTATGGGTCTCTGTGTGGTGAGTCTACGGGTCTCTGTGTGTGGTGAGTCTGTGGGTCTCTGTGTGGTGAGTCTATGGGTCTCTGTGTGGTGAGTCTATGGGTCTCTGTGTGGTGAGTCTATGGGTCTCTGTGTGGTGAGTCTATGGGTCTCTGTGTGTGGTGAGTTTATGGGTCTCTGTGTGTGGTGAGTCTGTGGGTCTCTGTGTGGTGAGTCTGTGGGTCTCTGTGTGGTGAGTCTGTGGGTCTCTGTGTGGTGAGTCTGTGGGTCTCTGTGTGTGGTGAGTCTGTGGGTCTCTGTGTGGTGAGTCTGTGGGCCTCTGTGTGGTGAGTCTGTGGGTCTATGTGTGTGGTGAGTTTGTGAGTGTCTGTGTGGTGAGTCTATGAGTCTCTGTGTGGTGAGTCTGTGGGTCTCTGTGTGGTGAGTCTATGGGTCTCTGTGTGGTGAGTCTGTGGGTGTCTGTGTGGTGAGTCTGTGGGTCTCTGTGTGTGGTGAGTCTGTGGGTCTCTGTGTGTGATGAGTCTATGGGTCTCTGTGTGGTGAGTCTATGGGTCTCTGTGTGGTGAGTCTGTGGGTCTCTGTGTGTGGTGAGTTTGTGAGTCTATGTGTGGTGAGTCTGTGGGTCTCTGTGTGGTGAGTCTATGAGTCTCTGTGTGGTGAGTCTGTGGGTCTCTGTGTGGTGAGTCTATGGGTCTCTGTGTGGTGAGTCTGTGGGTGTCTGTGTGGTGAGTCTGTGGGTCTCTGTGTGTGGTGAGTCTGTGGGTCTCTGTGTGTGATGAGTCTATGGGTCTCTGTGTGGTGAGTCTATGGGTCTCTGTGTGGTGAGTCTGTGGGTCTCTGTGTGTGGTGAGTCTGTGGGTCTCTGTGTGGTGAGTCTATGGGTCTCTGTGTGGTGAGTCTGTGGGTCTCTGTGTGTGGTGAGTCTGTGGGTCTCTCTGTGAGTGAGTCTATGGGTCTCTGTGTGGTGAGTCTGTGGGTGTCTGTGTGGTGAGTCTGTGGGTCTCTGTGTGTGGTGAGTCTGTGGGTCTCTGTGTGGTGAGTCTATGGGTCTCTGTGTGGTGAGTCTGTGGGTCTCTGTGTGTGGTGAGTCTGTGGGTCTCTGTGTGGTGAGTCTATGGGTCTCTGTGTGGTGAGTCTGTGGGCCTCTGTGTGTGGTGAGTCTGTGGGTCTCTCTGTGAGTGAGTCTATGGGTCTCTGTGTGGTGAGTCTGTGGGTGTCTGTGTGGTGAGTCTGTGGGTCTCTGTGTGTGGTGAGTCTGTGGGTCTCTGTGTGTGATGAGTCTATGGGTCTCTGTGTGGTGAGTCTATGGGTCTCTGTGTGGTGAGTCTGTGGGTCTCTGTGTGTGGTGAGTCTGTGGGTCTCTGTGTGGTGAGTCTATGGGTCTCTGTGTGTTGAGTCTGTGGGTCTCTGTGTGTGGTGAGTCTGTGGGTCTCTGTGTGAGTGAGTCTGTGGGTCTCTGTGTGTGGTGAGTCTGTGGGTCTCTGTGTGGTGAGTCTGTGGGTCTCTTTGTGAGTCTATGGGTCTCTGTGTGCGGTGAGTCTGTGGGTCTCTGTGTGGTGAGTCTGTGGGTCTCTGTGTGGTGAGTCTATGGGTCTCTGTGTGTGGTGAGTCTATGGGTCTCTGTGTGGTGAGTCTGTGGGTCTCTGTGTGGTGAGTCTGTGGGTCTCTGGGTGGTGAGTCTGTGGGTCTCTGTGTGTGGTGAGTCTGTGGGTCTGTGTGTGGTGAGTCTGTGGGTCGCTGTGTGTGGTGATTCTATGGGTCTCTGTGTGGTGAGTCTGTGGGTCTCTGTGTGGTGATTCTGTGGGTCTCTGTGTGGTGAGTCTGTGGGTCTCTGTGTGATGAGTCTGTGGGTCTCTGTGTGTGGTGAGTCTGTGGGTCTCTGTGTAGTGAGTCTGTGGGTCTCTGTGTGGTGAGTCTGTGGGTCTCTGTGTGGTGAGTCTGTGGGTCTCTGTGTGTGGTGAGTCTGTGGGTCTCTGTGTGGTGAGTCTGTGGGTCTCTGTGTGGTGAGTCTGTGGGTCTCTGTGTGTGGTGAGTTTGTGAGTCTCTGTGTGGTGAGTCTATGAGTCTCTGTGTGGTGAGTCTGTGGGTGTCTGTGTGGTGAGTCTGTGGGTCTCTGTGTGTGGTGAGTATGTTGGTCTCTGTGTGTGATGAGTCTATGGGTCTCTGTGTGGTGAGTCTATGGGTCTCTGTGTGGTGAGTCTGTGGGTCTCTGTGTGTGATGAGTCTGTGGGTCTCTGTGTGGTGAGTCTATGGGTCTCTGTGTGGTGAGTCTGTGGGTCTCTGTGTGTGGTGAGTCTGTGGGTCTCTGTGGGAGTGAGTCTGTGGGTCTCTGTGTGTGGTGAGTCTGTGGGTCTCTGTGTGGTGAGTCTGTGGGTCTCTTTGTGAGTCTATGGGTCTCTGTGTGTGGTGAGTCTGTGGGTCTCTGTGTGATGATTCTATGGGTCTCTGTGTGGTGAGTCTGTGGGTCTCTGTGTGTGGTGAGTTTGTGAGTCTCTGTGTGGTGAGTCTGTGGGTCTCTGTGTGGTGAGTCTATGAGTCTCTGTGTGGTGAGTCTGTGGGTGTCTGTGTGGTGAGTCTGTGGGTCTCTGTGTGTGGTGAGTCTGTTGGTCTCTGTGTGTGATGAGTCTATGGGTCTCTGTGTGGTGAGTCTATGGGTCTCTGTGTGGTGAGTCTGTGGGTCTCTGTGTGTGGTGAGTCTGTGGGTCTCTGTGTGGTGAGTCTATGGGTCTCTGTGTGGTGAGTCTGTGGGTCTCTGTGTGTGGTGAGTCTGTGGGTCTCTGTGGGAGTGAGTCTGTGGGTCTCTGTGTGTGGTGAGTCTGTGGGTCTCTGTGTGGTGAGTCTGTGGGTCTCTTTGTGAGTCTATGGGTCTCTGTGTGTGGTGAGTCTGTGGGTCTCTGTGTGGTGAGTCTGTGGGTCTCTGTGTGATGATTCTATGGGTCTCTGTGTGGTGAGTCTGTGGGTCTCTGTGTGGTGAGTCTATGGGTCTCTGTGTGGTGAGTCTACGGGTCTCTGTGTGTGGTGAGTCTGTGGGTCTCTGTGTGGTGAGTCTATGGGTCTCTGTGTGGTGAGTCTGTGGGTGTCTGTGTGGTGAGTCTGTGGGTCTCTGTGTGTGGTGAGTCTGTGGGTCTCTGTGTGTGATGAGTCTATGGGTCTCTGTGTGGTGAGTCTATGGGTCTCTGTGTGGTGAGTCTGTGGGTCTCTGTGTGTGGTGAGTTTGTGAGTCTATGTGTGGTGAGTCTGTGGGTCTCTGTGTGGTGAGTCTATGAGTCTCTGTGTGGTGAGTCTGTGGGTCTCTGTGTGGTGAGTCTATGGGTCTCTGTGTGGTGAGTCTGTGGGTGTCTGTGTGGTGAGTCTGTGGGTCTCTGTGTGGTGAGTCTGTGGGT
Organism: Petromyzon marinus; assembly: GCF_048934315.1. Lineage (NCBI taxonomy): Eukaryota > Metazoa > Chordata > Hyperoartia > Petromyzontiformes > Petromyzontidae > Petromyzon > Petromyzon marinus. Next base: position 2,513,598 of record NW_027422706.1, on the reverse strand, counting down.
CTCTGTGTGTGGTGAGTCTGTGGGTCTCTCTGTGAGTGAGTCTATGGGTCTCTGTGTGGTGAGTCTGTGGGTGTCTGTGTGGTGAGTCTGTGGGTCTCTGTGTGTGGTGAGTCTGTGGGTCTCTGTGTGGTGAGTCTGTGGGTCTCTGTGTGGTGAGTCTATGGGTCTCTGTGTGGTGAGTCTGTGGGTCTCTGTGTGTGGTGAGTCTGTGGGTCTCTCTGTGAGTGAGTCTATGGGTCTCTGTGTGGTGAGTCTGTGGGTGTCTGTGTGGTGAGTCTGTGGGTCTCTGTGTGAGTGAGTCTGTGGGTCTCTGTGTGTGGTGAGTCTGTGGGTCTCTGTGTGGTGAGTCTGTGGGTCTCTGTGTGGTGAGTCTGTGGGTCTCTTTGTGAGTCTATGGGTCTCTGTGTGTGGTGAGTCTGTGGGTCTCTGTGTGGTGAGTCTGTGGGTCTCTGTGTGATGATTCTATGGGTCTCTGTGTGGTGAGTCTGTGGGTCTCTGTGTGGTGAGTCTATGGGTCTCTGTGTGGTGAGTCTACGGGTCTCTGTGTGTGGTGAGTCTGTGGGTCTCTGTGTGGTGAGTCTATGGGTCTCTGTGTGGTGAGTCTGTGGGTGTCTGTGTGGTGAGTCTGTGGGTCTCTGTGTGTGGTGAGTCTGTGGGTCTCTGTGTGTGATGAGTCTATGGGTCTCTGTGTGGTGAGTCTATGGGTCTCTGTGTGGTGAGTCTGTGGGTCTCTGTGTGTGGTGAGTTTGTGAGTCTATGTGTGGTGAGTCTGTGGGTCTCTGTGTGGTGAGTCTATGAGTCTCTGTGTGGTGAGTCTGTGGGTCTCTGTGTGGTGAGTCTATGGGTCTCTGTGTGGTGAGTCTGTGGGTGTCTGTGTGGTGAGTCTGTGGGTCTCTGTGTGGTGAGTCTGTGGGTCTCTGTGTGTGGTGAGTCTGTGGGTCTCTCTGTGAGTGAGTCTATGGGTCTCTGTGTGGTGAGTCTGTGGGTGTCTGTGTGGTGAGTCTGTGGGTCTCTGTGTGTGGTGAGTCTGTGGGTCTCTGTGTGGTGAGTCTGTGGGTCTCTGTGTGGTGAGTCTATGGGTCTCTGTGTGGTGAGTCTGTGGGTCTCTGTGTGTGGTGAGTCTGTGGGTCTCTCTGTGAGTGAGTCTATGGGTCTCTGTGTGGTGAGTCTGTGGGTGTCTGTGTGGTGAGTCTGTGGGTCTCTGTGTGAGTGAGTCTGTGGGTCTCTGTGTGTGGTGAGTCTGTGGGTCTCTGTGTGGTGAGTCTGTGGGTCTCTTTGTGAGTCTATGGGTCTCTGTGTGGTGAGTCTGTGGGTCTCTGTGTGTGGTGAGTCTGTGGGTCTCTGTGTGGTGAGTCTATGGGTCTCTGTATGTTGAGTCTGTGGGTCTCTGTGTGTGGTGAGTCTGTGGGTCTCTGTGTGAGTGAGTCTGTGGGTCTCTGTGTGTGGTGAGTCTGTGGGTCTCTGTGTGGTGAGTCTGTGGGTCTCTTTGTGAGTCTATGGGTCTCTGTGTGCGGTGAGTCTGTGGGTCTCTGTGTGGTGAGTCTGTGGGTCTCTGTGTGGTGAGTCTATGGGTCTCTGTGTGTGGTGAGTCTATGGGTCTCTGTGTGGTGAGTCTGTGGGTCTCTGTGTGGTGAGTCTGTGGGTCTCTGGGTGGTGAGTCTGTGGGTCTCTGTGTGTGGTGAGTCTGTGGGTCTGTGTGTGGTGAGTCTGTGGGTCGCTGTGTGTGGTGATTCTATGGGTCTCTGTGTGGTGAGTCTGTGGGTCTCTGTGTGGTGATTCTGTGGGTCTCTGTGTGGTGAGTCTGTGGGTCTCTGTGTGATGAGTCTGTGGGTCTCTGTGTGTGGTGAGTCTGTGGGTCTCTGTGTAGTGAGTCTGTGGGTCTCTGTGTGGTGAGTCTGTGGGTCTCTGTGTGGTGAGTCTGTGGGTCTCTGTGTGTGGTGAGTCTGTGGGTCTCTGTGTGGTGAGTCTGTGGGTCTCTGTGTGGTGAGTCTGTGGGTCTCTGTGTGTGGTGAGTTTGTGAGTCTCTGTGTGGTGAGTCTATGAGTCTCTGTGTGGTGAGTCTGTGGGTGTCTGTGTGGTGAGTCTGTGGGTCTCTGTGTGTGGTGAGTATGTTGGTCTCTGTGTGTGATGAGTCTATGGGTCTCTGTGTGGTGAGTCTATGGGTCTCTGTGTGGTGAGTCTGTGGGTCTCTGTGTGTGATGAGTCTGTGGGTCTCTGTGTGGTGAGTCTATGGGTCTCTGTGTGGTGAGTCTGTGGGTCTCTGTGTGTGGTGAGTCTGTGGGTCTCTGTGGGAGTGAGTCTGTGGGTCTCTGTGTGTGGTGAGTCTGTGGGTCTCTGTGTGGTGAGTCTGTGGGTCTCTTTGTGAGTCTATGGGTCTCTGTGTGTGGTGAGTCTGTGGGTCTCTGTGTGATGATTCTATGGGTCTCTGTGTGGTGAGTCTGTGGGTCTCTGTGTGTGGTGAGTTTGTGAGTCTCTGTGTGGTGAGTCTGTGGGTCTCTGTGTGGTGAGTCTATGAGTCTCTGTGTGGTGAGTCTGTGGGTGTCTGTGTGGTGAGTCTGTGGGTCTCTGTGTGTGGTGAGTCTGTTGGTCTCTGTGTGTGATGAGTCTATGGGTCTCTGTGTGGTGAGTCTATGGGTCTCTGTGTGGTGAGTCTGTGGGTCTCTGTGTGTGGTGAGTCTGTGGAGTCTCTGTGTGTGGTGAGTCTGTGGGTCTGTGTGTGGTGAGTCTGTGGGTCTCTGTGTGATGAGTCTGTGGGTCTCTGTGTGTGGTGAGTCTGTGGGTCTCTGTGTGGTGAGTCTGTGGGTCTCTGTGTGGTGAGTCTGTGGGTCTCTGTGTGGTGAGTCTGTGGGTCTCTGTGTGTGGTGAGTCTGTGGGTCTCTGTGTGGTGAGTCTGTGGGCCTCTGTGTGGTGAGTCTGTGGGTCTATGTGTGTGGTGAGTTTGTGAGTCTCTGTGTGGTGAGTCTATGAGTCTCTGTGTGGTGAGTCTGTGGGTCTCTGTGTGGTGAGTCTATGGGTCTCTGTGTGGTGAGTCTGTGGGTGTCTGTGTGGTGAGTCTGTGGGTCTCTGTGTGTGGTGAGTCTGTGGGTCTCTGTGTGTGATGAGTCTATGGGTCTCTGTGTGGTGAGTCTATGGGTCTCTGTGTGGTGAGTCTGTGGGTCTCTGTGTGTGGTGAGTCTGTGGGTCTCTGTGTGGTGAGTCTGTGGGTCTCTGTGTGATGATTCTATGGGTCTCTGTGTGGTGAGTCTGTGGGTCTCTGTGTGGTGAGTCTATGGGTCTCTGTGTGGTGAGTCTACGGGTCTCTGTGTGTGGTGAGTCTGTGGGTCTCTGTGTGGTGGGTCTCTGTGTGGTGATTCTGTGGGTCTCTGTGTGGTGAGTCTGTGGGTCTCTGTGTGATGAGTCTGTGGGTCTCTGTGTGTGGTGAGTCTGTGGGTCTCTGTGTAGTGAGTCTGTGGGTCTCTGTGTGGTGAGTCTGTGGGTCTCTGTGTGGTGAGTCTGTGGGTCTCTGTGTGTGGTGAGTCTGTGGGTCTCTGTGTGGTGAGTCTGTGGGTCTCTGTGTGGTGAGTCTGTGGGTCTCTGTGTGTGGTGAGTTTGTGAGTCTCTGTGTGGTGAGTCTATGAGTCTCTGTGTGGTGAGTCTGTGGGTGTCTGTGTGGTGAGTCTGTGGGTCTCTGTGTGTGGTGAGTATGTTGGTCTCTGTGTGTGATGAGTCTATGGGTCTCTGTGTGGTGAGTCTATGGGTCTCTGTGTGGTGAGTCTGTGGGTCTCTGTGTGTGATGAGTCTGTGGGTCTCTGTGTGGTGAGTCTATGGGTCTCTGTGTGGTGAGTCTGTGGGTCTCTGTGTGTGGTGAGTCTGTGGGTCTCTGTGGGAGTGAGTCTGTGGGTCTCTGTGTGTGGTGAGTCTGTGGGTCTCTGTGTGGTGAGTCTGTGGGTCTCTTTGTGAGTCTATGGGTCTCTGTGTGTGGTGAGTCTGTGGGTCTCTGTGTGATGATTCTATGGGTCTCTGTGTGGTGAGTCTGTGGGTCTCTGTGTGTGGTGAGTTTGTGAGTCTCTGTGTGGTGAGTCTGTGGGTCTCTGTGTGGTGAGTCTATGAGTCTCTGTGTGGTGAGTCTGTGGGTGTCTGTGTGGTGAGTCTGTGGGTCTCTGTGTGTGGTGAGTCTGTTGGTCTCTGTGTGTGATGAGTCTATGGGTCTCTGTGTGGTGAGTCTATGGGTCTCTGTGTGGTGAGTCTGTGGGTCTCTGTGTGTGGTGAGTCTGTGGGTCTCTGTGTGGTGAGTCTATGGGTCTCTGTGTGGTGAGTCTGTGGGTCTCTGTGTGTGGTGAGTCTGTGGGTCTCTGTGGGAGTGAGTCTGTGGGTCTCTGTGTGTGGTGAGTCTGTGGGTCTCTGTGTGGTGAGTCTGTGGGTCTCTTTGTGAGTCTATGGGTCTCTGTGTGTGGTGAGTCTGTGGGTCTCTGTGTGGTGAGTCTGTGGGTCTCTGTGTGATGATTCTATGGGTCTCTGTGTGGTGAGTCTGTGGGTCTCTGTGTGGTGAGTCTATGGGTCTCTGTGTGGTGAGTCTACGGGTCTCTGTGTGTGGTGAGTCTGTGGGTCTCTGTGTGGTGAGTCTATGGGTCTCTGTGTGGTGAGTCTGTGGGTGTCTGTGTGGTGAGTCTGTGGGTCTCTGTGTGTGGTGAGTCTGTGGGTCTCTGTGTGTGATGAGTCTATGGGTCTCTGTGTGGTGAGTCTATGGGTCTCTGTGTGGTGAGTCTGTGGGTCTCTGTGTGTGGTGAGTTTGTGAGTCTATGTGTGGTGAGTCTGTGGGTCTCTGTGTGGTGAGTCTATGAGTCTCTGTGTGGTGAGTCTGTGGGTCTCTGTGTGGTGAGTCTATGGGTCTCTGTGTGGTGAGTCTGTGGGTGTCTGTGTGGTGAGTCTGTGGGTCTCTGTGTGGTGAGTCTGTGGGTCTCTGTGTGTGGTGAGTCTGTGGGTCTCTCTGTGAGTGAGTCTATGGGTCTCTGTGTGGTGAGTCTGTGGGTGTCTGTGTGGTGAGTCTGTGGGTCTCTGTGTGTGGTGAGTCTGTGGGTCTCTGTGTGGTGAGTCTGTGGGTCTCTGTGTGGTGAGTCTATGGGTCTCTGTGTGGTGAGTCTGTGGGTCTCTGTGTGTGGTGAGTCTGTGGGTCTCTCTGTGAGTGAGTCTATGGGTCTCTGTGTGGTGAGTCTGTGGGTGTCTGTGTGGTGAGTCTGTGGGTCTCTGTGTGAGTGAGTCTGTGGGTCTCTGTGTGTGGTGAGTCTGTGGGTCTCTGTGTGGTGAGTCTGTGGGTCTCTGTGTGGTGAGTCTGTGGGTCTCTTTGTGAGTCTATGGGTCTCTGTGTGTGGTGAGTCTGTGGGTCTCTGTGTGGTGAGTCTGTGGGTCTCTGTGTGATGATTCTATGGGTCTCTGTGTGGTGAGTCTGTGGGTCTCTGTGTGGTGAGTCTATGGGTCTCTGTGTGGTGAGTCTACGGGTCTCTGTGTGTGGTGAGTCTGTGGGTCTCTGTGTGGTGAGTCTATGGGTCTCTGTGTGGTGAGTCTGTGGGTGTCTGTGTGGTGAGTCTGTGGGTCTCTGTGTGTGGTGAGTCTGTGGGTCTCTGTGTGTGATGAGTCTATGGGTCTCTGTGTGGTGAGTCTATGGGTCTCTGTGTGGTGAGTCTGTGGGTCTCTGTGTGTGGTGAGTTTGTGAGTCTATGTGTGGTGAGTCTGTGGGTCTCTGTGTGGTGAGTCTATGAGTCTCTGTGTGGTGAGTCTGTGGGTCTCTGTGTGGTGAGTCTATGGGTCTCTGTGTGGTGAGTCTGTGGGTGTCTGTGTGGTGAGTCTGTGGGTCTCTGTGTGGTGAGTCTGTGGGTCTCTGTGTGTGGTGAGTCTGTGGGTCTCTCTGTGAGTGAGTCTATGGGTCTCTGTGTGGTGAGTCTGTGGGTGTCTGTGTGGTGAGTCTGTGGGTCTCTGTGTGTGGTGAGTCTGTGGGTCTCTGTGTGGTGAGTCTGTGGGTCTCTGTGTGGTGAGTCTATGGGTCTCTGTGTGGTGAGTCTGTGGGTCTCTGTGTGTGGTGAGTCTGTGGGTCTCTCTGTGAGTGAGTCTATGGGTCTCTGTGTGGTGAGTCTGTGGGTGTCTGTGTGGTGAGTCTGTGGGTCTCTGTGTGAGTGAGTCTGTGGGTCTCTGTGTGTGGTGAGTCTGTGGGTCTCTGTGTGGTGAGTCTGTGGGTCTCTTTGTGAGTCTATGGGTCTCTGTGTGGTGAGTCTGTGGGTCTCTGTGTGTGGTGAGTCTGTGGGTCTCTGTGTGGTGAGTCTATGGGTCTCTGTATGTTGAGTCTGTGGGTCTCTGTGTGTGGTGAGTCTGTGGGTCTCTGTGTGAGTGAGTCTGTGGGTCTCTGTGTGTGGTGAGTCTGTGGGTCTCTGTGTGGTGAGTCTGTGGGTCTCTTTGTGAGTCTATGGGTCTCTGTGTGCGGTGAGTCTGTGGGTCTCTGTGTGGTGAGTCTGTGGGTCTCTGTGTGGTGAGTCTATGGGTCTCTGTGTGTGGTGAGTCTATGGGTCTCTGTGTGGTGAGTCTGTGGGTCTCTGTGTGGTGAGTCTGTGGGTCTCTGGGTGGTGAGTCTGTGGGTCTCTGTGTGTGGTGAGTCTGTGGGTCTGTGTGTGGTGAGTCTGTGGGTCGCTGTGTGTGGTGATTCTATGGGTCTCTGTGTGGTGAGTCTGTGGGTCTCTGTGTGGTGATTCTGTGGGTCTCTGTGTGGTGAGTCTGTGGGTCTCTGTGTGATGAGTCTGTGGGTCTCTGTGTGTGGTGAGTCTGTGGGTCTCTGTGTAGTGAGTCTGTGGGTCTCTGTGTGGTGAGTCTGTGGGTCTCTGTGTGGTGAGTCTGTGGGTCTCTGTGTGTGGTGAGTCTGTGGGTCTCTGTGTGGTGAGTCTGTGGGTCTCTGTGTGGTGAGTCTGTGGGTCTCTGTGTGTGGTGAGTTTGTGAGTCTCTGTGTGGTGAGTCTATGAGTCTCTGTGTGGTGAGTCTGTGGGTGTCTGTGTGGTGAGTCTGTGGGTCTCTGTGTGTGGTGAGTATGTTGGTCTCTGTGTGTGATGAGTCTATGGGTCTCTGTGTGGTGAGTCTATGGGTCTCTGTGTGGTGAGTCTGTGGGTCTCTGTGTGTGATGAGTCTGTGGGTCTCTGTGTGGTGAGTCTATGGGTCTCTGTGTGGTGAGTCTGTGGGTCTCTGTGTGTGGTGAGTCTGTGGGTCTCTGTGGGAGTGAGTCTGTGGGTCTCTGTGTGTGGTGAGTCTGTGGGTCTCTGTGTGGTGAGTCTGTGGGTCTCTTTGTGAGTCTATGGGTCTCTGTGTGTGGTGAGTCTGTGGGTCTCTGTGTGATGATTCTATGGGTCTCTGTGTGGTGAGTCTGTGGGTCTCTGTGTGTGGTGAGTTTGTGAGTCTCTGTGTGGTGAGTCTGTGGGTCTCTGTGTGGTGAGTCTATGAGTCTCTGTGTGGTGAGTCTGTGGGTGTCTGTGTGGTGAGTCTGTGGGTCTCTGTGTGTGGTGAGTCTGTTGGTCTCTGTGTGTGATGAGTCTATGGGTCTCTGTGTGGTGAGTCTATGGGTCTCTGTGTGGTGAGTCTGTGGGTCTCTGTGTGTGGTGAGTCTGTGGAGTCTCTGTGTGTGGTGAGTCTGTGGGTCTGTGTGTGGTGAGTCTGTGGGTCTCTGTGTGATGAGTCTGTGGGTCTCTGTGTGTGGTGAGTCTGTGGGTCTCTGTGTGGTGAGTCTGTGGGTCTCTGTGTGGTGAGTCTGTGGGTCTCTGTGTGGTGAGTCTGTGGGTCTCTGTGTGTGGTGAGTCTGTGGGTCTCTGTGTGGTGAGTCTGTGGGCCTCTGTGTGGTGAGTCTGTGGGTCTATGTGTGTGGTGAGTTTGTGAGTCTCTGTGTGGTGAGTCTATGAGTCTCTGTGTGGTGAGTCTGTGGGTCTCTGTGTGGTGAGTCTATGGGTCTCTGTGTGGTGAGTCTGTGGGTGTCTGTGTGGTGAGTCTGTGGGTCTCTGTGTGTGGTGAGTCTGTGGGTCTCTGTGTGTGATGAGTCTATGGGTCTCTGTGTGGTGAGTCTATGGGTCTCTGTGTGGTGAGTCTGTGGGTCTCTGTGTGTGGTGAGTTTGTGAGTCTATGTGTGGTGAGTCTGTGGGTCTCTGTGTGGTGAGTCTATGAGTCTCTGTGTGGTGAGTCTGTGGGTCTCTGTGTGGTGAGTCTATGGCTCTCTGTGTGGTGAGTCTGTGGGTGTCTGTGTGGTGAGTCTGTGGGTCTCTGTGTGTGGTGAGTCTGTGGGTCTCTGTGTGTGATGAGTCTATGGGTCTCTGTGTGGTGAGTCTATGGGTCTCTGTGTGGTGAGTCTGTGGGTCTCTGTGTGTGGTGAGTCTGTGGGTCTCTGTGTGGTGAGTCTATGGGTCTCTGTGTGGTGAGTCTGTGGGTCTCTGTGTGTGGTGAGTCTGTGGGTCTCTCTGTGAGTGAGTCTATGGGTCTCTGTGTGGTGAGTCTGTGGGTGTCTGTGTGGTGAGTCTGTGGGTCTCTGTGTGTGGTGAGTCTGTGGGTCTCTGTGTGTGATGAGTCTATGGGTCTCTGTGTGGTGAGTCTATGGGTCTCTGTGTGGTGAGTCTGTGGGTCTCTGTGTGTGGTGAGTCTGTGGGTCTCTGTGTGGTGAGTCTATGGGTCTCTGTGTGTTGAGTCTGTGGGTCTCTGTGTGTGGTGAGTCTGTGGGTCTCTGTGTGAGTGAGTCTGTGGGTCTCTGTGTGTGGTGAGTCTGTGGGTCTCTGTGTGGTGAGTCTGTGGGTCTCTTTGTGAGTCTATGGGTCTCTGTGTGCGGTGAGTCTGTGGGTCTCTGTGTGGTGAGTCTGTGGGTCTCTGTGTGGTGAGTCTATGGGTCTCTGTGTGTGGTGAGTCTATGGGTCTCTGTGTGGTGAGTCTGTGGGTCTCTGTGTGGTGAGTCTGTGGGTCTCTGGGTGGTGAGTCTGTGGGTCTCTGTGTGTGGTGAGTCTGTGGGTCTGTGTGTGGTGAGTCTGTGGGTCGCTGTGTGTGGTGATTCTATGGGTCTCTGTGTGGTGAGTCTGTGGGTCTCTGTGTGGTGAGTCTGTGGGTCTCTGTGTGGTGAGTCTGTGGGTCTCTGTGTGGTGAGTCTATGGGTCTCTGTGTGTGGTGAGTCTATGGGTCTCTGTGTGGTGAGTCTGTGGGTCTCTGTGTGGTGAGTCTGTGGGTCTCTGTGTGGTGAGTCTGTGGGTCTCTGTGTGGTGAGTCTGTGGGTCTCTGTGTGGTGAGTCTGTGGGTCTCTGTGTGTGGTGAGTCTGTGGGTCTCTGTGTGGTGAGTCTGTGGGCCTCTGTGTGGTGAGTCTGTGGGTCTATGTGTGTGGTGAGTTTGTGAGTCTCTGTGTGGTGAGTCTATGAGTCTCTGTGTGGTGAGTCTGTGGGTCTCTGTGTGGTGAGTCTATGGGTCTCTGTGTGGTGAGTCTGTGGGTGTCTGTGTGGTGAGTCTGTGGGTCTCTGTGTGTGGTGAGTCTGTGGGTCTCTGTGTGTGATGAGTCTATGGGTCTCTGTGTGGTGAGTCTATGGGTCTCTGTGTGGTGAGTCTGTGGGTCTCTGTGTGTGGTGAGTTTGTGAGTCTATGTGTGGTGAGTCTGTGGGTCTCTGTGTGGTGAGTCTATGAGTCTCTGTGTGGTGAGTCTGTGGGTCTCTGTGTGGTGAGTCTATGGCTCTCTGTGTGGTGAGTCTGTGGGTGTCTGTGTGGTGAGTCTGTGGGTCTCTGTGTGTGGTGAGTCTGTGGGTCTCTGTGTGTGATGAGTCTATGGGTCTCTGTGTGGTGAGTCTATGGGTCTCTGTGTGGTGAGTCTGTGGGTCTCTGTGTGTGGTGAGTCTGTGGGTCTCTGTGTGGTGAGTCTATGGGTCTCTGTGTGGTGAGTCTGTGGGCCTCTGTGTGTGGTGAGTCTGTGGGTCTCTCTGTGAGTGAGTCTATGGGTCTCTGTGTGGTGAGTCTGTGGGTGTCTGTGTGGTGAGTCTGTGGGTCTCTGTGTGTGGTGAGTCTGTGGGTCTCTGTGTGTGATGAGTCTATGGGTCTCTGTGTGGTGAGTCTATGGGTCTCTGTGTGGTGAGTCTGTGGGTCTCTGTGTGTGGTGAGTCTGTGGGTCTCTGTGTGGTGAGTCTATGGGTCTCTGTGTGTTGAGTCTGTGGGTCTCTGTGTGTGGTGAGTCTGTGGGTCTCTGTGTGAGTGAGTCTGTGGGTCTCTGTGTGTGGTGAGTCTGTGGGTCTCTGTGTGGTGAGTCTGTGGGTCTCTTTGTGAGTCTATGGGTCTCTGTGTGCGGTGAGTCTGTGGGTCTCTGTGTGGTGAGTCTGTGGGTCTCTGTGTGGTGAGTCTATGGGTCTCTGTGTGTGGTGAGTCTATGGGTCTCTGTGTGGTGAGTCTGTGGGTCTCTGTGTGGTGAGTCTGTGGGTCTCTGGGTGGTGAGTCTGTGGGTCTCTGTGTGTGGTGAGTCTGTGGGTCTGTGTGTGGTGAGTCTGTGGGTCGCTGTGTGTGGTGATTCTATGGGTCTCTGTGTGGTGAGTCTGTGGGTCTCTGTGTGGTGAGTCTGTGGGTCTCTGTGTGGTGAGTCTGTGGGTCTCTGTGTGGTGAGTCTATGGGTCTCTGTGTGTGGTGAGTCTATGGGTCTCTGTGTGGTGAGTCTGTGGGTCTCTGTGTGGTGAGTCTGTGGGTCTCTGTGTGGTGAGTCTGTGGGTCTCTGTGTGTGGTGAGTCTGTGGGTCTGTGTGTGGTGAGTCTGTGGGTCTCTGTGTGATGAGTCTGTGGGTCTCTGTGTGTGGTGAGTCTGTGGGTCTCTGTGTGGTGAGTCTGTGGGTCTCTGTGTGGTGAGTCTGTGGGTCTCTGTGTGTGGTGAGTCTGTGGGTCTCTGTGTGGTGAGTCTGTGGGCCTCTGTGTGGTGAGTCTGTGGGTCTATGTGTGTGGTGAGTTTGTGAGTCTCTGTGTGGTGAGTCTATGAGTCTCTGTGTGGTGAGTCTGTGGGTCTCTGTGTGGTGAGTCTATGGGTCTCTGTGTGGTGAGTCTGTGGGTGTCTGTGTGGTGAGTCTGTGGGTCTCTGTGTGTGGTGAGTCTGTGGGTCTCTGTGTGTGATGAGTCTATGGGTCTCTGTGTGGTGAGTCTATGGGTCTCTGTGTGGTGAGTCTGTGGGTCTCTGTGTGTGGTGAGTTTGTGAGTCTATGTGTGGTGAGTCTGTGGGTCTCTGTGTGGTGAGTCTATGAGTCTCTGTGTGGTGAGTCTGTGGGTCTCTGTGTGGTGAGTCTATGGCTCTCTGTGTGGTGAGTCTGTGGGTGTCTGTGTGGTGAGTCTGTGGGTCTCTGTGTGTGGTGAGTCTGTGGGTCTCTGTGTGTGATGAGTCTATGGGTCTCTGTGTGGTGAGTCTATGGGTCTCTGTGTGGTGAGTCTGTGGGTCTCTGTGTGTGGTGAGTCTGTGGGTCTCTGTGTGGTGAGTCTATGGGTCTCTGTGTGGTGAGTCTGTGGGCCTCTGTGTGTGGTGAGTCTGTGGGTCTCTCTGTGAGTGAGTCTATGGGTCTCTGTGTGGTGAGTCTGTGGGTGTCTGTGTGGTGAGTCTGTGGGTCTCTGTGTGTGGTGAGTCTGTGGGTCTCTGTGTGTGATGAGTCTATGGGTCTCTGTGTGGTGAGTCTATGGGTCTCTGTGTGGTGAGTCTGTGGGTCTCTGTGTGTGGTGAGTCTGTGGGTCTCTGTGTGGTGAGTCTATGGGTCTCTGTGTGTTGAGTCTGTGGGTCTCTGTGTGTGGTGAGTCTGTGGGTCTCTGTGTGAGTGAGTCTGTGGGTCTCTGTGTGCGGTGAGTCTGTGGGTCTCTGTGTGGTGAGTCTGTGGGTCTCTGTGTGGTGAGTCTATGGGTCTCTGTGTGTGGTGAGTCTATGGGTCTCTGTGTGGTGAGTCTGTGGGTCTCTGTGTGGTGAGTCTGTGGGTCTCTGGGTGGTGAGTCTGTGGGTCTCTGTGTGTGGTGAGTCTGTGGGTCTGTGTGTGGTGAGTCTGTGGGTCGCTGTGTGTGGTGATTCTATGGGTCTCTGTGTGGTGAGTCTGTGGGTCTCTGTGTGGTGATTCTGTGGGTCTCTGTGTGGTGAGTCTGTGGGTCTCTGTGTGATGAGTCTGTGGGTCTCTGTGTGTGGTGAGTCTGTGGGTCTCTGTGTAGTGAGTCTGTGGGTCTCTGTGTGGTGAGTCTGTGGGTCTCTGTGTGGTGAGTCTGTGGGTCTCTGTGTGTGGTGAGTCTGTGGGTCTCTGTGTGGTGAGTCTGTGGGTCTCTGTGTGGTGAGTCTGTGGGTCTCTGTGTGTGGTGAGTTTGTGAGTCTCTGTGTGGTGAGTCTATGAGTCTCTGTGTGGTGAGTCTGTGGGTGTCTGTGTGGTGAGTCTGTGGGTCTCTGTGTGTGGTGAGTATGTTGGTCTCTGTGTGTGATGAGTCTATGGGTCTCTGTGTGGTGAGTCTATGGGTCTCTGTGTGGTGAGTCTGTGGGTCTCTGTGTGTGATGAGTCTGTGGGTCTCTGTGTGGTGAGTCTATGGGTCTCTGTGTGGTGAGTCTGTGGGTCTCTGTGTGTGGTGAGTCTGTGGGTCTCTGTGGGAGTGAGTCTGTGGGTCTCTGTGTGTGGTGAGTCTGTGGGTCTCTGTGTGGTGAGTCTGTGGGTCTCTTTGTGAGTCTATGGGTCTCTGTGTGTGGTGAGTCTGTGGGTCTCTGTGTGATGATTCTATGGGTCTCTGTGTGGTGAGTCTGTGGGTCTCTGTGTGTGGTGAGTTTGTGAGTCTCTGTGTGGTGAGTCTGTGGGTCTCTGTGTGGTGAGTCTATGAGTCTCTGTGTGGTGAGTCTGTGGGTGTCTGTGTGGTGAGTCTGTGGGTCTCTGTGTGTGGTGAGTCTGTTGGTCTCTGTGTGTGATGAGTCTATGGGTCTCTGTGTGGTGAGTCTATGGGTCTCTGTGTGGTGAGTCTGTGGGTCTCTGTGTGTGGTGAGTCTGTGGGTCTCTGTGTGGTGAGTCTATGGGTCTCTGTGTGGTGAGTCTGTGGGTCTCTGTGTGTGGTGAGTCTGTGGGTCTCTGTGGGAGTGAGTCTGTGGGTCTCTGTGTGTGGTGAGTCTGTGGGTCTCTGTGTGGTGAGTCTGTGGGTCTCTTTGTGAGTCTATGGGTCTCTGTGTGTGGTGAGTCTGTGGGTCTCTGTGTGGTGAGTCTGTGGGTCTCTGTGTGATGATTCTATGGGTCTCTGTGTGGTGAGTCTGTGGGTCTCTGTGTGGTGAGTCTATGGGTCTCTGTGTGGTGAGTCTACGGGTCTCTGTGTGTGGTGAGTCTGTGGGTCTCTGTGTGGTGAGTCTATGGGTCTCTGTGTGGTGAGTCTATGGGTCTCTGTGTGGTGAGTCTATGGGTCTCTGTGTGGTGAGTCTATGGGTCTCTGTGTGTGGTGAGTTTATGGGTCTCTGTGTGTGGTGAGTCTGTGGGTCTCTGTGTGGTGAGTCTGTGGGTCTCTGTGTGGTGAGTCTGTGGGTCTCTGTGTGGTGAGTCTGTGGGTCTCTGTGTGTGGTGAGTCTGTGGGTCTCTGTGTGGTGAGTCTGTGGGCCTCTGTGTGGTGAGTCTGTGGGTCTATGTGTGTGGTGAGTTTGTGAGTGTCTGTGTGGTGAGTCTATGAGTCTCTGTGTGGTGAGTCTGTGGGTCTCTGTGTGGTGAGTCTATGGGTCTCTGTGTGGTGAGTCTGTGGGTGTCTGTGTGGTGAGTCTGTGGGTCTCTGTGTGTGGTGAGTCTGTGGGTCTCTGTGTGTGATGAGTCTATGGGTCTCTGTGTGGTGAGTCTATGGGTCTCTGTGTGGTGAGTCTGTGGGTCTCTGTGTGTGGTGAGTTTGTGAGTCTATGTGTGGTGAGTCTGTGGGTCTCTGTGTGGTGAGTCTATGAGTCTCTGTGTGGTGAGTCTGTGGGTCTCTGTGTGGTGAGTCTATGGGTCTCTGTGTGGTGAGTCTGTGGGTGTCTGTGTGGTGAGTCTGTGGGTCTCTGTGTGTGGTGAGTCTGTGGGTCTCTGTGTGTGATGAGTCTATGGGTCTCTGTGTGGTGAGTCTATGGGTCTCTGTGTGGTGAGTCTGTGGGTCTCTGTGTGTGGTGAGTCTGTGGGTCTCTGTGTGGTGAGTCTATGGGTCTCTGTGTGGTGAGTCTGTGGGTCTCTGTGTGTGGTGAGTCTGTGGGTCTCTCTGTGAGTGAGTCTATGGGTCTCTGTGTGGTGAGTCTGTGGGTGTCTGTGTGGTGAGTCTGTGGGTCTCTGTGTGTGGTGAGTCTGTGGGTCTCTGTGTGGTGAGTCTATGGGTCTCTGTGTGGTGAGTCTGTGGGTCTCTGTGTGTGGTGAGTCTGTGGGTCTCTCTGTTAGTGAGTCTATGGGTCTCTGTGTGGTGAGTCTGTGGGTGTCTGTGTGGTGAGTCTGTGGGTCTCTGTGTGTGGTGAGTCTGTGGGTCTCTGTGTGGTGAGTCTATGGGTCTCTGTGTGGTGAGTCTGTGGGTCTCTGTGTGTGGTGAGTCTGTGGGTCTCTGTGTGGTGAGTCTATGGGTCTCTGTGTGGTGAGTCTGTGGGCCTCTGTGTGTGGTGAGTCTGTGGGTCTCTCTGTGAGTGAGTCTATGGGTCTCTGTGTGGTGAGTCTGTGGGTGTCTGTGTGGTGAGTCTGTGGGTCTCTGTGTGTGGTGAGTCTGTGGGTCTCTGTGTGTGATGAGTCTATGGGTCTCTGTGTGGTGAGTCTATGGGTCTCTGTGTGGTGAGTCTGTGGGTCTCTGTGTGTGGTGAGTCTGTGGGTCTCTGTGTGGTGAGTCTATGGGTCTCTGTGTGTTGAGTCTGTGGGTCTCTGTGTGTGGTGAGTCTGTGGGTCTCTGTGTGAGTGAGTCTGTGGGTCTCTGTGTGTGGTGAGTCTGTGGGTCTCTGTGTGGTGAGTCTGTGGGTCTCTTTGTGAGTCTATGGGTCTCTGTGTGCGGTGAGTCTGTGGGTCTCTGTGTGGTGAGTCTGTGGGTCTCTGTGTGGTGAGTCTATGGGTCTCTGTGTGTGGTGAGTCTATGGGTCTCTGTGTGGTGAGTCTGTGGGTCTCTGTGTGGTGAGTCTGTGGGTCTCTGGGTGGTGAGTCTGTGGGTCTCTGTGTGTGGTGAGTCTGTGGGTCTGTGTGTGGTGAGTCTGTGGGTCGCTGTGTGTGGTGATTCTATGGGTCTCTGTGTGGTGAGTCTGTGGGTCTCTGTGTGGTGATTCTGTGGGTCTCTGTGTGGTGAGTCTGTGGGTCTCTGTGTGATGAGTCTGTGGGTCTCTGTGTGTGGTGAGTCTGTGGGTCTCTGTGTAGTGAGTCTGTGGGTCTCTGTGTGGTGAGTCTGTGGGTCTCTGTGTGGTGAGTCTGTGGGTCTCTGTGTGTGATGAGTCTATGGGTCTCTGTGTGGTGAGTCTATGGGTCTCTGTGTGGTGAGTCTGTGGGTCTCTGTGTGTGGTGAGTCTGTGGGTCTCTGTGTGGTGAGTCTATGGGTCTCTGTGTGTTGAGTCTGTGGGTCTCTGTGTGTGGTGAGTCTGTGGGTCTCTGTGTGAGTGAGTCTGTGGGTCTCTGTGTGTGGTGAGTCTGTGGGTCTCTGTGTGGTGAGTCTGTGGGTCTCTTTGTGAGTCTATGGGTCTCTGTGTGCGGTGAGTCTGTGGGTCTCTGTGTGGTGAGTCTGTGGGTCTCTGTGTGGTGAGTCTATGGGTCTCTGTGTGTGGTGAGTCTATGGGTCTCTGTGTGGTGAGTCTGTGGGTCTCTGTGTGGTGAGTCTGTGGGTCTCTGGGTGGTGAGTCTGTGGGTCTCTGTGTGTGGTGAGTCTGTGGGTCTGTGTGTGGTGAGTCTGTGGGTCGCTGTGTGTGGTGATTCTATGGGTCTCTGTGTGGTGAGTCTGTGGGTCTCTGTGTGGTGATTCTGTGGGTCTCTGTGTGGTGAGTCTGTGGGTCTCTGTGTGATGAGTCTGTGGGTCTCTGTGTGTGGTGAGTCTGTGGGTCTCTGTGTAGTGAGTCTGTGGGTCTCTGTGTGGTGAGTCTGTGGGTCTCTGTGTGGTGAGTCTGTGGGTCTCTGTGTGTGGTGAGTCTGTGGGTCTCTGTGTGGTGAGTCTGTGGGTCTCTGTGTGGTGAGTCTGTGGGTCTCTGTGTGTGGTGAGTTTGTGAGTCTCTGTGTGGTGAGTCTATGAGTCTCTGTGTGGTGAGTCTGTGGGTGTCTGTGTGGTGAGTCTGTGGGTCTCTGTGTGTGGTGAGTATGTTGGTCTCTGTGTGTGATGAGTCTATGGGTCTCTGTGTGGTGAGTCTATGGGTCTCTGTGTGGTGAGTCTGTGGGTCTCTGTGTGTGATGAGTCTGTGGGTCTCTGTGTGGTGAGTCTATGGGTCTCTGTGTGGTGAGTCTGTGGGTCTCTGTGTGTGGTGAGTCTGTGGGTCTCTGTGGGAGTGAGTCTGTGGGTCTCTGTGTGTGGTGAGTCTGTGGGTCTCTGTGTGGTGAGTCTGTGGGTCTCTTTGTGAGTCTATGGGTCTCTGTGTGTGGTGAGTCTGTGGGTCTCTGTGTGATGATTCTATGGGTCTCTGTGTGGTGAGTCTGTGGGTCTCTGTGTGTGGTGAGTTTGTGAGTCTCTGTGTGGTGAGTCTGTGGGTCTCTGTGTGGTGAGTCTATGAGTCTCTGTGTGGTGAGTCTGTGGGTGTCTGTGTGGTGAGTCTGTGGGTCTCTGTGTGTGGTGAGTCTGTTGGTCTCTGTGTGTGATGAGTCTATGGGTCTCTGTGTGGTGAGTCTATGGGTCTCTGTGTGGTGAGTCTGTGGGTCTCTGTGTGTGGTGAGTCTGTGGGTCTCTGTGTGGTGAGTCTATGGGTCTCTGTGTGGTGAGTCTGTGGGTCTCTGTGTGTGGTGAGTCTGTGGGTCTCTGTGGGAGTGAGTCTGTGGGTCTCTGTGTGTGGTGAGTCTGTGGGTCTCTGTGTGGTGAGTCTGTGGGTCTCTTTGTGAGTCTATGGGTCTCTGTGTGTGGTGAGTCTGTGGGTCTCTGTGTGGTGAGTCTGTGGGTCTCTGTGTGATGATTCTATGGGTCTCTGTGTGGTGAGTCTGTGGGTCTCTGTGTGGTGAGTCTATGGGTCTCTGTGTGGTGAGTCTACGGGTCTCTGTGTGTGGTGAGTCTGTGGGTCTCTGTGTGGTGAGTCTATGGGTCTCTGTGTGGTGAGTCTGTGGGTGTCTGTGTGGTGAGTCTGTGGGTCTCTGTGTGTGGTGAGTCTGTGGGTCTCTGTGTGTGATGAGTCTATGGGTCTCTGTGTGGTGAGTCTATGGGTCTCTGTGTGGTGAGTCTGTGGGTCTCTGTGTGTGGTGAGTTTGTGAGTCTATGTGTGGTGAGTCTGTGGGTCTCTGTGTGGTGAGTCTATGAGTCTCTGTGTGGTGAGTCTGTGGGTCTCTGTGTGGTGAGTCTATGGGTCTCTGTGTGGTGAGTCTGTGGGTGTCTGTGTGGTGAGTCTGTGGGTCTCTGTGTGTGGTGAGTCTGTGGGTCTCTGTGTGTGATGAGTCTATGGGTCTCTGTGTGGTGAGTCTATGGGTCTCTGTGTGGTGAGTCTGTGGGTCTCTGTGTGTGGTGAGTCTGTGGGTCTCTGTGTGGTGAGTCTATGGGTCTCTGTGTGGTGAGTCTGTGGGTCTCTGTGTGTGGTGAGTCTGTGGGTCTCTCTGTGAGTGAGTCTATGGGTCTCTGTGTGGTGAGTCTGTGGGTGTCTGTGTGGTGAGTCTGTGGGTCTCTGTGTGTGGTGAGTCTGTGGGTCTCTGTGTGGTGAGTCTATGGGTCTCTGTGTGGTGAGTCTGTGGGTCTCTGTGTGTGGTGAGTCTGTGGGTCTCTGTGTGGTGAGTCTATGGGTCTCTGTGTGGTGAGTCTGTGGGCCTCTGTGTGTGGTGAGTCTGTGGGTCTCTCTGTGAGTGAGTCTATGGGTCTCTGTGTGGTGAGTCTGTGGGTGTCTGTGTGGTGAGTCTGTGGGTCTCTGTGTGTGGTGAGTCTGTGGGTCTCTGTGTGTGATGAGTCTATGGGTCTCTGTGTGGTGAGTCTATGGGTCTCTGTGTGGTGAGTCTGTGGGTCTCTGTGTGTGGTGAGTCTGTGGGTCTCTGTGTGGTGAGTCTATGGGTCTCTGTATGTTGAGTCTGTGGGTCTCTGTGTGTGGTGAGTCTGTGGGTCTCTGTGTGAGTGAGTCTGTGGGTCTCTGTGTGTGGTGAGTCTGTGGGTCTCTGTGTGGTGAGTCTGTGGGTCTCTTTGTGAGTCTATGGGTCTCTGTGTGCGGTGAGTCTGTGGGTCTCTGTGTGGTGAGTCTGTGGGTCTCTGTGTGGTGAGTCTATGGGTCTCTGTGTGTGGTGAGTCTATGGGTCTCTGTGTGGTGAGTCTGTGGGTCTCTGTGTGGTGAGTCTGTGGGTCTCTGGGTGGTGAGTCTGTGGGTCTCTGTGTGTGGTGAGTCTGTGGGTCTGTGTGTGGTGAGTCTGTGGGTCGCTGTGTGTGGTGATTCTATGGGTCTCTGTGTGGTGAGTCTGTGGGTCTCTGTGTGGTGATTCTGTGGGTCTCTGTGTGGTGAGTCTGTGGGTCTCTGTGTGATGAGTCTGTGGGTCTCTGTGTGTGGTGAGTCTGTGGGTCTCTGTGTAGTGAGTCTGTGGGTCTCTGTGTGGTGAGTCTGTGGGTCTCTGTGTGGTGAGTCTGTGGGTCTCTGTGTGTGGTGAGTCTGTGGGTCTCTGTGTGGTGAGTCTGTGGGTCTCTGTGTGGTGAGTCTGTGGGTCTCTGTGTGTGGTGAGTTTGTGAGTCTCTGTGTGGTGAGTCTATGAGTCTCTGTGTGGTGAGTCTGTGGGTGTCTGTGTGGTGAGTCTGTGGGTCTCTGTGTGTGGTGAGTATGTTGGTCTCTGTGTGTGATGAGTCTATGGGTCTCTGTGTGGTGAGTCTATGGGTCTCTGTGTGGTGAGTCTGTGGGTCTCTGTGTGTGATGAGTCTGTGGGTCTCTGTGTGGTGAGTCTATGGGTCTCTGTGTGGTGAGTCTGTGGGTCTCTGTGTGTGGTGAGTCTGTGGGTCTCTGTGGGAGTGAGTCTGTGGGTCTCTGTGTGTGGTGAGTCTGTGGGTCTCTGTGTGGTGAGTCTGTGGGTCTCTTTGTGAGTCTATGGGTCTCTGTGTGTGGTGAGTCTGTGGGTCTCTGTGTGATGATTCTATGGGTCTCTGTGTGGTGAGTCTGTGGGTCTCTGTGTGTGGTGAGTTTGTGAGTCTCTGTGTGGTGAGTCTGTGGGTCTCTGTGTGGTGAGTCTATGAGTCTCTGTGTGGTGAGTCTGTGGGTGTCTGTGTGGTGAGTCTGTGGGTCTCTGTGTGTGGTGAGTCTGTTGGTCTCTGTGTGTGATGAGTCTATGGGTCTCTGTGTGGTGAGTCTATGGGTCTCTGTGTGGTGAGTCTGTGGGTCTCTGTGTGTGGTGAGTCTGTGGGTCTCTGTGTGGTGAGTCTATGGGTCTCTGTGTGGTGAGTCTGTGGGTCTCTGTGTGTGGTGAGTCTGTGGGTCTCTGTGGGAGTGAGTCTGTGGGTCTCTGTGTGTGGTGAGTCTGTGGGTCTCTGTGTGGTGAGTCTGTGGGTCTCTTTGTGAGTCTATGGGTCTCTGTGTGTGGTGAGTCTGTGGGTCTCTGTGTGGTGAGTCTGTGGGTCTCTGTGTGATGATTCTATGGGTCTCTGTGTGGTGAGTCTGTGGGTCTCTGTGTGGTGAGTCTATGGGTCTCTGTGTGGTGAGTCTACGGGTCTCTGTGTGTGGTGAGTCTGTGGGTCTCTGTGTGGTGAGTCTATGGGTCTCTGTGTGGTGAGTCTATGGGTCTCTGTGTGGTGAGTCTATGGGTCTCTGTGTGGTGAGTCTATGGGTCTCTGTGTGTGGTGAGTTTATGGGTCTCTGTGTGTGGTGAGTCTGTGGGTCTCTGTGTGGTGAGTCTGTGGGTCTCTGTGTGGTGAGTCTGTGGGTCTCTGTGTGGTGAGTCTGTGGGTCTCTGTGTGTGGTGAGTCTGTGGGTCTCTGTGTGGTGAGTCTGTGGGCCTCTGTGTGGTGAGTCTGTGGGTCTATGTGTGTGGTGAGTTTGTGAGTGTCTGTGTGGTGAGTCTATGAGTCTCTGTGTGGTGAGTCTGTGGGTCTCTGTGTGGTGAGTCTATGGGTCTCTGTGTGGTGAGTCTGTGGGTGTCTGTGTGGTGAGTCTGTGGGTCTCTGTGTGTGGTGAGTCTGTGGGTCTCTGTGTGTGATGAGTCTATGGGTCTCTGTGTGGTGAGTCTATGGGTCTCTGTGTGGTGAGTCTGTGGGTCTCTGTGTGTGGTGAGTTTGTGAGTCTATGTGTGGTGAGTCTGTGGGTCTCTGTGTGGTGAGTCTATGAGTCTCTGTGTGGTGAGTCTGTGGGTCTCTGTGTGGTGAGTCTATGGGTCTCTGTGTGGTGAGTCTGTGGGTGTCTGTGTGGTGAGTCTGTGGGTCTCTGTGTGTGGTGAGTCTGTGGGTCTCTGTGTGTGATGAGTCTATGGGTCTCTGTGTGGTGAGTCTATGGGTCTCTGTGTGGTGAGTCTGTGGGTCTCTGTGTGTGGTGAGTCTGTGGGTCTCTGTGTGGTGAGTCTATGGGTCTCTGTGTGGTGAGTCTGTGGGTCTCTGTGTGTGGTGAGTCTGTGGGTCTCTCTGTGAGTGAGTCTATGGGTCTCTGTGTGGTGAGTCTGTGGGTGTCTGTGTGGTGAGTCTGTGGGTCTCTGTGTGTGGTGAGTCTGTGGGTCTCTGTGTGGTGAGTCTGTGGGTCTCTGTGTGGTGATTCTGTGGGTCTCTGTGTGGTGAGTCTATGGGTCTCTGTGTGTGGTGAGTCTATGGGTCTCTGTGTGGTGAGTCTGTGGGTCTCTGTGTGGTGAGTCTGTGGGTCTCTGGGTGGTGAGTCTGTGGGTCTCTGTGTGTGGTGAGTCTGTGGGTCTGTGTGTGGTGAGTCTGTGGGTCGCTGTGTGTGGTGAGTCTATGGGTCTCTGTGTGGTGAGTCTGTGGGTCTCTGTGTGGTGATTCTGTGGGTCTCTGTGTGTGGTGAGTCTGTGGGTCTCTTTGTGAGTCTATGGGTCTCTGTGTGTGGTGAGTCTGTGGGTCTCTGTGTGGTGAGTCTGTGGGTCTCTGTGTGGTGAGTCTATGGGTCTCTGTGTGTGGTGAGTCTATGGGTCTCTGTGTGGTGAGTCTGTGGGTCTCTGTGTGGTGAGTCTGTGGGTCTCTGGGTGGTGAGTCTGTGGGTCTCTGTGTGTGGTGAGTCTGTGGGTCTGTGTGTGGTGAGTCTGTGGGTCGCTGTGTGTGGTGAGTCTATGGGTCTCTGTGTGGTGAGTCTGTGGGTCTCTGTGTGGTGATTCTGTGGGTCTCTGTGTGTGGTGAGTCTGTGGGTCTCTGTGTGATGAGTCTGTGGGTCTCTGTGTGTGGTGAGTCTGTGGGTCTCTGTGTAGTGAGTCTGTGGGTCTCTGTGTGGTGAGTCTGTGGGTCTCTGTGTGGTGAGTCTGTGGGTCTCTGTGTGTGGTGAGTCTGTGGGTCTCTGTGTGGTGAGTCTGTGGGTCTCTGTGTGGTGAGTCTGTGGGTCTCTGTGTGTGGTGAGTTTGTGAGTCTCTGTGTGGTGAGTCTGTGGGTCTCTGTGTGGTGAGTCTATGAGTCTCTGTGTGGTGAGTCTGTGGGTGTCTGTGTGGTGAGTCTGTGGGTCTCTGTGTGTGGTGAGTATGTTGGTCTCTGTGTGTGATGAGTCTATGGGTCTCTGTGTGGTGAGTCTATGGGTCTCTGTGTGGTGAGTCTGTGGGTCTCTGTGTGTGATGAGTCTGTGGGTCTCTGTGTGGTGAGTCTATGGGTCTCTGTGTGGTGAGTCTGTGGGTCTCTGTGTGTGGTGAGTCTGTGGGTCTCTGTGGGAGTGAGTCTGTGGGTCTCTGTGTGTGGTGAGTCTGTGGGTCTCTGTGTGGTGAGTCTGTGGGTCTCTTTGTGAGTCTATGGGTCTCTGTGTGTGGTGAGTCTGTGGGTCTCTGTGTGATGATTCTATGGGTCTCTGTGTGGTGAGTCTGTGGGTCTCTGTGTGTGGTGAGTTTGTGAGTCTCTGTGTGGTGAGTCTGTGGGTCTCTGTGTGGTGAGTCTATGAGTCTCTGTGTGGTGAGTCTGTGGGTGTCTGTGTGGTGAGTCTGTGGGTCTCTGTGTGTGGTGAGTCTGTTGGTCTATGTGTGTGATGAGTCTATGGGTCTCTGTGTGGTGAGTCTATGGGTCTCTGTGTGGTGAATCTGTGGGTCTCTGTGTGTGGTGAGTCTGTGGGTCTCTGTGTGGTGAGTCTATGGGTCTCTGTGTGGTGAGTCTGTGGGTCTCTGTGTGTGGTGAGTCTGTGGGTCTCTGTGGGAGTGAGTCTGTGGGTCTCTGTGTGTGGTGAGTCTGTGGGTCTCTGTGTGGTGAGTCTGTGGGTCTCTTTGTGAGTCTATGGGTCTCTGTGTGTGGTGAGTCTGTGGGTCTCTGTGTGGTGAGTCTGTGGGTCTCCGTGTGATGATTCTATGGGTCTCTGTGTGGTGAGTCTGTGGGTCTCTGTGTGGTGAGTCTATGGGTCTCTGTGTGGTGAGTCTACGGGTCTCTGTGTGTGGTGAGTCTGTGGGTCTCTGTGTGGTGAGTCTGTGGGTCTCTGTGTGGTGAGTCTATGGGTCTCTGTGTGGTGAGTCTATGGGTCTCTGTGTGGTGAGTCTATGGGTCTCTGTGTGGTGAGTCTATGGGTCTCTGTGTGTGGTGAGTTTATGGGTCTCTGTGTGTGGTGAGTCTATGGGTCTCTGTGTGTGGTGAGTCTGTGGGTCTCTGTGTGGTGAGTCTGTGGGTCTCTGTGTGGTGAGTCTGTGGGTCTCTGTATGGTGAGTCTATGGGTCTCTATGTGTGGTGAGTCTATGGGTCTCTGTGTGATGAGTCTATGGGTCTCTGTGTGGTGAGTCTATGGGTCTCTGTGTGGTGAGTCTGTGGGTCTCTGTGTGTGGTGAGTCTGTGGGTCTCTGTGTGGTGAGTCTATGGGTCTCTGTGTGGTGAGTCTGTGGGTCTCTGTGTGGTGAGTCTATGGGTCTCTGTGTGGTGAGTCTATGGGTCTCTGTGTGGTGAGTCTATGGGTCTCTGTGTGGTGAGTCTATAAGTATCTGTGTGTGCTGAGTCTATGAGTCTCTGTGTGGTGATGAGTCTATGAGTCTCTGTGTGCTGATTCTATGAGTCTCTGTGTGTGGTGAGTCTATGGGTCTCTGTGTGTGGTAAGTCTATGGGTCTCTGTGTGTGGTGAGACTATGGGTCTCTGTGTGTGGTGAGTCTATGGGTCTCTGTGTGTCGTGAGTCTATGCGTCTCTGTGTGTGGTGAGTCTATGGGTCTCTGTGTGTGGTGAGTCTATGGGTCTCTGTGTGTGGTGAGTCTATGGGTCTCTGTGTGTGGTGAGTCTATGGGTCTCTGTGTGTGGTGAGTCTATGAGTCTCTGTGTGTGGTGAGTCTGTGGGTCTCTGTGTGTGGTGAGTCTATGGGTCTCTGTG
This sequence comes from Petromyzon marinus, assembly GCF_048934315.1. Taxonomy (NCBI): domain Eukaryota; kingdom Metazoa; phylum Chordata; class Hyperoartia; order Petromyzontiformes; family Petromyzontidae; genus Petromyzon; species Petromyzon marinus. The sequence goes on along the minus strand of NW_027422706.1, from coordinate 2,490,114 downwards.
TGTGGTGAGTCTATGGGTCTCTGTGTGTGGTGAGTCTATGGGTCTCTGTGTGTGGTAAGTCTATGGGTATCTGTGTGTGGTGAGACTATGGGTCTCTGTGTGTGGTGAGTCTATGGGTCTCTGTGTGTGGTGAGTCTATGGGTCTCTGTGTGTGGTGAGTCTATGGGTCTCTGTGTGTGGTGAGTCTATGGGTCTCTGTGTGTGGTGAGTCTATGGGTCTCTGTGTGTGGAGAGTCTATGGGTCTCTGTGTGTGGTGAGTCTATGAGTCTCTGTGTGTGGTGAGTCTGTGGGTCTCTGTGTGTGGTGAGTCTATGGGTTTCTGTGTGTGGTGAGTCCATGGGTCTCTGTGTGTGGTGAGTCTATGGGTCTCTGTGTGGTGAGTCTGTGGGACTCTCTGTGTGGTGAGTCTGTGGGTCTCTTTGTGAGTCTATGGGTGTCTGTGTGTGGAGAGTCTGTGGGTCTCTGTGTGGTGAGTCTGTGGGTCTCTGTGTGGTGAGTCTATGGGTCTCTGTGTGGTGAGTCTGTGGGTCTCTGTGTGGTGAGTCTGTGGGTCTCTGTGTGGTGAGTCTGTGGGTCTCTGTGTGTGGTGAGTCTGTGGGTCTGTGTGTGGTGAGTCTGTGGGTCTGTGTGTGGTGAGTCTGTGGGTCTCTGTGTGTGGTGAGTCTATCGGTCTCTGTGTGGTAAGTCTGTGGGTCTCTGTGTGGTGAGTCTGTGGGTCTCTGTGTGGTGAGTCTGTGGGTCTCTGTGTGGTGAGTCTGTGGGTCTCTGTGTGTGGTGAGTCTGTTGGTCTCTGTGTGTGATGAGTCTATGGGTCTCTGTGTGGTGAGTCTATGGGTCTCTGTGTGGTGAGTCTGTGGGTCTCTGTGTGTGGTGAGTCTGTGGGTCTCTGTGTGGTGAGTCTATGGGTCTCTTTGTGGTGAGTCTGTGGGTCTCTGTGTGTGGTGAGTCTGTGGGTCTCTGTGTGAGTGAGTCTGTGGGTCTCTGTGTGGTGAGTCTGTGGGTCTCTGTGTGTGGTGAGTCTGTGGGTCTCTGTGTGGTGAGTCTGTGGGTCTCTGTGTGGTGAGTCTGTGGGTCTCTGTGTGTGGTGAGTTTGTGAGTCTCTGTGTGGTGAGTCTGTGGGTCTCTGTGTGGTGAGTCTATGAGTCTCTGTGTGGTGAGTCTGTGGGTGTCTGTGTGGTGAGTCTGTGGGTCTCTGTGTGTGGTGAGTATGTTGGTCTCTGTGTGTGATGAGTCTATGGGTCTCTGTGTGGTGAGTCTATGGGTCTCTGTGTGGTGAGTCTGTGGGTCTCTGTGTGTGATGAGTCTGTGGGTCTCTGTGTGGTGAGTCTATGGGTCTCTGTGTGGTGAGTCTGTGGGTCTCTGTGTGTGGTGAGTCTGTGGGTCTCTGTGGGAGTGAGTCTGTGGGTCTCTGTGTGTGGTGAGTCTGTGGGTCTCTGTGTGGTGAGTCTGTGGGTCTCTTTGTGAGTCTATGGGTCTCCGTGTGTGGTGAGTCTGTGGGTCTCTGTGTGATGATTCTATGGGTCTCTGTGTGGTGAGTCTGTGGGTCTCTGTGTGTGGTGAGTTTGTGAGTCTCTGTGTGGTGAGTCTGTGGGTCTCTGTGTGGTGAGTCTATGAGTCTCTGTGTGGTGAGTCTGTGGGTGTCTGTGTGGTGAGTCTGTGGGTCTCTGTGTGTGGTGAGTCTGTTGGTCTCTGTGTGTGATGAGTCTATGGGTCTCTGTGTGGTGAGTCTATGGGTCTCTGTGTGGTGAGTCTGTGGGTCTCTGTGTGTGGTGAGTCTGTGGGTCTCTGTGTGGTGAGTCTATGGGTCTCTGTGTGGTGAGTCTGTGGGTCTCTGTGTGTGGTGAGTCTGTTGGTCTATGTGTGTGATGAGTCTATGGGTCTCTGTGTGGTGAGTCTATGGGTCTCTGTGTGGTGAATCTGTGGGTCTCTGTGTGTGGTGAGTCTGTGGGTCTCTGTGTGGTGAGTCTATGGGTCTCTGTGTGGTGAGTCTGTGGGTCTCTGTGTGTGGTGAGTCTGTGGGTCTCTGTGGGAGTGAGTCTGTGGGTCTCTGTGTGTGGTGAGTCTGTGGGTCTCTGTGTGGTGAGTCTGTGGGTCTCTTTGTGAGTCTATGGGTCTCTGTGTGTGGTGAGTCTGTGGGTCTCTGTGTGGTGAGTCTGTGGGTCTCCGTGTGATGATTCTATGGGTCTCTGTGTGGTGAGTCTGTGGGTCTCTGTGTGGTGAGTCTATGGGTCTCTGTGTGGTGAGTCTACGGGTCTCTGTGTGTGGTGAGTCTGTGGGTCTCTGTGTGGTGAGTCTGTGGGTCTCTGTGTGGTGAGTCTATGGGTCTCTGTGTGGTGAGTCTATGGGTCTCTGTGTGGTGAGTCTATGGGTCTCTGTGTGGTGAGTCTATGGGTCTCTGTGTGTGGTGAGTTTATGGGTCTCTGTGTGTGGTGAGTCTATGGGTCTCTGTGTGTGGTGAGTCTGTGGGTCTCTGTGTGGTGAGTCTGTGGGTCTCTGTGTGGTGAGTCTGTGGGTCTCTGTATGGTGAGTCTATGGGTCTCTATGTGTGGTGAGTCTATGGGTCTCTGTGTGATGAGTCTATGGGTCTCTGTGTGGTGAGTCTATGGGTCTCTGTGTGGTGAGTCTGTGGGTCTCTGTGTGTGGTGAGTCTGTGGGTCTCTGTGTGGTGAGTCTATGGGTCTCTGTGTGGTGAGTCTGTGGGTCTCTGTGTGGTGAGTCTATGGGTCTCTGTGTGGTGAGTCTATGGGTCTCTGTGTGGTGAGTCTATGGGTCTCTGTGTGGTGAGTCTATAAGTATCTGTGTGTGCTGAGTCTATGAGTCTCTGTGTGGTGATGAGTCTATGAGTCTCTGTGTGCTGATTCTATGAGTCTCTGTGTGTGGTGAGTCTATGGGTCTCTGTGTGTGGTAAGTCTATGGGTCTCTGTGTGTGGTGAGACTATGGGTCTCTGTGTGTGGTGAGTCTATGGGTCTCTGTGTGTCGTGAGTCTATGCGTCTCTGTGTGTGGTGAGTCTATGGGTCTCTGTGTGTGGTGAGTCTATGGGTCTCTGTGTGTGGTGAGTCTATGGGTCTCTGTGTGTGGTGAGTCTATGGGTCTCTGTGTGTGGTGAGTCTATGAGTCTCTGTGTGTGGTGAGTCTGTGGGTCTCTGTGTGTGGTGAGTCTATGGGTCTCTGTGTGTGGTGAGTCTATGGGTCTCTGTGTGTGGTGAGTCTATGGGTCTCTGTGTGTGGTAAGTCTATGGGTATCTGTGTGTGGTGAGACTATGGGTCTCTGTGTGTGGTGAGTCTATGGGTCTCTGTGTGTGGTGAGTCTATGGGTCTCTGTGTGTGGTGAGTCTATGGGTCTCTGTGTGTGGTGAGTCTATGGGTCTCTGTGTGTGGTGAGTCTATGGGTCTCTGTGTGTGGTGAGTCTATGGGTCTCTGTGTGTGGTGAGTCTATGAGTCTCTGTGTGTGGTGAGTCTGTGGGTCTCTGTGTGTGGTGAGTCTATGGGTTTCTGTGTGTGGTGAGTCTATGGGTCTCTGTGTGTGGTGAGTCTATGGGTCTCTGTGTGGTGAGTCTGTGGGACTCTCTGTGTGGTGAGTCTGTGGGTCTCTTTGTGAGTCTATGGGTGTCTGTGTGTGGAGAGTCTGTGGGTCTCTGTGTGGTGAGTCTGTGGGTCTCTGTGTGGTGAGTCTATGGGTCTCTGTGTGGTGAGTCTGTGGGTCTCTGTGTGGTGAGTCTGTGGGTCTCTGTGTGGTGAGTCTGTGGGTCTCTGTGTGTGGTGAGTCTGTGGGTCTGTGTGTGGTGAGTCTGTGGGTCTGTGTGTGGTGAGTCTGTGGGTCTCTGTGTGTGGTGAGTCTATGGGTCTCTGTGTGGTAAGTCTGTGGGTCTCTGTGTGGTGAGTCTGTGGGTCTCTGTGTGGTGAGTCTGTGGGTCTCTGTGTGGTGAGTCTGTGGGTCTCTGTGTGTGGTGAGTCTGTTGGTCTCTGTGTGTGATGAGTCTATGGGTCTCTGTGTGGTGAGTCTATGGGTCTCTGTGTGGTGAGTCTGTGGGTCTCTGTGTGTGGTGAGTCTGTGGGTCTCTGTGTGGTGAGTCTATGGGTCTCTTTGTGGTGAGTCTGTGGGTCTCTGTGTGTGGTGAGTCTGTGGGTCTCTGTGTGAGTGAGTCTGTGGGTCTCTGTGTGGTGAGTCTGTGGGTCTCTGTGTGTGGTGAGTCTGTGGGTCTCTGTGTGGTGAGTCTGTGGGTCTCTGTGTGGTGAGTCTGTGGGTCTCTGTGTGTGGTGAGTTTGTGAGTCTCTGTGTGGTGAGTCTGTGGGTCTCTGTGTGGTGAGTCTATGAGTCTCTGTGTGGTGAGTCTGTGGGTGTCTGTGTGGTGAGTCTGTGGGTCTCTGTGTGTGGTGAGTATGTTGGTCTCTGTGTGTGATGAGTCTATGGGTCTCTGTGTGGTGAGTCTATGGGTCTCTGTGTGGTGAGTCTGTGGGTCTCTGTGTGTGATGAGTCTGTGGGTCTCTGTGTGGTGAGACTATGGGTCTCTGTGTGGTGAGTCTGTGGGTCTCTGTGTGTGGTGAGTCTGTGGGTCTCTGTGGGAGTGAGTCTGTGGGTCTCTGTGTGTGGTGAGTCTGTGGGTCTCTGTGTGGTGAGTCTGTGGGTCTCTTTGTGAGTCTATGGGTCTCCGTGTGTGGTGAGTCTGTGGGTCTCTGTGTGATGATTCTATGGGTCTCTGTGTGGTGAGTCTGTGGGTCTCTGTGTGTGGTGAGTTTGTGAGTCTCTGTGTGGTGAGTCTGTGGGTCTCTGTGTGGTGAGTCTATGAGTCTCTGTGTGGTGAGTCTGTGGGTGTCTGTGTGGTGAGTCTGTGGGTCTCTGTGTGTGGTGAGTCTGTTGGTCTCTGTGTGTGATGAGTCTATGGGTCTCTGTGTGGTGAGTCTATGGGTCTCTGTGTGGTGAGTCTGTGGGTCTCTGTGTGTGGTGAGTCTGTGGGTCTCTGTGTGGTGAGTCTATGGGTCTCTGTGTGGTGAGTCTGTGGGTCTCTGTGTGTGGTGAGTCTGTGGGTCTCTGTGGGAGTGAGTCTGTGGGTCTCTGTGTGTGGTGAGTCTGTGGGTCTCTGTGTGGTGAGTCTGTGGGTCTCTTTGTGAGTCTATGGGTCTCTGTGTGTGGTGAGTCTGTGGGTCTCTGTGTGGTGAGTCGGTGGGTCTCTGTGTGATGATTCTATGGGTCTCTGTGTGTGGTGAGTTTATGGGTCTCTGTGTGTGGTGAGTCTATGGGTCTCTGTGTGTGGTGAGTCTGTGGGTCTCTGTGTGATGAGTCTGTGGGTCTCTGTGTGTGGTGAGTCTGTGGGTCTCTGTGTAGTGAGTCTGTGGGTCTCTGTGTGGTGAGTCTGTGGGTCTCTGTGTGGTGAGTCTGTGGGTCTCTGTGTGTGGTGAGTCTGTGGGTCTCTGTGTGGTGAGTCTGTGGGTCTCTGTGTGGTGAGTCTGTGGGTCTCTGTGTGTGGTGAGTTTGTGAGTCTCTGTGTGGTGAGTCTGTGGGTCTCTGTGTGGTGAGTCTATGAGTCTCTGTGTGGTGAGTCTGTGGGTGTCTGTGTGGTGAGTCTGTGGGTCTCTGTGTGTGGTGAGTATGTTGGTCTCTGTGTGTGATGAGTCTATGGGTCTCTGTGTGGTGAGTCTATGGGTCTCTGTGTGGTGAGTCTGTGGGTCTCTGTGTGTGATGAGTCTGTGGGTCTCTGTGTGGTGAGTCTATGGGTCTCTGTGTGGTGAGTCTGTGGGTCTCTGTGTGTGGTGAGTCTGTGGGTCTCTGTGGGAGTGAGTCTGTGGGTCTCTGTGTGTGGTGAGTCTGTGGGTCTCTGTGTGGTGAGTCTGTGGGTCTCTTTGTGAGTCTATGGGTCTCCGTGTGTGGTGAGTCTGTGGGTCTCTGTGTGATGATTCTATGGGTCTCTGTGTGGTGAGTCTGTGGGTCTCTGTGTGTGGTGAGTTTGTGAGTCTCTGTGTGGTGAGTCTGTGGGTCTCTGTGTGGTGAGTCTATGAGTCTCTGTGTGGTGAGTCTGTGGGTGTCTGTGTGGTGAGTCTGTGGGTCTCTGTGTGTGGTGAGTCTGTTGGTCTCTGTGTGTGATGAGTCTATGGGTCTCTGTGTGGTGAGTCTATGGGTCTCTGTGTGGTGAGTCTGTGGGTCTCTGTGTGTGGTGAGTCTGTGGGTCTCTGTGTGGTGAGTCTATGGGTCTCTGTGTGGTGAGTCTGTGGGTCTCTGTGTGTGGTGAGTCTGTGGGTCTCTGTGGGAGTGAGTCTGTGGGTCTCTGTGTGTGGTGAGTCTGTGGGTCTCTGTGTGGTGAGTCTGTGGGTCTCTTTGTGAGTCTATGGGTCTCTGTGTGTGGTGAGTCTGTGGGTCTCTGTGTGGTGAGTCTGTGGGTCTCTGTGTGATGATTCTATGGGTCTCTGTGTGGTGAGTCTGTGGGTCTCTGTGTGGTGAGTCTATGGGTCTCTGTGTGGTGAGTCTACGGGTCTCTGTGTGTGGTGAGTCTGTGGGTCTCTGTGTGGTGAGTCTGTGGGTCTCTGTGTGGTGAGTCTATGGGTCTCTGTGTGGTGAGTCTATGGGTCTCTGTGTGGTGAGTCTATGGGTCTCTGTGTGGTGAGTCTATGGGTCTCTGTGTGTGGTGAGTTTATGGGTCTCTGTGTGTGGTGAGTCTATGGGTCTCTGTGTGTGGTGAGTCTGTGGGTCTCTGTGTGGTGAGTCTGTGGGTCTCTGTGTGGTGAGTCTGTGGGTCTCTGTATGGTGAGTCTATGGGTCTCTATGTGTGGTGAGTCTATGGGTCTCTGTGTGATGAGTCTATGGGTCTCTGTGTGGTGAGTCTATGGGTCTCTGTGTGGTGAGTCTGTGGGTCTCTGTGTGTGGTGAGTCTGTGGGTCTCTGTGTGGTGAGTCTATGGGTCTCTGTGTGGTGAGTCTGTGGGTCTCTGTGTGGTGAGTCTATGGGTCTCTGTGTGGTGAGTCTATGGGTCTCTGTGTGGTGAGTCTATGGGTCTCTGTGTGGTGAGTCTATAAGTATATGTGTGTGCTGAGTCTATGAGTCTCTGTGTGGTGATGAGTCTATGAGTCTCTGTGTGCTGATTCTATGAGTCTCTGTGTGTGGTGAGTCTATGGGTCTCTGTGTGTGGTAAGTCTATGGGTCTCTGTGTGTGGTGAGACTATGGGTCTCTGTGTGTGGTGAGTCTATGGGTCTCTGTGTGTCGTGAGTCTATGCGTCTCTGTGTGTGGTGAGTCTATGGGTCTCTGTGTGTGGTGAGTCTATGGGTCTCTGTGTGTGGTGAGTCTATGGGTCTCTGTGTGTGGTGAGTCTATGGGTCTCTGTGTGTGGTGAGTCTATGAGTCTCTGTGTGTGGTGAGTCTGTGGGTCTCTGTGTGTGGTGAGTCTATGGGTCTCTGTGTGTGGTGAGTCTATGGGTCTCTGTGTGTGGTGAGTCTATGGGTCTCTGTGTGTGGTAAGTCTATGGGTATCTGTGTGTGGTGAGACTATGGGTCTCTGTGTGTGGTGAGTTTATGGGTCTCTGTGTGTGGTGAGTCTATGGGTCTCTGTGTGTGGTGAGTCTATGGGTCTCTGTGTGTGGTGAGTCTATGGGTCTCTGTGTGTGGTGAGTCTATGGGTCTCTGTGTGTGGTGAGTCTATGGGTCTCTGTGTGTGGTGAGTCTATGAGTCTCTGTGTGTGGTGAGTCTGTGGGTCTCTGTGTGTGGTGAGTCTATGGGTCTCTGTGTGTGGTGAGTCTATGGGTCTGTGTGTGTGGTGAGTCTATGGGTCTCTGTGTGGTGAGTCTGTGGGACTCTCTGTGTGGTGAGTCTGTGGGTCTCTTTGTGAGTCTATGGGTCTCTGTGTGTGGAGAGTCTGTGGGTCTCTGTGTGGTGAGTCTGTGGGTCTCTGTGTGGTGAGTCTATGGGTCTCTGTGTGGTGAGTCTGTGGGTCTCTGTGTGGTGAGTCTGTGGGTCTCTGTGTGTGGTGAGTCTGTGGGTCTCTGTGTGGTGAGTCTATGGGTCTCTGTGTGGTGAGTCTGTGGGTCTCTGTGTGGTGAGTCTATGGGTCTCTGTGTGGTGAGTCTATGGGTCTCTGTGTGGTGAGTCTATGGGTCTCTGTGTGGTGAGTCTACGGGTCTCTGTATGTGGTGAGTCTGTGGGTCTCTGTGTGGTGAGTCTGTGGGTCTCTGTGTGGTGAGTCTATGGGTCTCTGTGTGGTGAGTCTATGGGTCTCTGTGTGGTGAGTCTATGGGTCTCTGTGTGTGGTGAGTCTGTGGGTCTCTGTGTGGTGAGTCTGTGGGTCTCTGTGTGGTGAGTCTGTGGGTCTCTGTATGGTGAGTCTATGGGTCTCTATGTGTGGTGAGTCTATGGGTCTCTGTGTGATGAGTCTATGGGTCTCTGTGTGGTGAGTCTATGGGTCTCTGTGTGGTGAGTCTGTGGGTCTCTGTGTGTGGTGAGTCTGTGGGTCTCTGTGTGGTGAGTCTATGGGTCTCTGTGTGGTGAGTCTGTGGGTCTCTGTGTGGTGAGTCTATGGGTCTCTGTGTGGTGAGTCTATGGGTCTCTGTGTGGTGAGTCTATGGGTCTCTGTGTGGTGAGTCTATAAGTATATGTGTGTGCTGAGTCTATGAGTCTCTGTGTGGTGATGAGTCTATGAGTCTCTGTGTGCTGATTCTATGAGTCTCTGTGTGTGGTGAGTCTATGGGTCTCTGTGTGTGGTAAGTCTATGGGTCTCTGTGTGTGGTGAGACTATGGGTCTCTGTGTGTGGTGAGTCTATGGGTCTCTGTGTGTCGTGAGTCTATGCGTCTCTGTGTGTGGTGAGTCTATGGGTCTCTGTGTGTGGTGAGTCTATGGGTCTCTGTGTGTGGTGAGTCTATGGGTCTCTGTGTGTGGTGAGTCTATGGGTCTCTGTGTGTGGTGAGTCTATGAGTCTCTGTGTGTGGTGAGTCTGTGGGTCTCTGTGTGTGGTGAGTCTATGGGTCTCTGTGTGTGGTGAGTCTATGGGTCTCTGTGTGTGGTGAGTCTATGGGTCTCTGTGTGTGGTAAGTCTATGGGTATCTGTGTGTGGTGAGACTATGGGTCTCTGTGTGTGGTGAGTTTATGGGTCTCTGTGTGTGGTGAGTCTATGGGTCTCTGTGTGTGGTGAGTCTATGGGTCTCTGTGTGTGGTGAGTCTATGGGTCTCTGTGTGTGGTGAGTCTATGGGTCTCTGTGTGTGGTGAGTCTATGGGTCTCTGTGTGTGGTGAGTCTATGAGTCTCTGTGTGTGGTGAGTCTGTGGGTCTCTGTGTGTGGTGAGTCTATGGGTCTCTGTGTGTGGTGAGTCTATGGGTCTGTGTGTGTGGTGAGTCTATGGGTCTCTGTGTGGTGAGTCTGTGGGACTCTCTGTGTGGTGAGTCTGTGGGTCTCTTTGTGAGTCTATGGGTCTCTGTGTGTGGAGAGTCTGTGGGTCTCTGTGTGGTGAGTCTGTGGGTCTCTGTGTGGTGAGTCTATGGGTCTCTGTGTGGTGAGTCTGTGGGTCTCTGTGTGGTGAGTCTGTGGGTCTCTGTGTGTGGTGAGTCTGTGGGTCTCTGTGTGGTGAGTCTATGGGTCTCTGTGTGGTGAGTCTGTGGGTCTCTGTGTGGTGAGTCTATGGGTCTCTGTGTGGTGAGTCTATGGGTCTCTGTGTGGTGAGTCTATGGGTCTCTGTGTGGTGAGTCTATAAGTATATGTGTGTGCTGAGTCTATGAGTCTCTGTGTGGTGATGAGTCTATGAGTCTCTGTGTGCTGATTCTATGAGTCTCTGTGTGTGGTGAGTCTATGGGTCTCTGTGTGTGGTAAGTCTATGGGTCTCTGTGTGTGGTGAGACTATGGGTCTCTGTGTGTGGTGAGTCTATGGGTCTCTGTGTGTCGTGAGTCTATGCGTCTCTGTGTGTGGTGAGTCTATGGGTCTCTGTGTGTGGTGAGTCTATGGGTCTCTGTGTGTGGTGAGTCTATGGGTCTCTGTGTGTGGTGAGTCTATGGGTCTCTGTGTGTGGTGAGTCTATGAGTCTCTGTGTGTGGTGAGTCTGTGGGTCTCTGTGTGTGGTGAGTCTATGGGTCTCTGTGTGTGGTGAGTCTATGGGTCTCTGTGTGTGGTGAGTCTATGGGTCTCTGTGTGTGGTAAGTCTATGGGTATCTGTGTGTGGTGAGACTATGGGTCTCTGTGTGTGGTGAGTTTATGGGTCTCTGTGTGTGGTGAGTCTATGGGTCTCTGTGTGTGGTGAGTCTATGGGTCTCTGTGTGTGGTGAGTCTATGGGTCTCTGTGTGTGGTGAGTCTATGGGTCTCTGTGTGTGGTGAGTCTATGGGTCTCTGTGTGTGGTGAGTCTATGAGTCTCTGTGTGTGGTGAGTCTGTGGGTCTCTGTGTGTGGTGAGTCTATGGGTCTCTGTGTGTGGTGAGTCTATGGGTCTGTGTGTGTGGTGAGTCTATGGGTCTCTGTGTGGTGAGTCTGTGGGACTCTCTGTGTGGTGAGTCTGTGGGTCTCTTTGTGAGTCTATGGGTCTCTGTGTGTGGAGAGTCTGTGGGTCTCTGTGTGGTGAGTCTGTGGGTCTCTGTGTGGTGAGTCTATGGGTCTCTGTGTGGTGAGTCTGTGGGTCTCTGTGTGGTGAGTCTGTGGGTCTCTGTGTGTGGTGAGTCTGTGGGTCTCTGTGTGGTGAGTCTATGGGTCTCTGTGTGGTGAGTCTGTGGGTCTCTGTGTGGTGAGTCTATGGGTCTCTGTGTGGTGAGTCTATGGGTCTCTGTGTGGTGAGTCTATGGGTCTCTGTGTGGTGAGTCTATAAGTATATGTGTGTGCTGAGTCTATGAGTCTCTGTGTGGTGATGAGTCTATGAGTCTCTGTGTGCTGATTCTATGAGTCTCTGTGTGTGGTGAGTCTATGGGTCTCTGTGTGTGGTAAGTCTATGGGTCTCTGTGTGTGGTGAGACTATGGGTCTCTGTGTGTGGTGAGTCTATGGGTCTCTGTGTGTCGTGAGTCTATGCGTCTCTGTGTGTGGTGAGTCTATGGGTCTCTGTGTGTGGTGAGTCTATGGGTCTCTGTGTGTGGTGAGTCTATGGGTCTCTGTGTGTGGTGAGTCTATGGGTCTCTGTGTGTGGTGAGTCTATGAGTCTCTGTGTGTGGTGAGTCTGTGGGTCTCTGTGTGTGGTGAGTCTATGGGTCTCTGTGTGTGGTGAGTCTATGGGTCTCTGTGTGTGGTGAGTCTATGGGTCTCTGTGTGTGGTAAGTCTATGGGTATCTGTGTGTGGTGAGACTATGGGTCTCTGTGTGTGGTGAGTTTATGGGTCTCTGTGTGTGGTGAGTCTATGGGTCTCTGTGTGTGGTGAGTCTATGGGTCTCTGTGTGTGGTGAGTCTATGGGTCTCTGTGTGTGGTGAGTCTATGGGTCTCTGTGTGTGGTGAGTCTATGGGTCTCTGTGTGTGGTGAGTCTATGAGTCTCTGTGTGTGGTGAGTCTGTGGGTCTCTGTGTGTGGTGAGTCTATGGGTCTCTGTGTGTGGTGAGTCTATGGGTCTGTGTGTGGTGAGTCTGTGGGTCTCTGTGTGGTGAGTCTGTGGGTCTCTGTGTGTGGTGAGTCTGTGGGTCTCTTTGTGGTGAGTCTATGGGTCTCTGTGTGGTGAGTCTGTGGGTCTCTGTGTGGTGAGTCTATGGGTCTCTGTGTGGTGAGTCTATGGGTCTCTGTGTGGTGAGTCTATGGGTCTCTGTGTGGTGAGTCTATAAGTATATGTGTGTGCTGAGTCTATGAGTCTCTGTGTGGTGATGAGTCTATGAGTCTCTGTGTGCTGATTCTATGAGTCTCTGTGTGTGGTGAGTCTATGGGTCTCTGTGTGTGGTAAGTCTATGGGTCTCTGTGTGTGGTGAGACTATGGGTCTCTGTGTGTGGTGAGTCTATGGGTCTCTGTGTGTCGTGAGTCTATGCGTCTCTGTGTGTGGTGAGTCTATGGGTCTCTGTGTGTGGTGAGTCTATGGGTCTCTGTGTGTGGTGAGTCTATGAGTCTCTGTGTGTGGTGAGTCTGTGGGTCTCTGTGTGTGGTGAGTCTATGGGTCTCTGTGTGTGGTGAGTCTATGGGTCTCTGTGTGTGGTGAGTCTATGGGTCTCTGTGTGTGGTAAGTCTATGGGTATCTGTGTGTGGTGAGACTATGGGTCTCTGTGTGTGGTGAGTTTATGGGTCTCTGTGTGTGGTGAGTCTATGGGTCTCTGTGTGTGGTGAGTCTATGGGTCTCTGTGTGTGGTGAGTCTATGGGTCTCTGTGTGTGGTGAGTCTATGGGTCTCTGTGTGTGGTGAGTCTATGGGTCTCTGTGTGTGGTGAGTCTATGAGTCTCTGTGTGTGGTGAGTCTGTGGGTCTCTGTGTGTGGTGAGTCTATGGGTCTCTGTGTGTGGTGAGTCTATGGGTCTGTGTGTGGTGAGTCTGTGGGACTCTCTGTGTGGTGAGTCTGTGGGTCTCTTTGTGAGTCTATGGGTCTCTGTGTGTGGAGAGTCTGTGGGTCTCTGTGTGGTGAGTCTGTGGGTCTCTGTGTGGTGAGTCTATGGGTCTCTGTGTGGTGAGTCTGTGGGTCTCTGTGTGGTGAGTCTGTGGGTCTCTGTGTGGTGAGTCTGTGGGTCTCTGTGTGTGGTGAGTCTGTGGGTCTGTGTGTGGTGAGTCTGTGGGTCTGTGTGTGGTGAGTCTGTGGGTCTCTGTGTGTGGTGAGTCTATGGGTCTCTGTGTGGTGAGTCTGTGGGTCTCTGTGTGGTGAGTCTGTGGGTCTCTGTGTGGTGAGTCTGTGGGTCTCTGTGTGGTGAGTCTGTGGGTCTCTGTGTGTGGTGAGTCTGTTGGTCTCTGTGTGTGATGAGTCTATGGGTCTCTGTGTGGTGAGTCTATGGGTCTCTGTGTGGTGAGTCTGTGGGTCTCTGTGTGTGGTGAGTCTGTGGGTCTCTGTGTGGTGAGTCTATGGGTCTCTGTGTGGTGAGTCTGTGGGTCTCTGTGTGTGGTGAGTCTGTGGGTCTCTATGTGAGTGAGTCTGTGGGTCTCTGTGTGTGGTGAGTCTGTGGGTCTCTGTGTGGTGAGTCTGTGGGTCTCTTTGTGAGTCTATGGGTCTCTGTGTGTGGTGAGTCTGTGGGTCTCTGTGTGGTGAGTCTGTGGGTCTCTGTGTGATGATTCTATGGGTCTCTGTGTGGTGAGTCTGTGGGTCTCTGTGTGGTGAGTCTATGGGTCTCTGTGTGGTGAGTCTATGGGTCTCTGTGTGTGGTGAGTCTGTGGGTCTCTGTGTGGTGAGTCTGTGGGTCTCTGTGTGGTGAGTCTATGGGTCTCTGTGTGGTGAGTCTATGGGTCTCTGTGTGGTGAGTCTATGGGTCTCTGTGTGGTGAGTCTATGGGTCTCTGTGTGTGGTGAGTTTATGGGTCTCTGTGTGTGGTGAGTCTATGGGTCTCTGTGTGTGGTGAGTCTGTGGGTCTCTGTGTGGTGGGTCTCTGTGTGGTGAGTCTGTGGGTCTCTGTGTGATGAGTCTATGGGTCTCTGTGTGTGGTGAATCTATGGGTCTCTGTGTGATGAGTCTATGGGTCTCTGTGTGGTGAGTCTATGGGTCTCTGTGTGGTGAGTCTGTGGGTCTCTGTGTGTGGTGAGTCTGTGGGTCTCTGTGTGGTGAGTCTATGGGTCTCTGTGTGGGGAGTCTGTGGGTCTCTGTGTGGTGAGTCTATGGGTCTCTGTGTGGTGATTCTATGGGTCTCTGTGTGGTGAGTCTATGGGTCTCTGTGTGGTGAGTCTATAAGTATATGTGTGTGCTGAGTCTATGAGTCTCTGTGTGGTGATGAGTCTATGAGTCTCTGTGTGCTGATTCTATGAGTCTCTGTGTGTGGTGAGTCTATGGGTCTCTGTGTGTGGTAAGTCTATGGGTCTCTGTGTGTGGTGAGTCTATGGGTCTCTGTGTGTGGTGAGTCTATGAGTCTCTGTGTGTGGTGAGTCTGTGGGTCTCTGTGTGTGGTGAGTCTATGGGTCTCTGTGTGTGGTGAGTCTATGGGTCTCTGTGTGTGGTGAGTCTATGGGTCTCTGTGTGTGGTAAGTCTATGGGTATCTGTGTGTGGTGAGACTATGGGTCTCTGTGTGTGGTGAGTTTATGGGTCTCTGTGTGTGGTGAGTCTATGGGTCTCTGTGTGTGGTGAGTCTATGGGTCTCTGTGTGTGGTGAGTCTATGGGTCTCTGTGTGTGGTGAGTCTATGGGTCTCTGTGTGTGGTGAGTCTATGGGTCTCTGTGTGTGGTGAGTCTATGAGTCTCTGTGTGTGGTGAGTCTGTGGGTCTCTGTGTGTGGTGAGTCTATGGGTCTCTGTGTGTGGTGAGTCTATGGGTCTGTGTGTGTGGTGAGTCTATGGGTCTCTGTGTGGTGAGTCTGTGGGACTCTCTGTGTGGTGAGTCTGTGGGTCTCTTTGTGAGTCTATGGGTCTCTGTGTGTGGAGAGTCTGTGGGTCTCTGTGTGGTGAGTCTGTGGGTCTCTGTGTGGTGAGTCTATGGGTCTCTGTGTGGTGAGTCTGTGGGTCTCTGTGTGGTGAGTCTGTGGGTCTCTGTGTGTGGTGAGTCTGTGGGTCTCTGTGTGGTGAGTCTATGGGTCTCTGTGTGGTGAGTCTGTGGGTCTCTGTGTGGTGAGTCTATGGGTCTCTGTGTGGTGAGTCTATGGGTCTCTGTGTGGTGAGTCTATGGGTCTCTGTGTGGTGAGTCTATAAGTATATGTGTGTGCTGAGTCTATGAGTCTCTGTGTGGTGATGAGTCTATGAGTCTCTGTGTGCTGATTCTATGAGTCTCTGTGTGTGGTGAGTCTATGGGTCTCTGTGTGTGGTAAGTCTATGGGTCTCTGTGTGTGGTGAGACTATGGGTCTCTGTGTGTGGTGAGTCTATGGGTCTCTGTGTGTCGTGAGTCTATGCGTCTCTGTGTGTGGTGAGTCTATGGGTCTCTGTGTGTGGTGAGTCTATGGGTCTCTGTGTGTGGTGAGTCTATGGGTCTCTGTGTGTGGTGAGTCTATGGGTCTCTGTGTGTGGTGAGTCTATGAGTCTCTGTGTGTGGTGAGTCTGTGGGTCTCTGTGTGTGGTGAGTCTATGGGTCTCTGTGTGTGGTGAGTCTATGGGTCTCTGTGTGTGGTGAGTCTATGGGTCTCTGTGTGTGGTAAGTCTATGGGTATCTGTGTGTGGTGAGACTATGGGTCTCTGTGTGTGGTGAGTTTATGGGTCTCTGTGTGTGGTGAGTCTATGGGTCTCTGTGTGTGGTGAGTCTATGGGTCTCTGTGTGTGGTGAGTCTATGGGTCTCTGTGTGTGGTGAGTCTATGGGTCTCTGTGTGTGGTGAGTCTATGGGTCTCTGTGTGTGGTGAGTCTATGAGTCTCTGTGTGTGGTGAGTCTGTGGGTCTCTGTGTGTGGTGAGTCTATGGGTCTCTGTGTGTGGTGAGTCTATGGGTCTGTGTGTGTGGTGAGTCTATGGGTCTCTGTGTGGTGAGTCTGTGGGACTCTCTGTGTGGTGAGTCTGTGGGTCTCTTTGTGAGTCTATGGGTCTCTGTGTGTGGAGAGTCTGTGGGTCTCTGTGTGGTGAGTCTGTGGGTCTCTGTGTGGTGAGTCTATGGGTCTCTGTGTGGTGAGTCTGTGGGTCTCTGTGTGGTGAGTCTGTGGGTCTCTGTGTGGTGAGTCTGTGGGTCTCTGTGTGTGGTGAGTCTGTGGGTCTGTGTGTGGTGAGTCTGTGGGTCTGTGTGTGGTGAGTCTGTGGGTCTCTGTGTGTGGTGAGTCTATGGGTCTCTGTGTGGTGAGTCTGTGGGTCTCTGTGTGGTGAGTCTGTGGGTCTCTGTGTGGTGAGTCTGTGGGTCTCTGTGTGGTGAGTCTGTGGGTCTCTGTGTGTGGTGAGTCTGTTGGTCTCTGTGTGTGATGAGTCTATGGGTCTCTGTGTGGTGAGTCTATGGGTCTCTGTGTGGTGAGTCTGTGGGTCTCTGTGTGTGGTGAGTCTGTGGGTCTCTGTGTGGTGAGTCTATGGGTCTCTGTGTGGTGAGTCTGTGGGTCTCTGTGTGTGGTGAGTCTGTGGGTCTCTATGTGAGTGAGTCTGTGGGTCTCTGTGTGTGGTGAGTCTGTGGGTCTCTGTGTGGTGAGTCTGTGGGTCTCTTTGTGAGTCTATGGGTCTCTGTGTGTGGTGAGTCTGTGGGTCTCTGTGTGGTGAGTCTGTGGGTCTCTGTGTGATGATTCTATGGGTCTCTGTGTGGTGAGTCTGTGGGTCTCTGTGTGGTGAGTCTATGGGTCTCTGTGTGGTGAGTCTATGGGTCTCTGTGTGTGGTGAGTCTGTGGGTCTCTGTGTGGTGAGTCTGTGGGTCTCTGTGTGGTGAGTCTATGGGTCTCTGTGTGGTGAGTCTATGGGTCTCTGTGTGGTGAGTCTATGGGTCTCTGTGTGGTGAGTCTATGGGTCTTTGTGTGTGGTGAGTTTATGGGTCTCTGTGTGTGGTGAGTCTATGGGTCTCTGTGTGTGGTGAGTCTGTGGGTCTCTGTGTGGTGGGTCTCTGTGTGGTGAGTCTGTGGGTCTCTGTGTGATGAGTCTATGGGTCTCTGTGTGTGGTGAATCTATGGGTCTCTGTGTGATGAGTCTATGGGTCTCTGTGTGGTGAGTCTATGGGTCTCTGTGTGGTGAGTCTGTGGGTCTCTGTGTGTGGTGAGTCTGTGGGTCTCTGTGTGGTGAGTCTATGGGTCTCTGTGTGGGGAGTCTGTGGGTCTCTGTGTGGTGAGTCTATGGGTCTCTGTGTGGTGATTCTATGGGTCTCTGTGTGGTGAGTCTATGGGTCTCTGTGTGGTGAGTCTATAAGTATATGTGTGTGCTGAGTCTATGAGTCTCTGTGTGGTGATGAGTCTATGAGTCTCTGTGTGCTGATTCTATGAGTCTCTGTGTGTGGTGAGTCTATGGGTCTCTGTGTGTGGTAAGTCTATGGGTCTCTGTGTGTGGTGAGACTATGGGTCTCTGTGTGTGGTGAGTCTATGGGTCTCTGTGTGTCGTGAGTCTATGCGTCTCTGTGTGTGGTGAGTCTATGGGTCTCTGTGTGTGGTGAGTCTATGGGTCTCTGTGTGTGGTGAGTCTATGGGTCTCTGTGTGTGGTGAGTCTATGGGTCTCTGTGTGTGGTGAGTCTATGAGTCTCTGTGTGTGGTGAGTCTGTGGGTCTCTGTGTGTGGTGAGTCTATGGGTCTCTGTGTGTGGTGAGTCTATGGGTCTCTGTGTGTGGTGAGTCTATGGGTCTCTGTGTGTGGTAAGTCTATGGGTATCTGTGTGTGGTGAGACTATGGGTCTCTGTGTGTGGTGAGTCTATGGGTCTCTGTGTGTGGTGAGTCTATGGGTCTCTGTGTGTGGTGAGTCTATGGGTCTCTGTGTGTGGTGAGTCTATGGGTCTCTGTGTGTGGTGAGTCTATGGGTCTCTGTGTGTGGTGAGTCTATGGGTCTCTGTGTGTGGTGAGTCTATGAGTCTCTGTGTGTGGTGAGTCTGTGGGTCTCTGTGTGTGGTGAGTCTATGGGTCTCTGTGTGTGGTGAGTCTATGGGTCTGTGTGTGTGGTGAGTCTATGGGTCTCTGTGTGGTGAGTCTGTGGGACTCTCTGTGTGGTGAGTCTGTGGGTCTCTTTGTGAGTCTATGGGTCTCTGTGTGTGGAGAGTCTGTGGGTCTCTGTGTGGTGAGTCTGTGGGTCTCTGTGTGGTGAGTCTATGGGTCTCTGTGTGGTGAGTCTGTGGGTCTCTGTGTGGTGAGTCTGTGGGTCTCTGTGTGGTGAGTCTGTGGGTCTCTGTGTGTGGTGAGTCTGTGGGTCTGTGTGTGGTGAGTCTGTGGGTCTGTTTGTGGTGAGTCTGTGGGTCTCTGTGTGTGGTGAGTCTATGGGTCTCTGTGTGGTGAGTCTGTGGGTCTCTGTGTGGTGAGTCTGTGGGTCTCTGTGTGGTGAGTCTGTGGGTCTCTGTGTGGTGAGTCTGTGGGTCTCTGTGTGTGGTGAGTCTGTTGGTCTCTGTGTGTGATGAGTCTATGGGTCTCTGTGTGGTGAGTCTATGGGTCTCTGTGTGGTGAGTCTGTGGGTCTCTGTGTGTGGTGAGTCTGTGGGTCTCTGTGTGGTGAGTCTATGGGTCTCTGTGTGGTGAGTCTGTGGGTCTCTGTGTGTGGTGAGTCTGTGGGTCTCTATGTGAGTGAGTCTGTGGGTCTCTGTGTGTGGTGAGTCTGTGGGTCTCTGTGTGGTGAGTCTGTGGGTCTCTTTGTGAGTCTATGGGTCTCTGTGTGTGGTGAGTCTGTGGGTCTCTGTGTGGTGAGTTTGTGGGTCTCTGTGTGATGATTCTATGGGTCTCTGTGTGGTGAGTCTGTGGGTCTCTGTGTGGTGAGTCTATGGGTCTCTGTGTGGTGAGTCTATGGGTCTCTGTGTGTGGTGAGTCTGTGGGTCTCTGTGTGGTGAGTCTGTGGGTCTCTGTGTGGTGAGTCTATGGGTCTCTGTGTGGTGAGTCTATGGGTCTCTGTGTGGTGAGTCTATGGGTCTCTGTGTGGTGAGTCTATGGGTCTCTGTGTGTGGTGAGTTTATGGGTCTCTGTGTGTGGTGAGTCTATGGGTCTCTGTGTGTGGTGAGTCTATGGGTCTCTGTGTGTGGTGAGTCTATGGGTCTCTGTGTGTGGTGAGTCTATGGGTCTCTGTGTGTGGTGAGTCTATGAGTCTCTGTGTGTGGTGAGTCTGTGGGTCTCTGTGTGTGGTGAGTCTATGGGTCTCTGTGTGTGGTGAGTCTATGGGTCTGTGTGTGTGGTGAGTCTATGGGTCTCTGTGTGGTGAGTCTGTGGGACTCTCTGTGTGGTGAGTCTGTGGGTCTCTTTGTGAGTCTATGGGTCTCTGTGTGTGGAGAGTCTGTGGGTCTCTGTGTGGTGAGTCTGTGGGTCTCTGTGTGGTGAGTCTATGGGTCTCTGTGTGGTGAGTCTGTGGGTCTCTGTGTGGTGAGTCTGTGGGTCTCTGTGTGGTGAGTCTGTGGGTCTCTGTGTGGTGAGTCTGTGGGTCTCTGTGTGGTGAGTCTGTGGGTCTCTGTGTGTGGTGAGTCTGTGGGTCTCTGTGTGGTGAGTCTGTGGGTCTCTGTGTGGTGAGTCTGTGGGTCTCTGTGTGTGGTGAGTTTGTGA
The DNA here is from genome assembly GCF_048934315.1 of Petromyzon marinus. NCBI lineage: Eukaryota > Metazoa > Chordata > Hyperoartia > Petromyzontiformes > Petromyzontidae > Petromyzon > Petromyzon marinus. The sequence continues at coordinate 2,471,028 of NW_027422706.1, read as the reverse complement.
GTCTCTGTGTGGTGAGTCTGTGGGTCTCTGTGTGGTGAGTCTATGAGTCTCTGTGTGGTGAGTCTGTGGGTGTCTGTGTGGTGAGTCTGTGGGTCTCTGTGTGTGGTGAGTATGTTGGTCTCTGTGTGTGATGAGTCTATGGGTCTCTGTGTGGTGAGTCTATGGGTCTCTGTGTGGTGAGTCTGTGGGTCTCTGTGTGTGATGAGTCTGTGGGTCTCTGTGTGGTGAGTCTATGGGTCTCTGTGTGGTGAGTCTGTGGGTCTCTGTGTGTGGTGAGTCTGTGGGTCTCTGTGGGAGTGAGTCTGTGGGTCTCTGTGTGTGGTGAGTCTGTGGGTCTCTGTGTGGTGAGTCTGTGGGTCTCTTTGTGAGTCTATGGGTCTCCGTGTGTGGTGAGTCTGTGGGTCTCTGTGTGATGATTCTATGGGTCTCTGTGTGGTGAGTCTGTGGGTCTCTGTGTGTGGTGAGTTTGTGAGTCTCTGTGTGGTGAGTCTGTGGGTCTCTGTGTGGTGAGTCTATGAGTCTCTGTGTGGTGAGTCTGTGGGTGTCTGTGTGGTGAGTCTGTGGGTCTCTGTGTGTGGTGAGTCTGTTGGTCTCTGTGTGTGATGAGTCTATGGGTCTCTGTGTGGTGAGTCTATGGGTCTCTGTGTGGTGAGTCTGTGGGTCTCTGTGTGTGGTGAGTCTGTGGGTCTCTGTGTGGTGAGTCTATGGGTCTCTGTGTGGTGAGTCTGTGGGTCTCTGTGTGTGGTGAGTCTGTGGGTCTCTGTGTGGTGAGTCTGTGGGTCTCTTTGTGAGTCTATGGGTCTCTGTGTGTGGTGAGTCTGTGGGTCTCTGTGTGGTGAGTCTGTGGGTCTCTGTGTGATGATTCTATGGGTCTCTGTGTGGTGAGTCTGTGGGTCTCTGTGTGGTGAGTCTATGAGTCTCTGTGTGGTGAGTCTGTGGGTGTCTGTGTGGTGAGTCTGTGGGTCTCTGTGTGTGGTGAGTCTGTTGGTCTCTGTGTGTGATGAGTCTATGGGTCTCTGTGTGGTGAGTCTATGGGTCTCTGTGTGGTGAGTCTGTGGGTCTCTGTGTGTGGTGAGTCTGTGGGTCTCTGTGTGGTGAGTCTATGGGTCTCTGTGTGGTGAGTCTGTGGGTCTCTGTGTGTGGTGAGTCTGTGGGTCTCTGTGTGGTGAGTCTGTGGGTCTCTTTGTGAGTCTATGGGTCTCTGTGTGTGGTGAGTCTGTGGGTCTCTGTGTGGTGAGTCTGTGGGTCTCTGTGTGATGATTCTATGGGTCTCTGTGTGGTGAGTCTGTGGGTCTCTGTGTGGTGAGTCTATGGGTCTCTGTGTGGTGAGTCTACGGGTCTCTGTGTGTGGTGAGTCTGTGGGTCTCTGTGTGGTGAGTCTGTGGGTCTCTGTGTGGTGAGTCTATGGGTCTCTGTGTGGTGAGTCTATGGGTCTCTGTGTGGTGAGTCTATGGGTCTCTGTGTGGTGAGTCTATGGGTCTCTGTGTGGTGAGTCTATGGGTCTCTGTGTGTGGTGAGTTTATGGGTCTCTGTGTGTGGTGAGTCTATGAGTCTCTGTGTGGTGAGTCTGTGGGTGTCTGTGTGGTGAGTCTGTGGGTCTCTGTGTGTGGTGAGTCTGTTGGTCTCTGTGTGTGATGAGTCTATGGGTCTCTGTGTGGTGAGTCTATGGGTCTCTGTGTGGTGAGTCTGTGGGTCTCTGTGTGTGGTGAGTCTGTGGGTCTCTGTGTGGTGAGTCTATGGGTCTCTGTGTGGTGAGTCTGTGGGTCTCTGTGTGTGGTGAGTCTGTGGGTCTCTGTGTGGTGAGTCTGTGGGTCTCTTTGTGAGTCTATGGGTCTCTGTGTGTGGTGAGTCTGTGGGTCTCTGTGTGGTGAGTCTGTGGGTCTCTGTGTGATGATTCTATGGGTCTCTGTGTGGTGAGTCTGTGGGTCTCTGTGTGGTGAGTCTATGAGTCTCTGTGTGGTGAGTCTGTGGGTGTCTGTGTGGTGAGTCTGTGGGTCTCTGTGTGTGGTGAGTCTGTTGGTCTCTGTGTGTGATGAGTCTATGGGTCTCTGTGTGGTGAGTCTATGGGTATCTGTGTGGTGAGTCTGTGGGTCTCTGTGTGTGGTGAGTCTGTGGGTCTCTGTGTGGTGAGTCTATGGGTCTCTGTGTGGTGAGTCTGTGGGTCTCTGTGTGTGGTGAGTCTGTGGGTCTCTGTGTGGTGAGTCTGTGGGTCTCTTTGTGAGTCTATGGGTCTCTGTGTGTGGTGAGTCTGTGGGTCTCTGTGTGGTGAGTCTGTGGGTCTCTGTGTGATGATTCTATGGGTCTCTGTGTGGTGAGTCTGTGGGTCTCTGTGTGGTGAGTCTATGGGTCTCTGTGTGGTGAGTCTACGGGTCTCTGTGTGTGGTGAGTCTGTGGGTCTCTGTGTGGTGAGTCTGTGGGTCTCTGTGTGGTGAGTCTATGGGTCTCTGTGTGGTGAGTCTATGGGTCTCTGTGTGGTGAGTCTATGGGTCTCTGTGTGGTGAGTCTATGGGTCTCTGTGTGTGGTGAGTTTATGGGTCTCTGTGTGTGGTGAGTCTATGGGTCTCTGTGTGTGGTGAGTCTGTGGGTCTCTGTGTGGTGAGTCTGTGGGTCTCTGTGTGGTGAGTCTGTGGGTCTCTGTATGGTGAGTCTATGGGTCTCTATGTGTGGTGAGTCTATGGGTCTCTGTGTGATGAGTCTATGGGTCTCTGTGTGGTGAGTCTATGGGTCTCTGTGTGGTGAGTCTGTGGGTCTCTGTGTGGGGTGAGTCTGTGGGTCTCTGTGTGGTGAGTCTATGGGTCTCTGTGTGGTGAGTCTGTGGGTCTCTGTGTGGTGAGTCTATGGGTCTCTGTGTGGTGAGTCTATGGGTCTCTGTGTGGTGAGTCTATGGGTCTCTGTGTGGTGAGTCTATAAGTATATGTGTGTGCTGAGTCTATGAGTCTCTGTGTGGTGATGAGTCTATGAGTCTCTGTGTGCTGATTCTATGAGTCTCTGTGTGTGGTGAGTCTATGGGTCTCTGTGTGTGGTAAGTCTATGGGTCTCTGTGTGTGGTGAGACTATGGGTCTCTGTGTGTGGTGAGTCTATGGGTCTCTGTGTGTCGTGAGTCTATGCGTCTCTGTGTGTGGTGAGTCTATGGGTCTCTGTGTGTGGTGAGTCTATGGGTCTCTGTGTGTGGTGAGTCTATGGGTCTCTGTGTGTGGTGAGTCTATGGGTCTCTGTGTGTGGTGAGTCTATGAGTCTCTGTGTGTGGTGAGTCTGTGGGTCTCTGTGTGTGGTGAGTCTATGGGTCTCTGTGTGTGGTGAGTCTATGGGTCTCTGTGTGTGGTGAGTCTATGGGTCTCTGTGTGTGGTAAGTCTATGGGTATCTGTGTGTGGTGAGACTATGGGTCTCTGTGTGTGGTGAGTTTATGGGTCTCTGTGTGTGGTGAGTCTATGGGTCTCTGTGTGTGGTGAGTCTATGGGTCTCTGTGTGTGGTGAGTCTATGGGTCTCTGTGTGTGGTGAGTCTATGGGTCTCTGTGTGTGGTGAGTCTATGGGTCTCTGTGTGTGGTGAGTCTATGAGTCTCTGTGTGTGGTGAGTCTGTGGGTCTCTGTGTGTGGTGAGTCTATGGGTCTCTGTGTGTGGTGAGTCTATGGGTCTGTGTGTGTGGTGAGTCTATGGGTCTCTGTGTGGTGAGTCTGTGGGACTCTCTGTGTGGTGAGTCTGTGGGTCTCTTTGTGAGTCTATGGGTCTCTGTGTGTGGAGAGTCTGTGGGTCTCTGTGTGGTGAGTCTGTGGGTCTCTGTGTGTGGTGAGTCTGTGGGTCTCTGTGTGGTGAGTCTATGGGTCTCTGTGTGGTGAGTCTGTGGGTCTCTGTGTGGTGAGTCTATGGGTCTCTGTGTGGTGAGTCTATGGGTCTCTGTGTGGTGAGTCTGTGGGTCTCTGTGTGTGGTGAGTCTGTGGGTCTCTGTGTGGTGAGTCTATGGGTCTCTGTGTGGTGAGTCTGTGGGTCTCTGTGTGGTGAGTCTATGGGTCTCTGTGTGGTGAGTCTATGGGTCTCTGTGTGGTGAGTCTATGGGTCTCTGTGTGGTGAGTCTACGGGTCTCTGTGTGTGGTGAGTCTGTGGGTCTCTGTGTGGTGAGTCTGTGGGTCTCTGTGTGGTGAGTCTATGGGTCTCTGTGTGGTGAGTCTATGGGTCTCTGTGTGGTGAGTCTATGGGTCTCTGTGTGTGGTGAGTCTGTGGGTCTCTGTGTGGTGAGTCTGTGGGTCTCTGTGTGGTGAGTCTGTGGGTCTCTGTATGGTGAGTCTATGGGTCTCTATGTGTGGTGAGTCTATGGGTCTCTGTGTGATGAGTCTATGGGTCTCTGTGTGGTGAGTCTATGGGTCTCTGTGTGGTGAGTCTGTGGGTCTCTGTGTGTGGTGAGTCTGTGGGTCTCTGTGTGGTGAGTCTATGGGTCTCTGTGTGGTGAGTCTGTGGGTCTCTGTGTGGTGAGTCTATGGGTCTCTGTGTGGTGAGTCTATGGGTCTCTGTGTGTGGTGAGTCTATGGGTCTCTGTGTGGTGAGACTATGGGTCTCTGTGTGTGGTGAGTCTATGGGTCTCTGTGTGTCGTGAGTCTATGCGTCTCTGTGTGTGGTGAGTCTATGGGTCTCTGTGTGTGGTGAGTCTATGGGTCTCTGTGTGTGGTGAGTCTATGGGTCTCTGTGTGTGGTGAGTCTATGGGTCTCTGTGTGTGGTGAGTCTATGAGTCTCTGTGTGTGGTGAGTCTGTGGGTCTCTGTGTGTGGTGAGTCTATGGGTCTCTGTGTGTGGTGAGTCTATGGGTCTCTGTGTGTGGTGAGTCTATGGGTCTCTGTGTGTGGTAAGTCTATGGGTATCTGTGTGTGGTGAGACTATGGGTCTCTGTGTGTGGTGAGTTTATGGGTCTCTGTGTGTGGTGAGTCTATGGGTCTCTGTGTGTGGTGAGTCTATGGGTCTCTGTGTGTGGTGAGTCTATGGGTCTCTGTGTGTGGTGAGTCTATGGGTCTCTGTGTGTGGTGAGTCTATGGGTCTCTGTGTGTGGTGAGTCTATGAGTCTCTGTGTGTGGTGAGTCTGTGGGTCTCTGTGTGTGGTGAGTCTATGGGTCTCTGTGTGTGGTGAGTCTATGGGTCTGTGTGTGTGGTGAGTCTATGGGTCTCTGTGTGGTGAGTCTGTGGGACTCTCTGTGTGGTGAGTCTGTGGGTCTCTTTGTGAGTCTATGGGTCTCTGTGTGTGGAGAGTCTGTGGGTCTCTGTGTGGTGAGTCTGTGGGTCTCTGTGTGGTGAGTCTATGGGTCTCTGTGTGGTGAGTCTGTGGGTCTCTGTGTGGTGAGTCTGTGGGTCTCTGTGTGTGGTGAGTCTGTGGGTCTCTGTGTGGTGAGTCTATGGGTCTCTGTGTGGTGAGTCTGTGGGTCTCTGTGTGGTGAGTCTATGGGTCTCTGTGTGGTGAGTCTATGGGTCTCTGTGTGGTGAGTCTATGGGTCTCTGTGTGGTGAGTCTATAAGTATATGTGTGTGCTGAGTCTATGAGTCTCTGTGTGGTGATGAGTCTATGAGTCTCTGTGTGCTGATTCTATGAGTCTCTGTGTGTGGTGAGTCTATGGGTCTCTGTGTGTGGTAAGTCTATGGGTCTCTGTGTGTGGTGAGACTATGGGTCTCTGTGTGTGGTGAGTCTATGGGTCTCTGTGTGTCGTGAGTCTATGCGTCTCTGTGTGTGGTGAGTCTATGGGTCTCTGTGTGTGGTGAGTCTATGGGTCTCTGTGTGTGGTGAGTCTATGGGTCTCTGTGTGTGGTGAGTCTATGGGTCTCTGTGTGTGGTGAGTCTATGAGTCTCTGTGTGTGGTGAGTCTGTGGGTCTCTGTGTGTGGTGAGTCTATGGGTCTCTGTGTGTGGTGAGTCTATGGGTCTCTGTGTGTGGTGAGTCTATGGGTCTCTGTGTGTGGTAAGTCTATGGGTATCTGTGTGTGGTGAGACTATGGGTCTCTGTGTGTGGTGAGTTTATGGGTCTCTGTGTGTGGTGAGTCTATGGGTCTCTGTGTGTGGTGAGTCTATGGGTCTCTGTGTGTGGTGAGTCTATGGGTCTCTGTGTGTGGTGAGTCTATGGGTCTCTGTGTGTGGTGAGTCTATGGGTCTCTGTGTGTGGTGAGTCTATGAGTCTCTGTGTGTGGTGAGTCTGTGGGTCTCTGTGTGTGGTGAGTCTATGGGTCTCTGTGTGTGGTGAGTCTATGGGTCTGTGTGTGTGGTGAGTCTATGGGTCTCTGTGTGGTGAGTCTGTGGGACTCTCTGTGTGGTGAGTCTGTGGGTCTCTTTGTGAGTCTATGGGTCTCTGTGTGTGGAGAGTCTGTGGGTCTCTGTGTGGTGAGTCTGTGGGTCTCTGTGTGGTGAGTCTATGGGTCTCTGTGTGGTGAGTCTGTGGGTCTCTGTGTGGTGAGTCTGTGGGTCTCTGTGTGGTGAGTCTGTGGGTCTCTGTGTGTGGTGAGTCTGTGGGTCTGTGTGTGGTGAGTCTGTGGGTCTGTGTGTGGTGAGTCTGTGGGTCTCTGTGTGTGGTGAGTCTATGGGTCTCTGTGTGGTGAGTCTGTGGGTCTCTGTGTGGTGAGTCTGTGGGTCTCTGTGTGGTGAGTCTGTGGGTCTCTGTGTGGTGAGTCTGTGGGTCTCTGTGTGTGGTGAGTCTGTTGGTCTCTGTGTGTGATGAGTCTATGGGTCTCTGTGTGGTGAGTCTATGGGTCTCTGTGTGGTGAGTCTGTGGGTCTCTGTGTGTGGTGAGTCTGTGGGTCTCTGTGTGGTGAGTCTATGGGTCTCTGTGTGGTGAGTCTGTGGGTCTCTGTGTGTGGTGAGTCTGTGGGTCTCTATGTGAGTGAGTCTGTGGGTCTCTGTGTGTGGTGAGTCTGTGGGTCTCTGTGTGGTGAGTCTGTGGGTCTCTTTGTGAGTCTATGGGTCTCTGTGTGTGGTGAGTCTGTGGGTCTCTGTGTGGTGAGTCTGTGGGTCTCTGTGTGATGATTCTATGGGTCTCTGTGTGGTGAGTCTGTGGGTCTCTGTGTGGTGAGTCTATGGGTCTCTGTGTGGTGAGTCTATGGGTCTCTGTGTTTGGTGAGTCTGTGGGTCTCTGTGTGGTGAGTCTGTGGGTCTCTGTGTGGTGAGTCTATGGGTCTCTGTGTGGTGAGTCTATGGGTCTCTGTGTGGTGAGTCTATGGGTCTCTGTGTGGTGAGTCTATGGGTCTCTGTGTGTGGTGAGTTTATGGGTCTCTGTGTGTGGTGAGTCTATGGGTCTCTGTGTGTGGTGAGTCTATGGGTCTCTGTGTGTGGTGAGTCTATGGGTCTCTGTGTGTGGTGAGTCTATGGGTCTCTGTGTGTGGTAAGTCTATGGGTATCTGTGTGTGGTGAGACTATGGGTCTCTGTGTGTGGTGAGTTTATGGGTCTCTGTGTGTGGTGAGTCTATGGGTCTCTGTGTGTGGTGAGTCTATGGGTCTCTGTGTGTGGTGAGTCTATGGGTCTCTGTGTGTGGTGAGTCTATGGGTCTCTGTGTGTGGTGAGTCTATGGGTCTCTGTGTGTGGTGAGTCTATGAGTCTCTGTGTGTGGTGAGTCTGTGGGTCTCTGTGTGTGGTGAGTCTATGGGTCTCTGTGTGTGGTGAGTCTATGGGTCTGTGTGTGTGGTGAGTCTATGGGTCTCTGTGTGGTGAGTCTGTGGGACTCTCTGTGTGGTGAGTCTGTGGGTCTCTTTGTGAGTCTATGGGTCTCTGTGTGTGGAGAGTCTGTGGGTCTCTGTGTGGTGAGTCTGTGGGTCTCTGTGTGGTGAGTCTATGGGTCTCTGTGTGGTGAGTCTGTGGGTCTCTGTGTGGTGAGTCTGTGGGTCTCTGTGTGTGGTGAGTCTGTGGGTCTCTGTGTGGTGAGTCTATGGGTCTCTGTGTGGTGAGTCTGTGGGTCTCTGTGTGGTGAGTCTATGGGTCTCTGTGTGGTGAGTCTATGGGTCTCTGTGTGGTGAGTCTATGGGTCTCTGTGTGGTGAGTCTATAAGTATATGTGTGTGCTGAGTCTATGAGTCTCTGTGTGGTGATGAGTCTATGAGTCTCTGTGTGCTGATTCTATGAGTCTCTGTGTGTGGTGAGTCTATGGGTCTCTGTGTGTGGTAAGTCTATGGGTCTCTGTGTGTGGTGAGACTATGGGTCTCTGTGTGTGGTGAGTCTATGGGTCTCTGTGTGTCGTGAGTCTATGCGTCTCTGTGTGTGGTGAGTCTATGGGTCTCTGTGTGTGGTGAGTCTATGGGTCTCTGTGTGTGGTGAGTCTATGGGTCTCTGTGTGTGGTGAGTCTATGGGTCTCTGTGTGTGGTGAGTCTATGAGTCTCTGTGTGTGGTGAGTCTGTGGGTCTCTGTGTGTGGTGAGTCTATGGGTCTCTGTGTGTGGTGAGTCTATGGGTCTCTGTGTGTGGTGAGTCTATGGGTCTCTGTGTGTGGTAAGTCTATGGGTATCTGTGTGTGGTGAGACTATGGGTCTCTGTGTGTGGTGAGTTTATGGGTCTCTGTGTGTGGTGAGTCTATGGGTCTCTGTGTGTGGTGAGTCTATGGGTCTCTGTGTGTGGTGAGTCTATGGGTCTCTGTGTGTGGTGAGTCTATGGGTCTCTGTGTGTGGTGAGTCTATGGGTCTCTGTGTGTGGTGAGTCTATGAGTCTCTGTGTGTGGTGAGTCTGTGGGTCTCTGTGTGTGGTGAGTCTATGGGTCTCTGTGTGTGGTGAGTCTATGGGTCTGTGTGTGTGGTGAGTCTATGGGTCTCTGTGTGGTGAGTCTGTGGGACTCTCTGTGTGGTGAGTCTGTGGGTCTCTTTGTGAGTCTATGGGTCTCTGTGTGTGGAGAGTCTGTGGGTCTCTGTGTGGTGAGTCTGTGGGTCTCTGTGTGGTGAGTCTATGGGTCTCTGTGTGGTGAGTCTGTGGGTCTCTGTGTGGTGAGTCTGTGGGTCTCTGTGTGGTGAGTCTGTGGGTCTCTGTGTGTGGTGAGTCTGTGGGTCTGTGTGTGGTGAGTCTGTGGGTCTGTGTGTGGTGAGTCTGTGGGTCTCTGTGTGTGGTGAGTCTATGGGTCTCTGTGTGGTGAGTCTGTGGGTCTCTGTGTGGTGAGTCTGTGGGTCTCTGTGTGGTGAGTCTGTGGGTCTCTGTGTGGTGAGTCTGTGGGTCTCTGTGTGTGGTGAGTCTGTTGGTCTCTGTGTGTGATGAGTCTATGGGTCTCTGTGTGGTGAGTCTATGGGTCTCTGTGTGGTGAGTCTGTGGGTCTCTGTGTGTGGTGAGTCTGTGGGTCTCTGTGTGGTGAGTCTATGGGTCTCTGTGTGGTGAGTCTGTGGGTCTCTGTGTGTGGTGAGTCTGTGGGTCTCTATGTGAGTGAGTCTGTGGGTCTCTGTGTGTGGTGAGTCTGTGGGTCTCTGTGTGGTGAGTCTGTGGGTCTCTTTGTGAGTCTATGGGTCTCTGTGTGTGGTGAGTCTGTGGGTCTCTGTGTGGTGAGTCTGTGGGTCTCTGTGTGATGATTCTATGGGTCTCTGTGTGGTGAGTCTGTGGGTCTCTGTGTGGTGAGTCTATGGGTCTCTGTGTGGTGAGTCTATGGGTCTCTGTGTGTGGTGAGTCTGTGGGTCTCTGTGTGGTGAGTCTGTGGGTCTCTGTGTGGTGAGTCTATGGGTCTCTGTGTGGTGAGTCTATGGGTCTCTGTGTGGTGAGTCTATGGGTCTCTGTGTGGTGAGTCTATGGGTCTCTGTGTGTGGTGAGTTTATGGGTCTCTGTGTGTGGTGAGTCTATGGGTCTCTGTGTGTGGTGAGTCTGTGGGTCTCTGTGTGGTGGGTCTCTGTGTGGTGAGTCTGTGGGTCTCTGTGTGATGAGTCTATGGGTCTCTGTGTGTGGTGAATCTATGGGTCTCTGTGTGATGAGTCTATGGGTCTCTGTGTGGTGAGTCTATGGGTCTCTGTGTGGTGAGTCTGTGGGTCTCTGTGTGTGGTGAGTCTGTGGGTCTCTGTGTGGTGAGTCTATGGGTCTCTGTGTGGGGAGTCTGTGGGTCTCTGTGTGGTGAGTCTATGGGTCTCTGTGTGCTGATTCTATGAGTCTCTGTGTGTGGTGAGTCTATGGGTCTCTGTGTGTGGTAAGTCTATGGGTCTCTGTGTGTGGTGAGACTATGGGTCTCTGTGTGTGGTGAGTCTATGGGTCTCTGTGTGTCGTGAGTCTATGCGTCTCTGTGTGTGGTGAGTCTATGGGTCTCTGTGTGTGGTGAGTCTATGGGTCTCTGTGTGTGGTGAGTCTATGGGTCTCTGTGTGTGGTGAGTCTATGGGTCTCTGTGTGTGGTGAGTCTATGAGTCTCTGTGTGTGGTGAGTCTGTGGGTCTCTGTGTGTGGTGAGTCTATGGGTCTCTGTGTGTGGTGAGTCTATGGGTCTCTGTGTGTGGTGAGTCTATGGGTCTCTGTGTGTGGTAAGTCTATGGGTATCTGTGTGTGGTGAGACTATGGGTCTCTGTGTGTGGTGAGTCTATGGGTCTCTGTGTGTGGTGAGTCTATGGGTCTCTGTGTGTGGTGAGTCTATGGGTCTCTGTGTGTGGTGAGTCTATGGGTCTCTGTGTGTGGTGAGTCTATGGGTCTCTGTGTGTGGTGAGTCTATGGGTCTCTGTGTGTGGTGAGTCTATGAGTCTCTGTGTGTGGTGAGTCTGTGGGTCTCTGTGTGTGGTGAGTCTATGGGTCTCTGTGTGTGGTGAGTCTATGGGTCTGTGTGTGTGGTGAGTCTATGGGTCTCTGTGTGGTGAGTCTGTGGGACTCTCTGTGTGGTGAGTCTGTGGGTCTCTTTGTGAGTCTATGGGTCTCTGTGTGTGGAGAGTCTGTGGGTCTCTGTGTGGTGAGTCTGTGGGTCTCTGTGTGGTGAGTCTATGGGTCTCTGTGTGGTGAGTCTGTGGGTCTCTGTGTGGTGAGTCTGTGGGTCTGTGTGTGGTGAGTCTGTGGGTCTGTTTGTGGTGAGTCTGTGGGTCTCTGTGTGTGGTGAGTCTATGGGTCTCTGTGTGGTGAGTCTGTGGGTCTCTGTGTGGTGAGTCTGTGGGTCTCTGTGTGGTGAGTCTGTGGGTCTCTGTGTGGTGAGTCTGTGGGTCTCTGTGTGTGGTGAGTCTGTTGGTCTCTGTGTGTGATGAGTCTATGGGTCTCTGTGTGGTGAGTCTATGGGTCTCTGTGTGGTGAGTCTGTGGGTCTCTGTGTGTGGTGAGTCTGTGGGTCTCTGTGTGGTGAGTCTATGGGTCTCTGTGTGGTGAGTCTGTGGGTCTCTGTGTGTGGTGAGTCTGTGGGTCTCTATGTGAGTGAGTCTGTGGGTCTCTGTGTGTGGTGAGTCTGTGGGTCTCTGTGTGGTGAGTCTGTGGGTCTCTTTGTGAGTCTATGGGTCTCTGTGTGTGGTGAGTCTGTGCGTCTCTGTGTGGTGAGTTTGTGGGTCTCTGTGTGATGATTCTATGGGTCTCTGTGTGGTGAGTCTGTGGGTCTCTGTGTGGTGAGTCTATGGGTCTCTGTGTGGTGAGTCTATGGGTCTCTGTGTGTGGTGAGTCTGTGGGTCTCTGTGTGGTGAGTCTGTGGGTCTCTGTGTGGTGAGTCTATGGGTCTCTGTGTGGTGAGTCTATGGGTCTCTGTGTGGTGAGTCTATGGGTCTCTGTGTGGTGAGTCTATGGGTCTCTGTGTGTGGTGAGTTTATGGGTCTCTGTGTGTGGTGAGTCTATGGGTCTCTGTGTGTGGTGAGTCTATGGGTCTCTGTGTGTGGTGAGTCTATGGGTCTCTGTGTGTGGTGAGTCTATGGGTCTCTGTGTGTGGTGAGTCTATGAGTCTCTGTGTGTGGTGAGTCTGTGGGTCTCTGTGTGTGGTGAGTCTATGGGTCTCTGTGTGTGGTGAGTCTATGGGTCTGTGTGTGTGGTGAGTCTATGGGTCTCTGTGTGGTGAGTCTGTGGGACTCTCTGTGTGGTGAGTCTGTGGGTCTCTTTGTGAGTCTATGGGTCTCTGTGTGTGGAGAGTCTGTGGGTCTCTGTGTGGTGAGTCTGTGGGTCTCTGTGTGGTGAGTCTATGGGTCTCTGTGTGGTGAGTCTGTGGGTCTCTGTGTGGTGAGTCTGTGGGTCTCTGTGTGGTGAGTCTGTGGGTCTCTGTGTGTGGTGAGTCTGTGGGTCTGTGTGTGGTGAGTCTGTGGGTCTGTGTGTGGTGAGTCTGTGGGTCTCTGTGTGTGGTGAGTCTATGGGTCTCTGTGTGGTGAGTCTGTGGGTCTCTGTGTGGTGAGTCTGTGGGTCTCTGTGTGGTGAGTCTGTGGGTCTCTGTGTGGTGAGTCTGTGGGTCTCTGTGTGTGGTGAGTCTGTTGGTCTCTGTGTGTGATGAGTCTATGGGTCTCTGTGTGGTGAGTCTATGGGTCTCTGTGTGGTGAGTCTGTGGGTCTGTGTGTGGTGAGTCTGTGGGTCTCTGTGTGGTGAGTCTATGGGTCTCTGTGTGGTGAGTCTGTGGGTCTCTGTGTGTGGTGAGTCTGTGGGTCTCTATGTGAGTGAGTCTGTGGGTCTCTGTGTGTGGTGAGTCTGTGGGTCTCTGTGTGGTGAGTCTGTGGGTCTCTTTGTGAGTCTATGGGTCTCTGTGTGTGGTGAGTCTGTGGGTCTCTGTGTGGTGAGTTTGTGGGTCTCTGTGTGATGATTCTATGGGTCTCTGTGTGGTGAGTCTGTGGGTCTCTGTGTGGTGAGTCTATGGGTCTCTGTGTGGTGAGTCTATGGGTCTCTGTGTGTGGTGAGTCTGTGGGTCTCTGTGTGGTGAGTCTGTGGGTCTCTGTGTGGTGAGTCTATGGGTCTCTGTGTGGTGAGTCTATGGGTCTCTGTGTGGTGAGTCTATGGGTCTCTGTGTGGTGAGTCTATGGGTCTCTGTGTGTGGTGAGTTTATGGGTCTCTGTGTGTGGTGAGTCTATGGGTCTCTGTGTGTGGTGAGTCTGTGGGTCTCTGTGTGGTGGGTCTCTGTGTGGTGAGTCTGTGGGTCTCTGTGTGGTGAGTCTGTGGGTCTCTGTGTGTGGTGAGTCTGTGGGTCTCTATGTGAGTGAGTCTGTGGGTCTCTGTGTGTGGTGAGTCTGTGGGTCTCTGTGTGGTGAGTCTGTGGGTCTCTTTGTGAGTCTATGGGTCTCTGTGTGTGGTGAGTCTGTGGGTCTCTGTGTGGTGAGTCTGTGGGTCTCTGTGTGATGATTCTATGGGTCTCTGTGTGGTGAGTCTGTGGGTCTCTGTGTGGTGAGTCTATGGGTCTCTGTGTGGTGAGTCTATGGGTCTCTGTGTGTGGTGAGTCTGTGGGTCTCTGTGTGGTGAGTCTGTGGGTCTCTGTGTGGTGAGTCTATGGGTCTCTGTGTGGTGAGTCTATGGGTCTCTGTGTGGTGAGTCTATGGGTCTCTGTGTGGTGAGTCTATGGGTCTCTGTGTGTGGTGAGTTTATGGGTCTCTGTGTGTGGTGAGTCTATGGGTCTCTGTGTGTGGTGAGTCTGTGGGTCTCTGTGTGGTGGGTCTCTGTGTGGTGAGTCTGTGGGTCTCTGTGTGATGAGTCTATGGGTCTC